>NW_025422088.1:655687-1311375 GCF_011764305.1 Mustela putorius furo | reverse complement strand
AGAAATTTAAAATTCCGTTAAGAAACTGAGTTCTCTCTTACCTACTCCTATCTTCTCCTCTGCTTTCACCTGAGCAACCGTACATGCATTTTGGATCTCACATTAGACATTGTTTTTCTTCTCAGATGCTTTCCCTTATCCCAAAAGCTCTAGTTTTACTTTTCCAGGAGTCTTTCTATGACATGTAACAAGTATCACACTGAAGTGTAATTGCTGAGCCTGCCATTCTCTTCCAACAGATCATTACCCCTTGAGAAGGGGTAATATCTATCTTAGTTACCACATTCCAGAGCCTAACAGGGTGCGTGGCTCGCGATGCTCTCGCACAAAAATATTTGTCTAGAGCATGAAAACATGCATATGATCATTCCACTGACTATTACAATGTCAGAGAAAAAAGTTCCTAGCTCTGGATTTATCATCTAAATTTGACAGACATGGTAAACAGGGGAATGTGGCGAGGTTGAAGGCCAGTAGGAAAGAGTAAGATAATCAAGCTTCTAGGTAATGGAAAAGGGTTTTCAGAAAAAAGACATAGGCATTGAAAGCTTTGGAGCAATTCTCTCATGACTGCAGTTAGATGTTTTGCTACCGCATATCAACATATTCTCTGTCACTCAGTATATTTCGTAATGTCTCTGGTTCTGCAGTAAGTGAGCGTGGTGTTTTCATTATTCTTCCTGCTGTCTTGCATGTGCTCACATTGAAAGAGAAAAATGCTAAAAATTCAGAAAACGGAGGACTATTAGCCCTTTGTTAATTGAATCAATTTATACTTTTTTTAAAAAGTAAAAATCATTTTTGGTTAAACCAAGGTTTTTCCCTAATGTATTAAAGACTTTCCTGAATTTGGTAAGAAATAACTTACAAGTTTCACACATTTGTATTTTGTGTACCTGAAGATTTTGTTTTACCTGTTTTACCAATTATCCCTAATTACTTTGACTTTTGTTATAAAAGACGCTAATTTTACAAAGTTGTGTTAAGTGCCCTCAAGTTGACAGACAAACTCATTGTTTGTTAAATAAGCAATGAAGATAAAATGCAAAACTGTTTCTAGGCATATGTGATCCTGAAACTCACATATTTACATTCAGTACAAGTTATATTTTCAACAATTATTCTGAAGCATTCTTTAAAGCTTTTGTGGAATTTTTACTTTAAGGCAATTTTTTCAGGATTTTATAAATTGTTTACAATACCTTTTGCAAAGTATTCTAAGCATAAAATTTGCCAAGTCTTTACATGTGGAAATATTTTAAGCTGAAAAACTAAATAGATTAACAGATGAGAAAGGAATTTTTGAATGGTTCAAACTCTTCATGTTAGAATTAGTGTTAAGTAATGTATCTGACCCATAATGTGATACAAATCAGTGAATGTATTATTATTATTGTTATTACTATTTTAATTCAGTGAGCAACACAGCATCCATTGACAATGTCTGGATTTGAAAGTAGATTTTTCTCTACTTTTAGTATAAAGATGAGTGAAAAGCTATAAACGTACATTAAATTTTGTATGCCAGACAAAGTGATGACTTTCACATATGATATTTTATTTATTTTTATTTAATTTTAATTTTAATTTTTTTTTTTTTGAGAGAGAGAGAGAGGGAGCACAAGCCTGGGAGGGGTACAGGGAGAGAGAGTGAGAATCCCAAACAAGCTCCACACACTGTATAGAACACAGTGTGGGGCCTGATGCCACAACCCTGAGATCATGACCTGAGCTGAGGTCAAATGTTGGATGCTTAACTGACCGAGCCATCCAGGGGTCCCACATATGCTATTTTAGATACATAGATGTTATGAATATTAAAGTTTAAAAAATAAGCAAATTACTAGCACAGTGTTTGAAACACAAGAAAAAAAAATAAAAATTTTTTAAATGTTTACAACCAGTCTGAAAACAAAAACCCCTTTTTTATTGATGAAGAAAATGAGCTTCAAACACATTGCTTATTGCCTAATGCCACTTTAATTTGAAGTGGAAAACAAAGAATCCATTTCTGTTTGTCTTTGATTATCTTACACCAAATCACTTAACTAAATCTGTGTCCTTTGGACTAAGGGTCTTGTTAACAAGTTTCATAAAATTTAGTAAAAAGTTATAATTCCTTATGTCACACTCTCTGCGCCCCGACAGCATTGTTCAGTTTGTTTGTTTGCACAATGATAGCAACCTGATTTTCAAGGCTATTTATAATTTGCTGAAAGGAAAGATTTGAGGACATATTACAAACATGTCAGCAATGAATTTGCTATATATAATAGAAGAAATCAGGAAGGGGCATCAGAAAGTAGAGTGTCAGTGACTGAAGGAGAAATCTCCTAGACGGGAAGAAATATTAGAGTAGACAGTCGTGGTAAAGCTGCTTTGTAGACTAAAGTAAGAATTTGGATCTTGGAGGAGACTCAAAGTTAGGTTGAAAGTTAAACACACACACACACATACACACACACAACATACACATATTTTTCAAGTGGAAGACAATTGAAAATATCATTTCTTACCATTTTCAATAACCATAACAGTTAAGAACATTCAATTTTTGTTTGTTTTAATTACATAAGCACAAGATAAGGGTCATAGTTCAATAGCAGTTAATCTGAAAAAAACCTTGGGGGGTGTGTGTGTGTGTGTATGTGTGTGTGCACATAAGTATATATATTAAATATACACATACATACTCCAATAGCAAAAACAACTACTAACACTTCAGTGTTACTCTTAGCTGAACAACTACAAACAGCAAGGCAAGTAAAACATAACTGTACTCATAATCTGCCTTCGTCAAAACAAGCAGAGAAATAATTTTCTTGAACCTCCTCAGGGATACAGTGTTCAATTTTGTCTAATATTAAGGTAGATATTAGTTCAAGAGTTGAAAAACTGAGAAATTCTTAGCTTTGGAAAGACAAACTTGGGAAGACTGGGATAATGGTGTATTTTAAATTCTGGCAGAGTTCCCTAAGGATCTGACTTCACTATAGTGTGTGGTTGGCCAGAATTGGCAATAACAAGAGATATTAGAAAGCATGTTTTTGCTCAATGTACGGAAAAAGGTCACAAATACAATGCTAAATAATAATGGGGTGGGTTATTTAATGAACTCTAAAGACTTTTATTTGTGCGCGAATAAATAAAATTTTATTTTTGAGGGAAGGTTGGATAATCATCTGTCAGGGACACATAAAAGACTTCGTTATATCTAGGTATGTTAGATCACCTTAAATTCGGTGGCAGCTCTGAGATGTATGTTCAAGTGTAGCTCTTGCCATTACTTGTCTTTATACTTCAGAAAGTGAAATCCTGTTTCACCCATTGTTAAAGATGTTGCAATTTGTGTTGTTTTTGTTTTGTTTTGGTTTGGTTTGGTTTTTTTCACCTTAGAAAATAGATGTCTTGGCTTTACCTCAGTATTTACTTGTAAGCAACAAAACCTTATCCAAGGACAATTCTTTCCAGGGACATTATGTCTTAAATAGATATCTGAGAACAAGTCTTGAAAATGTATTTCTGGATCAATTTTGATCACAGTGCCCTGCTTATTTATGTCCTTTGTCTCAAATCCATTAATGCTATCCTTTTCGATGGACACAGCTATCTACCATTTACTTAGCTAGGTTAATGATGAGGCGAGCCGTCGGTTATAAAAGATGCTTTGATGAAAACATCCCCACTAACTGCCTGGAAAAGAAAAGTCTTCAGAACTAAGAGTTAAAAGATGTTGAGCTTCTTCAGGGAAAATATCCTATCTGGAGATAGAAGATTGTGGCCATTTATTGTAGCAATCATAAATACAGTAGAGACTTGGAAAGAAGTTATCATTCAGTTTTAATCAGGTTACTCAAATAGAACAGCTGCAAGCAGAGATTGCTGTTTAGGCTGAAAATGGGAAAGACTCTTTCTTATAAAGCATAATGCTATAGGGTCATATATGAAAAATGGAACCTTTCTCTGCTTTTTCCATAAGAAAGCATAAAAGCATGCTTTAACTGGTTTGGGGTCTAACTGGGCATTGATTAATATCACCATATAACGACCCAGATGTACTTTCAAGGACAGAGATGGATTAAAAAAATCAATTTCATCATTAAATTCATTCTTTTTTATACATTTTATTTCCTTTGAATTATTTTCAACTTACTGGAGATCATGAAAATCAGTCATTTGAATAAAAGAGTTTTTAAAATTCCAAAATATCACCCTGGAGTGAAGTTAGAAGTTGTCAGCAAACAACAAAAGCCGTTTATAAAGTGAATTTTCCTTAATTTAAATACTGAAGTTTTTAAAAATCTTTTTTTTTTCCCCTTTGGTAAGTGAAGAAACATGAATTGACTCATGATGTTCTTTTCTTTTCTTTCTTTCTTTTTTTTTTTTTTTGTTTCTTTTAAAGGAAGAATCAAGAAAATAAGAAGGCATGAAAAATTACCATCATGATTTAATTACCATCAGTCTAACAAAGTGATATGTAAAATGTCAGTTTTCTTTAGTAACATCAAAGCAACACTTAGGCTTACTCCTGTGTTTATAACGATGAGGTATGATTGCTTAAGATCTCTTTTTAAGAAACTGAAATAAAGGACACTTCCTTTACCTTATAATCTCTATGAAGCATGAGAGAAATTAAATTAACTGCTCTGGGGCTATAATTGGCATTCATAAATAACCTGCTGTCTACAGGCACTGCCCTTCTTGTTTAGTGGCTTCTCTCTGTCTTCCTAGGGGCAAAAGAGAAGAGCATCTTGTAGAAGGGATATTTTCAATGCATAATAATCTTTACCTCAAGAGCTCTTCTTTTCACTCCAGAAATTACTATTTGACTGTATTTCTGCTCTTTGCCAGACAGCACCTGATCACCACTCTGACTGGAGTGTACTCGTTAGTAGCAGCCTGTGTCCTCTTCTTCAATACTCTTCTCATGCATTATTTGTCATTTTGGCAACAACACTTTGAGCTTTTGAAGTTTAAATAGCAAAAATTCTGATAATTTTTAATGTACCTTAATAGGCTATAAAGGATGGAAATAACCCAATTTCTTTTATTTTAAGATCATCCTATTGACATTCAGGTGAACTTGGGTTATAGAACAAAGAACAGACAGAAAGAAGAATTTAGGTCAACCAAAAATGTGTATGTTGCAGCTTAAGATTCAAAACACCCTGTGTTTTCAAGCGTATAGAGCAACAGGTATGCTCAAGCAATACTGGTGCAGGTAGAAATATGTGTAGATATCTATTTTGGAGCCCATTTTCAACTAAGAAAAAATTATTGCTCTTCCTTTCTTAACCCCTTTCAACCTTGCCTCACTGCCTGGCTTAGTGTCATCCCCAGTTCTTAAGAGTTAGTGTCTTGTTATTTTACAAGAATAATATATTAACTAGCTCATTTAGAAACTATTAGTGCATTATTGTCATACAATAATCTGATAGGTTTTACAAAGCAAGTCTCTAAGGAAGACACAAGGGGAGGACAATTGATATTCCAAATATTTGGGAGACATAATATTTAAGCAGCTTGAAATTCTTTCCAACTGGTGAGTCAATTCAGTTGCCAGTACAAAACGGAGACACGGAGTAGCACTATCCGTGTCCTTTGGGTAAAGGCATCCCATCTCTGGGTAATAACTGAATCCCTTCAATGTCCTGAAACAAAGTGTGCCCCATGCTGGGTGTAACTCATAAGCAAAATCTTGAAATGAACATGAGTATCATGTCCTAGTTCATGTCAAAACTCATATAAAGAAGGATCATATGAGCCACCTCTGTACATATTATACTTCAAAGCAATAGACTTGGGCCAGAGTACTGCTGTACACACCATGCAACAGGATTCCAGAAAAAAAATTCTCTCCTCATTGTTTTCCTTTAAAATTAAAACCAGATTCATGTAGTCTTGTCATTGGAGGATGGACGTTTACGGTTTGGACATTGTAGTAGATGTGAAGATGCACAGCCTAGATTTCCCTTCAAGGAAGAATTTACAGCCCAGCTATAGGGTGTGTGACCTAAAAACAGCATCTAGCAATCAGCTCCTTCAGGGTCTCTTTTAACTGAAGAGAGTGTAACCCCAAATTAGGTTACACTTTCCTATGACAACCTGCCCCATGAAGTATAAGACTAAACCTGAGTTCAGGAGAGTAGCTCTGGGTAGGATCAGGGATCTGACCTCATCATTTTTTCAGTTAGCTAACTGTAATTTAAGGAATCAGAAAATTCTAAATTCAAACATGGCCTTCCTCCCACGTTATTTTAGAAGTATACCTGCCAAAGTTGAAAAATAGAACATATTTTATTTAAAAGTTTAGCCAGATTTTCAAAAATTTAAATATTCATATGTATAGTACTTTTGTGTCTTTCTGCAGGCCAAACAATTGCACAGTGGGAAACCTGAAGTGCAAATAAAACATTTAGATGATCTAGTAATGACCAGAGAACTTCTAGAGCATAAAACAGTCATATTTTCATGGTTAGGATTTGACAGAGCATTTTTTTTTAATTGTGTGTATATACAATCCTGGATTTTCATTTGAATTTTGTTTGAATGACCTGAAAGAATCCAAACTTTTACTATTAACTATCGCCAATGTGTTTGGAAAATATGAAGAACATCACTTGATAAAGATTGGAATTCATAGGCAAAAGAGTTACTATCAGAAGGACCCCATCTTCCTTCTTTCTTTTCGTATGGATCTAGAAGAAAAGTCATCTTGCAAGAGGAAAATATGCATTTTGGACCCTGGCACCAAGCTGTCTGGGGTCATGTGCCAGCTAATTCAAGTAGACTTTGGGGAAAAACAACTTCCCCAAACCTAGAAATTTTGAGGATCCCAGTCTTCATGGAAGGATAAGTTGCCTATATGTAATCTCTATGGGTGGGGAGGGACTGGTGTTGAGCCTTTGCTTCCAGTTGGTTTGCTGACAGGCAAGGCAAAGATGTTGACTTGGGTCATTCACCAGAAGATGCCCAGAGTAATTGAGTAAATGGGTAAGAATGGAACCCAGGTTTCCAAAGGTAAGAAATTGAAGTTAAAATGTTTATAGAAAAGGACAGGGTTTGTATTCTAGCAGCTACTCTATAGTTTTTCTCTGGTTTAGAAACATGTTCATATGAATGAGAAATTTAATTCCTTTAAATTACAATATGAGGGGCGCCTGGGTGGCTCAGATGGCTAAGCGCCTGCCTTCTGCTCAGGTCATGATGCCAAGGTCCTGGGATCCAGCACCGCACCCGGCTCCCTGCTCAACTGTAAGCCTCCTTCTCCCTCCACACCCTCCACGCTTGTGTTCCCTCTCTTGCTGTGTCTGTCATACAAATAAATAAAATCTCTAAATAAATAAATAAATAAATAAATAAATAAAGGAGTGCCTGGGTGGCTCAGTTGGTTGAGAGACTGCCTTCAGCTCAGGTCATGATTCTGGAGTACCTAAGATCAAGTCCCACATCAGGCTTCCTGCTTAGCGAGTTGTCTGCTTCTCCTTCTAACCTTTCCCCTCTCATGCTCATTCTCTCTCATTCTCTTTCTCATAAATAAAGAAAGAAAGAAAGAAAGAAAGAACAATGTGATTTCCTGATTACCTATAACCTTTGCATATGTCCAAGAAAAAAAATGGATTTTATGTTAAACATGTATTTAATCTTCAAATTTTATAATTCTTAGGTAAATACAATTTGAATATTTTTTAAAAAAATATTTATTTGAGAGACAGAGAGTGTATAAGAGCGGGGTGGAGCAGAGAGAGAGGGAGAGGAAGAGGAACAGACCCTCTGCTGAGCATGGAGGGGGTTCAATGTCATGACCCTGAGATTATGACCTGATCTGAAATCAAAAGTTGGTCACTTAACGAACTGAGCCACCCAGGGGGCCTAGCAAAATACAATTTTAGACCTGAAGTTTCTATAGTGTTCATCTAGTGTAAATATATAGTGTAGATATATAGTGACTTTTAAATATTAACTATCTTAAATATTAATCATATTTCCTAAGCTAAAGGCTTTCTATGAAAACATAAACATTTTTATATGATTAAATTAAAACTTAAAATTTATTTATAGTTGATATATATGCTATAAATTGATAATTGAAAAAACAAAGTATAATTTTAAAAAGGAAATCTCTCTTTTTTAAACAATATATGTTTTTTAACAAAATTGATTTATAAAAAGACAATTGTAAGAAGAAAATATTTATTTATATTTATTTTTTAAACAAAATTGTTTTATAACACAATTATAAGAAGAAAATAACTCATTTTCAGACTGGCCTCTAAAGGTCTAACCTACTTTGACAGAGATAGATATTTAGTGTTCTAATAATTCTAGCCGGCTAATCAAGATATAATTTCCTGGATTTTTATAAATTATTTTTTCTTGTCCTAATACACTGTGTTCTTCTGTTTTTGTTTGTTTGTTTGTTTTTCTAACTGGGAAACATTAGTGGAACACAATTGTGTCTGTCCTTAAAAATTTTTTTTTTAATTTTTATATTTGTTTATTGTGTTATGTTAGTCATCATAAAATACATCATTAGTTTTTGATGGAGGGTCCCAAGATTCATTGTTTATGTACAAGACCCACTGCCCCATGCAATACTTGCCCTCCTTAATACCCACTATCAGGCTCACCCAACCCCACTCCCTCCTCCCCTCAAAAAAACTTCAGATTGTTTCTCAGAGTCCACAGTCTCTCATGGTTCATCTCCCCCTCCGATTTGTCCCAATTCACTTTTCCTTTCCTTCTCCTAATGCCCTCCCTATTATTCCTTATGTTCCACAAGTAGGTGAAACCATATGGTAGTTGACTGTCTCTGCCTGACATGTTTCACTCAGCGTCATCTCCTCCAGTCCCATCTCGTCCTTACAAATTCTTGAGCTTGTCTTTACTGAGGCTCATATGGTACCACATACCATTCAGGAAAGCCTAGAACACATCCTTAAATTAAGATATAGTGGCCCAGACTCGAATGTCCAGCTCTCATAGGATCTCTCAATTTTCTTAATGAAAATCAAAAGGGGTTTCAAGTCTTCTAGGGTTTCAGCCTTCAGCTCAAGTAATGATTCCCGGTTCCTGGGATGGAGCCCACAGCTGACTGTCTGTTTCTCTCTCTCCCTACCTCCAGTTCATGTTCTCTTATCTCTTAATAAAAAAAAAAAATAAAATCTTTAAAAAAAATTTAAAAAAATCTAGGACTCTGGGAACAAATTGAGTCAAATCAAGAACCTGTTCTCGGATGTACTATTAATGTCTCATCCTCCCAATAATTCTTAACACAGTGCCAGACACACAGCATGCAGTATATAAAAGTATTTTGAGTCAGCAAATTGATACTATATTGCAGACTGGCTTTTAGATTCACTGGTCTTAACTTTTAAAACAATTTGCTCCAAACAAACAAACAAACAAAAACCAGTTTGGTCCTCTTCATCTTTTGGAAGGTCCTATAGTTTAATGAAAATAAATGAGCTTTGGAGTTAGACATCCATGGGTTTTGGACTAAATTCCCCAAACAAGTTGCTTTTATCCTCTTTTATCTTTTTTTTTTTTTTAAGATTTTCTTTATTTATTTGACAGAGAGACAGCAAGAGAGGGAACTCAAGCATGGGGAGCAGGAGAGGGAGAAGCAGGTTTCCCACTGAGCAGGGAACCTGATGCGGGGCTCCATCACAGGACCCAGGGATCATGACCTGAGCTGAAGGCAGACACTTAATGACCGAGCCTCCCAGTCACCCCTCCTCTCTTACTCTTCTGAAACAAATATAATATGAAAGTCTAGTTTGGCAATAATGAGATTATCTATGTAAAACAATACCCATCCTGGTTAGGTACTCAGGAGTTTACAGGAACCAACTTAGTTGGGGTTTTTCCCTGCACCCATCCATTTCAGCTCAAGCATGTAGAGTTGCCACAAAGTTTTTTATTAATCCTTTCTGTAGCCTAGCAGCCTCAAAAATCTAAAAATTTATCTTTTATCTTTCCAATTAAATTGGAAAGTTATGCATGAACTCTAAAACTTATAAATGTTAAACACCAACATTTAGTAAGTAATAGTTTTTCTAATTATTAGTTTTGTTTCACCATAGGAAATTTGTAATATTTTCATCATAATAATGAATGGATATGTTTAGCTTCTTTATTCATTTACCAATTTTGGAAAGAGATTTAAGGGATATTGTTTATGGTTATTTTTCACCCCCAGGCCAAAAAACTGCTTCATGATACTGAAGTCAAATCTGTAACTTACTAGTAAGATGTGAAAAGCTTATTTAATGAGGTGCTAAATATTGGCTTAATTCAAAAACTGCTGCTAGTCACTATTAACATTAAAGATCTACAGTAGCTTAATATGTTACATATAATTAGTACTAATCTTCAATCATTTGGCATTTAAAGACATTAAAAGCTACTCAAACTATCTGGCTAAGAAAGAGCTGGTAATTGATAGTGTATACCTCTAGCCTTAGAAAATCGTAATCTAAGCTGGAAGTCTCCAGATGGGGTTAGTAATACTAAGAGAAAAAAAAAAGTTTCTTATTACTTTCAGTATTGATAGACTGTACTTCAAACGAAACACAGAGAAAGAATATGGAATGATAAGAATTAAAAGTAAATGTGTCCCTCCCTTTGTTATCCTGATCTTTTCATTAATTTGGCTGGGGAAAAAAAAAAATTAATGGTACTACACTTTTGAGGAGAAATAAATTTTTCCCAGACAAATGCTAGGTTTCTCAATTCCATAACTGGTCATTCAACCCCATGATATCCTTTCATAACAACAAATAACTCAGGGTGTATATCTATAGATTTAGAGAAATTAGAAAATTTCCTTGTGAATACAGATGCAATCAACAGAATTCAAAGATTAATTATCAAGATGCCACACTGCCAGCAAGTCAGATTTTATATTCCTTAGAACAATCCTTTCACTGAACTATACTATGTAGGTCTGATTTAAATAGAGAAAGCCCGCATTTCTCTACCATGAAGCAGATAATAATCAGTATATTTAGTAAGTGTGATGAAGTAAAAGTTGATGATCCTTTAATTTTTATTTTTAAGTAAGATAAACTTTGGAAGCCTGAAGAGAAAGTGAGACTATGAGGAAGACAAAACCAAATCCATCATTCACTTGGGTCATTAAGACCTCAAGTGAAATCAGCAATTTTTAAATGATTCAGATCATTATTTTATGGTAATCTCAAACACTTTAACTGAAGTTTACTTATGAAACAAAGAGACTATTATTCTGTGTATCCCAGGAAATACATAAAAATACTTAGCAAATGGGGGAAGTGGAAAAGAAAAAAGAGAAACACAGCAAGATGTTTCAGATTTCTTTTTTCTCACATGCATAAAAAGCAGAGTAAAAGAAAAACAAAAGTCCTGTAAAGAATGGACTGTCCTGTTCCTTTTACCCCCTGCCCCAGTTTTTCTTAAACCCATCATCTGAGAGGCCTAGAGATAAAAGGAGTTCGTTATCTTAGTAAATAAAGGATGCTGCTGGAGAAAAACTTAAATATTTAGAGATGGTCAAAATTGTGTGCAATGGCAAAGGGACACTTTGATAGAATAAAATCCTGTACAAAGTTTCAATAAATTTAGTGACAAAGAAAAGCAAGATGAGATTAAATTTTATTTATTTACACAAAGTTTTAAGATTTTCTTTTCAGGAGAACATTTTTATATTCATTATTATAAACCTTTTTATTTAACAAATTGACTTTTTTGTAATATGTCTTTGGAAACATTTTATATGAGAAATGCAAAATTCAAATATAAACAAATGTCAACTATTTTGCAAAGCTTTCCATAACATAACATAATATATTTACTGCTATAATGTATTGTCTGTCCCTTCAAATAGTTCCAGAATAAATTAGTCAATCATCTAAAAAATATTTGAAAATTATGAAATTTTTATCTGATACTGTTCTAGGCAACAATTCCTCACTTACCAGTAATGCAGAGATTCTGAGAAGACAGCTAAAACCCAGGAGAAGGAGAAAATGGCCTATACAAAAACAAAATAAATCATACGCCCTTTAAGTATTTTATTCTGAAGAGAACTTTCCAAAATCTTAGACTTTTACATTATACACAGTTCAAATATACATGATCATCTGGTACCTCACTTTATAAAATAGGAGGTAACAAAATTTAAATTTGATGGGAAGATTTTCATTTCAAGCCTCCTAGCCCCTTGACCCAGCAATATCATATCTAAGAACTCATTATGCAGATGTACTTTTACCTCTTTGCAATTGGATAAGTATAAAGCTATTTCCCACTTCTCTTCCCATCCATTTTTCAAGGAGCAAAAAATTGTAAACAAATACATTTTTATCCTGCATTTAAAAAACGATGGTTCATCCATACAATGGATTAGTATGGACCTGTTTAAAAAAATGATTGCATTCTATCTTACTAACATGGAAGGATTGAAAAAAATACAGCGTTAAGTGAAAAACACAAGGTATACCACAATCCCATTTACATAAAAATATTCTTAATGTTTGAAATCCATAAACATTTCCGAAAATTTAAACAAGAAATTTTAAAATTGATTACAGCTAACAAATGACAGGGGTGAAGAGGGGTAGTATGCCAAATAGTACCCATTTTATAGAAGAAGACACTAAAGTGGGGAGAGGTTAAATAAGTTGGTCAAAACCTACTATTTGAATTCTATATTCAAACTCAGGAAGCCTTGCTCCATTGTAGATGCATTTAATCATTTCACAATGTTGTTTTTCATGAAAATAAAAGCAAGCCAGAATGTCAACTATTAAAATGCCAATTTGGTGACTGTTGCTTTTTATCCATCCTGTCACTTGGTTTTTTTCAAGCTTCATTTTAAAACAAACAAACAAAAAGATAAGAGTTTTAAAAAGACAAAAATAAATAATTTTCTTCTCTCAGGTATCATCTGTTCATCTCTAAGTCAATGTGTGTGTGTGTATTTTAGAAAATATTCCAAGGTTAGCTAGTCTTTCACAGACTAATTTGCCCTCTAGAATTCCCAGGACACAGTGTCTCTTGACTCCTGCTGGTGGAAAATGTAGTGATCTATGAGTAAAAGCAGGCTTAGAGGCCATTCACCAAAGCTGTGCCATCAGCACTAACTACTATACGCTTCAGAGTGAAATTCACATATTGATTTTAATTTATAAATCCCCTTTTGGTGGCCTTCCCTGTTGCCTTATAGATTACCTTTGCACCTGTAAATCATCCCACAGCTGGGACTGGGTTGTACCACTCAAAAACCTGATTCTTTGATTTAAATGTTAGGGGACTAGAGGCAGATATTTTCATTAATCTTTCATGTACTTTTTCCTGCACATTTTTCTTCAGGGTAGTATGAAGGTAATTATATAATTCGAACCCTCCTTGATTTAAAATTTGAGATATTTGGCTTGTAGATAGTACAATATAAAAAAGGGTAGCCCTGGGCAACTTCAGGACATAGGTATTTTTAGAAATCTCAACTTCCTTATCTGACTTCTTTTTTTCACCTTCTAAGACTCCTCTCCCATTCCCTCAGGCACCTACCGCTTTGACTGTTTTCTATTCTTAACATTTTTATATTCACTTACATTGTTATAAATCACAAGCTACTATTACTTTTTTTAAAATGTTACTTCCTCCTTAATGTCTAAACATTGACAAGGATCAGCCCCTTTAAGTGAAGGTTTACTGTTACCTTGGACTGAAGATTCTTTATGTGAGGTAGTCAATCTTTGGAGTATCCATCAAGCTCATAATAATACTTTTAACTTTCTTACTAATAGATCGATGGCAGCCATATTTATTCTGTCCAACCTTGCCTCTGGTTACAGCTAATTGGATGAGGCATGGCCATTTGTTACAGGCTGGCAGCCCAATAAAATTCTCCTACCTTAAAAGTTCACTTTAAGAATAAGAGAATCTAATTGAGATTTGAATAATGATGTAAAATCTCTGTGGAGTTGTAGCTCTGAATTCAACTGTCTCTGGGCAGAGTATAAGAGAAATCAGGACTGCAAAAGCAAAAAAAAAAAAAAAAAAAAAAAATGCAGATTTTAAGTGAGATTAAGAAACCAGAGGTGGAGAAACATGGAGCATTCTTGAGACCCTGCTTTTGAAACCAGTGAGAATTTAATTGTCTTGCAAAAATTAGCCAATTTCAATTAAGTTGGATCAAACTGGTTTTTGTTACCTACAAGCTGGATACTCTAACAGGTACATAATGATATCTGCCATTCCCTTTTGTTTTTGAATAAGATTATTTTATATTCACTGAGGAAATAAACTTATTTAACCTATAATCTATGGGCTCAGTAATATTGTTTCTACTTCTAGCTCCAGAGTTTAGCTTTTGATGTAAGTTAACCAGAATATCACATTTTCTGCAAGTGTGATTGGCATGCGAATGGGCATATGGCATGTTGAGACCCGCTGAACGAAGGGAAACTTTTTTGGAATCCTTCAGAGATTTTCACTCTCCTTTTGGAATTTGGACCTGCCAAGTTTGTAATCTAGAACAACACAAACTCTTTTGGTATCAAGAAGAACTGGTTCATATGGAGATGGAGTCAACCTAAAAAAATAAGGAAGCCTAAAAAAGAAAGAAAAGAACAGGGTTCTAGTGGCATCATTTGAGCCCCAGATTTAAACACTATCTTATGTCTATATACTCTCTACCTTATGACCAAAAGACTCCTGATTCATATAAAGCACCCCCAAAACCCCTGTGCCAATGTTTGTCTTCTTTATCTACCCCATATCTTATTATTTGAAATAAAAGAAAAATTTCAGATAGTAAAGCCATATTATATTTTATTTTATTTTTTAAAATATTTTACTTACTTGAGAGAAAGAGAGAGAGTATAAGCAGGGATAGTGGCAGAGTGAGAGAGAGAAGCAGGCTCCCCACTGAGAAGGGAGCCAAATATAGGGCTCCAGATCCCAGTCCTGGGATTAAGGCCTGAGAAGGCAGATGCTTACCAACTGAGCCACCCAGGTGACTATAACCATATTAGATTTTAATCAGTTTTCTATATACAAAGATACAGTATTTATTTAGTCATTAATTTATATGACAAAGGTAATTTCCTCATTGTGTACTCTAGCTTCTGAAATACAATGATTCGATAAATACTAGGTATTGCATAGAGCAGAAGCAATAGATGGGAAATCAGAAGTATTTAGTTTGCCTTTAATTTTGCTACATTCTAGTTATTTAAAAACTAGGAAATGTCTCCTGCTTTCAAGAAATAGATAACTTGTCTACCTAATCAATCCATGTTTCCTGTGTGGAAAAAAGTGACACATCGTACATTCAAAAGTCTTTTTTTTTTTTTTTAAGATTTTATTTATTTATTTATTTGACAGACAGAGACCACAAGTAGGCAGAGAGGCAGGCAGAGAGAGAGAGAGGAAGAAGCAGGCTCCCTGCTGAGCAGAGAGCCCGACATCAGGCTTGATCCCAGGACCCTGAGACCATGACCTGAGCAGAAGGCAGAGGCTTTAACCCACTGAGCCACTCAGGCATCCCCGTACATTCAAAAGTCTTTGGAAATATTTGTAGTAGTATATATACATACCTGTGTATTCTTTGAAATTTAAAACATAATGCCTTTGATTTTTAGACTTCTAAATTTCTTCTATAATTAACATCTAGAGTATAATATCAAATTTCATTATAGTCTCCAATTTTATCCCAATTTCTAGAGTTAAGGTAGGGCTTCTCATCTGCTTGAGTATTGCCTAGTTCAACATTAGTGAACACAGAAATAAAATGATTAGGGATGCCTGGATGGCTCAGTTGGTTAAGCGTCTGCCTTTGGTTCAGGCCACATTCCCAGGGTCCTGGGATGGAACTCCACATTGGGCTGTCTGCTCAGCCAGGAGCCTGCTTCTTCCTCTCCCACTGCCTTCACGGCCCCCCACTGCTGCTCACTCTTCTCTCTGTGAGCACACACACACACTCTCTCTCTCTCTCACTCTTTCTCTCTCTCAAATTGAAGAAAAAAATATATAAAATAAATAAAAGGATTAAAAGAGAATATGACGAAAAATTATATGCCAACAAATTGGACAACCTAGAAGAAATCGATAAATTACTAGAAACATAACCTCCCAAAGCTGAATCAGGAAGAAAGAGAATATTTGAACAGAATAATTACCAGCAATGAAATTGAATCAATAATAAAAAAACTCCAAACAAAAGTCCAGGACCAGATGACTTCACAGTTGAATTCTACCAAACATTTAAAGTTGAGTTAATACCTATTCTTCTCAAAGTATTCCAAAAAATAGAAGAGGAAGAAAAACTTTTAAATTCATTCTATGAAGTCAATATTACTCTGATGCCAAAACCAGATAAAGACACCCCCCTCAAAAAAGAGAACTATAGCTCTATATCCCTGATGAACATAGATGCAAAAATCCTCAATAAAATATTAACAAACTAAATACGACAATACCTTAAAAAAACCTTTCAGCACAATCAAGTGGGATTTATTCCTGGGATATAAGGGTGCTTCAATATTTGCAAATAAACCAATGTGAAATATCACATCAATAAAAGAATGGGTAAGAACCATATGATCATTTCAATAAATGCACAAGTATTTGACAACAGCCATTCTTGATAGAAACCTTCTGCAAAGTAGGTATTGAGGAAACACAACTCAGTATAATAAAGGCCTTATGTGAGAGATCCACAGCTAATATCATACTCAATAGGGAAAAATAGAACTTTTCCTCTAAGGTCAGGAACAAGATAAGGATGTCCACTCTCACCACTTTTATTCAACATAGTACTGAAGTCCTACCCTCAGCAATTAGACAACAAAAAGAGATAAGAGGCATCCAAATTTGTACAGAACTAGTAAAAATCTCACTATTTGCAGCAGATGACATGATATATAGAAAATTCTAATGGCCCCACCAAAAAAAAAAAAATGATAAATGAACTCAGTGAATTCACAGGATACAAAATGAATGTACAAAAATATATTGTATCCTATACATTAGTAATGAAGGAGAAGAAAGCAAAACTAAGAAAAAGATCTCATTTAAAATTGCACAAAAATAATAAAATATCTAGGAATAAATTAAGCAAAAGATGTGAAAGACCTTACTCTGAAAACCATAAAACACTGATGAAAGAAACTGAAGATGACTCAAAGAAATGGAAGGATATTCCATGTTTATGGATTGGAATAACAAATACTGTTAAAATGTCTATATTACTTGGGGTGACTGGGTGGCTCAGTCATTAGGCAGCTGCCTTTGGCTCAGGTCATGACCCCAGGGTCCTGAGATTGAGCCCCCATCAGACTCCCTGCTCAGCAGGAAGTCTGCCTCTCCCTCTCCCACTTCCCCTGCTGTGTTCCCTCTTTTGCTGTGTTTCTCCCTGTCAAATAAATAAAATCTTTAAAAAAGAAAAGAGTCTATATTACTTAAAGCATTATACACATTTAATGCAGTCCCTATCAAAATACCAGCAACATTTTTCACAGAACTAGACAAAAACAATCCTAAAATTTGTGTGAAACCACAAAAGACCCCAAATAGCCCAAACAATCTTGAAAAAAAAAAAAAAAAAACACAAAGCTGGAGGTATCACAATTCCAGAATTCAAGTTATACTACAAAACTGTAGTAATCAAAATAGTGTGGTACTGTCACAAAAATAGACAATGGATCAATAGAACAGGATAGAAAGCCCAGAGACAAATCCATGTTTATATAGCAAATTAATAATTTTCTTTCGCAAAAGAAACAAGAATATGAGATGAGAAAAGGAAGTCTATTTGACAAACTGTGCTGGGAAAACTAGAGGGCTACATACAAAAGAAGGAAATGAACTTTCTTACACCATACACAAACATGAACTCAAAATGGATTAAATACCTAAATGTGAGAGCTGAAACTACAAAAAATCTTAGAAAACACAGACAGTAATTGCTCTGACATAGGCTGTGGGAATATTTTTCTAGATATGTCTCCTGAGTTAAAGGAAAGAAAAGGAAGCAAGCAAGCATACAAACAAACAAGATAAACCTCTTGGGATTACATCAAACTGAAAAGCTCCTGAATAGTGAAGGAAACAGTCAACAAAACTAAAAGACCACCTACTAAATGGGGGAAAATATTTGCAAATGACATATCCAATAAAGGGTTAGTATCCAAAATGTATAAAAAACTGACACAACAAATAATCCAATTAAAATAATCCCCATGGGGCGCCTGGGTGGCTCAGTGGGTTAAGCCGCTGCCTTCGGCTCAGGTCATGATCTCAGGGTCCTGGGATTGAGTCCCACATTGGGCTTTCTGCTCAGCAGGGAGCCTGCTTCCTCCTCTCTCTCTCTCTGCCTGCCTCTCTGCCTACTTGTGATCTCTCTCTATCAAATAAATAAATAAAATATTTAAAAATAAAATAAAATAAAATAAAATAATCCCCAAAGCAGGCTCAGTCGGTTAAGCATCCAACTCCTGACTTCTGCTCATGTCATGATCTCAGGGTCATTAGGTTCCTAGCTCAGCAGGGAGTATGCTTGAGGAATTTTTCCCTTTCTCTCTGCCCCTCCTCCTGCTCACACTCTCTCTCTCAAATAAATAAATCTTAAAAAAAAATTCTCCAAAACAAATAATCCAATTAAGAAATGGGCAGAAGACACGAACAAACATTTCTCCAAAACATGCAGATGGCCAGCAGACACATGAAAAGATGCTCAACATCACTCATCATCAGGGAAATGGAAATAAAAAATACATTGACATATCACCTCATACTTAAAATAAACAAAAACAAAAATAAAAACAAAAACAAAAACAAAAACCCAGACAAGTGTTGGTGAGGATATAGACAAAAAAGCCTCATGAGCTATTGGTGTGAATGCAAACTGGTGCAGCCACTGTAGAGAAGAGTATGGGGTTTCCTCAAAAAGGTAAAAATATAACTACCTTATAACCCAGTAATTGCAGTATTACCCAAATATACAAAAATGCTAATTTGAAACAATACATGTTTAGTGCAACATCATTTACAATAGCCAAATTATGGAAGCAGCCCAAGTGCCATTAGATAGATGAATGCATGAAGGAGAGGCGGTATATATATATTCACGATGGAATATTATTCAACCATAAAAATAATGAAATCTTGACATTTGTAATGAGACAGATGGAGCTAGAGATTAAAATGCTAAGCAAAAAAAGTCAGTCAGAGAAAGATAAATGCCATGTGATTTCACTTATATGTAGAATTTAAGAAACAAAACAAACAATCAAAGTAGAAAGAGAGAGAGAGAAACAAAACCAAGAAACAGATTCTGAACTATATAGAACAAACTGATGATTACCAGAGGGGAAGCGATGGGGATAAAAAGCACACTTATCATCATGAGCACTGAGTAATGTACAGAAGTGTTGAATCACTATATTGTACATCTGAAATTAATATAACACTGCATGTTAATTATACTGGAATTAAACTTTTAAAAACTTAAAAAAAAGTAGTGAAGACTCAGGATATTTGGGGCAGTATTAGGCTCAAAGAAATGGGCAATATAAAATATATCTTCAGATTATAGGCAAGCGATTTTTCAGGCCCTCGCCTGTTTTAATTGTGATGAAATTTATTGGAGAAAATAAGGATGGATAAAGTCAAGAAAACTTTTTAAACCTTCAATCAATAGCATAGTTTTTTGGATCACTGAGACTACTCCTACTTATTTGTTAAAATTTAGACAAAGCTAAATTTTGTTGTCATGATGTATATTTTCAAGATATTTGTTGTTTTAAAACTTGCATATAAATTTAGAGTGTATTGAAGAATCTACAATGGTTTAGTTGATTATTCAAAAAGTAACAGTTTATACTCCCAGATTTTTAAAACTCTCTTAGACACAAAATAGTAATATCTGATCACTGAAAGGTAGACAAGAATTCATATAAAAACAGAGCTCTGTGCTTGAACAGCACTTTGGTTACACTATTAAACTCATATTAGAGCATTGTTGAGGAGTGTTTAGTGTTTTAGCCATTTTTTCCAGTATAAATTTTTGTTCTCTTATGTGGCAAAAACTATAATTATTTTGGTCCTAGTAACTAGCATACAGTAATTTCAATAGCTGCTGAGTGAGTGAATGTCAAATATTGTTTATGTAGTACCTTCCTGGTTATGAAGAACAGCAGGCTAGTTATTTGGTTTATGCTAATATTAGCATCACCAATAGTCTTTGAAATTTTCATATAAATCTTTCATATGTTAAGGAAAAAGTTGAATTAGTCTTACTTTTAATGAAATATAGCAAAAGGAATTTAAAAGATTTTTCCTGTTATTAACAAGGAAATAGAATGAGACTGGTGCTTAATTTTACCTTGAAAATTAAGTTTTTCTTCTGAATTAAATAGGAGCATATATTCACCATATAAATTTTAGCAAATACAGAAGCTGTTAGGAATATAATTAAAATAATCCCTATGTAACCATCCCGACAATAATTATTGATATTTAAGTTACTTAAAATATTTTCACACACACACAAGTGTACACACATATGCCCATATGTGTGTAAATAAATGTGTGTGTAAATATGTGTGTAAATAAAGTGCTCATTGATAAAACCAAAATCCTCACACCTGATGGAATATTTCAGTCAGATTTGTTTTGCTATTCTCTCTTAGAATCCTGGTAGCTAAATATATTTACTACCAAGCATGTAGAGAAATACTAACACTGAAGCAAAATTACTGTGATATTAATTCCCAAGAAGAGAGAGACTCCACAACTTCAACTCACATTCAGTCTTCCAGATGGAATAGTTGACGTAGGGTTTGGAGGAAAGGTTAATATTTGATGTAGGTGGCCAAGTTGCTTGACCTGCCCAAGAAAGCGTGAAATCCCCAGGACTACATTTTCCAATGATAGAAGTAATTATAAAATCTCTGACCTCTAGTTAGCTTAGTTTCAATTCTGATCTCTTTAAACTGGTAGAAAGGTGGATGTTAGTAATAGGAAGAGGTTCTGTAGGCACTGAATTTAGTAGAGGGATAGTCATTAATTTAGGAGGTCCAGTATCTGACTGCAGAGAGCATCAAAGCATCTCTTCTCCTGACAGATGACAAGAGATGAGATAGTGGTAAACTGAGTCATGACCAAGTAAGTGAATATTGGATTTTTTCAGTGTATTTTGAGATGAGAATCTCCTAAGGTTTGGGAGGTAGTGTTCCTGTTAAATTCTGTAAATTTAGTATTAAAGCTAATGTGACTTTAGTTTGATCTCAAATTTAAATTTCTCTACAGTCCTTTAACATTTTATGTGAAATATGTGTTGAAAATGATTTTTTCCAATTTTTCTATGTTTGGTCTTACAGGATTTTACACCAGTTTTTGTTTATTTGGTATTAGTCATATCACTCATGATTTTCTCTTATGGTTTCTTACTTTGCTTTTATGCACTAAGAGAAATTTCCGTATCAAGGTTTTCCTTTCTTTTGTTTCCTTTTAAGTCTCTCTTTTATTTTATTATTGAGTCATTTATTTACATAAGTGATATGAGATACGTTATTTTATTTATCTATAAATATAATGAAAGAAAATATTTCATTTTCTACCAAACCTCTGAAGATCTATCCACTTCTAGTTTGTGATCAACAGAGTAAGCTTTAAAAAAAAAAAGTGAAGTATGCAAATTTTCCTAAAAAGTTCAAACATTTTGCTGATAAATGTTGACTTAAGTTGTCTTTTATAAATCTGAGGTATACTTACATGTGTATATTCCAAGGTAAATTCACAACCTATTATAAATTTTTACCTCATTTTTCAAGTAGTTGAATATCATTAGGACAGATATAAATAAGATCATGACGTGTACAATAAAATCACTGCGGAAGCTTAAAATGGAAGCTTAAAGAAAATAAGCATATATTGGATTTCTTGAAAAGAAGTAAAAATGCATGACTATAGACATAAATATCAAGAATTTTATTAAAGTTAAAAGTTATCTTCCTAACTATATAAAACCAAGTACTATATAATCACTCTTCAAAGCATAGAAGTATGCCATTCTAGAGTATGGGGGGACCTCTAATTGGTAATCAATAATTTTACTAATAAGATTTGAAATAGAACACACCTAATTCCTACACATAAGTAAATACCCATTCACCAAAAGATAATCTAAATAACAATATGTAAATAATGCATTTGGAACTACAGTGATAACCAGACATAAATTATTAGTGAAGTGATTATCTTTTTAACTAACACTGCACAAATTTTAAAGAAAAGTGACTATTTGTTGGCTTAAAAGGATTTAAGTACATAATATCATTGTGAGTGAAAACATTAGTATAAAGATCTATATTTAATTCAAAGAGAGGAAACATTATCAATTCTTGGAGTTTGTCTTTAAATACAGATGAGTCTACCTGAAATATTTAGAGTTACCTTAAGAGATGTATGCTTTTGTAAATTATCTTCCTTTTATAAATAATGTACTTTATTGTATACTACTTGTAATGTGTACATTGTGATGAAAGTAATGTTAATATTATGGGAAATCTGATGGTTTGCAACCTTCTTTGGCACCTGATAGTCATTAAATGTTTTATTTAATTTCCTATTACAACTCCCTAAGCTCTTTTCAATCTCTTTCCTCAAAAACCAAAATACCGGGGCGCCTGGGTGGCTCAGTGGGTTAAGCCGCTGCCTTCGGCTCAGGTCATGATCTCAGAGTCCTGGGATCGAGTCCCGCATCGGGCTCTCTGCTCGGCAGAGAGCCTGCTTCCCTCTCTCTCTCTCTCTGGCTGCCTCTCTGTCTACTTGTGATTTCTCTCTGTCAAATTAATAAATAAAATCTTAAAAAAAAAAAAAAAAAAAAAAAAAAAAAACCAAAATACCCTCTATTTTCCTTCATTCTCTACATGATTGTACTTGCAAAAATATTGATTCATCATAGCAAAAATGCCTGAAAAATTTATGTCCTTTTCAAATTTTCTTTGTTTTCTTTCATCCTAAATGTATAAACCTTTCACTCATGTATGCTTGCTATATTCCTTCTTACTCTCTTACAGGAGAGCCTAATTTTTAGGCTTTATCCTTATATGGGTCATCAGACTTTTCTCTCTCCATAGTCCCCCCCCCCTTCTTTTTTTAAAGATTTTATTTATTTATTATATATAGAGAGAATGAGCAGGGAAGAAGGTCAGAGGAAGAGGGAGAATTTCACTCCTCACTGAAAAGGGAGACCAGTGCCAATGCTGGGCTTGATTCCAGGACCCTGAGATCATGACTTGATCCCAAGGCAGATTCTTAACCAACCCCCAGGCACCCCTACCCATATTTTTTTTCAAAAATACCTTTGTACCTGCTCCAGGCCCCTTTTCCTAAATCACCTTTTCCTATACTGTTGTTATAGTCAAATTACCATGAATTTCTTTTCTTGATTTCACTATCAACCTTACTCAAAGCATACTCTTTACTGTGCGTTCCACTTATTTCATATATTTTTAAAGTAATAACCCTTTCATTAAATTACAGCATGTATAGAAAAGTGCACATATCACAAATATTCAGCTTGATGAATATTTATAAAGGGACAGATCATGTAACTAGCATCCAGGTGAAGAAATAGGTATTTCTTAGCCCTCTAGACGCTCAAATATACCCACTTCTTTTACAACTCTCACCAAAGCTAATCTTTATCCCGACTTTAATAACACAGTGTAATTTTGCCTGTTTAAAAATGTTATTTATTAAATATAGCAAAATAATATATTTTTCCGAGTTTATTCCCTGAGGATGTTGTGTGCAATAGTTATGATTTATTTTTATTGTTCTGTTGACTCTATTAAGGGAATACGCCAAATGTTTTTATCCATTCTATGGTGGTAGGCATTTGGTTTTTTTTTTTGATTTTTTGGTTATTAAATATAATGCTTCTAAGGACATTCATGTATATCTTTTGGCATCATATGTATGCATTTCTATTGATTAGATATTTAAGAGTACTTTTTGCTGTGTTATAAGGCTAGCATATGTTCAACTTCAGTAGAAAATTTTAAAACACTTGTCTAAAGTTGGTTAAACCATTTTACTCCCCTACCAATACTGTGTGAGTTCCTGTTGATCCACATTGTCACAAACATTTAGAGTTTTATTTTAGCTTTTGGAGTGTATTTGTCTAATCAGACATTGAAATTTTGAATGTTTTTTGTGTATAATAATGTTGTCTGCAAAAAGTGAGAATTTTATTTCTTCTTTTCACATTATTGTTCACTTTATTTTTTTTTTATGATGCTGGCCAGGACCTTGGTTCAATGTGGACTAGAGGTAGTTGTATTACACATCAATTTCCTTGTATCTCTATTACATTTTCAATCTCAGAGGGAATGCTTTCAACTCATCAATATATGGGAGTTTTTTTTTCTTGATAAATATTCTTTATCTGATTAAAGACTTTGGCTTTTATTGTTCAGTGTTGTCAAATGCTTTTCTGTATCTATTAAAATGTTCATATAAGGTTTTTTTTTCCTTTTCCTATTTATGGTAATATATTTCAATGGTTGATGTTTATAATTCTGTATTTTTTTAATTTTATCATAAAAATTCAAACATACAGATAAGTTTAGGTAATCTTATAGGAAACATCTATATTTCTACCACCTACATTCTATAATTGTTAAGATTTTGCCAGAATTGCTATATCACATAACTATCCACCTCTTCATATATCAGTACATCATTTAAAAAAGAATATTGAATGTTCAACTAATCCTGGACTAAGTTCCCTTAGGTTTGCTATTTTATCTTTTACTTTTATATTTCTGGGAAAATTTATCATTTTTTTTTTTTTTTAGATATTTGCATCTACCTTTGGAAATTCTCTGTACATTTTTTTTTTTAAATAATGTCCTTGTAGGTTTTAGGACTTAGGATATGTTAACATCATAAAATGAATCTTCAAGGTTTCCACCTTTCTCCAATTATTGGGAAAAGTTTAAGTAAGATTGGTGGGAGGGTCAATTCAGAGGGACAGTCAGCTAGCACTGGAATTTTCTTTTGGGGAAGGTTTTTGGTTTTGGTTTTTTTTGTTGTTGGTGGTTTTGTTTTGTTTTGTTTTGTTTTTGTTTTTTTGAGAGAGAGAGAAGCAAGTGTGAGTGTGATGTGGGGAGGGGAAGAAGGTGAGGAAAAGAGAGAATTTTAAGCAGGATATATGCTCAGCCTGGAGCCTGATGTCAGGCTCATTGTGGGGCTGGATCTCACAAGCGGAGATCATTACCTGAGTTGAAATCAAGAGTTGGGGCTTAACAAACTGAGCCTCCCAGCTGCCCCATGGGGGAGGTTTTAAATTTATTTCATGAACATACAATTTCTAAAAAATAAATACATAGGTAGAGAAATAAATAAAACTAGAGTTTCTATTCTATTTTCAGTTTTGTAGGTTATGTTTTTCAAAACGGTTGTTCTCTAAATTGTCAGGTTTAATGGAATAAAGTTATTCAAGGTATCTTTTTACTGAGTTTTTAATGTATCGTGTCCACAGTGATACTACAGTATACTGACATGATACTACCTTTTTCTTTCTTGTTATAATTTGTGTTTTATTTGTTCATGATTGGCATTGCTGCAATTCTATCAATTGTTTTAAAGAAACAACTCTTGGCTTTGTTGCTTTCTATTATTGCCCTTTGCTTTCTTTGTTTTTAATTTCTGCTGTCATCTTTAATTCCTTCCTCTGGTTTCCCAGGTTTGATTCACCATGTTTAAAATTAGCTTCTTAAGACACTTCATTTCCAATAAATATATTTAAAACAATGTTTTTTCCTCTAAGCACTGCTTTAAATTCACTGTACATGTTTTGACATATTTCATTATGATTCTCTAGTGCAAAATATTCCTTACTTCCTTTATGGTTGCTTCTTTGAACAATGGGTTGTTTTAAACTATATTGTTTAATTTTTGAACTGTAGGCCATGATTTATTTTTATTTTTTGTTAGGATCTCTAGTGATGAATAAATACCTTGCAACTTTTATGTTATATATAAATAAAAAGTAGTGAAGTTTTATTAAGAAATAAAATAAGTATATTTTTCTTTTAATTGTACTATTTAGTTTTTAAGGTAATTAATGATGGTATTGGTTTATTATCTACCATCTATTTGAATTCTATTTGACCCACAGTTTGTTTCATGTTTTCTTCCACTCTTTCTTATACATTAACAAATACATTTCACTTTCATATTCTTCAATAAGATTGTTTATTACATTTTTAATATGTTTTCCTTAAGGGCCAGTATACATTCTCAACTTATTACCCTCTAATGCAAGTAAATAATACTCTGCTTGTCCCATATACTAGAACCTTAAAAAGCTTTATATCTACTTATCCTTCCCCTGTCTTTATATTTTTTTTTTAAGATTTTATTTTTATTTGACAGACAGAGATTACTAGTAACCAGAGAGGTAGGCCGAGAGAGAGGAGGAAGCAGGCTCCCTGCTGAGCAGAGAGCCCAATGTGGGGCTCGATCCCAGGACCCTGAGACCACGACTGGACCCGACGGCAGAGGCTTTATTCCGCTGAGCCACCCTGGTACCCCCTGTCTTTACATTATTATTGTTAAGTATATACTTTTACCTATATTTAAGTTTTCACAGCATATTACTGTTATTGTTTTGTATTATAATTTCTTATTTAAATTTATCCACACATTTATTTTTTCCACTAATCTTCATTTCTTTCTGAATTTCCTACTTCGTTTCCTACTGAGAGCATTTTCCCTCTGCTCTTAGTATTTCTTTTACTAAAGCTATGCTGAAAGCAAATGTTCTCTGTTTTTGTTTTGTTTTGTTTTTTGTTTTTGTTTGAAAACCCCTTTATTTTGTCACCATTATTAAAATTATTTTATCACTAGGGTGGGTCTCTTGTTTGGAACTTTCAGCACTTGTAATTACCATTCAATTTAGTTTGCTTCTAGAAAAGAATGTGAAACAAATGAAAAAAGAGAACAGAAAAAAATATCAACAACAAAAACTATCCCAGGGACACCTGGGTGGCTCAGTTGGTTAAGCAGCTGCCTTCGGCTCAGGTCATGATCCCAGCGTCCTGGGATGGAGTCCCACATCGGGCTCCTTGCTCAGCAGGGAGCCTGCTTCTCCCTCTGCCTCTGCCTGCCATTCTGTCTGCCTGTGCTCGCTCTCCCCCCCCCCCGTCTCTCTCTGATAAATAAATAAAATATTTTAAAACAAAACAAAACAAAACAAAAAAACTCTCCCATTTTAACTTAGCTCTTTCTATCCACATTTCTCCTCATTCTCCTCTTATCAAATTACTATTCAGTTTCCAAAGATCTTTCTCATCCTTGCCTGTGTACTTTTGCTCAAATCCTTTCTATGCTTGCAGAAACGTCAATTAATATTTCTTTTTGACTGCTTAGTATCTGTATCCCTTTCTTCTGGTAACAGCAAGCTTATGTTTTGGGGAATACTCTTTTCTCCTTTTCCAAACGACTTGGATGAATGACAATTAGAATGAATCCTCTACTCTTCACCAAGAATCAGTCTATAATCCAATCAAGGCTAAACAGATACTTTTCCTTGGTATATTAATCTTGAGCTTAGGTGCCCAAAGACTGAAAATAATTAGAGCTGACTCTTCCTGATGAAGATACATTATAGAAACACTGTAACTGTCCTTGTGGCCTTGACATTCTCCGCCTTTTCCCAAACTGATGCTTTTATATAGTAACTAGAAGAGTAACGGTAATGAGTTCTGCATTGGTGAGACCTATTATAACATTTAATTAAAAGCTGAGTATAGTTGGGGTTTCTATAAGAAAACAGCTAAAAAGTTGAAGAGATTTTATCTATGACATTTGTATACTGAGCAAAGAAGATACGGGACCCTAAGATCAGAACCAAAAACTCCTATCTTCTTCTGCAAGTGTTCTCTTCTGCATGTTCATAGAGTAAATCCAAAGTTGGAAAAATCAAAACACAAATTTTAAGATCTTTATTTATTTATTTAACCCAGAAAACAAATATGAGGCTTTGAGATCCAAAGCACGGTATTAGTATTTACAGCAACAATTGTATTGGTTCCTTAGTCTCCATTTTTTTTTTTTCCTTTATGGTATATCCATAAAAGTCAGATGACTAAGCATGTGTTTATAGAAAGGTGTGTACCACAGAAGAAGACCTGTGAAATTATACAGAAACTACTAGAGAGTGGGAAAGAAACCTTATCTTCCTAACAAAAACAAATATTCTCTGTGAAGAAAGAAATAAATTCTGAGTTTACAACTCTTTTGAATACAAATAAATGACTCCTGGCTTTACGATGTTTTAAAATATACACTTATGACTCCAAGGAGTGATGGATCTCTACATTTTTGTAGAGGACTCTTATCTCTTTACTCACCCTTTCACTTCCAAATCCTGTCTGTTACCCCAGACTCCAGTTTTCCATGCTCAGAAAGCTTTAACTGCAAAAACAAACAAACAAACAAACAAACAGCATGAAAATACTTTCTACAGTTGCACAAAGAGTTACTGTTATTTTGCCATACATAAGAGATTAAATTCAGTTAGAGGTTGATTAAAGAGAGAATGAGTTGTCTTAGGGAGTAATGGGCTCTCTGTTACTACACTTAGTCAAACATATGGTCAAATTGACCATTTAATAGAGGTGTTATAATGAGAATTTAAGCATCCAAAAAATCGACTGTATTATCACAAGTGGCAAGAAGCAGATGGCATACTCGGATAGTGATATTGGAGGCAGTTTAATGAACAAACTTATTGCAAAAGCAGAGTTAAGGTTAAGGAAAACTAACATGAGATGGTGGCGCATCCTGGTGAGCCTTTGCCACCCTGAAGTTGGAAAGGCTAAAGGGACTGAGTGGTTGCCAGAACAGAGATCCCTGTCCCTTTCTCTGTGGGAGAGGAACACACAATAGGAGCTAAGGGTTTAGTGAAGAATATAGCCACTGCAACCCCCTGTGGCCTGGCAGACAGAATGCTGGGAAACTAAACCTCTTAACAACTCTTGGAGACTTCCATCCCCCAACCTCAACTTTCTGCTGATGACTTCATTTGTCAAAATCAACAGGAGATCAGAAGGCTAAAAACACCCGTTGACTGAATCCCCAGAGGTCACCCACCCACTCAGTGCACAGATCCTATGGTGGGAAGGCATCTGGTGGGTAAAGCAGTGAATATCTAGCTCAAACACTTCTAAGTACCAGCAAACTTAACTGAAGCCTGAAAGTCTCTGATTCTGTGAAAGGCTAATCTTATTATATTCTTTCAAGAAACTTCTCACAGCCTGAAGGAAACACTTAAAGGCATATATGAACAAGTGCTGTATAGAAATGGATATTTATACATGAGGCATCACAGCCTGGTATGACTTGATGGCAAAGGTTAAATAAACCTCCATTAATGGAGAAGTCTAAGCTTTACTTGCTCCTAGCTTCTCTGACCCATGCTCATTATTCTGAAATCATCAGGATAGACAATCACCCCGTTTCCTTTCAATCCTTCCCTTATCTCAGGCGGACACTTTAAGAGTCAGAGATCTGTACCATCTGGGCCAGATGAAAGGAGACCTAGTGCTGGTTGCCAATAGCATACTGATGACACTGTATTATGAAACATCTCACTCTTTCCCTGTGAGGTTTCACTGAAAAGACTTCACAGACAGTACCATATGTCAGTGAGAACTGCAACATCTAGTCAAGAGTTTGGTGAAACAAATGTAAAAGCTACTAGTTTCTTGTGCTTTTAGTTTTAAATCTAAGTTCTACCAGTGATAGGTATAACTGATACAGAAATGCTTTTATCTGTCACATTTCATTTCATTTCAAATTTTGACTGGCAGTCAATAGTAATGCAATCCAGATATTCAAAGCAATTTTATGCTGTCTTCTGTCATAAATTAAAATGTTCCATTAACTAAACAAATTCTCAGTGGCATAAATCAACCCACATTAAGTAAATCACAGTTAGTGAAAACCAAATTGTAATTCCATAAAACTGATTAAGTGCTGGCAAGATAGAGTGAGATACATCAACTGCAGTGGAGAGCATGATTATTCAATATCTGTATACTGTATTTTAGATCGGTTGATTTCCTCCACATTAGGTATTTTCATTGGAAATATTTAAAGAACAAATATATATCACATAAAATTTTATATTTTATTTTCACTTTGGAGTTTCACCATAGCTCAATTTTGAAATGTGGTTGATGGCTGGCATCACAAATTTAAAATCTATAATAAATCATATATTTACTCTGACATGGAAATAACCTTCCTGTCAGTAGAGTCAATCATTTCTAAATTATAAAATCTGCTTTCTGATATGTTGTGAAGACTATTTGATTGCTTTCAATTTTTCCTTTTAGAAATTCAGTTTTTTCCCCCATAATAAGTTGTCAACTGAATGAAGTATGATGATTTACATATTAATATATGGCTGTGGTAAACTTATATTTAATAGCTTTTAAGAAACATAGGTATAATAATTATATAAATATAAAGTGCAATCAGCGAATGATTATATACTACCCAACTTGAGAAAGGCATTGAGGAAGTTGAACTGTTTCATTCTGATAAAATGTAACAAATTCATCATATAAGCTATTACAATAACCTCCTAACTGCTCTACTTGTTTCTGTGTTTAATGTAAGATTCTATTCTTCACAAAACAATGATTGATCAAACTAAAAACATAAGCTAGGTCATACTGTTCTCAACTTAAAAATCCTCTGATGATTTTCCATCAAAATTACACAAAATATTGCTATCAAATTCAAAACAGTAAGTTAATATAAGCAACAAATGTGTTATCTTTCATATTTTCCTTCATTGTCTGGGAAGATTTGCATTTGATGATAATCTGATCATCATCAATGAAACAGAAAAACCCCTTTCAAAAGGATCTTTGGAAGTCAGTATCTACAGATGTTAGAATGGATATGTAGAGTCAGGAGTAATACTGTTTTAATAGACATAGATTCTGAAGAGCCAGAGCACTGGGAGTACTAACAGCATTACTGCCATTTTCTAAAGGTGGAAGATTTGAACTTATCCAGAAACAGCATATTTGATAATAAAACATCTGAAGACATTGTTCCTGGATCTGAACAGGAGTAGATGCTCCTGGACATCACAAAGTGTTCTCGGGTACAATAATTAGAGAACAAACATTTCACGTTTACTCAGTTATTATAAATCACTATAAATTAATTGTTATACTTAATATGGCAGTATGGATTTTATAATGCTTTTTATAAATTTGGTTATATTAATTTGATCTTTCAAAAATATTTGTTCCAGGCTGCACAAACCCCAGGGACATCTTTGGTGGTAAATTTTCTCTTTAAATTCCAAGTACTGCATCATTTTCTTAAAGGAAAAATGTGCAGTGCAATAACTTGGTGTTTGCTTTAAAAAGGGTTTAGGCTATAGCTGGAGTATGTGTGTGCATGTATATGTGTGTGGTGATGGAGACAGTTCTGGTGCTTTCCTCTAACACTTATAACAATGGATCTTCTTCCATAGTTAAGAGAAACCAAATTGAGGGTTTAGTCAGCAGTTATGTACAGCCATGCCAATTATGCATGTAAGGACCAGGAAAATTACCATAAATTGTGGCCAGAGAAGCTTGTGACTCATTGCAAGATGGGCTTGTGTCGGGACTTCCTTTATAACTTGTATTCCATTAACCCCCTCTCTAATCAACTAGCTACAATGGCATTTTACATTCTATGATATAAGTAACAGTTTAAACCCTGAACTTAGTAGTCTTAAAAATATCTAGGTATCCTCTTTTCCTCAATGATGGTATTGTAGTAAATGACTAGCAGATCCCTTTAAGCAAAAATTAGAAGAGTGTTTCTCTTACGTATTTTCAGAGATAGTGAAAGATCTATTTAAGGGACCTTAACCTTCTTGAACCAATGACTTCTGATTCTCACTCACTATCTCAAATTTGATAACTGGACAAAGATCAGTGAATTTTCACTGTGGCAATAGACATGAGCCTTTTGTATACCAGTTCTTGATTTTTGTTTTTCCTGTCTATACAAGACAATAAACAGCCTTGTTGACTGCCCATATAATTTTGTCCTAAGAGCATCATCAGCTATGTCTACCTTCATAGATTTTTTCAGGTCAAATGGCATCACTTGTCAATCTATTTTTGCTCTCTGTTATGATAATTACAATTCACTTTATTCCTAATGGTTGTCGCCACCTGGCCTCCAAGAATCCAGAATTTCATCATCTTCATCGATGCCAAGAATCTCAATTTCATGCAAAATCTCTTTTTTTCAACACTGATCTTTGAGAAGAGCTACCATGGAGCTCCTCAAGGATGCTGGTTTCCCAACATATATTGTCCATGGTGAGAGGTTCTTTTCTTAGGATGGAACTGGGTGGTATATTCTGTTTAGCTACACTTGTCTTCTGACCTATTCCTCAATACTCTGCTAGCACAGACATCTGTACTTAGTTGCTGTAGGCTGCCGTCATGCCCAAACTTTAAAGAGCAAAATTTTAGTATTGGCCTCAGATTTATTTGTCAGGATATTAAATTCTGAGGCACAACATGGGATTTCTTTTATGTTAATCAATTCTTCCTAACCTAGTCTTATATTCTATCCACATCTTCCATTTCAGCACCTTAAAACCCCAAACTTCCTAAGTTCTGCTATTTCTGCTATTACATATTAGCCAGTCACCACATCCTTTTTTTTTTTTTTTTTTTTGGTGGATGCCCCATTCAGGATAAGCAGTGATAAGACATTAGTTTTTTTCTAGAGGCAATGACAGAAATCAGAAAGGGATATTTTGGAGAAAATGTATCATCTTCTAAAGAAATAGCCATATGTGAGTTCTTTGTATAATCTCTAGGCAAAGAGAGGTTCCTTCTTGGAGATGAGAACATTACTTCTGTTGGTTTGTACTGCTAATGGAATCTAGTCTCAGGCACATCCAGCTAAATGTCTCCATCCTTGTTTTCAGTGTTTTCACCCTTCTTTATTAAGACATGATTTTCTTTTTTGTGTGTTGTATCAAGGCTGTATATTCAATCATATTCAATCTCCTTAGCTATTTTGTCACCTTTTTAATTAAAGTGGCCTGATTATCAGCAGAGTCTTTGCTATAGCTGTATATATATATATATATATCTATATATATATACACACACACGTACACACACACACGCATACATATCTATATACATATATCTATATCTATATAGATATATGCATATATGCATATAGATATCTATATCTATCTATCTATATCTATCTATATCTATATCTATCTATCTATCTATATATATATCCTATATATATCCTGCAGCTGTAGCAAAGACTCTGCTGATAATCAGGCCACTTTAATTAAAAAGGTGACAAAATAGCTAAGGAGATTGAATATATAGGCTTGATACAATGCAAAAAAAAAGAAAATCATGTCTTAATCATATCTATATACATATATATGTGTGTGTATATATATCTATATGTACACACACACACACACACACACACACACACACACCGTCCTGGAGCCCTTCACATTTTTATAGCAGGCACAAAACAGAGAATTGGCTAATGTGTACCTGTCAGTCCTTTTTAAAGGTTTTTACAGTCATTAACAAATCCAGGCTACTGACAGTCTTTATAATTACCATTTTTTCATTCCCTTCAAATCCTAGAGAGCTTCTACACAAGTCAATTTTACCTCTTATTCCTTATCTCCTAGTTCATAATGGGGAGATGGATTAGTAATTGTTTTTCTTCAGCATGCCAGAAGTTAATAGTACACACTTAAAACTGTAATGGGATCCTTGTGGCCACCTGATCACGGACTGACCTAGTTCTAAATCCCATCCTGTAGGTTCCCTTCTAAGTCCTCTTTCATAGTTACATGTATTCGCTTACAGTTCCTAAGAGCAAAGCCTCAGACAAGGATTTAGATGTGGTAGTTTACTTGAGAGGAAATCTGTTGGAACAGAAATAGGACAGGAGAATGAAAGAGAAAAGTAGGTAGAGTAAATAAATGATGACTTTTCAACTAGTTAGTACTATATACAACTAGAACTAACTGGGCATTCCCTATATCATTGTAGAATATACCTCTGTTAAATTCTATGGACAAAGAGACTTCAGCAGTTAACTCTGAACTCCCTATCCCATTGGTTAGAGAATAAGTCCTCCACTACTCTTTGTCTGGACCCCTGTATGGAATAAGAAAATGTCTGTGGTTATGGAGACTGGGAAAAATAGAGAGAATGATCTAGAAATCGTCAAACTGAGCAGCAGCTCACATGATCTGAATGTTGTTAGTAGCATCTCAGACATCTGCTACCTGATAAAGAAATTTTACATAGAAAGATTTCTGAACTTTCAACATATAATAGTCAATACTTTAAGTATTTCAAAGAAAAAAAAAAGAAAAGAGTTACTAATTTATTTCTGAAGCTGGTATAATCTTTCAAAAATTAAGAAAGAACTAGAATAGAAATTATACACCAATTTTTCTCATGAACACGGATAAAAAAATTCTAAAGAAAACATCCCAAACAAATTGAATTTTGTCATGTGTTAAGAAAGGTGCTACCCAATGGCCAAATATACAATATTACAGAACTGTAGGACCATTTCCGCATTAAAAAAATCTATCAGTATAGGGCGCCTGGGTGGTTCAGTCATTGTCTACCTTCTGCTCAGGTTATGATCCCAAGGTCTTGGGATAAAGCCCCGTATTGGGCTCTCTGCTTGGCGGCAGGAAGCCTGCTTCTTCCTCTCCCACTCCTTCTACTTGTGTTCCTTCTCTCACTGTGTCTTTCTCTGTCAAATAAATAAATAAAATCTTTAAAAAATACTATCAGTATAGTTCAACATATTAACAAAATAAGGGAAGACACATGTAATTATCTTATTACATAAAGAAAAATAATCCAATAAAATATAATAATCAAATACTTTGATTACTACTTATCAAATTAAAAATAGAAGATGACTTATTTAACCCAGTAAATACACAGCTCAAAATCCCACAAAATACATGGTGTAAGTTAATATTTTAAAAATATTTCATGAAAGACAAAGGCAAGTATTATAACTCCTATTTATTTATATTTTATTACACATTCTAGCAACTACATCTATTAAAAATAAGAGTTAACAGATAAATCATAATAATATATTAATAAGAGTTAAAAGCTCAGAAATAGAACAAAACTTATATAAGAATTTGTATTACTAATTACTAATTCATGGGTAACAATAAACTAGTTAAGGAATAGGGTTAGGATAGCCAAATTTTCATTTTAAAAAGTGTCATTAGATCTCTACTCCAGACTCTACTGAAGTGTAACATCTAGATTGATAAAAGAATTAAAAAAAAAAAAAGGTAGTTGTTTTGAATTCAGAATAAAGAGAAACAATATAAATTTTATCAAATCAAATCAGTATTTTTATAGGGTACAGGATAGCATATATGACATTTAAAGACCTGTCTGAAGTTAGGAGAAGATGTTTACAACACAGATAATTCACAAAAATGTTAGCAGAGGGAATATGTAAAATCTGCTGCAACTTGACCTGGGAAACAACAGAAATATGGACAACAGATATGAAGGTACACCATAAGCAAGAAAACAATAAACAACATCTGAACAGTGCTGTTTTTTAGCAACCAGTTATTAAGTGTTAAGAAAAAAATATTAAAAACAAACAACATTATACTATTTTGGATCGGAGATTGGCAAAATTTAAACTCATGTGCACTAAAATTCCTAAATTCTGATTATAGGTGGAAGAGAGAAACCATAAAGAAAATTTTGTTTACATATACCAGAAAACATGCAAAAAGATGATTATGGAAATATTTTTGATTGCAGGGAAAACCTAGAAAAGACTTAAATGTGAAGATGTAAATGAAACATTTTCATTTCATGCGATATATAAAGAAGTTAAAAAAGTTAAAAGTAATAAATCAGATATAAATATATCAATATATAAATATCAAAATTAACAATGAATTTTAAAATTCCTGCATAATAGTTAACATATATCATTAATATAATTAAGAAATCTCCAAAATAATGTATTGGTCATCAAATATATACCTAATAAAATCTTAAAAACAAATCTTAAATAAGCAAACCTGTGGTCTTTCATGTCCATTAAAAGAATAATTTGGGTGTAGGAGGCATTTGATATAAACTGGCTGAATAATTGTGGCCTTTTGAAGTATTTATAGTTCACTATTAAAAAAAAAAAACAAAAAACAAAGAGTAAAATCTAATTTTAATGTTTGGGCAGTGACCCAAGTACTATAGTATCAAGAAAAGGCTAGTATACAAAGCTTTGTGAAGTACGTGTAAATGAACAAGTTGAGATCAAAAGACCCATCCCTATTTTTTCACTTTTTGAGCCAATTGATTTCTTTCTTAACAGGTTGCCAAAGAAGTTCTAGCTTTGCAACTTCCTTCAATGCAGGCTACCATTGGTTTCAGTTTTCAAACAATAGAGCAAGCAATAGAAATACCCTCAGTTTAGCGGCTCAAACTAGTATGTATTAAATTTAGAATCTCTGGGCCATCCCTCCACATCAATAATTGGGCTGAATTCACCAAGATTTTCCTTTCTCCCTGGCATAATAGTCTTACAGTCCATTCACAACATATTCCTCCAGGTTCCTACAAATATTAAATGGATGATAATTATTAAGAATCTTGGAATTCTTTTATTGTACATAACACCTCCTGCCCATTTACTTCTCGGTGTATACTTACTCTTTTGTGGTGGGTATTTTTCTTTGGTGTTCTGCTGCTACTTGACTCCAGTTACGGATCTGGGAACAATAAGAGGGTGTAAGGGAAGGCCTTAAGAAAGATCAGCAGTTACTGGAAGAGTAATTCACTCATACTTGGTGATTATGTGTTTAAGACAGAAGGAGACAAGGCTGCTTCTGATGGAAAGGAAAGCTTGCATCCCTTGAAGAATGAGTAGAGTATAACTAAGCTAACAAGCGGAGTAAGGAATTCTATGAGGAGCCAAGCAGCAACAAGAGATGAGTGTATGGGAAATCATGATCAGAGTAAGGGATCTCCCATAGAATCGAGTATATAACAATATAGTAAAGCCAAAGACATGTATTGGCAGTAGTTAAAGGAAGACCAGATCTCAAATGTCCTTGAAAAAATATGTAGGTTTTAGAGTTTAGGCAGAGAGTTTTTAAATATTTTTCAGTAAGGAAGAGACATGGTTGTATTAGGGATTTAGATGTAATACCCTCTACAGCGTGAAGAATGGATTTGAGAAAGATGAAGTGTACTATATATCAGCATTATGTCTGTTCAAATTTTGATATTTCTGTCGCTAATACCTGGAAATATATATTACAAAAATAAGCATATATAATCAATCAAATGCAATGTGGGATATCACTTGCCAGTAGAAGCTTAAATAAGTGGCATTATAAAAAATATACTAAAGTAGGTGTTAGGGCATTTTTGTTTTGAACCCATCTTTACTTTTTAAACTATTCAACCTTGAACCTGTGACTCAAAAATAAAATGATATAATGACTACTGTATGACAATCTCTAGGCCACAGAATAAAGGAAGTAAGGAGACCCAACTGAAGCCAAAATGAAGTGAGGCTTTAACTATTTCATAAATAGTGAGGTTATAACACGGAATTTTGAGTGAACATGGCTTTGCTTGCAGAAGTAGGAAGAAGTTTTGAGTATGTTGTTAAAAACAATGGAGAATGAATTCTTTTTTTAAGATTTTATTTATTTATTTGACAGACAGGGATCACAAGTAGGCAGAGAGAGACAGAGAAGCAGGCTCTCTGCTGAGCAGAGAGTCCGATGCTGGACTCAATCCCAGGACCCTGGGATCATGACCTGAGCCAAAGGCAGAGGCTTTAACCCAATGAGCCACCCAGGCACCTGAGAATGAATTGTTTAAGTTCTTCTTTGATTTCTTTGTTTATCCAACATTCTTAAGCAGGATAGTCTTTAGCTTCCAAGTGTTTGAATTCCAAACTTTTTCTTGCTGTTGAGTTTCAGTTTTGAAGCATCGTCCGAGAATATGCAGGGAATAATCTCAGTCATTTTTTTTAAAGATTTTATTTATTTATTTGACAGAGAGAAAAATCACAAATAGAGAGAGAGGCAGGTGGCAGAGGGGGGCAGTGGTGGTGGGAAGCAGGATCCCACTGAGCAGAGAACCCAGTGTAGGGCTCGATCCCAGGACCCAGAGATCATGACCCTAGCTGAAGGCAGAGCCATCCAGGTGCCCTAATCTCAATCTTTTGATATTGATTGAGCCCTGATTTATGATCCAGTATGTGGTCTATTCTTGAGGAAGTTCCATGTGCACTAGAGAAGAATGAGTATTCTGTTGTTTTAGGGTGGAATATTCTGTATATATCTATGAGGTCCATCTGGTCCAATGTGTCATTCAAAGCTCTTGTTTATTTATTGATTTTCTGCTTGGATGCTCTGTCTATTACAGAGAGTGGTCTGTTAAGATCCCCTACTATTAACGTGTTCATATCAATATGACTCTTTATCTTGATTAACAGTTGGCTTATGTAGTTAGCTGCTCCCATGTTGGAGGCATAAATATTTACAATTGTTAGATCTTCTTGGTGGATAGACCCTTTAAGAATGATGTAGTGTCCTTCTGTATCTCTGACTACAGCCTTTAATTTAAAATCCAATTTATCTGATATAAGAATTACTATCCCAGCTTTCTTTTGAGGCCAGTTGGCATGGAAGATGCTTCTCCATCCCTTCATTTTCAGTCTGGATGTATCTTTAAATTCCAAATGGGTCTCATGTAGACAACATATGGATGGGTCCTCTAATTTTATTCAATCTGCAATCCTATGCATTTTATTGGAGCGTTTAGGCCATTCATGTTGAGAGTGATTATTGAAAGGTATATTTTTATTGACATCGCATTGCCTGTGAAGTTCTTGTTTCTATAGGTTGTCTCTGTAAATTTATGTTTCATGTAACCCTTGGGTTCTTTTTTCTTTTATAGAACACCCCTTGATATTTCCTGTAGTGCTAGCTTCGTGGTGACATACTCTTTTAAACCTTGCCTGTCTTGGAAGCTCTTTATCTCTCCATCCATTTTGAATGTCAACGTTGCTGGATAAAGTATTCTTGGCTGCATTTTCTTCTCATTTAGTGCTGTGAATATGTCTTGCCAGCCCTTTCTGGCATGCCAGGTTTCTGTGGACAGGTCTGATGTCATTCTGATGGACCTTTCTCTGTACATAAGGAATCTCTTACCCCAGCTGCTCTCAAAACTTCTTGTCTAAAATTATGATTCATCAGGCTCACAATCAAATGTTTTGAGGTCTTTCTAGATTTGTTGATCATGAATGGTTTTCTTTCTACATCTAGAACATGAAAGCTGATTCCATTCCCCAGACTGGGAAAATTTTCAATTAGAATTTGTTTAACTATATCTTCTTGTCTTCTCTCTTTCTCTGCCGCCTCAGGGATCCCAATAATTCTGATATTGGAATGTTTCATGGTGTCATTTATTTCCGCAATTCTGTTTTCATGTTTCTAAGCTTTTTTGTTTCCATGCCTCCTCCTGACCCTTTTTATCAGTTTTTCCTCCAGATCACTAATTCTATGTTGTGCCTGGTTACCCTAGCTATTAGGGTATTTAGATTAGATCGGATCTCATTGATAGCACTTTTAACTTCTACCCAAGTGGCTTTCACTTCTGCCATTAGAGATTCTATGTTGTCACTAATGGTTTTTCTCCAACCTAGTCATTGCCTGGATAACTGTTACCATGAATTCCTTTTCTCACATGCTGTTTATTTCCATATCCAATAGATCTGATGGAGAGGGCACGGTCTCTGAATTTTCCTCTGTTGGTTGTTCCTCCTCCTAGTCAGTTTGGTGAGAGGTGGTTGAGGGTATGTATAGCTGAATATATCAACTGTGATCCAGGCAAGGTGCACCCTTGAATGCTTCTGAGCAATCAGAAGTCACCACCAAAAAGAAAGAAAAAAAAGAAAGAGAGAGAGAGAGAGGAAGAGAAGACCCAGCCAGAATGGGCCCTAAAGGTAAGATTTAAAAGGAGAACTTAAACGATTCATGGAAACCAATGAGAATGAAAACACATCATTCCAAAACTTATGGGATATGGGAAAGACAGACCTAAGAGGGAAATACATAGCCATCTAATCCTCACTCAAAAAATTTTAAAAAAAATCAAGAATACACCACCTCTCTTTACACCTTAAAGAACTAGAGAATCAACAACAAATTAAACCAACCCCACATACAAGAAGGGAAATAATCAAGATCAAGAGATCACAGACCTGTACCCCTGGGGATAAAAATATATGTTTATAAAAAATAAAAAATTAAAAAGAAAGATTAGAGCAGAGATCAATGAGATAGAAACTAGAGATATAATAGAACACATTAATAAAACTAGAAGCAATTTCTTTTAAAGAATCAATAAGATCAATAAAACACTGGCCAAATTATCCAAAAGAAAAGACAGAGGACCCAAATTAATAAAATTATGAATGAAAAGGGAGATATCATGATTAACATCAAGGAAATAGAAACAATCATCAGAAATTATCATCAATAGTTATATGTCAATAAGTTAAGCAAGGTAGACAAACGGATGCATTCCTGGAAGCCTATAAACTTCCAAAACTGAATCAGAAAGAAATTGACAATCTAAATAGACCAATGTCCAGTAATGAGATTGAAGCAGTGATCAAAAACCTCCCAAAAAACAAGATCCCAGGACCGGATGGATTCCCTTGAGAATTCCACCAAATATTCAAAGAAAGAAATAATATCTATTCTCCTGAAGCTGTTTCAAAAAATAGAAACAGAAGGAAAACATCCAGACTCTTTTTATGAAGCCAGCATTATCTTGATCTCCAAACCAGGAAAAGACCCAACTAAAATGGAGAATTTCAGACCAATATCCCAATATTCATGAATATGCATGTCAAGATTCTCAACAAGATCCTAACTAAAAGGTCCAACAGTACATTAAAAAAGATTATCCACCATGACCAGGTGGGATTTATCCATAGGATGCAAAGGTGTTTCACCCTTTGCAAATCAATCAATGTGATAGACCAAATCAATAAGACAAGAGAGAAGAACCACATGGTCCTCTTAATTGATGTAGAAAAAGCATTTGACAAGATACAGCATCCGTTCTTGATCGAAATGATTCAAAGTATAGGGATAGAGGAAACATTCCTAAACTTCATAAAATCTATCTATGAAAAACCCACAGTGAATATCACCCTCAATGGGGAAAAGCTGAAAGCCTTCCCTTTGAGATCAGGAACACAACAAGGATGTCCACTCTTGCCACTCTTGTTCAACATAGTACTAAGAGTCCTAGCAACAGCCGTCAGACAACAAAAAGAAATAAAAGGTATTTAAATTGGCAAAGAAAAAGTCAAACTCTCTCCCTTCTCAGATGACATTATATTTTATATGGAAAACCTGAAAGACTATACCCCCAAACTACTAGAACTCATACAGCAATTCAGTAATGTGGCAGGATACAAAATCTATGTACAGAAATCAGTTGCTTTCTTATACACTAACAGTGAAAATGTAGAAAGGGAAATGAGAGAATTGATTCCATTTACTATAGCACCAAGAACCATAAGATACCTGGGAATAAACCTAACCAAAGAGGTAAAGGATCTTTACTCAAGGAACTACAGAACACTCACGAAGAAATTGAAGAAGACACAAAATGATGGTAGAGCATACCATGCTCATGGATTAGAAGAATAAACATTGTTAAAATGTCTCTACTGTCCAAAGCAATCTATATTTACAATGCCATCCCAACCAAAATTCCACCAGTATTTTTCAAAAAGCTGGAACAAACAATCCTAAAATTTGTATGGAATCAGAGTATACCCCAAATTGCTAAGGAAATGTTGAAAAAGAAAAACAAAACTGGGGGCATCATGTTGTCTGATTTCAAGTTTTTCTACAAAGCTGTGATCACCAATACAGCATGATACTGCCACAAAAATAGACATATAGCTCAGTGGAAGAGATAGAAAGCCCAGATATGGAGTCACAACTCTATGGTCAAATAATCTTTGACAAAGCAGGAAAAATATACAGTGGGAAAAAGACACTCTCTTCAATAAATGGTGCTGGGAAAATTAGGCAGCTATGTATATAATAATGAAACTCAACCATTCTCTTACACCATACACAAAGATAAACTCAAAATGGGTAAAAGACCTCAATGTGAGTCAAGAATCTATCAAAATCCTAGAGGAGAACATAGGCAGTAACCTCTTCGACATTGGCCACAACAACTTCTTTCAAGACATGCCCCCAAAGGCAAAGGAAACAAAAGTGAAAATGAACTTTTGGGACTTCCACAAGATTGAAAGCTTCTGCACAGCAAAGGAAAACAAAGAGGTGACCCACGGAATGAGAGAAGATATTTGCAAATGACACTGCAGACAAAGGGCTGATATCCAAGATCTATAAATAACTCCTCAAACTCAACACACACAAACAAATAATCACATCAAAAAATGGGCAGAAGGCATGAAGAGACACTTCTCCAAAGAAGACATAAAAATGACTAACAGACACATGAAAAAATGTTCATCATTATTAGTCATCAGCAAGATTCAAATCAAAACCACACTGAGATAGCACCTTACACCGGTTAGAATGGCCAAAATCAACAAGACAATAAACAACAAGTGTTGGAGAGGATGTGGAGAAAGGGGAAACCTCTTATACTGTTGGTGGGAATGCAAGTTGGTGTTGCCACTTTGGAAAATAGTGTAAAGAAATATGGTCCATATATACAATGGAGTATTATGCTTCTATCCGAAAGGATGAATACCCAACGTTTGTATCCATGGACGGGAGGGGAAGAGATTATGCTGAGTGAAATATGGCAAGCAGAAAGAGTCAATTAACATATGGTTTCACTTACTTGTGGAGCTTGAGGAATAACACAAAGGACATTGGGAGACAGAGAGGAGAAATGAGTTGGGGGATCAGAGCAGGGGATAAACCATGAAAGACTGTTAACTCTGAGAAACAAACTGATGGTTTTGGAGGGGAGGGTGGTGGGAGGTTGGGTGAGCCTGATGGTGGGTATGAAGGAGGGCACGTATTGCATAAAGCACTGGGTGGTTCACATAAACAATGAATTTTGGAACACTTAAAAAAATTAAATTAAATTAAAGAAAGCAACAAAAATATAATGGAGAATGAATCCAAATGTTTATCAACAAATGAATGGAATATTATGCAGCTTTAAAAAAAGAAGAAACTCTTGTCACATGCTGAGTGAAATTTAAAGACAAGGGACAAATACTTTATGATTCTACTCATATTAAGTATCCAAAGTAGGCAAAATCATAGAAACAGAAAGCTGAAAGGTGATTGCCAAGGCCTGGGGAAAGAGAGGGTTTTACTTTAAACTAGTGTTTAATGGACATAGAACTTTAGTTTTGCAAGATGAAAAAGTTCTAGATATCTATGCACAACAATGTGAATATGAATAACACTATTGAGCTGTATATTTTACATGGTTAAGATGGCAAATTTAATATTATGGGTATTTTTTTAACCAGAATTAAAAAAAAATAAAGAATGTATTGTGGAATTCATGCCCATGCTCAGCATAGCTGACAGATGTTGAGCCCTTGTACAGAAAGATTTTAACCCTAGAAATTGTGGATTATTCTCCTGAAAGATATTTGAGGCTCTGGATGAAATGAAACCTACAAAATGATGGGAAGAATAAGGAGCAGTGAGATCCTGGGAGCTGGGCAAAGTGGTGGGAACATATGATCTCCACAGCAGGCAAAGCAGTGGTGCACTGTCTCTGCAAGCAGAAAATATGAAGTTAGAAAGAAAAAATGAATAGACTTTGAGATATTATTGTATTTTGTACATTACTGTAATGGCAAAGAGGCTAGGCTTTGGACCCAGACTACCCGGGGTTGAATCCTGTTTTTTTCATGTATGACTTTGGGTAAATTTCTTAACTTCCATTTTTGCCTTCATGAAACATGGATTATCATAGCACCTCTGCCATAAAATTAATTTAAACATACTTAAAAATAGATAATGTGTGTGAAGCACTGAAGACAGTGCTTGGAACATACGTAAGTATCAGCTCATACTATTTTTACTTATAATCTTAATCATGGAGTCTTGAGTTAAATGGGTCATAGTAAGATTTTTAAAAGCCCATGTTTTTAAGGGACTCAGACTAATTGCAGAGAACGACATTTAACAATCAAGTCTCATACAATTATATAGAAGATATTAAGGTAGAGAGAGATAAAGACAATGAAGACATATGAAGGGACTGTATTTTAAGTCATTTTGAAATGTGTCTTCACAATGAAGACAGCATTTCGTCAAGGACTGGAAGGATGAATAAGGGTTGTTAGAGGACCAGTGGCTTAAAGGTAAAGTGGCTTTACACCTCATGTCTAGTAGGGAATGTTGTGTAGTACATATGTTTTAATTGGACTTTAAAATGTAGGAATGAGATAAAGAGTGGTAGAAATGTCAGGAAGAATATACTGAATGCCATAAAATAAAGAATCTGTAGTTCACTGCAAACAAACTTCAGAAAGTGGAACATGTTAGTATTTCTCAAACTTTACTATGCATTAGATTCACTTTTTTTTTTTTTTAAATAATTTGCAAAAATTTTTCCCTGTTTTAGGGAGAGGCTGATTTGGTAGGGCTGGAAGAAATCCAGGCATTCATGCAGGCACTCTGATCACCACAAAAGGTTGTGAACCATAGCTATGGACCAGTGGTTCTTAAACTTTGGCATATGTCAGGTTCTCCTGCAGAGCTTGTTAAAACACAGATTATCACACTGTCCCAGGCTCTCCGTGTCAATACATTTGGATGGAGCCTGGAGATTTGCATTTCTAATAAATCCTGTCTGGTGATGTGAGTCTGACATGGGGGCCATATTTCAAGAACTACTACTATGGGCCATTGATTTACAACTAGCTTAAAAATCTACAGCAGAAACACTGGAGGACCTTTCTCAAAATATCTACATTCAGGCCCCTTTATTTCCACTTCTTCCTAAACACTGCCCCCCCGCATCCTCCCTCGCTACTTAAAATATAGCCTACAATAGGAGATGTGTTTTGAAAGAATTTTCTAGGTTGAATTGTAACAGGATCAAATGTGATGTCATAACTAAAAGTACTTTGTAATTACAAAGGGTAATATATATGAAAGATACTAATTTTGTTTCTAACTCAGTACACCAACACTACTCAAGACAATCTCAAATTCAGAATAATCCCTGTGCGGTTCAAGTTACCAAGTTGTATATTTAGAATGAGAAGGGAAAACAATTTTAAAAAGGAACAACAGAAATTTAATACATTTTAGAAATGGTTATTGAAATCTATCCTTATGCCCATTTCTTTAAATGATGGTTTTTACTTTGCATTCTGGGTTAGTCAGTGAACAGCAGTATTTGATAACTATGTGCCCTTGTGTGCCTATGTGCCTGATACTTAGAAGTACTTTAGTACAAAACATATCAGACCGTGAGTGTGCTTAGGAAAGTGGGAATTGTTTCCACAGGAACTAAATGATAAAATGTTGATAGAAAAATAGAACTAGCTCACATTCTGTAATCATTATAAAGAGTTCAGTGGAAGAAAAAAGGGGCAAAGACTAGATTTCAAACAGTACCTACTGAATAAAGGCAATCTCTCTGTGGTAAATTGAAGAAGGTAATTGTGGGGTAGCATAAGTGCCTTTTTCCAGAAATTTTTCCCTACAAAATGATGATGTATGGTGAATTCTTACAAAAAGATCAGCTGGAGATGGTCATAGTATGAGGTTATTGTTAAACTTTTCCAAGTTCTAGTAAAAAAATTAAATAAATACAAATGACTCCTTATAACTTACTATGCTCGATTACATTGTATGTAAAAAAATAAATAAATAAACAACCAACACAACAAAAACAACTCTTTTGGGTCAATTCTGTTATTAAAACTGTATTATAAAATGACATTCCATAAAATATTTCCTTACAAATATTTTGGATAGAATTGTAAATTGTTTAGTATTGTCTTTGTTGTATAAAGATTCTCATATCTACCTTGGAAAACTTAAAAGGCAAAAAAGAATTCAGTGAGAGGGAAAATAGGAAAATGCCCAAAGAACTGGAGGTAGGCAGGGGACAGTGGAGCTTGTATGTTTCATCGCTAATGAATTCTCCCCCAGTGATTCAGGCATAATATTTTGTAAGTTTTATCTTCTTTGTTGTTGTTGCTGTTGTTTCATTTTTGTTTTAAGCCCTAGATAGCTAAGGCTATAATGTGTTTAATGAATATTAGGCTCTGTTTGAAGTTGAGCAAATATATGGCCACTACGATGGTTAAAACCGGAAAGTAAGTAGTGTCATTACCTTACTTTTAAGATTAATTTCAGTTGTGATCAGACCTTACCAGAAGTCAACACCTTTCCAGACTTGAAAAAACTCACATAGAGATAGAAGAAGTACAATAATTAAGTTAATGGCTTGGTTCCCATATCTTAAGGAGGCAAAGATCAGGTGCACTCTCAGGAAGGAAGGAAGCCAAAGAAGCTAGAGCATACACCATCTATAAGATTGCAGATGTAAGAGTAAGAATGAGTACAACTGGATTAAATCGGTCTAGTCTAAGATGAGTAGCTATTGACAACTATCTCTAAGATAAATGAGCTAAATGTTATGATGATAAATTAAAGTGTCTGGCAAGATATTTTTGTTATGATCTCCCTTTAAAATCATGTACCACTTTCTCTACCCTTTATTTGGAGAATAGATTATTTACATATGTGTTATATATAAAATGACTTCAAGAAAGTAACCTCTTGCTAATTTATTTGCCAATATTTACTTGCAAATATACTTGCCAAAAAATGTTAGTGGTCATATAGTACAACTTTGACCTCATTTCCAATTTCTGTTTTATAGACAATATGGATTAGTCTTCCTTCAGCAACACAGAACACAACACTTAAAAAATTCACAGGGTATATCCTTTTTTTTTTTTTTAAAGATTTTATTCATTTATTTGACAGAGAGAGATCACAAGTAGGCAGAGAGGCAGGCATAGAGAAAGAGGAGGAAGCAGGCTCCCCGCTGAGCAGAGAGCCCGATGCGGGACTCGATCCCAGGACCCTGAGATCATGACCTGAGCCGAAGGCAGTGGCTTAACCCACTGAGCCACCCAGGCACCCCACAGGGTATATTCTTGAATGAACTGTCATGCTCTATCAAAAGAGGGTCTGAGACTGTGCTCCTTAGGATAGTTTAAAAGACCAGCAATTCAGCTCTAAATTCTTCTTTTAGATTGAAGTAGATTAGCAGAATATTGTGTATTTAGATAAAAAGTGGATAGTTCCATGCAATATCTTCTCCAAGATCCTCTCTAATGTTCTATCTTTTGCTTTTGCTAAATTCTATTGTATGAAATTGCCATGTGGAACTGAGTTTGCCATTCATCACAAAGCTGTTATAGTGAACATGGAGGACTACATTTCGTATATAAGATTCCAGGTGAGAATTTTGTTTTGGGATTTTTTTTTGTTTTGGTAAGATTTCTTTTTTTTTCAAATAAGCAAAATGTTTTCCAAAGAAAAAATCCTAAAAATTTCATTTTCCCCAAGGAAAAATAGCTGAATGGCTAAGAGAATAGATTGTAAAGACTAGCTCTGTATGAGAAAGACAAATACCGTATGATTTCACTCTTATGTGGAACTTAAGAAATAAAACAAATGAACAAATTAAAAGAGAGAGAGACAGAGAAACCAAACAAGACTTTTAACTATAGAGAACAGAAGGTTACCAGAAGGAAGTTGGGTCGGGAATGGGTGAATTAGGTGAAGATTTAGAGCACACTCATTACAGTGAGAATTGAGTAATGTATAGAACTGTTAAAAGTTAATTACTCTGAAATTATAAATAAAATAATTAAAAATGATTGGCTCTGTGGGCATCTGTCTTAGATGTGACTTAGGTAAGTGTTTATGTTTCAGTTTTGTTTTTTAACCTTTTAAAAGGCATAATGACTTGTTTTCACCTGCGCTTGCTTGCTGAGGAGGAAATTCACCTCTTTGTGAAAAAGAATATGGTTGGGGCATCTGGGTGGCTCAGTGGGTTAAAGCCTCGGCCTTCAGCACAGATCATGAGCCCAGGGTCCAGGGATCGAGCCCCACATCGGGCTCTCTGCTCAGCAGGGAGCCTGCTTCCCCCCCCTCTCTCTACCTGCCTCTCTGCCTGCTTGTCATCTCTGTCAAATAAATAAATAAAAATCTTAAAAAAAAAAGAATATGGCTTCTGGCATTTTTTGGACTCTTATTATTAACTAGTTAAGATCAACTTATACTATTATACTATATTATTGATATTTTATAGATTAGACTCCTCTTCCTTTTCTCCTATCCACAACATTATTTCTTACCACAAACTCAGAAAGTTTGTTTCAGATATTGTCAAATAAATATAGCAATAAGGACAATAATTCATAGCATTATATATTATTAATAAGTTAGTCTAAGAGGAAGATAAAAAAATTACTCAAACTCAACCACTTATTAGAATTCTATCCAGAATATCTATATCATGTGGCTGTCCACCTTTGGGATTTAACATCTCCTAAGGTTGACTGTCCAGCTTATGTTGCTGGAACTCTGTATAACCGACCCGCTATTATAGTTGTAACACTTTAGAATGATATAAAAATGCCATATAGCAGTCTTTAAGGCATTAAAAGGTAGTTATGCTTTACATGAGAATGCTAATAGATTAATGGACTAGCTTGTTTTTTTTTTTTTTCATTTTTTTTTTCTTTTTCTACCCAGAGATAGAAATTCATGGATATAGGTTTTTAGTTTGGGCATCTGCAGCCTTCTTATCTCCTCTTATATTTAGATGCCTTTAGGAAGTATCCCACAGCAGATTTCATTTCATTTATTTTTTTACCTAAGATTTTTGGTATCTTAATAATATGTACTTAAAATTCAGAGCACCAGACTGATAGTTGATATTAGTCTAATTTAAAAAACACATTACCTAATTTTACAAAACATATTAAAAAGCTATTTCTGAAAGAAACTTATTTCACACAGAGAAGATGATTTTGAAGGGAACTAATGAAAAAGATAAAGCATTTTTATTCTGAAATTAATAATTTAAAAATATATCTAAGTGAATTCTATATTAATATTTTAATTTTGTATTATGTCTACATTTTTGGTAAGACCTACAGCAGGATTTTACTAGAATTTAACATAATTTCCTATGCAGGTAAATATGTATGCAGGCATGCACCCAGGGATACCTGAGATGGAGTATAATGGCATCAATTGTGACTTTAGAGAATTTCAAGTAGCTGTATTTTTTAAGCCTAGAAAGCTAGACTTAGATTACCTGTAAATCATAACGTTGTGTGTATTATCTTCCCCTCGAGTATTTCCAGCAGACATTTATCAACCACATTAGCTGTGAAAAGAAGTTGGCAATAATACTGACCATGATGATCAAGGAAGAAGATCCAGGAAGGAAAAAAATGTTTCAGTCATCTTCACACCTTTGGGGTTATGGCAGCTGGAATCTAAAACATGTCCAAATCCTACCTGTTAATGGGGAGTGGATTCTACTCCTATTTTTAGGCCTTTGTTCATTGACGAAAATTTGTCCTTAAGCCCAGGCTGTATTAATTATCACTCAAGTCAGCTAGGGCTGAGGGACGTGCTAATAGGCTTAGATAAGTCAGGAACTCAGATTTTTATCCAGAATTGATGAACCAGCCCCTATTTCTTACCATGCTTCATAGTTTTTACTTTTCTGTGGCATATCCTGGCTATGTCACATTGGCAGCAAAACTTCATTATGTCTAAAGTAATGAATAATCTTCCCCACCCTTTTCCTTCTGTCCCTTGCCTTTGTAATAAGTGTCTGCTAACTTCCACATTTTGGCTCCATCAGAAATCCTCTCTCTCTTAAAACTTCCTATCCAAGTGATCACCAAATAATTTCTATCCTTTAAATATCCTTAAATTTATATATCCTTTCCCATTCTTTCTTCTTCATCCATTTACTGCTAGTTCTCATCCCTCATAGTATTTTTCTTACTATATTCTGCCTCTAATTTTTGTCTACTTCTGTCAAGATTTATATAATCCTACAATATTTATTTTTCCACATAAAATCTTACAAAGGTTTCTTGTTTCCTAGTGTAAAAACTAATATAAGAGATGGAAATAATAATTAGCTTGACTATAGTAATCATTTCCCTATATGTGTGTGGAGGGTGTGTGTATAGTATACGTCAAACATATACAATTTTTATTCAGAAGTATATATACTTGATAAAGCCTTTTATAATGAAAAAAGAAAAGATAATGATTCTGATGGAATGAATAATACTTCTAGGATCGCAACATTTTCTGGGCTAGCCCCTGTAGACTTTTCTAGCATAGCTTGCCACTGTTTTCTCTACAACTTTGCTTTGATTGAGTAATCCCTCCCTATTTGATATTTCCAAGTGCACTACCCATCTCATACTTTGTTGTTTTTACATATATGATTACCTCTGCTAAAAAAGATTGTAATCCTAATTCTTATTCCTTTATGAATCTTTTATGTCTTCTTTCAAATCCCAATTCATGTATCACTTTTGGGTATCTGCCCTGACGATCCTCTACCTTCATGAACCTTCCTCCCTACTAGGACCCCTACTAGGACATACCCACAGATAAGCAGTTAGGCATTCCCCTTCAGTGTTTATTCCTTTAATGAAGACATTGTTAAATCTGCATTTTTATAAGTGTGTTTTCTTCACAACCCTAAATTACTTAAGGGCTGAAATCATGCCTTATTAATATTTATATCCCCAGCTCCTGCCATGGGTTTTCAATTCCTTTCTCCTGTTTTCCCATTCTCTAATCAATTCCGGTGGAAGATATAGATCTGGTCATGTTATTTCACAACTTAAAAAGCTTCATTAAACCTTTGCTATAACAGATACATTCTAAACTCCTTAGCATGACATGAGAGATCCTTCAAACTTTGGTCCCAATATAATCTCCCCTTACTCTCAGCACACTTAATATAGTTCCCCAATATACCATTGTTATCTAAATTCATATTTTTGTTCATGCCATTCATTTTGTCTTCTTCATCTTTACATTGTGACCATCTAGAAAGTTGCTTAGAAAATAAGGATGCTAAATAAGTGCTTCTTAAAAAAAATAGAAATAAGTGAAAGATTGAATATATTAACTTGTTTCAGACTATATACATGGTAACAGTGAGTAGCTATAGAAATATATTTCCTCTTTGAAACTGACAACTCACCACTTCTATGGAATTGAAATTTTGACAACCCTGGCAATTTTACCATAGAATCCTACAATAATGAGGGAAACACATATAAATCATGAACTGAAAAATGCTTCTCTCTTTTGAAGCACCTGTAAGTTTTCCAGGTGATTCAGGAGCATTTGGCTTACTTTCAAGAGTTAAATCATATTTTAGACTAAAAAGCATAATATTTTTTATCATTGTTTTTTTTCTGACATGTCGTAAGTGGAAGAAGTCAATTTATGGCTTGTTTAATTGAAACAACAAACAAATAAATTCTAATGTATTTTAAGTACAAAATGTAATACTATTTTTCTGTGTAAAGCATTAAATATAATATTGAATTATTTTATTATATAAATGTCACATACTTCTTTTTTTTTTTTTTTAAAGATTTATTTATTTGACAGAGAGAAATCACAAGTAGACAGAGAGGCAGCCAGAGAGAGAGAGAGAGGGAAGCAAGCTCCCTGCTGAGCAGAGAGCCCGATGCGGGACTCGATCCCAGGACCCTGAGATCATGACCTGAGCCGAAGGCAGCGGCTTAATCCACTGAGCCACCCAGGCGCCCCTCACATACTTCTTTTTAAAAAATATTTATTTATTAGAGAGAGAGCACAAGCATGGGGGAAGGGCAAGGGGGACAGGGAGAAGCAGATTCCCTGGTGAGCAGAGAGCCTGACATGGCACTTCATCATAGGACCCTGACCTGAAGGCACATGCTTAACTGACTGAGCCACCCAGGCACCCCATTGCCATATATTTCTAAGTGATAGTCCTTATACATACAAATTTACTACAATGGACATCTACTATTTGTCACCTAGCATCCACTCCTCCTCCATGTCTGTCAAAACATCCGTTCTTCATTCATCACACCCTAATTCCATGAACAAGTCCAAGTTTTTAAGCAATGAGCACATTATATTTCCTTGGTAACACGAATGACTCAGGTTTAGTCTTTTTCCTTCATACAGTATAATGAGTAAATTCAAGAATTTTTGCTATCTTACAGAGTTACTATTCTATGTCTTAGTGATACTTTATAGAACTTATTCCTAACTTTAATGAACACATTTGTCAGAGATACAATGGCAAAGAAAGAAAAGGGATACCTCACCAAATGTTTTACATAAAATCAGAATGTTTGTTCACATTAATATTTTAATCATCTGAAAATTGTTGCTCTGCATTTGTTGACTTAAAAGGGTCATCTAAATTTTTGAGAAACAAATTTGTCAGACTATAAAGGATAATGAAAAATAATGTACACACCAAAACTTTTCCTCATATTAATATAGATGAGGGATGCCTGGGTGCCACAGTCAGTTAAGCATCCGACTCTTGTTTTCAGGTTAGGTCTTAATCTCAGGGTCCTGGGATCAAATCCCGTGTCAAGCTTTGTGCTCAGGTGTGCATCTGCTTGGGATTCTCTCTCCTTTTCTCTTTGCCTCTCCCACTCATGCTTTCTCTCTCTTTCTCTCTCAAATAAATAATCTTTAAAAAAATATATTAGTATAGATGATGCAATAAACAAAACACTACAAAGCTCAGGAAGAATTGATTTAGGGCATATTTAAGTGAGATAATTAAGAATATTTTAAATTAGAAATACATATAATTCTTATATGTTCAAGAAAATCTATAGTATTAAAGCAGTGAGGTCTAACTTTTCATGTGTTTTTCTTTTTGTTTTACTATCAATAATTAAGTAATCTTCATGGCATGTGAATATTTTAAAAGATTTATTTATTTATTTATTTTAAAGACAGAGAGTTATTAAGTAGGCAGAGAGGCAGGCAGAGAAAGAGGAGGAAGCAGGCTCCCCACGGGGCAAAGATCCCGATGCGGGGCTTGATCCTAGGACCCTGGGATCATGACCTGAGCTGAAGGCAGAGGTTTTAACCCACTGAGCCACCCAGGCACCCTGGCATGTGAATTTTTTATTTCTAAAACCATTCATTAGGAAATTACACATATATGTCTTTAATATATTTTTACATATAATTCTGGATATATTAGAAAATCACTAATGTAGTTTAAGAATATAACCACATTTCCTTTAATAAATCAACACTATAGAATTTAAGTTATTAAAGGAATCTCTCAACTCATATTTCAAATACAAATGAAGTCCTGCATATGTTTCCATTAAATGAGCAGGCTAATAATACACGGTTGAAAATTATCCTAGCCTTGGTGCTCCTGGGTAATTCAGTTGTTTAAGCATCTGCCTTCAGCTCAGATCATGATCTCAGTTTCCTGGGATCAAACCCACCATTGGACTTTCTGCTCAGCGAGGAGTCTGCTTCTCCCACTCCCTCTCCCTCTGTGTGCTCTCTCTCTATCTCTCTCAAGAAAAAAATAAAATTAAAAAAAAAAAAAGTCCTAGTCTTATTATTATTTTATCTTGGAATTCAAATAGTTCCTATCAAACTCTTTCTTCCACATTCAAATTCTATTTCTGATGTTGGACTCCTGAAGATCAATTTCATGCCCCCACTGAGTAATTGTAGGGTGAATTATTTAATTTTTAGTTTCCTGCACTGTCACCTCCTGATCTTTAATTCAAAATCTGACATCACCCAGTTTTCATCTAATTGCCTCCCTAAGTGCTACTACTCCTTTTGCTATTGTTTCTGTAATTCCTAGATCATATTTTACGCTCATCCCTTATAAGAGGTGTCCTTTGGATATTAACTCTGGAACTTTCCCAGGGTCAAAGACTGAAAGTGTTGCTCAGATTTTTTTTTCTCATCTGCCTTTGCATGGAGGAATTCTAGCTCTATCTTCTCTAGTCTTACCCCTTTCATTCCTAATACAACATCATGGCTCAGCCTTTTGTAATATAGCAAGACTTAGTGGTAGCCTGGATGAAATATGCTTGAAGTACACTTAAAATGTGTGGAGAACAGAAATGAGTAGAGAGTGGAGAACATAAATGAATACTTAAAGAACATCAACATATAAGGAGTAGATAAATGAAGTTTATCTTCAAGGAGTTACCAGAAAGATCTCAGAAAACTGGGTGTGAAAATCAACAAAGGACATGAATTAACCTAGGAATGAATCTTAAGAAGTAAAACAAGTTAAACCATACCAGCCAGTTCAGAAAGAAAAATAACACAGAGAAAGAATTGAAAACTTGAACACTTAGCTTTGTCAGTTAAAATGTCTTTGGTATCCTTTGAATTAGTGGCTCTGAGAGGCAGTACATAATGGTAATCGGTAGACTCTAGAATCAGACTTCTTGAATTCCCCAACTCTACTATTTACTAGTTTTGCAACCTTGAAAAAGTCGCTTGAATTCTATGAACTTCATCTTCTATATTTGCAAAATTAGTATCATCTGAGTAATTTTCTTATGGTTGTTCTTTTAATTAGTTAATATACATGTAAAACTTAGAATAATGTTTGGCACACAATATAAATGTTGGTGTATTTGGATATATACTGCTCAGTTTCCCCTTCAAGGAAGAAGCTGTTGACCCCCCTTCTGAGAGAGCTATTCAGGGCCAACTTTCAGCCATTATACCCTCCAGGGAATCACTTAAGTTTTAGAGATTCACGTCACCCAAAGCTGTGCTCTTCCAGGGTATATCAAATGCTTGATCAAGAGGAAGTGTAAAGACCCAACTGTTTCAATCAGCTCAGTACTGAAGGTCCCTGATGGCTAGGTTAGCTCAAACTTTCCCATGTGGTAAGCTGAGGCTGTTGGTCCAATACTGCATTTTTTCTTTTCTTTCCTATAGTAGTGATTCAAATGGACCTCCTTCTCTAAACATGTTGAATAATAAGTAATCTTTGTCTCAGATTCTGCTTCCCAGTGAAACTGAAACTGTGGCACAAGTGTAGTTTGTTTTAAATTTTTGTTGCATGAATGAATAGCATCAGATGGCAGTAATACCATTGGATTTTTTTATGCTTTATATTTCATGAAACTTTTATTAAAACTATATTAATGTGAGCTCTAAATGAATTTTTGAAAATGAATTTATTTTCATATTTAAAACCATAGTAACTTTCAAAAGTTTGCATAATAAATAAAATCCACATGTCAAACTAAACTCTTAGAAGACAATCTACAAAAAAATAGCTTTTAAAAAATAATCCTGTTGATTTATAGATAGTAGAAAATGATTTATACATAATAAAATTGATCACCTTTATTAAACAATAACCAATATATCATGTATCTTTGCTTGCTAAAAAGATTATTTATTTTTGGTAAATTAAAACGACAGACTCAAATGTTCAGTACAAATTAATGTTATGCTTATTAAAAGAAACATGGTATTTAAAAATGGAATTAAAAGAATCCAAAGAAGCTAGAAATGTATGAAGCAATTTAAGGCTTCCATAGAAATAGTAATGGGCAATCTTGGTGCAGGGAGTTTTCAACATAAAGAAAAAAATATTACAAACCAATGGAGACTGAGTTTTTATTTTTAGTTCCTGATTGACAAGGTCTAACTTAAGAATCTCTTTCTGTTCCCCTGAAGTTTCTTTTCTTTTCTGTAATTTCTAACTTCGTTTAGCAAATGCCCGAGTTCAAATATTTGTAAAAAACTGTACACTAGTAAGTTTTGTATAAAGGAAAACAAACAAACAAACAACAACAAACCCAGAAGGTGAAAGGGAGATAATTTAGTGGTTATCTTCTATCAGTTCTCCTTCTAAGGAGGACTGAGGGCAAAACTGTAAATGGCTCTAGATTATAAGAAGAGTGATTTAAATTAACCACTGTAAGAATTCCCTGGTGGGCAATAGTTGTTAAACATTTGAATAGGTTTCCAAAAAGAGAAGAAAGGGGACAACTGTAATACATCTACATGATATTGCCAAATGCTGGCTAACCCACAGTTCTTGCCTAATGAAGAATGTGAATTCCTGTGTGTGAGAGAGACAGAAGCAGAGCGTGAGTTTTGGGAGATGCATCTCAAAATTCTGCCAATCCTTATTGTATTTATCATATAATTTCCGATATGCAGGTTATGTTCCTTGGGAAAAAAAGTAACACAATAAACATTGATTAAGACCACTTAAACTGACCACTTGTCAGTTTAAAAATATTTTAATATTAGCTCCAAAAATTATTTTAAGTGTACTTACATTTTATTTTAAACATCTGGAGCTAACTTTCAACTTTGCTGTTATGTAAATGAAAACAATGTTTTTCTAAATAATGCCTATTTATTAAAACATTCTGTTTTTGTGGAGTTTTTATTTTATTTTATTTTATTTTAAAGATTTTTATTTATTTATTTGACAGACAGAGATCACAAGTAGGCAGAGAGGCAGGCAGAGAGAGAGGAGGAAGCAGGCTCCCTGCTGAGCAGAGAGCCCGATGTGGGGCTTGATCCCAGGACCCTGATCATGACCTGAGCCAAAAGCAGAGGCTTTAACCCACTGAGCCACCCAGGCGCCCCTTGTGGAGTTTTTTTAAAAAATGCATTTTCTCCCCAATTCCACACTTAGGGCAAGGATGGGCTGAACGTGAGTTAAAATATTAATAATGAGGAATAACAAAGTATCTGTATCAGATTTTCCTTTAACATTGAGCTTCCAGGTTCCACGTAGAGACTTTTTTTTTAAAAAAAGATTTATTTGACAGATAGATGCAGAACGAGAGAGGGAACACAAATAGGGGGAGTCGGAGAGGGAGAAGCAGTCCTCAGGAAGCCTGATGAGGGGCTCAATCGATGCTTAACAGCTGAGCCACCCAGGTGCCCCCTGTGTACAGACTGTTCCAATGGGACTGGCTGACAATTTAAGAAGGATATGCTAGGGATGCCTGGGTAGCACAGTGGGTTAAGCCTCTGCCTTTGGCTGAGGTCATGACCTCAGAGTCCTGGGATCCAGCTGGCATCTGCATCGGGCTCTCTGCTCAGCAGGGAGCCAGCTTCCCTCTCTCTCTCTGCCTACTGCTCTGCCTGCTTGTGATCTCTTTCTGTCAAATAAATAAAATCTTAAAAAAAAAAATATGCTGTGCTGTTCTCAGAAACACTGTGGCCCATTCTCTCTCTTTTTTTAAATGTTTTATTTTTTATAAACATATAATATATTTTTATCCCCAGGGGTACAGGTCTGTGAATCACCAGGTTTACACACTTCACAGCACTCATCAAAGGACATACCCTCCCCAATGTCCATAACCCCACCCCCTTCTCCCAAACCTCCTCCCCCCAGCAACCCTCAGTTTGTTTTGTGAGATTAAGAGTCACTTATGGTTTGTCTCCCTCCCAACCCCATCTTTTTTCATTTACTCTTCTCTTACCCCCTTAACCCCCCATGTTGCATCTCCACTTCCTCATATTAGGGAGATCATATGATAGTTGTCTTTCTCCACTTGACTTTTTCGCTAAGCATGATACACTCTAGTTCCATCCACGTTGTTGCAAATGGCAAAATTTCATTTCTTTTGATGGCTGCATAGTATTCCATTGTGTATATATACCACATCTTCTTTATCCATTCATCTGTTGATGGACATATAGGTTCTTTCCATTCTCTTTAAATCAAATTTCCCCCACTCAGGGTAGTTTATTTTCTTGCAAATTTACTAAACTTCAAGTATTTGGACTCCCAGCAACCAAAAACCTCTCTAGCTATATGCTTTATGACATCATTTTCAGTTTACTAAGACAGGAGTATAAATAAATATCTATTAAGTAAATTATAATGAAAAGTTTGGAAACCATCAATTGGATTTTAGAAGGAAAACATAGGGTTCTTTAATCCCAATGTAATGAGATTTAGCTAAGAAAATGGGATGAGTTCTTTTTTTCGTAGTTTTTAGATGGGAAATCAGGAATGAAATATCAGCAATTCATTCAAAAATCAGAACTAATTTTCTAGGAGCCAAGAGTACACACAGAAGCCATTATAACTCTTTATAAACTTCTAAACTAGCAAGTAAAGAAAATATTCAAGAACAGATATTATCTGCTGAAATTCTAAAGTGCACTGGGAAAATACAATGTTCAATAAAATATGTGTAAAAACTTTGTTTCTTCTGACATAAAGGAGTGTATTGAAAACAAAAAAGAAGAAAAATGTCTTAATCTTTATTTTAAAAATGGAATCTGGTTGATTACCAAAAACTATAAAACTGTAAGCAATAAATTCCAAAACTATTAGAGATAATTTACTAAGAGATTCAAGTTATAAACGTATTAATTGAGACTCATTTGAAGAAACTCGTGTCATTCTTCTCTCCCTTCTCCGTCGCTCTTCCTTCCTCTCACCCACCACCACCTACAAGCAGATCACAATCCTTCTAGCAGATTGCCTGCTTGGTATGATTTGGTCTCCATATTTATCCTGAGGACAAAACAATTAAAAAAAATAATAGATTTGAGCAAAATTGCTGTTCTTATCACACTAAAATGTAGTGAATGTTGCATAAGGAAAACTGAAACTAGTATAACTGAGAAATCTTCACTTCCTTAATACTCTTCCTAAAATCAAGTTTTACAAGGTCCCCTCCCCTCCACACATGCTCATTTCTTTGGGATAATTTCTCCTTGATGGAAAACATTTTTTTTCCCCCCAAACCCAGCATTCTTGGCTGTCTTTACACCTACTTTAGCCTGATTCAATTCATTTGTTTCATCAAATTGTAGTGGGGATCAATGCAGTGCCAGGTAATGTGCTAGTTCTAGAGCCAAATTTCACGGCTTTCTTTCAAAGATCCAAGGCCTACTGTGCGGCAAATACATTGATATATAATAAGACAAGCAGAAGGGAAGATGCAAACACAAGTGGCTAAGGAAACATTGGGGAAAGAAACTGAAGAAAGGCCAGGTTCTCAACAGGATCAAAAAGAAAGTAAAGGCTGCTATCAATTTTGAAGGCTATGTGGAATTAGTCAGGAGAAGTATATAATTACACGGAGTCAGAAAGACACGGCTAAGACGCAGGCACCAGGTCTTTCAAAGGTGAAGGATATGCCAAAGCTTAGAGCAATTCTGGGTCAGAGTTTTTTCTGAGACCACAATGAACTATTGATGTAATTTAGTGCAATGTACCTGCTGGAGAGAGAGGTAAAGATTGAATCTTGCTTTGAACTCAGTGACTTAGGCAGCAGGGAATAATGGGAGGATTTTAGGCAGGGATGTGGTATGATCATATGACTTCATTAGAAGTGTGAGAAATGGTTTGGAAGAGGCAAAGGTGATGAAGAGATTACTCCCTGTATCAATTATAAGGCCTTATTAAATTGTATAACTATTCTGAGTCTATCTTACTCATCTAAAAATTGAAAGGGATAATAGTGACTACATTTCAAATTTGTTATGAAGATTAGAGAATATGTATATAAAGCAACTAGTATCTTGTGACAGAAATCTATTAGGCCCTTATTAGGTAGATTCCCTTCACCAGGTCCTCACCTCTGGAAAGTTAGTCTCCAATTCTATAAGGATGATGGTTCTTCTCTATAACATAATCTCCCCCCCCCCCGCCAGAAACCTCCACCCCCGACTCCTACCCCCGCCATCTTATGACAACCCTCTCTTTCACATGAGGGAAGAATGAAGAGGTAGCTCTCCTGCTGGGCACTGATTAACATGTATATTTATGTGCTTAGAAAAGGAAATCATGTCATTTTTAAACAGCTCTCTCAAAGGCAGATCATAATATTGCATGCATTATACAGCTTGAACTAAAAATCCAGGCACAAAGAGTGATTTTAAAAACCCTAATACTGCCATTTTGCCATTCAGTTACAAAGACAGTGTATCTGCTAAATCCATGCCAGTGAAGAATGCTTGCTAGCACTAAGCAGATCTAAATATATATTTTTACAGGTGGATAGATTGTTAGTTTCCAAGTCAGCTTGTCATGATGAATGATATTTAAGTGCGAAGATCAGCTGTGAATTTGTTCACATTACCAGTTTCTCTTTCTTGGCTATCATTTCACAAGACAAAATCAATGAGCCAGATAAGTGAAACTGTGGATATGCATGTTTGCATATGTTTGCCTTCTTTACCCTTTCCTTCTATATTCTGTTCTCCAGTAACTTTATTTCCCCTAAATTAGTGCTAAATATAACAAAGACAGAAAAATGCTTTCACATCATCACTTTGCTTGACCTCAGATTAGTCTTTGAAGGAGAAAAGATCATTTTCAAATGCTTTCAGAAAATTAAGATTCCTCTGTTGAAGCTTTAATACTTTTTTTTTCAAAGCTATGCTTAAGGAAATATTCAGAAAATTAGCAACTGGACGGACTGGTTGAAATTGTCTCCCTTGTGGAACACGGTGTTGATTTCAGGCAAATTTAACTGTGTGATTGAGTGGCAATTAAGGAGTGTAGAGACTGCTAGTCGTGGGTTAAAATAATTTGTAAGGCTTAATTAATTGCTAGAACAACTGATAGCCCTGTCAAATTGGCAAGTAAGTTCATTGATCTTAAAATTCAGCTGAGCTCAAGAGAAAGACTGACAAAATAATTTGTAGTCTGTGACAGAGACAGCTGGAGATAAGTAAAGCGTGTGAAGGTAGAGTAGAGGATATACCACCAGAAACAATAAAACAGAGTTGGTATTTTCAAAGAAATAGTATACCTACATATCTGCAGAGACAAGACCCCAGGAGCTAAATATCTATCCTTCTCATGTATTGTACAAAAAGGAGTTTCTTTATACTTCTAATGACCTCCTACTTTTCAGTTTATACTAAGCACATGATAAATAGGTCAGATTCTGTGCCACATTCATTTACTCTTAAGTATAGAAAACAGTAATAGTCACACATCTGGCCAAGTACAGGGTAGCAAATGCATTCTTTTATATTAACTACCAACTCTTAGGCTTCCATGTAATCTTCTCAATGTTGAAATGAGCCTGTTTCATTCCTCTTTTGAATATATATATAGCTATATCGATATCGATATCAATATCGATATCGATATTGATATCTAGATATCGATGTATAGCTATATATATCGATATCTAGATATATAAAATTTTACCTATAGTTTGGAGATCTTTTACAATCTGCATTTTTCTTTAATTGATGCAATGGGTAACAAAGGAAAACAATGGGCAATTTCCTTACATTTTTTGAAGTTTTATAAACGAGAAAACCCAATCCTTGAACTAAGTGACTAAAACAATCCTGACACCAATAGAACATATTGGACTGTCCACAGAGAGGTCTAAAACAATCACATCAACCGTGCTTTATCTTACAATTTTGCAAACAGCCATGTACTGTGTAAGTAGTTATGAACTTGAAAGCAGTAATTAGAAAGGAGCAGAATATTGACTTTAGTTCTAGAAACAAGAATCTGGATCTAAGATATTTCAAGTGATATTTTATATCAGATACCTTTAAGTGTTACATCAGATCACCTCAATGCCCTGTATCTGTCATGTTATCTTTTGTCTCTGGGACTCCTGTCACTTCCTACATCCCACATATGGCCATTATGCTCAATTATGTGAGTTCTTCCCCAAATTCCATAGTCTGTCCAAAGAAAAAGTAGCGTGCATGCCTTTTAGAAGATGATCAAGCAAGACTGAACAACTGGTCACACTTGATACCAGGAATTGATCCTTGAACTGACTTTTCTTCCCCGTCCCAATCCCCTCTGCCCTCAACTCCTGCTCTTTGGAATTGCACTCTACTGTAAGCTAGTAGTCTTCTGGAAGCTAAAAGTCTTTGCTCTGTATCTGTTTTCCAGCAACCAGCAGTAAAACATAATTCATTTTAAAAGTAGTAAAAGAAAAAATAAATGCTTATATAAAAATGTATTATAGTGCCAATAAGATGTAAACCTAAAATACGGTGACTTTTTTTTTTTAATTGAAATGTACAGCTTTAAGTCTTGCAATGCCGTAATGAGGTATCTAGGTGTTGTAAATTACTCATATACTTAACTGGGGTAAACTATTTGGGGGACAGGATGTTCTACTATTGTCAATTTCAGAAAAGAAGAGTATAAGGTGTGTGAACTGCTGCATTTTTTCAGAGCTAAAACATTTGAATTTGTCTAGCCTTGCATGTTGATGCCTCTTTTGCCTTCAAGCTGAGAATCCATTGTTCTAGCGAATATATGCATATGCATAAGCCTCAGTGTTTGTAGCTGCAAGAACCTACAGGCTATTTTGTTATTTCTTCTATCCATATCTCCTACTCCTCCTTCAGAGTCATCTTGCCTGAAGGGCTTCTTTTCACTGGTGTGAAACCAATGTTTATACTCATTTAAACTGGCAGTGCACTACTTTCAGTCATGAATCTCTTTCCAGTGGAGTGTTTTTAAATCTCTGAGGAAGAATCAAAATCTAGGGGAAATTAATGAACTGGAGCTTTCTGAGTTTTTGTATAAATATATGTAATTTCAATAGAAACTCTAATTTAAAAAGGCAAGATGAGGAAACTAGAGAATCAGCCATTTGCAAACACTGGGATTAATGTTATTTCCTGGTCCTTGACAAATCTTTGAAGTTGTAGTTTAGCTCTTTAAAGAGTGATAAATTAGGACTATATATTTAGAAAAATACATGAACAATAAAATATGTTACTACACTTCATATCATTTATTTTTTATCTCTAGTAAATTGTTGGGTTTTCTTATGTGTGCACTGGCATTTCAGTTACAAAGAAAAAAGGAAATGTAATACCATCTATGTCATATTAATGCTTTACTTTTAAGATATCTTTAATAATTTGATTATTATATTATCAGACAAGCATTTATTAGGAAACTTTGAAATTGCAGAATCATCTTTGACATTAGGATTCTAAGAACTACTTAAACACAGTTTCAGTCCTCAGTAATGTTACAGCTAGTATCTGGAGTAAAACAAGTATATTAAATATGACAATTTATTATAATCCAAGTTATGACAGATCTATATGAGGAGGATTATTGGATCACAAGGTAGAAGCACTTACATTAGAAATCTTGAGGATAAGAACTGAGGATCAAGGGAAATTTCTATGAGCAAATGAAAGTTTAGTCTCTAAGGAGGAGTTGGAGCTATTTGGGCACATATTGGATATTGGGTTTAGAAAGAGCTTATATTCCAAATAATGTTAATAGCCATGCTAGGGTTGGTATCATGCAAACGGAGAAGCTGCAGTCATTGTTTATGACTGGGTGAAATGTTGAGGGCTCATGAGGTAGAATACAACGTGGACAAAGTTAAATTAGTTGGATATTATCTGAAATCTTTGGGAAGTGTTGAAATCCTTTTTAAAATAAGGGTACATTGTAATTAGGGTTGTGTTTAAAGGGGTCTCTTGGTCAGCAGGTGTAGGAAGACTGAAAAAGAACTTAATTGGAAACAGAGATCAGAAAGCTTCTATTGCTTTATCCTAAGCAAAAATTGAGTGTCAGAACAAAAGCAGCAGAATGGGAAATAGAAAGCAGGAGATGCGTAAGTTAGATATTAGAAGGGGAACTTGACTGGTCTTGATGATAGAATAAAGGAAGTAATTAAGATAATGTTATTCAGTGTGAACAGGAACTTTCTGATTTAGGCAATCTGGCAGTAGGAGCTGCTGCCCTTAAGGAAGAAAGGAAAACCAAGCCCCCCACAAGGTTGCTTGGGAACAGGAACAATTAGGAGTTCTTTTTTTTTTTTTTTTAAATATGTGGAATATACATGAGTAATTATGTTGATGCAAAGAGAAACAGCTTTGTATTTTCCTTCTTAATCTGTATGCCATTGCTTTCTTTTCTTTGATCTGTTGTCCTAGATTGGACCTCCAGGAAAATGTCGATGAGCAGTTGTTAGGCTAGACACCCTTGCTATTTTCCAGAGGTTACGGAGAAAATGTTCAGCCTTTCACCATTCAGTATTTCATTAGATGTAGGTTTATGGTAGATGCCCTTTCAGAAATTGAAGTAATTTTCTATTCCTTGTTCACTGAAATTTTCTATCATGAATGGATATTGAATTTTGTCAAAATTTTTTTCTGTGTATTGGGATGCTCATATGGTTTCTCTATTCTGTTGATACGGCAAATTATCTTCATTGATTTTCAGATGTAAAACAATCTTGTATTCCCAGAATAAACTCACTTTGTCATAAAATACTATTTTTTACATATTGTTGGGTTAAACATACTAAAATCGCATAAGAATTTTTAATCTCAATGATAGAAATTTACGAAGAGATAGATTTTTTTCCCCCAATGGCCTGTTTTTGGTGAAAGGGTTATAATGATGACTTTATCGAATAAAAATGGATATTTGTTTCCTCCTCTTCAATTTTCTAGAAGAGTTTTTATAGAATTGTCTTTAGTTTTTCTTTATTGTTTGATAGAAACCACCAGTGAAGACATCTGTGCTTAAGATTTTCTTTGTGGGAAAGCTTAAACTACAAATTCAATTTCTTTAATAGATTTGAAGCTCTTCACGTTATTTATTTCTCCTTGAGTGTCAATATTTTCCATTTTTCATGGAATTGGTTCATTTAATCCAAGTTTCCCAATGGTTGGTATAATGTTATTATTACATATTGCATGTAACAAATTCCCTCAATATGTAATACCTAAAACACCAAATATTTATTATACCAAGTTCTCCTGGGTCAGAAATTCAGAAGCACTTATCCGGATGATTCGGGTTCAAGGTGTTGCCTTTGGTGGCAGTCATCTGAAGACTTGATAGAGTATCCAATTCCAAGGTGGATCACTCTCATGGCTGTCAGAAGAAGACGTCAGTTCCCACATGACTGTTGGCAGGATGCTTTACTTCCTTACCACATGGGCTTCTTCATAAGCTGCCTAAGTACTTAAGTGTCCTCCCACAATGGAAATTTCTCACAGAACAAATGCTCTAAGAGAGTGAGAGAAGAGGAAGCCACAGTGCCTTTCATGATCTAGCCTCTGTATTTACACACCATCATTTCCAGTTTACACTATTCATTAGAAGCAAATTATTGAATCTAGCTAACAATTGTAGGAAAGGACAATTAGTCTCTATTTTTTAAATGGGGAGGATCAATAAGGAATTATGGAAATATTTCAAAACTACCATAAAGTTATTTAAATTTCTCCCTTATTTTATCTGATTTGTAGGGATATTCTCTCTCTCAATCTTGGTATTGTTAATTTTGTCATCTTCATTATTTGCCTCATCAACTTGGCTAGAAGTAGATTAAATTTATTAATCTCCATATGTAACCAATTTTTATTTCATTGATTTTCTCCATTGTTTTTTTTCCTATATTATTAATTGTGGTTTATCCTTGTTATTTTCTTTCTTCTAAGAAAAAACTCTTCTAATGTTGGGCTTGATTACTTCTTCTTCTTTTTTTTCTTTTCTTTTTTTTTTTTTTTTTGCTTTGTTAAGTAGAATACTAGGTCATTAATATGAGATATTTCTTCTTTTTTAAAAAATATGCCTTTAGTGCTATAAATTTTCCTCTAAGCCCAACTGCCTCCCATGAATTTTGACATGTTGTGCATTCATTTCCATTCTAGTCAACATAATTTCTAATTTCCTTTTCTTTTGTGATGGGTTCCTGATAAATGTGTTATTTACATCCATATATTTGGAAATCCTCAAAATGTCTTCTGCTATTCATTTTTAACTTAATTCTATTATAACTAGAGAACATACTTTTCAAATTGTTTGAGCCCTTTCATATGTATTGAGGGTAATTTTATTGCTCAGAATTTGGTGTATCCTGATAAGAGTTCGTTACCTTAAAAATAATATGCATTCAAAAAATAATATGCATTCTATACTATTGTGTAGAATGTTTCTTAGATCAATTAAGTCAAATATATTGATAAAATATTCAAATCTTTCATATTCTCACTGACTTTATGTCATCATTTTCTCTAAATTATTAAGAGAGGACTGTTGATGTCTCCAACTGTAATTGTGAATTTGTCTATTTCTTTTTGCAGTTTTATCAGTTTTTGCTTCCTGTATTTTCAATCTTGTTATTGCATTCATAAATCTTTAGGGTTGGTTTTCCTTTTGATGTACTTATGAAATGAAAGTCTTAGCCATAAAGTCTTATCCATATGATAATTTTTGTTTGATAATTATTTGTGTGATATATTTTTTCATCTTTTTGCTTTATACCTTTATATTTAATTGGTTTTGTTGTATATAATATATAGATTTAGATTTTTCTAATTTGATAATTTTTACCTTTTAATTAAGGTATTTACCATTTAATCTCATGTGATTATTGACATAGTTGGATATAAATCAGCCATCTTACTGTTTTCTATTTTCCAAATGTCCCTTTGTCCTCTTCATCTTCCTATTTTTCTGCATTCTGAAGAAAGAGGTTTTTGCTTTTGTTTTTTATAAATCATTTCATTTTGGCTTATTAGCTGTCACTTTATGTATTGTTTGGTGGTTAATTAGGGTTTATATTGCACACCTTCAACTGATCACAATGGATCTTTAAATATTATACCACCATGTAAATTCTAAGAACCTTACATCAGCATACCATTTTACCCTCATCTTTCCTGTTGCTATCATACATTTTACTTCTAAGCTTTTCTTAAGCCTCACAAAACACTTTATTATTTCTGATAAAGATATCAAATTATATTTTAAAGATTAGAAAAATAGATTTTATATTTGCCTACATATTTACTTTATTTAAATTTGTTTTTATTCAATTGGCTGGATCCAGTTTTCCATCTGGGAATATTGTTTTCTCTCTGTAGAAGTCCTTTAATATTTCTTACTTCTTTTTTCTGATTTTCTCATTCTAGCTTCAGTATGCCTAAGAAAAGGTTTTTATTCTCTCCTTTTTTTAATATCCTTGTCATTTTGAAATAGCTTCAGATTTACAGAAAACCTCAGAGATAATATAGAAATTCCCCTATACACTACACCCAGTATTCTCCATATTAATATATTTGTGTTGTACATTTGTCACAATTAATTAATATCAATATATTATTAGTAAATAATTCTATACCTTTTTAAAATTTCCTTGGTTTTTGCCCAGTGTTTTCTCTATACAGGATCTTATCCAGGATATCATATTACATTTAGTTATCATGTTTCCTTAAGTTCCTCTTTGTTGTGACAGTTTCTCATATACTCCTTGTTTAATGACCTTGACAGCTTAGAAAATTAATAGTCAGTTTTTTAAACTGACCCTACATTGGAATGTGTCTGCTGTTCTTCTTATGATTAAACTTAGAGTTTTTTGGTGAAAGACCAGAAGTCAAGTGATATTCTTATAACATGGTATCAAGTGTATGTACATACTATGAAAATGTCATCACTGTGAATGTTAAATCTGATCTTGCAGCTGAAGTAGTGTCTGTCAGTAGCTGTAAAGTTACTGTTTCCCCCTACTTCACATTAAGTACTTTATCATAAGGAAATCACTCTGCCACAAGTGATACTTGAGTGGGAAATTCTATAGTTTTTACACAGCCCCCCTCCTTTAGTCTTATCTTCTGCTATTTCTTGGGGCAGCATAGATTTTCCCCATCCTATTCAGTAAGAATGTTTCATATATCTGTAATAACTGTATTCACACAGTCTGCATTCCCTCCTGTGTTTCCCATACCCCTAAGCGATTTTTGGAAATTTCATACATTAAGATTTACTCTTTGTATTGTAAAGTTCTATGGGCTTTGACTAATGTATAGTGTTATTTATACAACTTTATAGTTTCATGCAGAATAATTTTATTACCCTAACTTATCCCTTGTTCTTCACCTGTTTAACTGCCTCTACCCCCAAACCCTGGCAATCACAGAACTGCTTATCATATCTATAATTTTCCTTTTCTAGGATGCCAGAAAGTTGTAAACTTAAGGCATACAGCCTTTTCAGATTCATTATTTTCATTTGACAATATACCTTTAGTATTCATCCATGCTTTTGCACTAGTTCATTCCTTTTTGTTGCTCAATAATATTCCATTGTATGGATGTACCACTATTTATCTAGTCATTTCTTTGTTTTTGTTAGATTTTATTTATTATTTATTTGAAAGAGAGAGAAAGATCACAGGCAGGAGGAGGGGCAGAAGGAGAGGGAGAAGCAAGCAGAGAACCTGACACAGGACTCCATCCCAGGACTCTGGGATCATGACCTGAGCCAAAGGCAGATGCTTAACCAAATGAGCCACCCAATCGCCCATATGCAGTCATTTCTGATGGACATCTTGATTGTTTTTAATTTTAGTAATGATGAATAAAGCTGCTATAAACATTCAAGTACACACTCCTGTGTAGAAATGTTTTCAAATCAGTTGGGTTAACACCTGGGAGTGTGATTTCTGGATCATATACTAGGATTATGTTTAACTTTGGATAAACTGTCAAAGTGTCTTTAAAAGTAGATGCAACATTATGCCCTCCCCTCATGATGGATTTTAATGCTCAGCAACTTTTATTTTTTAGAGAAATGTATTTATTTTAAGTAATCTCTACACCCAAAGTGGGGCTTGAACTCATGACCCTGAGATCAACAGTTGGATTCTCTCTACTAACTGAACCAGCCACATGCCCCTTAGCATCTTTAGCAGCAAATAGTATTATTAAAATTTTGTTTTGTTTTGATTTGTGCACTTCTATTATATATGCTGTGGCATTTCATTGCTTTAATTTATATTTCCCTAGTGTGAAATGATAGTGAACATATTTTCTTAAAATAATTTATTTATGGAGGAGTCAAGATGGCGGAGAAGTAGCAAGCTGAGACTGCTTCAGCTAGCCGGAGATCAGCTAGATAGCTTATCTAAAGATTGCAAACACCTGAAAATCCATCGGCAGATCGAAGAGAAGAAGAACAGCAATTCTGGAAACAGAAAAACAACCACTTTCTGAAAGGTAGGACCGGCGGAGAAGTGAATCCAAAGCGACGGGAAGATAGACCCCGGGGGGAGGGGCCGGCTCCCGGCAAGCGGCGGAGCAACCGCGCACAAAATCAGGACTTTTAAAAGTCTGTTCCGCTGAGGGACATCGCTCCAGAGGCTAAACCGGGGCGAAGCCCACGCGGGGTCAGCGTGGCCTCAGGTCCCGCAGGGTCACAGAAGGATCGGGGGTGTCTGAGTGTCGCAGAGCTTGCGGGTATTGGAACGGGAAAGCCGGCTACAGAGACAGAGCTGACAGTAAGCTCGCAGCTCCGTGTTACCTTGAACCGGTCGCAGGCTCGGTGAGCTCGGAGCGCGGCCGGAGGTCAGGCAGACGGGAGTAACTGGGCGCTGTTCTCTGAGGGCGTACTGAGGAGTGGGGCCCTGGGCTCTCGGCTCCTCCGGGCCGGAGACCAGGAGGCCGCCATTTGTATTCCCGTCCTCTGGAACTCTACGGAAAGCGCTCAGGGAACAAAAGCTCCTGAAAGCAAACCCAAGCGGATTACTCACCCCGGCCCCGGGTAAGGGCGGTGTAATTCCGCCTGGGGCAAAGACACTTGAGAATCACTACAACAGGCCCCTCCCCCAGAAGATCAACAAGAAATCCAGCCGAGACCAAGTTCACCTACCAAGGAGTGCGGTTTCAATACCAAGGAGAGCAGCAGAATTCCAGAGGAGGAGAAAGCCAAGCACGGAACTCATGGCTTTTTTCCTGTGATTTTTTTTTTTAGTCTTGCAGTTAATTTAATTTTTTCTTTTTCATTTTTTTTTTCTCGCCTTCGGGTAAAATTTTTTTTTTTTAACTGTTACCTTTTTCTTTTTTAACGATTTTTTACTAGTTTATCTAATATATATATATATATATATATTTTACATTTTTCTTAGGTGTTTTCTTTTTTTTTAAAATTGTTTTCTTTTCTTTTCTTTTTTTTTTCTTTTTCTTTTCTTTTTGCTTTTTTCTTTCTTTCTTCCTTTTTGAACCTCTTTTTATCCCCTTTCTCCCCACTCACGATTTTGGATCTCTTCTAATTTGGTTAAAGCATATTTTCCTGGGGTTGTTGCCACCCTTTTAATATTTTACTTGCCCCTTCATTTACTCTTATCTGGACAAAATGACAAGACGTAAAAATTCAACACAAAAAAAAGAACAAGAGGCAGTACCGAAGGCTAGGGACCTAATCAATATAGACATCGGTAATATGTCAGATCTAGAGTTCAGAATGACAATTCTCAAGGTTCTAGCCGGGCTCGAAAAAGGCATGGAAGATATTAGAGAAACCCTCTCGAGAGATATAAAAGCCCTTTCTGGAGAAATCAAAGAACTAAAATCTAACCAAGGTGAAATCAAAAAAGCTATTAATGAGGTGCAATCAAAAATGGAGGCTCTAACTGCTAGGATAAATGAGGCAGAAGAAAGAATTAGTGATATAGAAGACCAAATGACAGAGAATAAAGAAGCTGAGCAAAAGAGGGACAAACAGCTACTGGACCACGAGGGGAGAATTCGAGAGATAAGTGACACCATAAGACGAAACAACATTAGAATAATTGGGATTCAAGAAGAAGAAGAAAGTGAGAGGGGAGCAGAAGGTATACTGGAGAGAATTATTGGGGAGAATTTCCCCAATATGGCAAAGGGAACGAGCATCAAAATTCAGGAGGTTCAGAGAATGCCCCTCAAAATCAATAAGAATAGGCCCACACCCCCGTCACCTAATAGTAAAATTTACAAGTCTCAATGACAAAGAGAAAATCCTGAAAGCAGCCCGGGAAAAGAAGTCTGTAACATACAATGGTAAAAATATTAGATTGGCAGCTGACTTATCCACAGAGACCTGGCAGGCCAGAAAGAGCTGGCATGATATTTTCAGAGCACTAAACGAGAAAAACATGCAGCCAAGAATACTATATCCAGCTAGGCTATCATTGAAAATAGAAGGAGAGATTAAAAGCTTCCAGGACAAACAACAACTGAAAGAATTTGCAAATACCAAACCAGCTCTACAGGAAATATTGAAAGGGGTCCTCTAAGCAAAGAGAGAGCCTACAAGTGGTAGATCAGAAAGGAACAGAGAACATATACAGTAACAGTCACCTTACAGGCAATACAATGGCACTAAATTCATATCTCTCAATAGTTACCCTGAATGTGAATGGGCTAAATGCCCCTGTCAAAAGACACAGGGTATCAGAATGGATAAAAAAACAAAACCCATCTATATGTTGCCTCCAAGAAACACATTTTAAGCCCGAAGACACCTCCAGATTTAAAGTGAGGGGGTGGAAAAGAATTTACCATGCTAATGGACATCAGAAGAAAGCAGGAGTGGCAATCCTTATATCAGATCAATTAGATTTTAAGCCAAAGACTATAATAAGAGATGAGGAAGGACCTTATATCATACTCAAAGGGTCTGTCCAACAAGAAGATTTAACAATTTTAAATATCTATGCCCCCAATGTGGGAGCAGCCAACTATATAAACCAATTAATAACAAAATCAAAGAAACACATCAACAATAATACAATGATAGTAGGGGACTTTAACACTCCCCTCACTGAAATGGACAGGTCATCCAAGCAAAAGATCAGCAAGGAAATAAAGGCCTTAAATGACACACTGGACCAGATGGACATCACAGATATATTCAGAATATTTCATCCCAAAGCAACAGAATACACATTCTTCTCTAGTGCACATGGAACATTCTCCAGAATAGATCACATCCTCGGTCCTAAATCAGGACTCAACCGGTATCAAAAGATTGGGATCATTCCCTGCATATTTTCAGACCACAATGCTCTAAAGCTAGAACTCAACCACAAAAGGAAGTTTGGAAAGAACCCAAATACATGGAGACTAAACAGTATCCTTCTAAAGAATGAATGGGTCAACCGGGAAATTAAAGAAGAATTGAAAAAAATCATGGAAACAAATGATAATGAAAATACAACGGTTCAAAATCTGTGGGACACAACAAAGGCAGTCCTGAGAGGAAAATATATAGCGGTACAAGCCTTTCTCAAGAAACAAGAAAGGTCTCAGGTTCACAACCTAACCCTACACCTAAAGGAGCTGGAGAAAGAACAAGAAAGAAACCCTAAGCCCAGCAGGAGAAGAGAAATCATAAAGATCAGAGCAGAAATCAATGAAATAGAAACCAAAAAAACAATAGAACAAATCAACGAAACTAGGAGCTGGTTCTTTGAAAGAATTAATATAATTGATAAACCCCTGGCCCGACTTATCAAAAAGAAAAGAGAAAGGACCCAAATAAATAAAATCATGAATGAAAGAGGAGAGATCACAACTAACACCAAAGAAATACAAACTATTATAAGAACATACTATGAGCAACTCTACGGCAATAAATTTGACAATCTGGAAGAAATGGATGCATTCCTAGAAACATATAAACTACCACAACTGAACCAGGAAGAAATAGAAAGCCTGAACAGACCCATAACCAGTAAGGAGATTGAAACAGTCATTAAAAATCTCCAAACAAACAAAAGCCCAGGGCCAGACGGCTTCCCGGGGGAATTCTACCAAACATTTAAAGAAGAACTAATTCCTATTCTCCTGAAACTGTTCCAAAAAATAGAAATGGAAGGAAAACTTCCAAACTCATTTTATGAGGCCAGCATCACCTTGATCCCAAAACCAGACAAGGATCCCACCAAAAAAGAGAGCTATAGACCGATATCCTTGATGAACACAGATGCGAAAATACTCAACAAAATACTAGTCAATAGGATTCAACAGTACATTAAAAAGATTATTCACCACGACCAAGTGGGATTTATTCCAGGGCTGCAAGGTTGGTTCAACATCCGCAAATCAGTCAATGTGATACAACACATCAATAAAAGAAAGAACAAGAACCATATGATACTCTCAATAGATGCTGAAAAAGCATTTGACAAAGTACAACATCCCTTCCTGATCAAAACTCTTCAAAGTGTAGGGATAGAGGGCACATACCTCAATATCATCAAAGCCATCTATGAAAAACCCACCGCAAATATCATTCTCAATGGAGAAAAACTGAAAGCTTTTCCGCTAAGGTCAGGAACACGGCAGGGATGTCCATTATCACCACTGCTATTCAACATCGTACTAGAGGTCCTAGCCTCAGCAATCAGACAACAAAAGGAAATTAAAGGCATCCAAATCGGCAAAGAAGAAGTCAAATTATCACTCTTCGCAGATGATATGATACTATATGTGGAAAACCCAAAAGACTCCACTCCAAAACTGCTAGAACTTATACAGGAATTCAGTAAAGTGTCAGGATATAAAATCAATGCACAGAAATCAGTTGCATTTCTCTACACCAACAGCAAGACAGAAGAAAGAGATATTAAGGAGTCAATCCCATTTACAATTGCACCCAAAACCATAAGATACCTAGGAATAAACCTAACCAAAGAGACACAGAATCTATACTCAGAAAACTATAAAGTACTCATGAAAGAAATTGAGGAAGACACAAAGAAATGGAAAAATGTTCCATGCTCCTGGATTGGAAGAATAAATATTGTGAAAATGTCTATGCTACCTAAAGCAATCTACACATTTAATGCAATTCCTATCAAAGTACCATCCATCTTTTTCAAAGAAATGGAACAAATAATTCTAAAATTTATATGGAACCAGAAAAGACCTCGAATAGCCAAAGGGATATTGAAAAAGAAAGCCAACGTTGGTGGCATCACAATTCCGGACTTCAAGCTCTATTACAAAGCTGTCATCATCAAGACAACATGGTACTGGCACAAAAACAGACACATAGATCAATGGAACAGAATAGAGAGCCCAGAAATAGACCCTCAAATCTATGGTCAACTTATCTTCGACAAAGCAGGAAAGAATGTCCAATGGAAAAAAGACAGCCTTTTCAATAAATGGTGCTGGGAAAATTGGACAGCCACATGCAGAAAAATAAAATTGGACCATTTCCTTACACCACACACAAAAATAGACTCAAAATGGATGAAGGACCTCAATGTACGAAAGGAATCCATCAAAATCCTTGAGGAGAACACGGGCAGCAACCTCTTCGACCTCTGCCGCAGCAATATCTTCCTAGGAACAACGCAAAAGGCAAGGGAAGCAAGGGAAAAAATGAACTACTGGGATTTCATCAAGATCAAAAGCTTTTGCACAGCAAAGGAAACAGTTAACAAAATCAAAAGACAACTGACAGAATGGGAGAAGATATTTGCAAAGGACATATCAGATAAAGGACTAGTGTCCAGAATCTATAAAGAACTTAGCAAACTCAACACCCAAAGAACAAATAATCCAATCAAGAAATGGGGAGAAGACATGAACAGACATTTCTGCAAAGAAGACATCCAGATGGCGAACAGACACATGAAAAAGTGCTCCATATCACTCGGCATCAGGGAAATACAAATCAAAACCACAATGAGATATCACCTCACACCAGTCAGAATGGCTAAAATCAACAAGTCAGGAAATGACAGATGCTGGCGAGGATGCGGAGAAAGGGGAACCCTCCTACACTGTTGGTGGGAATGCAAGCTGGTGCAGCCACTCTGGAAAACAGCATGGAGGTTCCTCAAAATGTTGAAAATAGAACTGCCCTATGACCCAGCAATTGCACTATTGGGTATTTACCCTAAAGATACAAATGTAGTGATCCAAAGGGACACATGCACCCGAATGTTTATAGCAGCAATGTCCACAATAGCCAAACTATGGAAAGAACCTAGATGTCCATCAACAGATGAATGGATCAAGAAGATGTGGTATATATACACAATGGAATACTATGCAGCCATCAAAAGAAATGAAATCTTGCCATTTGCAACAACATGGATGGAACTAGAGCGTATCATGCTTAGCGAAATAAGTCAAGCAGAGAAAGACAACTATCATATGATCTCCCTGATATGAGGAAGTGGTGATGCAACATGGAGGCTTAAGTGGGTAGAAGAAGAATAAATGAAACAAGATGGGATTGGGAGGGAGACAAACCATAAGTGACTCTTAATCTCACAAAACAAACTGAGGGTTGCCGGGGGGAGGGGGTTTGGGAGAAGGGGGTGGGATTATGGACATTGGGGAGGGTATGTGCTTTGGTGAGTGCTGTGAAGTGTGTAAACCTGGTGATTCACAGACCTGTACCCCTGGGGATAAAAATATATGTATAAAAAATAAAAAAATTAAAAAAAAAATAATTTATTTATTTGAAGGAGAGCAAGAGAGAGTGAAGAAACAGTGAGAGGAAGAAGCAAACTCCCTGCTGAGCAGAGAACTCAATAAGGGGCTCGGTCCCAGCACCCTGAGAGCATAACCTGAGCTGAAGGCAGATGTTTAACTGACTGAGTCACCCAGGTTCTCTGAACATATCTTCATATGCTTGTCATCTGTGTATTTTCTTTGGTAAGGTATCTGTTCAGATCTTTCGCCTATTTTTAATTTATTTTTACTTTTATTTGTATTGAAATATAGTTGACACATAAGGTTACATTAGCTTCAGGTATACAACATAGTTATTTAATAAGTCTATACATTATATATACAGCTCACCACAAGTGTGGTTGTCTGTCACCTGTCTGACCATCTGTCACCAGACAATGTTATTACAATACCATTGACTATCTTCCTTATGCTGTTGTACCTTTTACCTCCATGACTTATCTCCTTCCATACTTGGAAGACTGTATTTCCCATTCCCCTTCACCTATTTTGCCCATTCTCCCATCACTTCCCCTCTGGACAACATCAGTTTGTTCCCTGTATTTATGGAACTCTTTCTGCTTTTTGTTTATTTTATTTTTTAGATTCCACATATAATAAATGATATCTTATTTGCCAAACAGACACATGAAAAGATGCTCAACTTCACTAATCAACAGGGAAATGCACACCAAACCACAATGAAATATCACCTTATACCCATCAGAATGGCTAGAATCAAAAAGACAAGAAATCAGTGTTGGTGAGGATGTGAAGAGAAGGGAACCATTGTGCACTGTTGATAGAAATGTATATTGGTATAGCCACTGTAGAAAACAATAATGGGGGGTTCCTTGAAAAATGAAAATAGATATACCATATGATCCAATAATTCCAATATCAGTTATTTACTGAAAGATAGTAAAAACACTAAGTTGAAAAGATATATGTGCCCTTGCATTTATTGCAGCATTGTCTGCAATAGCCAAGACATGGAAACAACCCAAGTGTACATCAATAGCTGAATGGATAAAGAAGATATGAGATGTTTATATGTAGACATATACACACACAATGGAAGCAGACAGAGAGTCTGCTTCTCCCTCTGCCCCTCACCATGCTTTTGCTCTCTCTCTTGCACATGCTTTTGCTCAAATAAATAGAATTAAAGAAAAAAATTCTCCTACTTTTTTTTCTAGAAAATATATGGTTTTGAATTTTACACTTAAGTTAATGATAGACTTCACGTTATTGTTAGAAAATATGTAAGGTATGTGTCTAGGTTCACATGTGTGCATGTGTGTATATGTGTGTATGGATATCCAGTTGTACCAACAACATTTGCTGAAAAGACAGTCCTTTCTCCTTCGAACTGTCTTTACCCCTGTTAAAAACCAGTTGACTGTATTTCCATGGGTCATTTCTGAACTTCTATTTTGTTTCATTGACTTATATTTTAGTGGCAATGTCTATATTTTATAGTCTGTGTTCTATATTTTATTTGTTGTTCTATGTTTATATTTTATTTATAAGTCTAGTGTCTTTATTTTTCTTTTTTAATTTTTTTCAGTGTTCCAAAATTCATTGCTTATGCTCCATACCCAGGGCTCCATGCAATATGTGTCTTCCTTAATACCCACCACCAGGCTCACCCAACTCCCCACCCCTCTCTCCTCCAAAACCCTCAATTTGTTTCTCAGAGTCCACAATCTCTCATGGTTTGTCTCCCCCTCCGATTTCCCCCATCTCACTTCTCTTCCTCTCTCAATGTCCTCTGTGTTATTCCTTATGCTCCTCAAGTAAGTGAAACTATATGATAATTGCAGTGTCTTTATTTTAACCAATACTACATTAATTTGATTACTGTAGTTTTATACTTACTGAAATTGGGTAATGTGATGCCTCCAACTTTGTTCCTAGTATTGTATGGGTTATTCTATGTCTTCTGCCTTTCCATATAAATTTTAGAATCATTTTCTTTATAACCACAAAATAGTTTGCTGGGTTTTCATTGCATTTTAATTGTGTTGAATTTATATATCAAACTGGCATTACTATTATTACTTGAGATCTTTTAGGGCAGTTTAGAGAGAGAAAGAGAAAAAACAATCTCCATTCATTCCTTCTCTTTCTTCCTTTCCTTCTGTTGATCCAAGTCTAGCCAATGTGAATTTCTTTATGCTTATAATATTTTTGATATTTATTACAGGAATAATAATACATTTCTTCACATTTTAATTGTGGAAGCAGTGTTTGTTTCTCCTTCCTTTAGAAGGATAATTTTGCTTGGTGCAAATTTTAGGTTAGTAGCTGTTTTTTCTTTCAACACTTTAAATATTTCACTTCATTTCCTTCTTGCTTGCATGGTTTGTGATGAAAAGTCCTCTATAACTCTTATCTTGCTTCTTTATAGATAAAATCCCTGGCTTTTTCCCATTTTTTTTTCTCTTTGTGCTTGGTTTCTGGAAATTTTGAATATGGTACACTAGGTGTGTTTTTGTGGTTGCTGCTATTTGTTCTTCCTGGTGTATTAATTATTTCCTGGATGTGTGACTTATTAGTTGGAATGTCTTCTTAAGGGATGAACCAATGAATGACACTAGTTACTAACCCCACAATAAGTACTTTTGAACAAATTGTTAACCCTTAATTCTTATTCCCTAATAGTATTAGGACTAAGAAAGTCCTCTGTGTTGGACATCAAAAGGCTCGATTTTAACTAAGGTAACGATGAAGGTAATTTCATATGTTACATATTTCAGATATCTTTCCTAGACTCCTCATGGTTGGTGAGGGAAGAAATGTTACAAAATGGCAAATAACCTCTATGAAATGAATTAAAAATTCTGACTGAAGGTGACCTCTAGGCTGGCTGCAAAATAAAAAATCATATTGAATCATAGGAAGAACTCTACTAGCCCAATGATTCAGTGTGATCAGGATGAAATAGTTAATCACTTAACAGATATTTATGAATCTCCTTTTAGGTAACCATCATTTAATAACACATTTTCTTCAACTCAAATACAAAAACATGTATTTTACTTTCTCGGTCACACAAGACTGTACATTTCTTGATACCTGTTTTTCAAAGAGAAAACGAAGAACATTAAAAAATTTATGAATGATGAAAATCACAAAAGTTACAAAGCACTTTTCAGACAAATTATTATAGTTAGAGTTAATTCTATTGTGCAGTAAGATATTTTCTAGTCAATATTTTAAAATCATTCAAACTCTATATTACGATTTTTAAATATTTATGATTATTAATATTATTAACATCAATATTGCCAGTAATTACAATAAACAGTTTTATCCAACAAAACACTGTTACAATCCTAAACTTATCTCTAAATAAAAAGAATAAAATAATATTTTAGGTTATGCATTCAATATTGATGCAAACAAAAATTTACTTTCTCCGTTCTTTCAATTCCTCTCTGCTAATCTGTTTGTGTTTATTTGTTTATCTGGAACAGATGAAAGTCTAAAAAGCAATGGAAAACAGAATCAGCCTGGACAAGGACTACACTTTCATTGGCATAATTATGAATGCATTTGAAATACCTTTCTTAACTCCCATTTTGGGCTATACTCAGCAGGATTAAAAGATTTAGATCTGGATTAAAGGATTAGGTAATTCATAAACCAGTGTTTCATTTTAGAAAAAAGGAAACATATCCATTCAGATTCTTTGTGTCAAGGGATAAATGACTATTTATTCTGTACAGGAATGCTTTCTTCCATTTAAGCTAACAATACACACATTTTTTTTCCAGTCTTTGGCCATGTTGATCCCCTACTCATCTTTCACACTGAATGTTTGCATATGTCTTTGGGCTACAAAATACACTGCGATTGACTTAAGTATCACTAACTCTGATGGTGATACTCTTAGGTAATAACTAATGTAAATAATAAGAAATATGACCACAAAAACAGAAAAAATTTGAATATAAGGATATGAGTACTTCCTAAATATTTTATTTTGATTTGGGGGAAAATACAGAAAGTCTTTTTTAGATATTTGGATTTTCAGCTTGGGTTAAAGGTTTTGCTAAGTCTTATCGGAAACAAAAACAACAACAACAACAAAACCGCAAACATTTAGCATTCCAAAGAATATTTTCACAAATAATTCATCAAATAGCACTTGAATGGTTTCACTCTTCCCTTTGAGGAAAATGCGTATGACTTTGATACCTGCAAAGATAGCCTTGCTTAGCGATTTGTTTGGACCATGGTGTTGAGCTGCCAAATTTCTCAGTCTAAAAGATCCTTGCAAAGTGAAGCTTCTTGATCTTGCCATCATATTTATATCAGAAACTATCTAAAAATCTAAATTGGATTCCATGAGAAATTTTGACTCTCCTATGGCAAAAAGCCCATAGATGGCTCTGGATGAACTAGAACCTCAAAAAACTATATAGTGCTTTATCTGAAGTCATAGACTCATGAACCTCTGAAAAGAAAATTAAAAAATGATGTATTTCCATTTCTGTTAATTCAAATAATTCTACCTTTTCTCCCTTTCTTCCTTATTCTTAAGGGTTGCTCTCTCAAAAACATTCTGAATATTTAAAAATTTATCTATCAGTTTTTCTATCTTGTATATTCTCAATCTTTTCTATTCTTTACATTTCAAATTTAAACACCCATAGACCACACTGGCGGGTTACCTCTGGCCATTGCCTTCAAGAGGCATCTAACTACTGTCTCCATTTCCTTGTCTATCTTCATGTTTATCTTCTCAGTTGGAGAAAAACTATGTTACTCTAAAAAAGAAACATTACTGCTGACTGAATTCCCACTAAAATATTCCTGGTGATTAATGTTCGCTCATCTCTTTCATTGCCATAAGAAATGCTCTTCAGGAAGAAGTAAGAGCATAGATATTGGAGCCAGATCGTTTGATTCACCTGGTTTCGCCAGTTGTTCTCTCATGATCTTCACAATTTGGTTATGTGCCTCAGTTTCCCTGTTTATAAAATTAGGACAAGAATAGTGCTTAAGCAATAGCTGGCTTATAGAAGTGCTCGTATTTAATTTGCAAAGAAACAGAAGCATTATTTAGGCATTAATCAGAGACATAGCCACTGAATTATTTCCAGTTCTCAGGTAATATCTAATTGATTAGGAAGACTCCTGGTAATGTATCTTTTGTTGAAAGCTAATTAAAAAAAAAAGCCAATCCAATATACATAAATTACTAAATTCAATTTTGTGGACTTCACAATTTTGAAGTTTCCTTAGATATGTGTTTTGTAAATATATTATGGTAGCATTTTTAAGTTGTATAAATGAGAAAACAATACCCATTCTGTGGTTTTGAATTTTCTTCATCATATTTTTAACTAGTCAGCAACTTCCCTAAAGTGCTAGAAAACCACAGCAGTTGTAGATCAACCGAATATAGTTTCATTTTCTTTAGAACTATATTACCTAGAAAAATTAGTTTGAAATAAATTGAATGATTATTTACTATAGTGCTTTTTTAGGTATTTCCTGTTTCATATATTTTGTGATATAATATTATAAAACTGCTTGATATTTTTCTGCTCCTGAGCAATTTGACTTTCAAATATTAAACACTGCCATGTTTCTTTAATTGCCAGACAATACCAATTTAATGATTATCTATTATGTGTTCAGCACCTTCCTAAGTACTGTAGGCAATTTTTAAGACAACACAATAGATTGTCTAGAAAAAATTTGTGGAGAACATGTAGTAGTATGTGGATCTATCAAATAAACAGAATATAATTAAGCAGTCAGGAAGCTATGTAATATTCAAGGTTTATTACATTATCAAGTTTTGTTTTTGTCTCTTCAAAATATTTAGAACCTCAGATTACATATATTAGATTTTATATACATATATATACATATACATATACATACACATATACATATACATTTTATATACATATATATACACATACATATATATATATGTGTGTGTGTGTGTGTGTGTACGTGTGTGTATAATATATATGTGTGTGTATAAATATATACACACATTTTTCTCTGTGAATGGTTAGCCACTGGTAATAGAAAGAAATGGGCCTATTCTCATTTGCTTACCTTAAAACCACAGACATTTAAACTTCTTGGGGCAGTTTACTTGGGGTAGGGGAAGGTAAAATTGGAGATCTTCACAGAACTTGCCACTCCTTTGAAAAATCAGTTGTGCAATTTATTACATTCACTGGGAATACATTTGAGTTCCTCTGAAATAAATTGTAATTAATTTTTTGCTTTCCTCCACACATTTTCAGACAACTAGATAGAAAGAAATACCAAAGGGGGGCGCCTGGGTATCTCAGTGTGTTAAGCCTCTGCCTTTGGCTCAGGTCATGATTTCGGGATTCCTGGGATGGAGCCCACATTGGGTTCTCTGCTCAGCAGGGAATTTGCTTCCCTCTCTCTCTCAGCCTGCCTCTCAGCCTACTTGTGATCTCTCTCTTTTTCAAATAAATAAATAAAGTATTTAAAAAAAAAAAAAGAAATACCAAAGTTATTTTTAAACATATAAAAAATTCTCAAATCAATGGTTAGCCAGTAAGGGATGGCATTTCTAATTCCAATAACATATATAGATCAAATTTCTGTAATTCGACTATAATTGTCTTTTCATTAAAATTATTTTGTATCTAGTTATATAGATCTTTAAAAAACATCATTTCCAATTCTGTTAATTCAATTTTTCTGCCAGCTTTTATCCTTCACCTATTTTGTGTCTTTTTCCCCAGTTACTTTTGATCAGATTGACTGATCTAAGACAAAAAAAAAAATAAAATAAAATAAAAAATTACAACTCTATTTTGACCAATATGATACACATATTTATTTACCATGTATTTATGTATTTGTTTACTTATATTTTAGAGAGAGAGATTACACAGATGGCAAGGGGAGGGGCAGAGGGAGAGATAAAGAATCTTAAACAGGCTTTAAGCACAGAGCAGAGCCCCACTTGCAACGTGATCTTGTGACTCTGAGATCATGATCTGAACCAAAATCAAGAGTCAGATGCTTGGGGCGTCTGGGTGGCTCAGTGGGTTAAAGCCTCTGGCTTTGGCTCGGGTCATGATCCCAGGGTCCTGGGATTGAGCCCCACATCTGGCTCTCTGCTCAGTGGGGAGCCTGCTTCCTCCTCTCTCTCTGCCTACTTGTGATCTCTGTCTGTCAAATAAATAAATAAAATCTTTAAAAAAAAAAAAAAAGAGACAAATGCTTAACTGACTGAGCCACCCAGGTGCCCTGATACATATTAGTAATTGGCAAATAATTTTTCTTCTTTCTTCTTAAAATCATCCATATTATTTTCTGTTTATTTCCATTGCATGATACTTTCTTTCTTAAAAATGTAGAATATATTAATAAAAGGAACAGGATTTCTAGTAGATTCTAATAAATGTATAAGATTGATATCATGGCTAAAATAAAGCAAAATATGTAATGACAAAAATTACTGAAAGGAAAGAAAGGCAGCAAAATTTTAACAGATTTTTGAAAGTAAGATTATGGATAGAAAATAGCTTACTAGTTGCTATCAGTACTACACTCATATTCCCTCTGATCTGCTTTTCATGCACAATGGTTCTGTCTGACGCTTTGTGCCCATTTCCAATACTAGCATCTCTGTCAGAGTTCTGTTTCCTAGGCTGTGAGAACCTACTACATATCCCGTGTACACCAGAGAGCAGTAGGTAGCCCTGATCCAATGATTGGTAGGTGTGAGAATCTAGATACACCAACTTCCCTGCCCCCTTCTTGTATCAACACTGGGTCTCCTGAGCTCCAAGGTGGGATTAAACTAAAAAATTCTCTTGGGATTTTGCTTGACTCAACACCCTTGTTTCACTTCCATTCCTTCCCATTCCACTGCCTCAATTGTCTATTGGTTTTCCCTGGGAACACTGCCCAATAAACCACTTTCTAAAAATTCCTCACTTCAGGATCTGCTTTGAAAAACCAACCCAAATACAATGGTAACTGATTTAGTCTAGTCAATGAAGCCACCATGTAGGTTTGTGCTGAAAGACACATTGATGTTGATCAATCATCAATAATAATGTAAAAGGAAAGACAATCAATCCTGCAGAACCCCTAAACATTTCAGTATTTATGGAGACATGCTGAGAAACAACGTATATACAGTGAGCTTTAAAAAAAAAAAATGAGATTGGTTGAAAATCTGTTTAAAAACATTTTGATTTTCATGTCTCGCATCCTCACGTACTTGTCCCCTGCAGGAGAACAGACTGGATTTGAAGATACCAAGAACTGTAGAAAATAGGAAGAAGAGGGATTACATGAATCACTACATATAAAACTGTGGGGCCCTTATCTTTCCCTGATTCCCCAAAAATTAGGAGTCAAGTTCATATGATCTACCTCAATTGTATACCTCCACCAAGGTTTAGAAAACTATCTTGACAAAATAAATAATTCTAAGGAAAGGGATTTCAAATATTAATAGTTGTCAGTCTCCCACTGAAGATGAAAGATTGACATTTAAACACCATCAAGGTGGCCAGCTCTGTCAAAGCAGTCAGAGATTAGGGAGGGGCAGTTAGGGATCTCCAACAACATAGGGAAAAGCACTGCAAAAAATGATAGACCAAAACAAACAACAAAGAAACACCTAAAAAACAGAGTCCAAAAGAAAACTTCAAAAATTTATTTTGAAGGTAAGCAAAATGTTGCATATAAACATAAAGAATGATATGTTATAAATCAGAAATTCAGAGGACAAGGAAACCCTTACAAATTATAAAGGTAATTTCTCCATATTTCTATCCCCTCAGAATGTTGAGAAGATAAATTAAATAAAATCTCTCCAAATGTAGGAAAAATTAAAAACAATCAGTTGGAAGATATAGATATAATTGATAATTTGGACTATCAATCCAAAATTATCAACATTTCAAATAAAAAAAAGGATAACTGAGAGAGGAAATTGTCTACAAAATAGTAGAAAATAGTTTCCCTAAAAGCAAGGATTCCAGTGTCTAGAATGAAAGAAGCCACCAAAATAGGAAAAAAGATCTTAAGAGTGTCCAGAAATAAGGACATGAAAAAAAAATCCACACAAACATAAATGGGAAAAAATGATATCATTTCCTTAAAATACACTTAATCTTATAAAACAGTACCTTTGTTACTGCTCTAAGGATGGGTTGGTGATAGATTTAAGAAATTTCCTGACACTGAAGCCTTCAAATAATTACCTCTTATAGCCACTTTTTAGAAATTTATTCAAAAATAGACTTTAGCAAAACAAGGGGTAACCTAAGAATGGAAAAATGACGGGTAAGTCAAGCAGTGAATTCTGTTCACTCATTGAGTTTAAATTATATTAAAAAAGAAGCAATAAGTAAGTATAAAATAGATCATGATAAATGTTAAATGGGAAAGGAAAGAAGGATAAATATATGGTTAGAAGAATTCTTCAATTAAGGTGTCAGACAAACTTCTCTGAATGAAATGTCGAAGAGTCAAATGAAGACATGGATGAAAAATATTCTAGGCAAAAAGTGGAGCATAGGTCCTTGAGAAGGGAGCATGTTTGGTTTGCTCAACAACAGCAATGAAGCCAGGGTGCTTAATGCAGATGATGAGCTGGGCTGGAGCTGGAGAAACAAAGTTGAAGTACTAAGAGGCTAGCTATGTCATGTGGGGAAGTTCAGCCTTGACTAGGATTTCAGAATTTATTCTAAGAGTTATTCCTCATGAGAATCTGCTAGAGGATTTGGGGCAAGGGAGTAGTATGACCTAATTTATATTTTGAAACCCTGCTGGATAGAGAACAGCGGGTAGGAGTTCATGCACAACAGGAGAAAGACAAGGCAGTCTACTGTGCTTGTTTTTATGTCTTCTTATCGTTCATGATAAGATTCTTATGACTCTTTTGTTCTCAAAATAACATTTTTATCCATACCATAACCTTGTCATTTCTGTTTTTATTTGGGACATTTTGTCACTTAGGTCTATAGGCATGACAGGAATAAAAACCAACCCCAAATCCCAGATATGATTTCCCTAGAAATCAGTTCCCATTTAACAGGATGATTTTTTTCATTACAATATTCGTTATGACTTTTGTCAACAAAGGTTATACGTGACCATAAAAATTGCTAAAATGTATTTGTAAACTACTGAACCAGTTATCAAATGGCTGAAATATTTTAATAGCATGTGGTCAGATATAACATTCTTAAGCTTTAAAACTCAATAATAAAGTGAGTAGGAGAGAGAGGAAAAATAAGGAGTGATTAGTCTGTATGCGTCAGATTTTTAACTCTTGCAAGAACAAACCTGAATCATAGATAACCATCACCCTAATGCACCATCATCATTAGCACATAAAGTTAACTTAATAGTTGAATTAACTATATGAAGAGACAATTACCCATTTCCTACTTATGTGAAGTTTTATTTTCTTTTGGTATTTTTTTTTCCTTCCTGGTTTGCCATTTGATTATCTTTCTCATTAGAGGAGACAGAATACTCTTAATTAAAAAAAGTATATATTTCTTAAGTGAGAGAAAGGTCTATTTTAAAGCTGTCATCAGTACATTAAATTTACCCTGGGACATATGCTAAATATGGAAACTGGTGTCATATTGTGCTTCTGTTCCTCTGGGAAATTTTTTTTTTTTTTTAACTCAACAGGCTATGGAGATCATCATAAATCCTTACAAGAGTGATCCAGAAACTGCTAGTAACTGCATTTTTGCATGTTAAAGATGTGCAGGGTCAGCAAAGAGCTACTAATGACAAGCATGAAGAAGATGAAAATCATGGCCTGCCTTCACAAGGGAATCTTTACATGCAGACTAGAGTTTTCAAGCTTAAAAGTTGTCAAGAAACTTCACTGCCGCAAATTCCAAATGATGCACTGATTAAGAAAGGTCAGTATGTCTTTTGAGAAGTTGACAGTCATGATATAGTAACTATGCAAAGCTGCAAGTCTCTGGAGTAGTATTTGTGTCTAATCTATATGGTCACAGGAAATATAACTGCCAAGAATGCCATATTCATCATCTTGAGTAGTTTTATCAGCACTACCTGATGTCGCACTCCAAAGAAAAATCACCAAAAATTTGCTTGGCCATTGAATCATGTATTCTTTGTGAAATGTGCCTGGGGCAGATTCTGTGCCTGGTGATCAGGATATAAAGATGAAAATAAGATACTGTCCCTGCCTTCATTGTGGTCAAAAAAATAAGAGGGAAATTGTGATAATTGCTATAGTAGAAGTAAATTAAAATATCAGGGAAATGTTCAATAGGCCTAGAGGAGTCTTTGCAAAAAATACATCTGTAACCTATGAATAAAAAATAACTTACAGAAGATACAATTAAAGATGCTTATTTATGCATTAGAAAAAAGTTATTTTTCACATTCTCTAAATTCTTTATTCTAACACCTCTAATACTAGAATCTCTCAGTTCCGATTCTAACTCCATTTTTTTTTTTTTAACTAACCACAAAAGCAAAGGTCATTTCTTCATCAATTTACAGTTCATACGAATATTTATTGCATTTCTATATGATTGCTCTTTCTAGAATCTATTAATAACACTGTAGCCAAAAATAGATTCTTTTTTGGTGATATAACTTATATTCTGTAAGAGGATCTTAGTAAGCTTATTTTAAAAATTTGATGAGTTTATTCATATACATATATATATATGGAAAGTGAACTACCTAGAATAGCCAAAGAAATAACCAGAGAAAAAGAAAACCACAGTACTTATGTGAATTCAGGAATTATTTTACATCTGTTTTTATCTAGCAGTGTTATACTTGCAGAAGGATAGACATAGATGAACAGGAAATAGCAGAGTTTAAGAATAGATCTACATATATTTGGTCAACTGACTTTTTAAAGTGCCAATGTAATCAACGGGAAGAGGAAATCTTTTCCAGAAATGGTACTGGAACAATTGGCTATCCAAAAGGGAAAATAAAATGAACATCTACCCTTCCCTCACATCATACATAAAAAGTAACACAGAATGGATCATGAGTCTAAAAGTAAAAGTAAAAGTATAGTACTTTTAGAAGAAAATGTAATAGAAAATCTATGTGACTGTGGTATAGATAAAAATTTCTTAATTAGGTCATAAATGCATAAGCCATGAAAGAAAAAAATAATAAACTGGGTATTACTAAATAAAAATAAAATTGCTCTGGGTAGACCCATTAAGAACAGAAAGAGCAAGTTACACCCTGAGAGAAAATAGTCATAATACATATAGCTAAAAAAGGACTTATATTCATACTATATAAAGAACTCTTATAACCTAGTCATAAAGAAGGTATATTCCCCAATAAGAAATGAGCATATTTGAACAGATATTTCACAAAAGAATCTATGGGAATAGCTAAGCTGTATGCAGCACATATGTGACAGCTTCTCATCAGGTAAATGCAAATTAAAGTCACAACAAGATACTATTACACCCCTCTGAGAATGGTTAAAATTAAAAAGCTGGCAATATTTAGTATTATTAATTATATGGAACAACTTGAACTCTTATATAGCTCTCTTATCCTGTTAATGTGAATATAAAACAGTACAATACAGTGTAAAACGGCAAAACCTGTAACGTCCTTAAAATGTGAAACTCTCACCTACCCTTTGATCTGAGGTATTATCTAAGTGACATAGATAATACCTCAATCAGGTTTATAACGACAGACATGGATTAGATAGATCCATATATACGTGGCGGATGGGTGATTAAGAGTCAAAACCTGGGATCTTACAGGTCAAACTACTGCTTTAAAATCAATATTGAAAAAACAAATTATCTGTCCATCATTTCCCAATGTTAAACCAAATAGAGGAGTGCATTTGGATTACTGAGCCTTTGTAAGTCACCAAAAGCTATATATTGAATCCAAGGAGCAAGTCAGAAATGGAACAAGTGACTTCAAGCCACATACTACACACATCCTAAAAATACATGTTAGCTGTCTGAGAATACTCAGTGTCTGTGTCTGTTGATTAAGACAAGGGAGAATGTCAGAAATAAGGCCTGAATTCAAAAGAGAAATTGCTCTGAACTGGGAACATCGAAATCTTGAAAGGGAAAATACCTACTTCAGAATAGAGCCACATACTCTGTCAGGGAAGTAAATATCTGATGTGTCAAGCCCAAGACTTAGTCTATGTAGAGAAAGGGCAAGTATAGACACCTGACTGCAGGAAAAAGTGAGGATTGGAAGACATAAAGATGGATTATCACAAGATCTTGTTGATTCACAGATGACAAGGATAAAAATGAGAAAAGAGCAAAGTAGTAGACTGAGTTAAGCAGGGGGTGCTAGAGTAAACTGGAAAAACTCTAGGAGGCATGATGACAGAGCTCAGGGACTCATTTAGATTTTAGCTTAATGAAAAATGAAAAAGCAAGGACCTAGATGAGTATCAATGTATGCTTTTCTTTATCCAAACAGATTTAAATCCTTGTGTTTCTTTCTTTTTTTTTTTTTTAAAGATTTTATTTATTTATTTGACAGAGAGAGATCACAAGTAGGCAGAGAGGCAGGCAGAGAGAGAGAGAGGAGGAAGCAGGCTCCCTGCTGAGCAGAGAGCCCGATGCGGGACTTGATCCCAGGACCCTGAGATCATGACCTGAGCCGAAGGCAGCGGCTTAATCCACTGATCCACCCAGGCGCCCCAAAATCCTTGTGTTTCTATCAGCAAATCACAAATTACAAATAATCTGAATGCAAAAGCAGCTCTTCTCACCCCTTGTCTGGGGAACCACCCTACTATTGTAACCATTGGGTCTATTATAAAAATACATAAGAATTCTTAAAGAATTTTTAGGTACTGAAATGGAGAAAGGAGGGGAAAGCATGAGAAGAAGAGCACCTATGGAAGCTTATGTTGAAGTGTACATTCCAGAGAAGGCCGCTCTCATCTTTTGGGATCTCTGCCCAAATATGTATATTCCCACAATATCTGAGTTTTTATCTTACCTTGCTAAAAAGATGACCAGTTTTCAAAATGAAAATTCAATTGACTAGCATGAGGACCTGGGTTTTCTTCTCATTTAATGTGAGTAAAAAATAATTATTGGGCATAATGGGAATCTTTATAAATTAATAAATAGTTGACATGTGGAAATTTTGATTATGTAGAGGCAAATTATTTAGAAAGAGTATTAGTAAAAGGAGACAATGAAAAAGTGGTAATAGAACTGAATAGAACTTACACAATGAAAAAGTGGTAAGAGATACAGAGGAAAATAAAAAACATAGGAAAGTAACAGGATAGTTATAGAAAATTTTCTTATGTTTTTTTCTGAATCAAAAGTGTATGGGGAAGGAATGGGGAAGTACCTTTTTTCTCCTTCCTATATCATGAGACCAACTGCTCCTAGACACCAGAAATAAGCTATTTATTGTTCTACATTTGAATCTCATTGCAGACTAAATAGACTTTCATGGATTGTTTGGTGGCAACTCAGTACCCATTATGGCATTCCTATCTATGTTTCTATGTAAAAAATACGTATTTTGCATGAACACATAGTTTGTAATTTAAGAAGGTGGAGAATGGTAACATTGTTCAGTTATTAATAATGGCCTATCTTTAAGATTGTAGTTACTTAAGTTATGTTCTTTAACTCTCTATGTTTGCAAGTTTTTATTATTTTGAGATGAGCCTAAGAAATATCATAAGTTAAAGCAGGAATTATACTCAAGAAAATAGAAACAAAGATCATGTCATTGTTGACCTGAGATAACTCCAAAAGAGGTTTTGAGAACAATTGTTATGAGCTTGACTATCACCAGTGATTCTTACCTTCTTAGGAATTCTGTTTTATTGGTATCAAGAAAGTTTTAGAGAGTGAGATATAATAGCCTCATTTTAGTTAAAACCAAGACATGTATAATTTAAGTAACTGTTGGGTAAAAATTTGATACTCAAATTTCATATTCAAAGTATACGAACAATGGTTGAATTATGTTTCTACTTTGATGGGAACGTTTTCAGACCTGGAGACCATCACCTAAAATCAAGGACAATTATGAACTTTGAAGGTAGGCGAATTTCCTTGCTGATCATACACCCATTCTAACAGTTCCATCCCATGAAACATATCCCAGTTATTTTCCAAGTGGTGAGAATAACACTGCTCAAAACATTTCTGTGTCCTATATTGCTGAACATTTTATCTAGTAGTTTGACATTTGATAGTATGAGAAAGGTATTCGAACAAACAACATCAAGCTGCTTGCTGTTATGACTGAAATTCACATTGAAGAAAGTAGCTAAGCTTTTTAAAATTTTTCCAAAACAGGAATCTCCAGAGTAAAGGCATCCGGCTGTTTATATGCACAAAGATAGACAGAAGCCTAGGGAAAAGAAGGAAAAGTCTTTTGGAAAAAGTCAAGTTATAAGGCTGGCCAAAAACATACATAAAGCTTTATAAGATTTTAAGTCCTATATTAAGAGCCAATTCACTTATTGTCAAGATATTAAATTATACATTTGAGTTCCTATTAACAACTGAGTTACTGACCCAACCCTGTACCAGTAGTAAATTTAATCTTAAAATTACCTGCTGGATAAATGTCTTGAAGTTGTCACCATGCTAGAGTGTTGTTTAACACCTTTGCCAAACTGATTAATTCTTCCCTAATTCACATTTCAGATTCAGGCAGCTTTTATCACAGTATGTTTATGTGGACAGACTAAGGGTATGAATCAAAGTATCTTGGGCCCATGAATTAGTGAGAAGTGATACAATAAGCCAATAAGTCAGGATTAGATTGGTGAATAACAGCAGCAGGAATAATCTATGGGAGGATCAATAGTGCTATTAGACTTGATGCTACAAATATTTGTCTTTCTAGATGCTAACCATTCTTGGATTACTTTTATTTAACTCAAGCCTAGGTTGTGAAAGTCTGGTAGAGCTAACATTATTTTTTATCCATTATTATATTCATCATGGTATAATGAAATGAAAACTGATTAAAAGTTTTAAAGATTTTATTTATTTGGGAAGGGAGAATCAGACTCTCCTCTGAGCAGAAAGTCCCCACATGGGGCCTGATCCCAGGATGCTGAGATCATGAACTGAGCCAAAGGCAGACACTTAATTGACTGAGCCACCCAGGTGCCCCCAAAACTGATTAAACTAACTAAAATACAATTTATTTTTATGTGAGATATCTACAATTTATAAAGGAATAAATTAATTATTTATGCATTTATGGTACATAAAGTTATACATTTATATCATATATCAATTATTATCAAATAAAAAATGGAAAAAATCCACCTATTTATAAATATATATTATTATGCATACATATACATACGTATGTGCCATATCTGTATTTATATGCATACATGTTATGTAGTTAAAATAGAAATATAATTTTACTATATCCTAAATTGTGTCTAGATACAAGATCATTAAAACTTAATGGCATAAGAGGAAAAATGCCTTAAAGGACATTTATATTTATACCAGTAAAATGAACAAGTCATAGAAAACAAATGGACAGCATAAGGAAAATAAAATAAAATAAGTAAAATAAAATAAAATAAACTTACACTGAGATAATGAGAATTCTGTGTATTTCACCATAGTTTTACAAAGGATCATAGAATGACAAGAGATAAAACTAAAAATGATATCAATATATTCATGAGAATATATTAAAAATAAATAAATACCTGATCAAAAAGAAAAAGACAAATTTATAAAAATAATGGATATATAAAGTCTGTGAAAAAGAGAGCCAACCTAACACCAAATAACACTTCTTTTTCTTTTCTTTTAAGATTTATTTATTTATTTGACAGACAGAGATCACAATTTGGCAGAGAGACAAGCAGAGAGAGAGCAAGGGAAGCAGGCTCCCTGCTAAGCAGAGAGCCTGAGGATAAATATATACACATACCAGGATGCCTGGGTGGCTCAGTGGGTTAAGCCTCTGCTTTCAGCTCGGATCATGATCTCAGGGTCCTGGGATCAGCCCCTCATCTGGCTCTCTGCTCAGCAGGAAGCCTGCTTCCCCCTCTCTTTATGCCTGTTTCTCTGCCTACTTGTGATCTCTCTCTCTGTCAAATATAAAAATAAAATCTTTTAAAAAAGAGAAGATAAATATATACACCTATAAATGTGTGTAAAAACGATCTTCCAAATGGGGCAATAAATGCATGGGATTTTTCTGTTTGTCCCCTTTGGATTGCTGACCTTGCATATCTGAAAGAAAGCCATATCATGTTGTAGTTATTACTGAAGAGGACTTATAGGAATCCCATCCAAGGAACCAAATAATGGCATGGGAGTTGCATATACAAGTCTGATTTAAACATAGGGAGACTGGTGCCTGAGGTGGGTGGCTTTATAAAAAAATGTAGTTACAGGTAAAGAAAAAACAAGAAGAGTTTGAAGTTTTGTATAAATATTTAAACATTTAAATCCAAATATGCATTTTTAACACATTTTTTTTTGTTTTGGTTGTTTCTCCAATTCACCCACATTTGTGGTTGTTTCAACTGTTATAATATTTTCTTGTGAATATAGATGTAAAGTTCACTTCTTGGATTAGACATCAGAGAACCTTGTCAAGGTAACACATAAGTTCACATCATTATGACTTATTCTCATGTGTTCCTATGTCTGCATAAAAGATTTGTATTTTCATTTATTCATGGAAAATACCACTCAACAGGCTATTCCTGAAAACATAATGATTTCCTGGAGGGGTGTAAGGAAGTCAAAGGTTGTCAATCAAAATTAATACAGTGGAAATGTAGAGAGATCTGTAATATTAAGTCTAAAATGATGAGAATGAATCATTGCTACTTTCTTATATTTAGGATCATTATCATAATAATGAGATATCACTATTTGGGAGTCACTCTCTTGGGAATTAATGGATGTATACATACATCCATACATGTGTAAATATATGCATAAATGAAATATAAATATACACATAGATTGTGTGTATATGTATGCATATGATGTATTTATGAGATAGAGATACCTCTTTATCTGATGGGGTGTTTGTTCTATTAGCAGTATCCCAATGAATACCAGCTTCAATGTGAGGTTCCACCAGCCTCTTTCCGTACAGATAAAACAGATATAAAAAAGAACACCTCATGTGTATCCTAAGCTTGGTTATAATACAGAATGTAAATGTTACATTGAAACTTACACAACTTGTATTTGGTATAATATTAGAAAAGTAGCTCTCCAGAGAGGATTTTTAAAAAATATTCTGTGTTGAAATATGGTAGGAGATATTTGGATAAGTGATAAGGATTTCTTTATTTTGGGACTTCTTGGCACTTATTTGGGGCTATAACCAAGGTCTCCTGCTTTTGGAATCATTGCTTTTCACCCTCCCCACTAATGCTGCTCTAAATAGTTCAGTGGGCCGATAGCCCTCAGTTTGAGACCCATGTGAATCCAGTTGCTTTGGGAAATGGTCCCTCATTATCCTCAGCATTACGAAGTTAGGGAAGCTGGCCAGAAAAGAAGAATAAGCCAGGAATAAAAGAATAGAGAGAAAATAAAGGGGTTAAGATTACTGTGTCTAGAGTCAGAAAATACTGGATGTTTATCCCAGTGTCCTTTTACATCAGCTGTGTGAAGTTATATAAGTAAATTCCTTAAGGACAAGTCTCCTTATCTTTAAAATACAATTGTTGGGACATCTGGGTGACTCAGTCCATTGAGGGTGGAACTCTAGATCTCAGCTCAGGTCTTGATCTCAAGATTGTAATATTCTAACCACGGATATTGTTAAATTAATTAACCGAAGAGGCCATTAGATTATGCAGCCTACATAAGCAAACCAAAACCTGAGCCTGTAAATGCTTCAAAGTTAACAAATTGAAACCTAACAACAACCAATCACACACAACCCACTAAGCTTTTTCCAAATAAGGCAAACACCAATCAATATAAGGTTGTAGCCAATCAAATTTCCAAGCTATTTTTGTGCAAATAAACTCTTTAAAATGTGTAATATACCTCAGTTTATTCATTAGCTAATTTAAAACACCATACCTATGAAACAATGACTTAATTATAAACATTTTTTGTATCATAGGAACTCTTGGAAATTGGGTAGTAACTATGGGTCCTTTTGTCCTTTTAAAAAAACAAACTCAAACACATCCATATTCACCTACACAACCAAATACAACCCCACAAAGGTATGCAGATATTCTCACACTCACATACACATATGATTTTGCATATAATTTTTTGACATAGCCAAAATTCCTGAAGCCCATGTTAAGAAAGCTATGTCTAAGAACAACGCTTAAATCAACTCAAGAGGAAGAGAAGTTATATGTTGCCTTCTCAATGCATCAAGTGGTATCACCTTGGCAATTGTTTTTCTGTTTAAAAATCTCTAATATCAATGACATCCCTTTATAGTTGCAACTTAAACCCATTTCACCTGCTCACATTCTCAAGGCAAACGGAAATCAATGTATGCATATTCTATACGACCATGAGAAACTTCTCCTTCCAAATTTCAGTTTTCTTGTCTGATAAATGAACAAACTGATAAAGCTTAGGGGATAATTCAGTGAAACATACCACACCAGTATTTAAAACAATCAACAAATAGAAGCTGCTATTATTATTGTTCCTGTTTTTATTATATTCCAATAAGGTAGTTTCATATCCTTGTAGTCATAATGAAAATTTCTCATTTAGGGTTTTTATTTCTAGAAAATAGTCACATTAAAAAACAAAATAAATGAAAACCAAAATAAGCAAGTCATAAATAAACAAAACAGTTTTGGTTAGAATCATTGCTATCTCTTTTCACTTTGATTTAATTCATGTTTAGGTAAAGTGGTTTTTCAATACAGAGGAAATATAAGGACATTGCTTGCCCTTCCATTTAAAAAATGTACCTCTCTTGGGGCGCCTGGGTGGCTCAGTGGGGTAAAGGCTCTGCCTTCGGCTCAGGTCATGATCCCAGGGTCCTGGGATCGAGCCCTGCATCAGGCTGTCCGCTGATAGCCTGTTTCCTCCTCTCTCTCTTTCTACTTGCCTCTCTGCCTACTTGTGATCTCTCTCTGTTAAATAAATAAATAAAATCTTTAAAAAAAAAATGTACCTCTCTTAATTTTAACATACCATGGGGGCTTCTCAAGGAGAAAGAAAAGTACGGCACTGTGTTACTGACTCATGCCCTTTGCCCCTCAGATCTTTAGATCTGACCACTTCTAAAAGTTGTTAGTTAGTAGTTGTTAGTTAAATATCATTTTCATTTGTATTTTTCTATACTAAGGGTTATTTCTAGATCATACATCTAATCAATTGTAATCAACTTGAATGTGGATATCAATATCTCAGCCCCTCTTCCAGTCTACTGTTGAAATGACATGTCACACAGTGTTTATTTTAAAAATCCCTTAACCCAGATTTTCAGTTCTTCTCTTCTTCAAGCCCCCAAAGGCTACATTCAACTTTTAAACTAATCCAACACTTTCAAGATGTGAAAAACACCTTGAAACTGAAGCTAACAAAGTGAATCACATTCCGCTCCCAATTAAGATCTAGAGGCAGAGATGCTTACATGTGTGATATATATACACAAACACAGCTGGGCTGAAACCTGCTTTACCTACATGCTAACATGACTTTTAAAATTTCTCTGAGTCCCAAAGGTGCGTGGCCTGGTGTTCTGTGAATATAGAAAAAGATTTCTGTTACATTCTCTTGTTAAAGAATTTAAATTTACACAGTACAGATATTTATTTAATTACCAATTTGTTTCAGAAACGAACAGGATACTCTTTGAAAAAGAGAAGAATAACTTAATATAACCCAAAGTTCACGTGCATAGAGAGCAACCTACTTTATGTCAAGCCATCTATTATTTGCATTACCGTTCATCCTCACAACACTATGAAGCAGATATAATTGACCTCACTTTTACAGATGAGTGGCCTGTATTTTAAAGGGGTTAAGTGCCTTGCTCTAAATCACACAATGTGTAAGTAATGAAGGTGGAATTTGATCTCTCTTTTGCTGAGATTCTCTATTCCAGTATTTAATTATGACATACTGGCCATTTTAGTTTAAGAGAATCAAAAAGTTAGCATTTTTTCTATACTTAACAAGTTAAAACTGAAAATAGAAGTACTTATGTTAAATCATGGTACTGCAAAGAAGAGTAGCATAAGAAAGATTTAAAATCACTTTTATACTGTAATTATAAATGTGAAATAGCAATAAAAATACTAAATGAGAAATTCTGTTATACTTAGTTCCTATAAATGGCTCTGTAACTTCTCATGTATGTTTCCTGCATTTAGATGAAGCTTGAAACTATCACTTAATTCTGTATCCTATACATAAAACTGGAATTGTAATAGGATATTTTTAAAATATCTGTAATGATTAATAGAAAGACACTTTTTAGTTTAAAAAAAAAGATATGGGTAAGCTATGAATAAATAAATAAATAAATAAATAACCTATGAGAGATGATCTGGAACAGTAAAGACTGGCTATCAGAGACTAACTAGGACTGAATTCAAATTCAAAGCAAAAATGAACGAAGAAGTAAACATTATAAATCCTTGTATACTGACATGCTTTTTAGTCCTAGTTGAGGATTATGTGTCAGCATGAAGAATATCAGTAGATAATAAATAAATGAAAAAAAAAAAACCCCTCAAAGCTGATCATTTGGTCTAAATCACAGATTTCCTATTTCAATGAAGAAGATTAATGATATTCTCTGGGTTTTAGAGAGTATCCTTATTATTTTTAACATGTTCTTATCCACTTTGTGTTTTAATGATTCTATTAACCCACAAAATATTCATTTTGTGACAGTTAACTAAACAAGAATAAGGTAAGTGATTTAGGTATTTTAAAATCTGGATTTTAGATCCCGTGTAAATGGCTTGAGATTAGTACTCTTTTCTTGCCTAAAAACTAGCAATCCATTAAAGAAATCAAGAATTCATGTATTTTAGCAATTTTGCCTTTGTAGTTATTGGATATTTCTTGAATCATTTATCTTGCTCTTTTCCTCTTTCTTATAGAATGCTTTTATTGCCAACTACTGTTAGAGTAACCTATTAATGTTAGCCTACTTATGCCATTTGTACAAAATATTAAGTTTGATGTATATTTTGTAGAGTAGGTATGGAATTGGCATATTTGAAAACTATGATTAAAGACACATTCTAGATTATTCATATGTGTGTGTGTATATGTATATGTGTGTGTATATATATATATATATATATATATCCTTTTAGTAGAGAAAAAAAAATAGAGTACCCAGACCGAATAGTGTGTTGACTTTTGTGTATTCAATTAAAAATAAAAATCATGTGTGACCTAAGCTACAAAAGTGCGACCCACTTTGGTTCAGATTTCTTTCCTGAATGACTCATGTCCTATGGTTTTGGAAGGGAATGACTACACAGGGAGAAAGAGTATTGGATATGTGCCAATAGACTATTCTCTGTGGAGTCTTAGGGAAAAATGATGACAGCAGCAGGCTGTTAGAGGACATTCTTGTTTGTCTGAAACTTTTCTGTATATGGTGGTAGTTAAGAGCTCTGGTGTCAGAATCTGGCTGTGAATACTGACTGTAACATTCAGTAGATATGTGACCTCAGAGAAGTTAATTACCTTCTCTGGGATTCAGCTCTTTCACCGGAAAAATTAAGATAATAATGATAACCTACATCATAAAATTGTTGTGAGAGTTTAATTATTTGATAGAGGGATTTGCCTAGTCCCTTGCATATGCAAAATGTATAATGGATATGTAATCATATTCTAGAAGCTATCTTGATTTATTTCAAAAGAGTAGAGCATAATCTACTTTTAATCATTGTAACATGAAAAACTATTTGCCATTGGAATCATATTTTCAGCATAGAGAAATGCTGCCCCCTCCACTAACATTTAAATGTGAGCACAGACTTTTTTCTCTACTGTTTACTGCTGTATCCTCAGTTCTGAGATTAGTGCCTGGACCAATCATAGTGTATTGTCAGTATCTGCTTTGTTGAAAGAATGAATCACTGATCAACTTTTAGTGTCTCCAAGCCAAAAAAACCCTCTGTAATACTTTACAATAGACAAAATGTTTCTTTTTAACATCCATCATGGATACACTCCCACCCAGGCTAGCAGTCAATCTAATCTTTCCTTTTCCTTTAATCTGCTTCCTCCAGGTTCCAACTCTCTAATGGATGCCTTGGGTTTCAGGAAGTTTCTACAAATCCCTTTAATATCCTACTTGAGATTTTCCAATATGGTTTATTCATTATAAGGAAAAATAATCTCTCTCTACCAAAATCTTATCAAAATTCTCATTCCAGAGGAATATGAAAATAATAATAATGGTTGATATTTATTGATTGATTACTCTTACTGTGTATGAGACACTGGGATAACATTTGTACAATCTTTTTAAATCTTCACAACAATTTTCAATTATACAGATTCTAGAAAACTTCACAGATGAGAAAATTGATATTTGAGGAAATTGGTTATGCATTATCAAGTCAAAACTTATAAAGAGCAAAATAGGTTTTGCATCAGTCTAATATCAACATTATTGCTCTTAAGAACCAAAATAATGCTCTCTGCCCATGCAGTCAGTGTTCAGTACTAAAGCTATCAGAAGATCTGATGATTTCACACACTAAGGCATTAAGGACTGACAATATATTAACTATCAGTTAAAAGGTTACCCTGGATGGATATATTTTCACTTTGGAAAATGACACTTTGAACAAAAATATATTGAACTGAATGAAAGAAATTCTAATGTTGAATTTCAGACCCTGTGAAAGGAAAATGGAATAGATAATTTAGGACTGGAGGCTTCCAGAGTTAACAACCTTAATATAACTTTGTTCCAGGTTTCATTGTCAAATTTATCTATATGCTTACCCTTTTAATCCATATAAATATTCTCTTCTTTAATTCAATTAGTCAATTCATAAAGATTTTTGTTGTTGTTGTTTGTTTTTAATGTCTACCATGTACCAACAAACTTATTGAAAGACAAAAACATTTAAACACATAATTATACTACAATAAGGTAAACATAAGAAAAGCAGTTAGTTATTACAAAATTGGAATGAAAGGTACACATAATCATTTGGGTTAAGACATCAAAACAAACAAACAAACAAACTTCAGTGGAACAGTTACATTTAAACAGGAGTTAGGTGGTAGGAGAGGAAGTAAAGAATAGTAAAAAAAAGGGGGCACCTGGGTTGGTCAGTCGTTAAGTGCCTGCCTTCAGCTCAGGTCATGATCTCAGGGTCCTGGGATGGAGCCCTGCATCAGGTGCCCTACTTAGAGGGGAGTCGTCTTCTCCCTCTCCTTCTGCTCCTCTCTTCACTCGTGCTCTCTCTCTGTCTCTGTCTCTCTGTCTCTGTCTCTCTCTCTCTCTCTCTCAAATAAGTAAATAAAATCTTTAAAAAATGGTGAAAAGAAATTTATCAACTAGAATAATTTGTGTAAAGAATTCTAGACAGAGCAAACAACACATTCAAAGGTATGAAGGCTTGGAAAGAATAAAACTTGCTGGGAGAATTAAGATTAATTGGCTATGAACAAACACATTCTGGTAGCTTCAATAACAGCACTCACCATTGGTTTTTTTCTCTTCTGGTTTTCTGTCTTAAAACTGGAGTTCTGGGGTGCCTGGGTCCCCAGTCGGTTGAGTGACTGACTCTTGATTTCAGCTCAGGTCATGATCTCAGAGTCCTGGGATTGAGCCCAAGTTGGGCTCTATGCTCAATGGAGAATCTGCTTGAGGGTTCTTCCTTTCTCCTTCTGCCCCTCCTCTCAGTGTCTGCTGTCACTCTTTCCAAAATAAATAAATAATCAAATCTTAAAAACAAAAAACAAAACAAAACAAAAAACCAAAACATTGGGGCTGTCTATCAGATTCCTACCTCTTAATTAGGTTTTATTGCATTACCTCATTTATTTCAGAGCTTTAATTAGCAGCTACCAGCATGTAGATGGTGGCTCTTTGGAAGTTTCCAGCATACCATTATTTAGACAAGCAAGTCTAATTTAAAGGAGATAATTGGGAGACAGAATAAAACCAGGAAATGCAGAAAGAATAAAAATTGGAAGGCGAAAGAAATTTAAAAGCAACTATTCTCAGTAAGAACTCATATTTAGCTTAATATTGTTTTTTTTAAAGATTTTATTTATTTATTTGATAGACAGAGATCACAAGTAGGCAGAGAGGCAGGCAGAGAGAGAGGAGGAAGCAGGCTTTCTGCTGAGCAGAAAGCCCGATGCGGGGCTCGATCCCAAGACCCTGAGATCATGACCTGAGCTGAAGGCAGAGGCTTAACCCTCTGAGCCGCCCAGCTGACCCTAGCGTAATATTGTTATAGATGGTTATATATTATCTATCACCTATATATACATATATAGATGGATGTGTGTATATATAGGGGTCAGTATGTAAACACATATGTCTTTGCTCTGTCAGATGAAAAAAACCTAAAAGAAATAACACTGCAGCAACAATGTGGACACTCTAAGGCCCAAATCTTGGTTTTGAATAGTATTCCTTTAGAGAATGACTGATTCTAGGACTAGGGAAGAAAATTTGTAATATGAGACTGGAGAATATTGCTATACCAAAAAGTAAGGAAGTGGTGAAAAAAAGCAAAAGTAAAAACACATTAATGCTGGCTTTAGCATCATAATCTCAAATAAGAATGAAATAGAGAAGATTAGTATGGCCCCTGCACAAGAATGACATGCAAATTCATGAAGTGGTCCATATTAAACAAACAAACAAACAAACAAAAAACGCAAAAAAACAAAAACCACACTTTTTAGATTGTCAAAGAGTCCATGAGCTAATAGAAAGAGTTTCCAGTGACCAAAGCTGAAAGGAATAATTAGAACAAAAACAAAGTAGTCTTGAATTATAACACAACATATAGAATAAATGTCCATGATTCCATGAATATAAATAAATGATTTAATGAATTAATGAATGGAGGAAGAAGTGATAAATCCTCCTTACAGAAATAAAAAAAAATTTTGATTAGATTTCCTGCCTTAAAGGAGGAGCAGTATAACTCTCCACCCATGACATATGAACTGTGCACAGAGACTTTGTTCTAAAGGTAAAGTATAGAAACGGGGGGCAGAAAGAGTAACTTCACATTGGGGAAATTATTAACATTCATTCAGGAGGTGAGTAATCATGGTTAACATCAGCAATCATGAATCATGTTGATGTTATGTACCCTTAATATGATATAATGGAAATGATATGTGATCCTCTGTGATCTTCCTCTCAAAAATACAAGTCTCAGGAGAAAAACATGGAGACAAGTCCTATACAGAGGAATCCTACAATACCTTCTCAAGAACTCCTGACGTGAAAAAATAAACTTGAGGAACTGTCATAGCCAAGAGGAGCCTAAAGAGAGATGACAAATAAATGCATGTGGTATCTTAAATGGGATCTTGAAAAAAAATTATTAGGTAAAAATCAAGGAAATAGGAATTAACTCTTCTTCCAATATCTTTTACTGATTCTATTTTCATAGTGGCATTTATGTCATTTGTGTCAAATGATATAGGTTGAATGTGTTTTGAGGCAATGTTGACCAAGAGTACCTGGGAAGCTGTGTACTGCAGTGAACTCGTAACAGTAAATCATGTTTTTTGTCTTGTCACTGCTGTGAGACTTTAGGCAAGTCATTCTCACTTGTGTGGAACTCAACTCCCTATGCCAGCTTGAACCTTAGCTTTGGTTATTACAGGATGCATGCATATAGGAGCTCCACTGGAGGGTCTGAGGGTCATATCTAGCCATAAACAATTTATATAAGGAATTATGGAAAGTCCAGAGCAATATCTCTCACAAGGAAAAATGAAATCCAGGCACACAAGACCTAAAAACTATCTCAGTGTCTAATGGGGAAGACAGGGAAGGGGGAAGTTGAAAAGCCCAGTGTTAAGTATTACATGATTTCTAGCCTAATATTCACCAGCGTGTACCTAACTCTGAGGAGAGGAATTTGGTAGAAAGTACAGATACAGTTATTCCACAAAAATCTATGAAAGTCAAAGCATTGCCTAGGGACTTATGGATTAGCATAGTTAGGAAATAAGATTCTTTCCCCACAGATTAAGAGAGCACACTGTGTTTCTTTTAGTATTAAGAGCTCAGAGATCTCAACTTTCTTTGCAGACCAACAGTTCTGAGGTATTAACACATCAGAATATTTTCCATGTAATGAGGCACATGGTAACACTGACTCAATGTAAATTTGGCAGTTACCCGAGATGGCTTTGCAGGGATGACACAGGCGTGGAAGTTTTGGTGTTTTGAATTCTACTGTGCATGCCCCTGTTAGACAGGTTTGTAGAAGGGTAGGGCCTTTTTTGAGTTTGAGACAAATATAAAATGAATATAATGGATTCTGTTGTCCTCCAATGGTAAACAGAGCTAGACTCAGGGAAGCAATATTTGTTATTAGCATGGTTGAGCAATAGAAGTTGAAAAACAGAAAATAGGGTATTTCCAAGTGATTAATCACTAAAATTGGTATTTCATAAAATTTGAAGTACAACTCCAATATCAGATACATTGGAGTTACTCTCATAAAAGGTTGATACACTTTCTGACCTTAAACTCTTAATTTTTGGCTTCTCCCTTTTCCCTGGAGAAGATCTGAGAATATTTTTAATGTAACATAAGGGCACTCCAGAACCCAGAATGAAAAATTCCTAACTGAATGATGGCTAAGGCTCTGCCTATCTATAAAAGTTTATTGGCTCTAAGCCAGGGAGGTTTATTATAGGAACATTGTTGCTGACTCTCTAGATTATGAGGAAATGAGGAGAAAAAAAAAAGCACACACAAATCCTTAGGAGCAGCTGAAATTATAGTTTGGCTGTTTGAAGGTCATACTGTTTTCCCAAACTAATAGAGAAATATTAGTGTTCTGAAGCATGGGCCCCCTGCCCAGTTTCCATCTCAAGTTTTCCAAGTTAAGTATTTATACGTCAGTCACTCAAAATAAAATAAAATAAAATAAAATACCAAAACCAAACCAAACCAAACCAAACAAAAAACCCAAAACTTGCTTATCTGAGATCCTAGACCACATGACCAAAATTAAAAGGGCTGTCTATTTCATTCATCTCGCCATAAAAGTTTCAGATAATATAGCACTGATGCAGTTCATTTTGGGTGTGGGAAGTTAAAAAAAAAAAAAAAAAGAATGTTGGGAGAGAATAAGTATTTTGCAACTGAATTGTAGGCAGTCCAGGGAAAGAAAAGATAAGATATCAAAGACTCCCAGGGCACTTCAAATATAAGTCCTAATAGAAGAAAAACACATACAGAAATAAGTGCTAAAAGTTATTTTCTTTTGGAGGTAACTGACTGTGGACTATTTGTCAGTCAATGGGTGCCATAGGCTGATCAGATGGAAAGGAAGTTCACTGGACTAGAAAAAAATGTGATTCTATTAAATTGGTAACCTTTGCAATATAAACAGTTACCAAGTTTATCATTTACATCAGTCAAGGACAAGCTGAATCAAATGATTTATCTCTTAGTGTTCAGTAAAGCAATTTAAAAGGACTCAACTTGCCAGCGTCCATCCCAGTGTCATGTACCATATATGGCCATGCAGATGCAAATTAATAGGTTAGACACTCTGAAACAATTACAACTGGACTCATTTTAGTTTGAAATTACTAAGTAACAAAATATGCTCTTCCATAGCTCAGTGGGTGGCATGATACCATTTGGAGGGGTTGTAGGAATAGTTTCAATAGTTTCAATCATCTGATTACTAGAGAAGGGGGCTATTTGTGGAAGTTCCTAAAGAAATGTTTTCTTTGGCTTCTCCTTTGACATTTATGTATTTTACATATTGCATTAAGCTTTGAAGAGTAAATACATCAGCATATCACATGAACAATTCTTACAGATAATGCAACCTGTTTATGTAAAGGATACTTAGTCAAGAAGTTTGAAGAAGTAGTCAGTGTCTCTAGCTTTTATGAATCAGTTCTTCCAAATGTACATTCACATTCACTAGAGATATATCCTTGCAAAGTATAATAGGCTTATTTATTTTCAGAGTTCAACCGTGTTCTACACTCAGAAGTTTACAAAAAGAATTTAGGAAACAATAAAAAAAATTTATTTGAAAAATAAATACAACATTGAAAATCCAAATTAAGACATTCAGATTTTGGCTTTACAGTTGGGGGAAATGAAAATATATTTTTCATTTGTACCTCTAAAGTCTTTAGTGAAATATTTTTCTTAAAACCAGTTAGCTAGCTAAAAACAAAAACAAAAAAACTTCATCTGACATGTTTAAAGAATTATTTTTTTGCCTAGTCCATAATTTCGAATTATGCTCCATTTTAAAAATGGGCCTTGGTCCAGCACCTTTACAGAGTCAATGAATGCAAATTTTCTTCAGTGTTTTGGCACCTTTCATTTTACATTATTGTTTACCTACAGGATTTTCTAAGGATCAGGCAATGTGTACCATTTACTTAAATAAAGAATAAAAAGAAATTCCATGTCAGGAAATAAGTATCTAAGTGGATTTAACCGAGTGGCTTTATATTTAAAAATACAAATCTAGCTCCATGGAAAGTAATTCTTGTCATCTACAGTGATTTTTTAAGTATCTTCTTAAAATATTTGAAATATTACCTTCTTAGTTATTTTAATTATGAACACTAAACACTTTCCCTTTAAAATTAACTGTATTTACTGTTTTTTTTTTAAGATGTTATTTATTTGAGAGAAAGAATGAAAGAGGGAGAGAGGGTGAGAAGGTGCAGGGTCAGAGGGAGAAGCAGGGAACCAGGAATCGAGGCGGGACTCGATCCTTGGACTCCAGGATCATGACCTGAGCTGAAGGCAGTTGTTTAACTAACTGAGGCACACAGGCGCCCCATGAAATTAACTGTATTTACTGTCAAAGTACGTACTTCATTCACAGAATTTTTAGGCATGAATAGTTCTACTTGTCCTATATGATGTCTTTAGACACCCAGATGATATATAAACATCTCAGAGAAAGCAGGTAAGAATTGCCCGTTTTATTTTGAGAAACCTCAATACAGGGCATTAGATCTGTACTTTTTAACAAAGCAAATAGAAAGGAAAATTCTGACTTAGCACAATTAGCTGGTATTTTTTATTTTATAATGATACATTATTTCAATTGATATTAGGTAACTAGTATGTATTTCCTTATCTTTGAATATTTAGTAGTCACCAACAGGAACAAAAACACTGTATAAGAACACTCAGTTTTAAGATATTAATAGTACTCAAGACAATTTGTTCAGAAGCTGGGAGACCTTTTTTTTTTTTTTTTTTTTTTTGTAGACAATTATATCACATATAACAAGAGATTTAATATTGAAGAGAACATATTATTTCTGGTAGGCTTTTCCTCATCTCCTAGATTATTGTAAATACATTTCTTATTCACTTTTCTGATATTTATTTCCCTGTAGTAATGCTGAGTTAGAGTAAAAAAAAAAAAAAAAAGCAAAAAACAAAACAAAAACAAGTATACAAACTTTCAGGTATTTTTTTTTAAGATTTTATTTATTTATTTGACAGATAGAGATCACAAGCAGTCAGAGAGGCAGGCAGAGAGAGGGAGAGGAGGAAGCAGGCTTCCCGCTGAGCAGAGAGCCCGACTTGGGGCACGATTCCAGGACCCCAGGATCACGACCTGAGCCGAAGGCAGCGGCTTTAACCCAGTGAGCCATCCAGGCACCCCCAAAATTTCAGTTTTTAAAGAAAAAAAAATTGGAAAAAATCATTAGAATTGGTGTCAGTTTCTGGGAAAATAATAAAAACTTGAAATATTTTTTTTCAATATTATGTTTCTTCCTTTAACTTCTGTTGTTGCATAGCTACATCAAATTAATCAATAAAATGGTAGTAATTTTATTAATAGTATCTTGACCTCCCTACAATAGGGAGGCGGTGGGCTTGCCAAAGTAAGAATGTATTTTTAAACACTTTCCTAATAGGAATGGTTAATTCACCTCGATTCTAACTGCTTTTACACAAGTGGTAAAGTTAAAGAACATATTTGGCTCTCCAAATTGAAATAGAATTTGTCCAGCAGATTCTGATGTAGACTTACCAGTTTGCAACTACAGTGTTTTTAAAAGACATAGAAAGACTGAAAAACAAAGAGTTTTGTGAAAGCAACGATATAGAGAGAGCCTTTCATCAGAGTACAAGGAAAGTTCCATGGAATAGTAGTGCAATGCAAATAAATTGAGGTGCGAGGACTCTAGTGGTCTAGTAACACTTTATTTCATGAAACAGAAGAATCCTATTCACACGAGAAAGTGACAGAAAGCCTTTATGTTCCTCCTCAATTTTCTTTCTTTCTTTCTTTCTTTCTTTCTTTCTTTCTTTCTTTCTTTCTTTCTTTTTTTTAAGATTTTATTTATTTATTTGACAGAGAGACACAGTGAGAGAGGAAATACAAGCAGTGGGGCTGGGAAAGGGAGAGCAGATTTTCGCTCCTCAGGGAGCCCGATGTGGGGCTCGATCCCAGCACCCTGGTATCATGACCTGAGCTGAAGGCAGACCCGTAAGGACTGAGCCACCCAGGTGCTCCTCCCCCTCAATTTCTACCACATTGGCCAGAGACTGAGATTGAAAACTTTCCAATGTAAGGCAGCAATTCTTTGAATTTGTAGAGTTAAGATAATGGTTTGAGATGTGTATAAAGTACCCTGCATAGATATGTGGCTCCTTTTGGGGAGTCCATAAAAAAGTGCATATGTAACTATGATTTCTACTCCCTCCCTCAGATATCAGCTGAGATCATGACATGCATTCCTTTATGCTTACTTGCTGTATATGAAGCCCAGAGCTAAATACACATATTTTCAAATGACAGACACTTATGAGGCATTGAGTACTTAGTGAAAATTTGTGGGTCATGACAAGGAATCAGTTTATGCACAATGTAATTATTCCTTTAATAGTTATGGGAAGCCATCAATGGTAATACCCACCAAATCACTAATTTCCTGCTTGGAAGCTAAGTGAGGGAAGTGGTCATTGATTCATGTAATTAATATAAAATATATATATGATAGCCTTCAAAATAGCAACTATTGGCTAACTTAAATAATGGTACCCATTTCAATGGAATCTTGTGTCAACTTTTAAAATCATGTTTTGCTGCCTGTGTTCTCCTCAAGGATTTTGATGGATTCCTTTCGCACATTGAGGTCCTTCATCCATTTTGAGTCTATTTTTGTGTGTGGTGTAAGGAAATGGTCCAATTTCATTTTTCTGCATGTGGCTGTCCAATTTTCCCAGCACCATTTATTGAAGAGGCTGTCTTTTTTCCATTGGACATTCTTTCCTGCTTTGTCGAAGATTAGTTGACCATAGAGTTGAGAGTCTATTTCTGGGCTCTCTATTCTGTTCCATTGATCTACGGGTCTGTTTTTGTGCCAGTACCATGCTGTGTTGATGATGACAGCTTTGTAATAGAGCTTGAAGTCCGGGATTGTGATGCCACCGACGTTGGCTTTCTTTTTCAATATCCCTTTAGCTATTCGAGGTCTTTTCTGGTTCCATATAAATTTTAGAATTATTTGTTCCATTTCTTTGAAAAAGATGGATGGTACTTTGATAGGAATTGCATTAAATGTGTAGATTGCTTTAGGTAGCACAGACATTTTCACAATATTTATTCTTCCAATCCAGGAGCATGGAACATTTTTCCATTTCTTTGTGTCTTCCTCAATTTCTTTCATGAGTACTTTATAGTTTTCTGAGTATAGATTCTGTGTCTCTTTGTTTCGGTTTATTCCTAGGTATCTCATGGTTTTGGGTGCAATTGTAAATGGGATTGACTCCTTAATTTCCCTTTCTTCTGTCTTGCTGTTGGTATAGAGAAATGCAACTGATTTCTGTGCATTGATTTTATATCCTGACACTTTACTGAATTCCTGTATAAGTTCTAGCAGTTTTGGAGTGGAGTCTTTTGGGTTTTCCACATATAGTATCATATCATCTGCAAAGAGTGATAATTTGACTTCTTCTTTGCCGATTTGGATGCCTTTAATTTCCTTTTGTTGTCTGATTGCTGAGGCTAGGACCTCTAGTACGATGTTGAATAGCAGTGGTGATAATGGACATCCCTGCCGTGTTCCTGACCTTAGCGGAAAAGCTTTCAGTTTTTCTCCATTGAGAATGATATTTGCGGTGGGTTTTTCATAGATGGCTTTGATGATATTGAGGTATGTGCCGTCTATCCCTACACTTTGAAGAGTTTTGATCAGGAAGGGATGCTGGGATTGGGAGGGAGACAAACCATAAGTGACTCTTAATCTCACAAAACAAACTGAGGGTTGCTGGGGGGAGGGGGTTTGGGAGAAGGGGGTGGGATTATGGACATTGGGGAGGCTATGTGCTTTGGTGAGTGCTGTGAAGTGTGTAAACCTGGTGATTCACAGACCTGTACCCCTGGGGATAAAAATATATGTTTATAAAAAATAAAAAATTATATAAAAAAAAAAGAAAAAGAAAAAACATGGATAAGGAAGATGTGGTCCATATACACTATGGAGTATTATGCCTCCATCAGAAAGGATGAATATCCAAGTTTTGTAGCAACATGGATGGGACTGGAAGAGATTATGCTGAGTAAAATGAGTCAAGCAGAGAGAGTCAATTATCATATGGTTTCACTTATTTGTGGAGCATAACAAATATCATGGAGGACAAGGGGTGTTAGAGAGGAGAAGGGAGTTGGGGTAAATTGGAAGGGGAGGTGAACCATGAGAGACTATGGACTCTGAAAAACAATCTGAGGGGTTTGAAGTGGTGGGGGGTGGGAGGTTGGGGTACCGGTGGTGGGTATTATAGAGGGCATGGATTGCATGGAGCACTGGGTGTGGTGAAAAAAATAATGAATACTGTTTTTCTGAAAATAAATAAATTAGTTTAAAAAAAATGAAAAAAAAAATTTTAAAGATTTTATTTTTAAACAACCTCTACACCTTAGGTGGATTTCAAACGTACAACCCCAAGATCAAGAGTTACATGTTTTACTGACTGTTCCAGCCAGGCACCCCAACAAATAAAAATTTTATAAATTGTTGAAAAAAAATAAAATAAAATAAAATCATGTTTCTAAGGAAAGTTTAATAAAATGGAAGTTGCTTCTCACAACATGCTTTTGAGAAGCCAAAGGATAGGAAATCGAGCAGCTAAGGATTGTATGCAATTAAGCATTAAAAAAATTGAGAGTAGAATTTCTTTTCTCTTTCTGTTTATCCTAATTTTTCAACAATTAGCAGGCATTTCTCTCAATTCAGAAAAAAAATATTATAAATATGGACTTCAGGGTGTGGATAAACAATCAACAAAGTAGTCCTAAAAAATTTGTTTGGTCTACTTTGTTTCAGAGTAGAAAATATTGTCCCTAATCATGATGTGGTTGTGCGAACCATAGATATGTATTTTTTTTTAATAGCAGGCACCAACGTTCCTGTTAATATTTGTAAAATACTTTATAACGTATGGTATGTAAAATATATAGGCAAAGACTTACTTACAAACACAGATAATTATGTTTTGTTTTAAATATTTAAATAATCCTATAAACCATGTGTAAGAACCATTTTTTTTCTATCCCCTTATGTGTTTCAGCTTAATACCAGTTCACTTGAATACAACTTTTATAGTCAACTTCAACCCATTTAATAAAAAAACTAGACAAGACAAAGGAAGGAACAAGAGAAGATTCAGCTTTAGGTGGTGGTTGGAGGGTGGTAGGGTATTGACACAAAAGAACATCTGGAAAAACTTAGAGGATTAGAGGAAAGGACCTTTGAAAAAAAGTGTTACTTTAGCTCATGAATCATATGTCCTTAAAGTTGCAATACATGGAATTCCTTCCCCTCAAAAAAGTAAAATTGATAAGTAAGTAAACATAGTGTTGTATTAGTTTCAGGTGTACAATATAGTGTTCTAACAAATCCATACATCACCCAGTGCTCATCAAGACAAGTAGCCTCCTTAATCTCCATCACCTATTTAATCCATCCCTTCATCAGCCTCTCCTGCATTTAACCAGTAGTTTGTTCTCCGTAGTTAAGTCTGTTTCTTGCATTGTATTTCTCTCTCTTTTAATCCCATTACTCATTTGTTTCTTAGATTCCACATATAATTGAGATCATATAGTATTTGCCTTTCTCTGACTGGCTTATTTTACTTAACATTATACTCTTTAGCTCCACCCATCTCTTTGCAATGACAAGATTTCATTCTTTTTTATGGCTGAATAATGTTCCATTACACATACATAAACATACACACGTGTGCACATGTATACATGTATGTGTGTACGTATATATACACAATACATACACATATACACCTTGGTTATTATAATTAATGCTTCTATAAACATAAGGGTGCATATATTCCTTTGAATTAGTATTTTTGTATTTGGGGGATAAATACCCAGTAGTGTGAATGCTGGATTGAAAATTTAGTCATATTTTTAACTTTCTGAGAAATTTCCATACTGTTTTCCAGGGTGACTATACCAAGTTGCCCCTCCAGCCAACAGGGCATGAGGATTCCTTTTTCTTCACATCCCATTGTTTCTAATCTCGTTGATTTTAGTCATTCTGAAAAGTGTGAGGTGATATTGTGGGTTTGATTTGGATTTTCCTGATGATAAATGATGATGAGCATTTTTTCATATGTCTGTTGGCCATCTGGATGTCTTCTTTAAAGAAATGTCTGTTTGTGTCTTCAAACTATTTTATAATAGATTATTTGTTTTTTGGGTATTGAGGTGTATCAGTTCTTTATATATTTTGGATATTAAGTCTCTAACAGATCATTTGCAAATATCTCCTTCTAGTTAATAGGCTACCTTTGAGTCATGTGATTTTCCTTCGTTGTGCAGAGCTATTTATTTATTCATAATATTTTATTTATTTATTTGATAGAGAGAGAGAGAGATCACAAGTAGGCAGAATAGCAGGCAGAGAAGGAGGGTTAAGTAGGCTGACTGTTGAGCAGACAGCCTGATGTGGGACTTGATCCCAGGACTCTGAGATCATGATGTGAGCGGAAGACAGAGGCTTAACCCACTGAGCCACCCAGGCACCCATTGCAGAAGCTTTTTATTTTGATTTTGTCCTAATAGTTTATTTTTGCTTTTGTTTCCCTTGCCTTAGGAGACAGATCTAGAAAGAAGTTGTTCTGCCCAATGTCAAAAAAATTACTTCCTCTGTTCTCTTATAGGATTTTTATAGTTTCAGGTCTTATATTTAGGTCTTTCATACATTTTGAATTTATTTTTGTGTATGGTGTTAGAAAGTGGTCCAGTTTTTTCTTTTGTATGTTGCTGTCCAGTTTTCCCAACACCATTTGTTGAGGAGACTGTCTTTTTCACATTTGGATATTCTTTCCTACTTTGTAGAAGGTTAATTGACAAGATAATTGTGGGTTTATTTATAGATCCTGTATCCTTTATATTGATCTTTGTGTCTAATTTTGTGCCTGTACCATACTGTTTTCATTATTATAGCTTTGAAATATAACTTTAAGTTGGGAATCATGAAGCTCCAGCTTTGCTTTACTTTTTCAAGATCCTTTAGCTATCAGTTCCTTTGTAATTCTATACAAATTTTAGAATTATTTATTCTAGTTCTGTGAAAAATGTTTTTGGTATTTTGATGGGGATAACATTCAATGTTTAGATTTCTTTGGGTAGTATGACTATTTTAACAATGTTTGTTCTTCTAATCCACAAGCATGGGATGTTTTTCCATTCCTTTGTGTCATCTTCAGTTTCTTTTATCAGTATTTTATAGTTGGAAGAGTACAAATCTTTCACCTCTTTGGTTAGGTTTACTTGTGGGTATCTTATTATTTTTGGTGCAATTGTAAATGGGATTGTTTCCTTAAAAAAAAAAAAAAAGGTTCATGGGGCACCTGGTTGGCTCAGCGGGTTAAGCCTCTGCCTTTGGCTTAGGTCATAGTCTCAGGGTCCTGGTATCGAGCCCTGCATCGGCTCTCTGCTCAGCAGTGAACCTGCTTCCCCCCCTCTCTCTGCTTCCCTCTCTGCCTACTTGTGATCTCTCTCTCTCTCTCTGTCAAATGCATAAATAAAATCTTAAATAACAATTATGTCAGATAGCCAGCATATAGTACATCATCAATTTTTATAGTGTTGTAGTGTTCAATGATACATTAGTCATATATAACACCCAGCTCTCCTCCCGACACATGCCCTACTTAACTTTCATGGTTTGTCTTCCTTCCTAATTTCTTCCCATTCAAGTTTTCCCTCCCTTCTCCTGTGGTCCTCCGCTCTATTCCTTATATTCCACATGTGAATGAATATTACTCAGCTATCAGAAAGGATGAAAATCAACCATTTGCACTGACATGGATAGAACTGGAGGGGATTATGCTAAGTGAGTTTGTTTTCTTCATTTCTCCTTCTGTTTCTTCATTATTGGAGTGTAGAAATGCAACAGATTTCTATATATTGATTTTGTATCCTTCGACTTTACCGAAGTCAGTTATCAGTTAGCAGTTATGTGATAGAGTCTTTTGGGCTTTTATATCGAGTATCGTGCCATCTGCAAATAGAAGAAGTTTTATTTCTTTCTTACCGACTGGGTATCTTTCATTTCTTTCTGTTGTCCTGTGGCTAGGACTTCCATTACTATGCTGAATAAAAAAAAGTGGTGAGAGTGAACATTCTTGTCTTTTCCCTGGCCCTAGGGGAAAAACTGAGTTTTAAGGATGATGAAAGCCATGTTTTTTTTCATACATGATATTCATTATTTTGAGGTTTATTCCCTCTAAACCTACTTTTTTGAGAGTTTTTATCATGAATGGATGTTGTACCTTGCCAAATACTCTTTCTATGATTTTTTTCTTATACTTTCTCTTACTGATATGATGTATCATGTCGATTAATCTGCAAACAATGAAGCACCCTTGCCACCTTGGAATAAATATAATTTGATCCTGAATTTTTTTTAAATTGTATTGTTGAATTGGGTTTGCTAGTATTTTATTGAGAATTTTTGCTTGTATGTTCATCAGGGATATTGGCCTGTAGTTCTCTTTTTTGTGTTGTCTTTATCTGGTTTTGGTATCAGGATGATGCCAGTCTCCTAGAATGGATTTTGAAGTTTTCCTTCCTTTCCTATATTTTGGGAGTAGTTTGAAAAAAATAGATACTAACCCTTTCTTAAAGGTTTCATAGAATTCACCTGTGAGACATCTGGTCCTGGACTTTAATTTCTTGGGAGTTTTGGGGTTACTGACTCAATTTCTTTGCTGGTTATTGGCCTGTTGAAATTTTCTATTTCCTCCTGTTTCAGTTTTGACAGTTTGGATAACTCTAGGAATTTATCCATTTCTTCTAGGTTGTCCAATTTGCTGGCACATAGTTTTTCAAAATATTCTTTTATGATTTTTTGTATTTTTGTGGTGTTGGTTGTTATTTCTTGTGATTATATTTATTTGAGTCCTTTTTCTTTTCTTGATAAGATTGGTGAGAAGTTTATCATTTTTATTGAATATTTTTCAAAGAAACTGCTCACAGTTTCATTGATCTGCCCTACTGTGTTTCTAGTTTCTACGTCTTTTATTTTTGTTCTAATCTTTGTTATTGACTTCCTTCTGATGGATGGATTTAGATTTTGCTCATTGTTCTTTTTCTAGCTCTTTTAGGCATAAGATTGGTTGAGATTTCTCTTGCTTCTTGAGGTAGACACGGGTCCACCATAAACTTCCTTCTTAGAACTGCTTTTGCTGCATTTCAGAGGTTTTGGTTGGTTGTGCTTTCATTTTCATTTGTTTGCATGGATTTTTTATTGTTCCTTTGATTTCCTTGTTGATTCATTTTTAGTAGCACATAATTTAATCTCCATCTATTTGTGGTCTTTCCAGATATTTTTTTCTTGAGGTTGACTTCTAGTTTCATAGAATTGTACTCAGAATATATGCATGGTATGATTTCAATATTCTTGAATTTGTTGAGGTTTGTTTTGTGTGCTAATATGTGATCTATTCTAGAGAATGTTTCATATGCTCTTGAAAAGAATATATATTCTGGTGTTTTAGGATAGAATATTCTGAATATATATGCTAAATCCATGTGTTCTAGTGTTATTCAAAGCCATTGTTTCCTTTCCAATATTCTGTTTAGATGATCTATCCATCAATGTAAGTTGGGTTTTAAAGTCCTCTACTATAATTTTGTTATTATTAATTGATTCCTTTGTATTTTTTTATTAACTCTTTTATAAATTTCAGTACTCCCATGTTAATTGCATAAATATTTACAATTGGTATAACTTCTAGCTGGTTTCCACTCTCCCTCCATTATTGTTATATAGGGTCCTTCTTTATCTCTTATTACAGTCTTTGTTTTAAAGTCTGTTTTGTCCAATGTTAGCTTTCTTTAGACATCCATTTGCATGGTAAGTGTTTCTCTGTCCCCTCACTTTCAGTCTGCAGGGTTTTTTTAAGTCTCAGTTGATCCTCTTGTATGCAGTGTATAGATGGATCTTGTTTGTTTGTTTTTAAGATTTTATTTATTCACTTGAGTGAGAGAGAGAGAGAGACAGAGAGAGCACAAGCAGGGGGAGAGGCAGAAGGAGAAGCAGACTCTCTGCTGAGCTGGGAACCTGACGGGGTTTGATTCCAGGACCCTGGGTTCATGACCTGAGCTGAAGGCAGATGCTTAACCATTTGAGACACCCAGGTACCCCAAGATCTTGTGTTTTTTTTTTTTTAAATACATTCTGTCACTTTATGTCTTTTGATAGGAACACTTAATCTATTTACATTCAAAGTAATGATTGATGTATATTTATTTATTGCCATTTTATTAATTGTTTTGTGGTTGTTTGTTTCTGAAGATTTTTTCTGGTCTTGTCTTTCTCTCCTTCATGTTTTTCTCATTGGTCTTTAATGTTGTATTTGGATTTTTTTCTCTTTATTCTTTGCATATTTATTACTGTTTTTTAAAATATGGTTACTATTAGGTTTGTGTACAACCTAGCCTGCATAGAGCAATCTACATTAAGTTGGTGCTTGTGTAAGTTTGAATCCATTTTTTTCTCCTTTCCTCGCCACTCTTTTCTCTGTCTTCTGGAACTCAAATGTAATACAAATGTTATTACCTTTGATGGGGTTACTGAGTTACTTAAGTCTGTTTTCATTTTTTCAGAATTCTTTTCTCTCTTTTATTCAGCTTAATTATTGTCCATTACTCTGTCTTCCTGGTCACTAATGCATTCCTCTGCTTCCCCCAGCCTCATATACATTCCATCCAGTGGGTTTCTCATTTTACTTACTGAGCTTTTTATCTCTACTATGTTATTTCTTATCTCTGTGTTAAAGGTCTCACTCATGTCTTCCACTTTTTTTCTCAAGTCCAGTGAGTATCCTTATGATCATTGCTTAAAATTGTTATCAGGCATACTACTTATATCTGTCTCATTTTTATTTCTGGCTGTGGCTTTGTCTTGTTCTTTCATTTGGGATAAATTTCTCTGTCTCCTCATTTGTCCACCTCTCTGTGTCACTTTCTCTATATTAACAAACTGTAGAAATGATCCCTGAAAGTATAGTCTCTGTTTCTCTATGTTAAACAATCTGTTGTGTCAGGGCACCTGGGTGGCACTGTTGGTTGGGTGTCTGACTTGGATCTGGCTCAGGTTATGATCTCAGGGTTGTGGGGTTAAGCCCTGTTTTGGGCTCTGTACTCAGTCTGGACTCTGCTTGGGGAATTCTCACTCTCCCTCTATCCCTCTTGCTGGTGCTCTCCCTCCCTCTCTCTCTCTCTCTGAAATCAAGAGAAAAATTCTTAAAAAAGAAAAGAAAATCTATTGTGTCTTCTGTTCTTCATTGTAATGATTTTACAAAGAGGTCCCGGAGTGGCCTGCAGTACAGTATTCCCTATTCACCAAAACCTAGCCCTTCAGATGAGTATCCTATGTATGTTGCTGACACTCTGGTGTTATGTCTGGGTCACTTTTCTGTTCAGTGCAGTGATTCACCTGCACTGATTCTCTGCCTGTTATGGGCTGTGCTTGCTCTTTGTGTATTAGTGGGACCCAGGCAGGCCAAATTTGGGTGGGGATGTATGTGCCTGCTGGGGAGGTTAGGAGCAAGGTGGTAATATTAGCAAAATTTTCACTGGGTCACTAGTGCCACGTAGGATCCCCTGTGGCAGCTGGGGGCTGCATGCCTGGGTGGCTAGGGACATGAGGCTGGGTGCCCTGTGTGAGGGCAGGTTGGGACAAGCAACTGAGTGTGCATGCAAAGGCACTTATGGGAACCCAGCTGAGGAAGTGAGTCCTAGGGGCAGCTCTGGTTCCTGTGGTAACTGGGTGCATGCTGGTGTCTGGGACCATAAGGCTAAGCATGGCTTAGGGGATGTTCGTAGACCCTGGCAGTTATGGATCCTGGCAGTTGTTAGTGCCCATGCAGCTTTAATATTTGCCCTACAAGAGCAATATGGCCAGCAGGTTTGGAATGGGCAAGTCCTTAGGAGAACGTGTGGGCATGTTGCACTGCTAACAGGTAAGATAGTGTTCATGCAGCCCTGGTCCCCACAGTGTCTGTTTATGCTGAGGGGCAGGGGAGGAAAACGACACCCGCCAGCTCCCGCATTTTCATAGAAGTCCTCCAACATGCGCCAAAATCAGTATGAACAGATCTGTCTCTTGTTTGCTTCCAGCATGAAAACTGTAGTTTGTCTGTTTCCTCTCCATGCAAGCTGCTGTCCCTTTAAGGGTAGTGACCCAGTTATCATTCACCCTCCAGGCTTGCTCAGTGCTGAGTCAGCTGACTTTTAAAGCTCCAGGTTCCAAGTCCCACAGGTTATACAAATTCATAGGTTTCATCCCCTTTGCTTTTTAAAGCCAAACAGTATGAGGATTAGTCTTTCTCATATGAAATCCCTGGTGCCATGGCCTGTTTCTCTGCCCTCTGTGTGCATGCAGTTCCCTGTCTCCTGCTGGCAGCCTCCCTCCACCTTTCTTAACTATCCAACATTTCAGATGAAGCTTCTTCTCTATATTTAGTTGCAGAGTTTGTTCTGCCAGTCTTCGGATCACTCTCTGGTTTATTGACTCTAATATGGATAATATCTAGTTGAAAACAGGGGACAAGGTGAGCTCAAGGTCCTCTCAGTCCACCATCTCCCCAAGCTTCCTCTGCTGTACTGAATTAATCATTGCTGCTATACTTTGTGATCTAGATGATGGAAATGGCATTACCAATTCCCTAAGACTTACACTATATATTTGCTTCTTTGGGGTTTGAATTTGTATGCATCTAGATTAATGAGTTGTATCTAAACCTCCAAAACTGCTAATGGGTCACCTTAATTATAGTTTCTCATTAGGACATAGAGAATCTGAATTAAGTCAATCCTATTTTTCTCTCTTCTTCATGAAATTAAATCTGTATGATTTGCATGCATTGAGATTTTTATTTTTTTAAAGTAGAAGATAAGCCAAAAGATGTTTTTATTTTTTTTCCTTTCTTCATGGTTGAATATTACATAAAGGATGCCTTCTCATAATTAATGATTTTTTTTTTGAATAGAGAAAGTATTAGTTGTAAGCCATACTTTTTTTTAAACATTCTTCAGAGCACTTAATAAGATTTATAGTAATCTGGAGAATAACTATGAAAATGTAAGTCCTATTAGCATATATAGTGACTACCAGCCAAATCATTTATAATATCAGTGTTCTTGGATCAAGGAAAAGTGACAGGGCAGTAAAATAAAATATGCCCATTCTGTAAGAATTGTGAGAGGAGCAATGTGGCAAATGTTGATGGAACTTACTGATACTTCATTGTAGCTTATTTAGTAGGTTGATTTTAAGTCATTGTCAGAAGCATCAGAAAACAATTGAAGACAACTTCATTTTAAAGTCTGTCCTATGAAAACCATATTCCTATTTATTCTGTACTTTTTATTCTTTATAACCATCATTATAAGCTTTAATAGTATGGTCTTTTAGAAGTAATGGGAGTCATTAATAGATTCAAAGAATGTTGAAAATGTCTGTTAACTATATTGTTGGGAAAGATCTCTCCAGGTCTTAAGAACTAGTTCTAAAACCTGTTCATATTAGTTAATTAACAAACCCACAATGTCACCTTATACTTATGATTTTCTGGATCATATATTCAACATCAGCCAATTTTGCATGTAAGATTCTTGGTAAACAATCGAAGGTTATATTATGGTAGAATATGCTCTGAATTTAGACATGTTCTGGTCTACCATTAACTGGCTAGCTTTATAAATTTATTAAACACCTTTTTTTGGTCAAATAATTGTGGAGGAATAAACCAGATGATCTCTAATTTCCCCTCAACCCCCATAGGTAAAAACTCCACAGTCTATCCATTTTTGAGGGCCAACTGATTTTTCTTCTTTGGAGAATCCTGAGTTAGAAACAGATTACACAGAGAACACATCATTTAGGCATGACACTAATGTATGACCATAGAGTTCTAGAGAAGTTTTAGGCACTCTTATAGCTCCCAGAAGTATATAAAAGAGATCACATGTGTATTTTAAACCATGAGTATATATTTTGATTATGGATTATAACCTAATCTCTTGTTTTGGTTTCTGTAGCACACTGAAGGCCACATAGTAAGTGTTCAATATATTTTAATGAGTTAATCTTCCCCATTCCTCAGTTAATCCGGAATTTTAGCAATTAGCTTCTATGTAAGGGAGCCCTGAAGGAAGTAAGGTTGCTTGATTGTTATACTACTGCCTATCAGGAACTCAGTAGGTGTTCAGTAGCTCATTGTAATGATGGATGATCCCTATTTTTATGCAAGACTTGGCTTTTTGTAGCTATTTGTCATTGCTTTTGATAATACCTTTTTTGCAAAAATCTCTTAGGATTTAGAGACCAGTGTTCTTGTTTTGTAAGATTATCCCCTTTAAACTGTATGAGGGTGTTCTAGGATATTTATGGCCTTTTGTGCTTCTACAATCTGATCAACTTAATGTAATTACTGTGGACAGCTAAAGTAAAAATCTCAAAAAGCAATATAAAAGCAAATACCAATAATTTTCTTGAATAGGATATCACTTTTCTTTCAAATTTACCACAGAACAATAAATTTTAGACTTTCCTTTTCCAGAGATAACAATGGGTAGAGGTTATAGAGAGTTGGAGACATAATTGATGGTTTGTAGGTGGTAAATGGAATGTGGATATTTACGGCTCATATATAAAAAATATAACAAGGCACTTTTAAAAATGTAATGACTTAAATCACAATAATGCAGTGACTTTGTGTACTTAATGAAGCAGTCATTTATTCAAATACCTTTCATGGGCATAGAATCAATTTGTATTAGGTGTAAAAATGAATTCAAAAACATCTGTTAACTATTCATCTTTTTGACTCTCCCAAAACATTTCGCCTTAAATTTAATAAGCTATTTAACTTGCTAGGAACACTGAATATCAAGCAAATGATAGGTAATATCAGCAAAAGAGTTAAATATGTATACTCACTTTGTGGTTGAGTCTGATCACAGAGAGAAAGATTTTGTTTTGTTTATGTACTTACTTATTTATTTCCTATAGGCACTAGTTTTTATATCTATGAGTGACAGAAATTTAATGTAGATAACAGGATGTTGTTAACTAACAAGTTATTAGATTGATCCCACACTGAGACTTTGTCACCCTATATTACTAGGACCCTTTAATATATCAAAACCTTCTTAAGTCAAGCTAATGATGTACATACTATGTTTTCTCATAGCTAATTGTTTTAAATAGCTTTTTATATGTTATAAGCCTTTGTAACAGATTGGATACATTAGTTAATTAAATAATTAAACTATTGTACTGGCTACAACAAGGGCAAAGTATAACCTGCTAATTTGTTGATTTTTAATAAATACAAGGTTGTGAAGGGATGGTAACTAGGGAATATACATATGCACTGCTGGGTAAATTAACTCACTAGAGACAATATCCATTTCAGTGTATGAGTATCACTATGATTTTCCAATGTCATTAGAATACATCAACAAATGATGAATGCACAGTACCTCAATTTAAAATGAACATAAAAGGACCAGCTATACAAATGTTTCATAAGCTCTTTACAAACTACATTTATGCTCATTTACTTCTTGAGTCAAAAGAGACTCTTAATCTCAGGAAACAAACTGAGGGTTGCTGGAGGGGAGGGAGTGGGAGGGATGGGGTGACAGAGTGATACACACAGTGGAGGGTATGGGGTATGGTGAGTGCTGTGAATCCTGTAAGACTGATGAATCACAGACCCATAGCCCTGAAACAAATAATACAATATATGTTAATAAAAAATAAAAATAATAAAATAAAATAAACATAAAAGGACCTGTTAAACAAAGGTTTCATAAGCTACTTACAAATTACATTTATGCTAATTTATTTCTTGATTTCCAGACTTGCAAAATATATTATATAGTTAAAGATTTAAAAAAGTCATACAGAATAATTCTTGTACTCATACTATGTAGCCTTAACATCTCAATGAACAACAGAAGTAAGCATAAATAATAGGTGCTCAACACAACAAAGAATTTCAAAGGAAATCAACTGCTGAGAATGTAAACACTGATGGAGGAAGCCTAACAAGGGACAGGGAAAGGTAAGATCCAAGGAGGCTCATTCTTCCTTGTGCACTATTTTCCTCACCATTTATTGGGTTTGTCACTGTAAAAGACGGAGTCAGTCATTTGACAAGAAGAAATATTTGCATAACTAGAAAGAATGTGTCTTGTATTTTTGTCTACATTAGTGGTCTAAAGTAATGATACTAAGCTTTGACAATACAATTCACAAAGTCATAAAGTCCTCAATTTACTGTCAATTCCACACTTGATGAATTCTATGCAGATGACTTATACTTAAAACTTACTTAACTTATTGTGCCTCTATCATGTTGTAAGTATAATCTAGGAATTGTGAACATATCTATGAATAAAGAAGGTATAATCTCTGTCCTCTTGGAGTTTGCAGTCTAGTAGAAATAGAAACTTAAAACAGTAGCTCCAAAACTGATGACTATGCCAAAAGAGAAACGTATCCTCTTTAGGAAACTATCAAAGGCATTTGCTGAAGGATATTTTTTAAGGTTTATAGAAAAGACAAGAATCCAAGAGCTGCTTGAGTGATTGGAAGTTCATATATATCTATGCATGTTTGGTTTAGTATTAAGATGTGCCACAATTTCAGGAGAATAGGAATTAGTTCTTCTTTAAATGTTTGGTAGAATTCCCCCAGGAAAAACCATAAGTGACTCTTAATCTCACAAAACAAACTGAGGGTTGCTGGAGGGAGGGGGTTTGGGAGAAGGGGGTGGGATTATGGACATTGGGGAGGGTATGTGCTTTGGTGAGTGCTGTGAAGTGTGTAAACCTGGTGATTCACAGACCTGTACCCCTGGGGATAAAAATATATGTTTATAAAAAATAAAAATTAAAAAAAAAAAAAAGATGTGCCACAGATACGAGAAGACCAAAAAGAAACAACCTATCAGTATAATAAATTTAAACATGAGAAAAAATTATTTCTTATAGTTTTAAGATGGAAATTAAAATATAAGTGTTTGCAGGGCAAAAGTGAGCAGTACTCTTTTAACATATATGTCTATTGTGGGAATTTCAAATCTTAAACCTGGTTAAAATAACGTTGAGTATTTCTATAAGTAAATAAAAATTTAATTACTTTGATAGGGCAAATCTTTACATTTTGTGGATTTTTGTAAATATAGAATTATGCTGAGTTTTACAGCTGGATGTCCAGTTTTTGTCATTAAATATGTTAATTGATAATTACCAAAGTATACTGACTATATTGTATTTTTCTCTTATATTTTAGAAAACTCCTTGTAGAGGTAAATTTATCATCATCATTTAAAACCAGTCTACATTTAAGGATTTCCAGGTAATATTATGGAATACTGTACATATTTGAGGATATAGCAATAGTTTACATCAAAATATCTGCCCCCTAGCATTTAGTTCAGGATAGTATAATTCTTTGATGGAAATCAAAATGTGTTGCCTGATGACATGGAAATAATTACATATACTCAGTTTTTCTACTGTTAGTACTTATCAGAAAATGCAGTTTAGAAAAATTGTGGATGTAATACTTGCAAAAATATAGCTGTAATGCCTTAAAATGTTTTTTTTTTTAAGATTTAAGTGAAAAAAAGTAATTGCTGGACATAACATATTGTATTGATACATATTCAGACTCATTGTATTAAAAAGATTTTCAGTTTGTGCCTTTCTGTTTTTCAAAATGTCTGTTTTACATTTTGATTCTAATCCATATGCAGAGCAAATGTCAGTATCAAATTAAGATACAATTAATGAGACACATAGAGTCTTAATTAAGGAAAGACTGCTACTGTTTTCAGGTTATTCTAAAAAACAATATTATGGAGGAGAAGAAACTAGAGTAAAAATGGCACTTTCTATTACAGACTTCTAACCTGTTCATAATATAGAACAAGCAGCCATGTAGCTGGCTGGGGTATAATAGGAAAAATATTACTGAAGGTGCATTAATTTAAAATAGAAATAGATTAGTATAAATTGGGAAGGAAAAATAAAGTATAAAATAGAAATATTTATTTTGCTTCACTCAAATGGGGATTACAGGGCAATTTCCTGTTTTATTCTATGTGAAGTCGTTTTATATACTTTGTGTTTCTTCTTTACTTTTTTTACTCCTCTGTATTTATTCTGACAAGGTCAACAGTCTATCTGGAGCATTCTGAAGCTACCCATTTATTTTAAAGAACCAAACTTCTATAGTGTTAAAATCCTTCTTATGCCATTTATGAGATATTATCTTGCCTTTCTTCCTCTTTGTTGTGGGTATGCATCCAAATAACAATCTGTTTCCTCCAACTCTTACATGAGTCAGCAGGCTGTGATCAAGCTATAGATAGAGCATTATTTTTGATTTTCAAAATACATGCCTAATTTTCTTATTAATTGGTTGATTCAACTATGAAAAGTATTTCCTGACCTAGGTTCAAATAGTTGACTGTATTATGTGAGTAACATATATTAGGATATTTTGCTATTGCTAGTATTTTTCAGTGTTAGGTAGTGAAATACTGCAGAAGATAAGAAATGCTCATTAATATTCAACTTCTTTGGTTAGGTTTATTCCTAGGTATCTTATAAGGTTTATTCTTAGGTTTGGGGAGCAATTGTAAATGGGATTGACTCTTTAATTTCTCTTTTTTCTGTCTTGCTCTTGGTGTATAGAAATGCAACCGATTTCTGTGTGTTGAATTTATATCCTGACATGTACTGAATTCCTGTATGAGTTCTAGCTGTTTTAGAGTGGAGTCTTTTGGGTTTTCCCCATAAAATATCATATCATTTGCAAAGAGTGAGAGTTTGACTTCATGGCTGATTCAGATGCCTTTTAGTTCTTTTTGTTGTCTGAGGGCTGAGCCTAGGACTTCTAGTACTATGTTGAATAACAGTGGTGATAGTGGACATCCCTGTCATTTTCCTGACCTTAGGGGAAGAGCTCTCAGTTTTTCCCCATTGAGAATGATATTCACTGTGGGTTTTTCATAGATGGCTTTGATGATATTGAGGTATATACCCTCTATCTCTACACTGTGAAGGTTTTGATCAAGAAGGTATGCTGTACTTGTCAAATGCTTTTTCAGCATCAAAGAGGCAAAGAATCTGTACTCAGAAAACTATAAAATACTCATGAAAGAAATTGAGGAAGATACAAAGAAATGAAAGAAAAAAAAATTCCATGCTCATGGAATGGAATAACAAATATTGTGAAAATGTTTATGCTACCTATAGCAATCTACATCTTTAATGCAATTCCTATCCAAATAGCATCAACTTTTCCAAAGAAATGGAACAAATAATCCTACAATTTCTATGGAACCAGAAAAGACCCTGAATAACCAGAGGAATGTTGAAAAAGAAAACCAAAGTTAGCGGCATCACAATTCTAGAATTCAAGCTCTATTACAAAGCTATAATTATCAAGACAGCGTGGTACTGGCACAAAAAACAAACAAACAAAAACAAACAAACAAGCAACAACAACAACAACAACAAAAACAGACACATAGATCAATGGAACAGAATAGAGAGCCCAGAAATGGACTCTCAAATCTGTGGTCAACTAGTCTTCAACAAAGCAAGAAATAATGTCCAGTGGAAAAATGACAGTCTCTTCAACAAATGATGCTGGGAAAATTGGACAGGGACATGCAGAAGAATGAAACTAAACCATTTCTTTACACCACACACAAAACTAGACTCAAAATGGATGAAAGACCTCAATGTGAGACAGGAATCCATCAAAAACCTAGAGGAGAACACAGGCAACTTCAACCACAGTAATTGCTTCCTAGAAACATCACCAAAGGCAAGGGAAGCCAGGTAAAATGATTGGGACTTCATCAAGATCAAAAGGTTTTGCACAGCAAGGGAAACAGTCAACAAAATCAAAAGACAACTGACAGAATGGGAGAAGATATTTGCTAATGACATATCAGAAAAAGAGTTAGATCCAAAATCTATAAAGAACTTATCAAGCTCAACACCCAAAGAACAAATAATCCAATCAAGACTTAGGCAGAAGACATGAACAGACACTTCTGCACAGAAGACATCCACATGGCCAACAGATACATGAAAAAGTGCTCAACATCACTTGGCATCAGGAAAATACAAATCAAAACCACAGTGAGATACCACTTCACACCAGTCAGAATAGCTAAAATTAACCAGTCATGAAACAAAAGATGTTGGCAAGGATGCAGAGAAAGGGAAACCCTCCTACATTATTGCTGGAAATGCAAGCTGGTGCAGTCATTCTGGAAAAAAAAAGTATGGGTGTTCCTCAAAAAGTTGAAAATAGAGCTACTGTACAACCCAGCAATTGCACTACTGGGTATTTACCCTAAAGATACAGCTGTAGTGATCCAAAGGGCCCCATGCACCCAAATGTTTAGAGCATCAATGTTCACAATAACCAAACATGGAAAGAACCTAGATGTCCATCAACAGATGAATGAATAAAGAAGATGTGGTATATATATACAATGGAATACTATGCAGCCATCGAAAGAAATGAAATCTTTCCATTTGCAATGACATGGATAGATCTAAAGGGTATTATGCTAAGCAAAATAAGTCAGTCAGAGAAAGACAATTATTACATGATTTCTTGATAAGAGGAATTTGAGAGGTTGGGGGGATTTATGGAGGGAAGGGAGGGAAAAATGACACAAGATGGGCTCGGTGAGGGAGAAAAACCGTAAGAGAATCTTAATGTCAGGAAACAAACTGAGGTTTGCAGTGGGATGAGGGGGGATGGGGTGGCTGGATCATGGACAGAGGAGGTTATGTGCTATGGTGAATGTTGTGAATTGTGTAAGACTGATGATTACAGACCTGTACATCTGGGGCAAATAATATATTATATGTCAAATAAATAAATAAATAAATAAATAAAATATCTTGAATAATTTAATAAAAAAGTAAGAAATAGATAATTAGTTGATCCATAGATGAGAGGAAAGGTGAAGGAAATCAAAGTTTTGTTGGGAATAGAGCTCTTTACATGTGAAGTAGAGAAAACAAAAATAAAATTGAAGTTTTATTAAAGAAAAACATATTCCAGAAATAAATATGATACTCAAGAAATAACACTGTGTGACCATTGGATATTATTTACCGATGTTGTGTATTTGTTTTCTAAAGAAATATCTTCACAGATATTTTGTTGAAGTCTCTCCCTGATTCTTAACATTGAGGTCAGCAGTGTAGATTATGCTCCTTTATATACTTTGCAGTGATTAGAGCTATGTGATTACTGAGAATATATGAACTGACTGACAAGATTGTTCTGAGGTATCCTGCAAAACACTTATGCCAGGTTTCAAGGGCATGCAGTATTTAGAAATATTTTATCTTCAATAAGGTATATGTCCTCTGGATCTGTTCAGAAGCCATGAAACTATATATGATATGAAATGCAATTCCAAACTCTAGCCATTGCCTAAGATATAATTTTAGGGTGGCCAAAGAAGTACGTGTTCGGAACAACATGTGTTTTCAAGGTGTAATTTCTAGATAAATATTTACTGAATACACAAAAGAATGAAGAAAATTGTCAATAACAGATTATCCTTATTCTTTTTTTTTAAATTTTTATTTTTTATAAACATATATTTTTATCCCCAGGGGTACAGGTCTGTGAATCACCAGGTTTACACACTTCACAGCACTCACCAAAGCACATACCCTCCCCAATGTCCATAATCCCACCCCCTTCTCCCAAACCCCCTCCCCCCAGCAACCCTCAGTTTGTTTTGTGAGATTAAGAGTTATTCTTAATTATCCCAACCACAGATTATCTTTTCAAAAACATAGCTCTTACCATGTCATTTCTCTATTTTCACCCTCTGATGACAAACCATTTCTTTCAAGGCAAATTCAAATTCACAACAAATAAGTGTTGCTGTATTTCAGAGTTCTGTCCTTGGCAGTTTTCTCTGCTACTCTTTATTTTCCTACCCAATTATGTCTGTTTCCATGACTTTGGTTAACAACCATCCATAGCTCCTATCTACACTTAGACTTTGAAAAAAACAACTCTATAAATCTGGCACCTGCCAATATAATCACCTAACATTTTTTTCTTATTTTTTAATTTAAATTTGATTAACCAACTTACAGTACATCATGAGTTTCACATGTAGTGTTCAATAACTTACCAATTTTGTATAACACCCAGTGCTCATCACATGATGTGCCCTCTTAATGCCCATCACCCAATCATTCAACATTTAATCTCTCATGTTTCTGTCTAATCTCACGATCTTCCTTACAAACCCATCTATTCCTCACTTAATTTTATTCCATCATCATTTTAGTTTTATCAAGACCATGGTATAGTAGAAAACAACTGTAAAATCTTAGTGCTTTAAAAAAAACACAAGGATTTATTTCCTAATTTTACAAGTCTATGTGGCTTGGTTGGGGATTTTATTTAGCATAACCTTTAACTCAAAGACTTAGCCTGTTGAAGCATAAACTATAAACAATACTGGATACTGTGGCAAAGAGAAAGAATATAGAAAATCACACTTTGTCTTCTAAAGCTTCCTCATGAAAGTAGAGATGTTACTTCTTGAATTTCATGAGATAAAGCAAGTCATGTGACTACATTTTCCTACAAATGACAATTTTTTTTCTTGGAGAAAAACTATAAATATTGTGATGTGTTGTAAAAGCACTAAAGATCATTATATCTACCTTCTTGCCGAAATTATACAATAAGTGCTAATCTTTACACTTCTTCACTAGCTATTTTGTCCATATCTTATCACCAATTCTTATTAATATCAGTTCCTAAATATCTCTTATATCATTTCTTTATCTCCAACCCAACTACTATCCTACTGCTACTCAACCCTGAAAATCTTTTCCCTAGACTATCACATCTCTTTTATAACTCTGATTCCAAATTTCCCATTCCCCAATCCATTTCCAATTCTGTAACTAGGGGATGTCTTAAAATCGGGCCTAATTTTATCTGTCCTATTCTTACAGTTCTTCAGTACTATAGCTTCAATTCAATTTATAGTTTTAGTTCTAAGCCTCCTTTCTGGAATAAAATATGTTTTATTGTCAGATCCTGGTCTTCTTTTCTGTTCTCACCTTACACCTCTCTTCTCTGGCACCTTTGTTATGCTCCTAACATAATGCACTACTTGTTATTCTCCCCAAGCAAGTCATCCTTTCTCATATTGTTAAACATTGTACATACTCCCTTTTTGAAAATGCTCTTGTTTTCAAACCTCTATTTATCTTTCAAGATTAATTTCAAACACAAGCCCCTTATCATGACTTTCTTGGCTCTTACTTTCAAATAGCAGAATTAATTTCCTGAGCCTCTGCTTTCATATACTAGAACACTACACAGCTCTATTAATCCATTTCTCAAGTTGTATTCTACTATATAGGTGACTGTGAGTTCCTTCAGGGCAAGCATCACATCTTATTTATAGTTTATGGCATGGGATAGGCTCTCAATAAATATTTTTGGAATTTAAACAAATATTTTTATTTTTCTACTCTTTTAAAGTCATTTTACTGGGGTGCCTGGGTGGCTCAGTGGGTTAATCTGCTGCCTTCGGCTCAGGTTGTGATCCCAGGGTCCTGGGATCTAGCCCCGCATCAGGCTCTCTGCTTTGGTGGGGAGCCTGCTTCCCCCTCTCTCTCTCTCTGCCTACTAGTGCTCTCTGTCTGTCAAATAAATAAATAAATTTAAAAAAAAATTTAAAAAGTCATTTTACCAAGTATTATCTTAGAGTTTCTACATCTTTTACCTAGGATTAAAAATGTTGGGAGGGTGCTGGATCTTAGGAAGCCATTTTTTTTTTCAACAATTTTATTTGGGCTATTATCCAAACTCCTTTTTAGAAACTGGATTTAGATAACACTGTTCCGAAAATGCTATTATGTAGGCAACCCTCATGAACTGCATATTAAAATTTGTCATTTACAAAACTTATTGCTTAATAATGTAGCTTCAAATGCAAGTTTCAGTGTTTAATCTGTTAATTTGAATTTGATTTGTAGGATTTTAGAAAATATGAGTATCTGGATTTCAGTTGGTAGTCCACTGTTATCTAAAATAGACAATGAAGTATTATGCCTCCATCAGAAAGGATGAATACCCAGCTTTTGTGTCAACATGGACAGGACTGGAGGAGATTATGCTGAGTGAAATAAGTCAAGCTGAGAGAGTCAATTATCATATGGTCTCATTTATTTGTGGAGCATAAGGAATAATACGAGGACATTAGGAATAGGAAAAAAAAAAAGGCAAATTGGGGGAAATTGGAGGGGGAGATGAACCATGAGAGGCTATGGACTCTGAGAAACAAAATGAGGGTTCTGGAGGGAGAGGAGTTAGGTGAGCCTGGTGGTGGGTATTAAGGAGGGCATGTATTGCATGAAGCACTGGGTGTGGTGCGTAAACAATAAATCTTGGTACACAGAAAAAATTAAAATGAAATTTAAAAAAATAGAACCATCTTTAATTTTCCTAATGATATGTACACCACAAAGAAATTAATACAATCTGTGCTGTTTTACGCATTTTATAGCAAAGAAGTAGATAAAAGAATGTGTAGTAGGAAAAAAAAATGTTTCCTGGCAAAGTTGATGCACAGTTGTTGAAAAATTTCAGCAATACCATAAACAGTAAAAAGAGTCGATCAATGTATGCTTGGTTTGAAATCAATAACATAAAACATTAAGACATCATACATTTGTTGCTTGCCTGAGATATTCCTAGAAAAAGTTTTTGGTAGAAATAAAATGACAAAAGGACATGATGTTTGTCCACAAGAAGTTTTAATCTAGTGAGAGATGAAAACACATGGAAGTGATTTCCACTGAATAAAATAAGGGCAAATATAGAAATGATAATTATTATTATAGGTTCTGCATCAAGTGCATCAATCCTTTCAATAGCCATGGAATTCAATGTTATTATTCCATTTTACAAGTAAAGAAAGTCAGAAAGTAATAGTAATCTATCTGCATTTCATAACTAGTCAGTAAAGTTTGTAATCTAGGTTTGAATTTCTTCTTAGTCCATGCTCAGTGCTCTCCTAGCTTTCCATAAGGACCACTGCATCATAATATGTAATAACTACCATTTATACAATAAGCTCTTACTACTTGTTTGTTACATGCTTCCTTCATTCAGGTAACTTAAAATCAAATGAGGATGCTTTAATCAAATACTTCTACCACCAGACATGCTATGTTAATTATTATTCTATATCTTTTCATTCTTTTCCTCACAAAAAAATTACTATGTATTTAGTAAGTTTGCTGGTATGGAATGTTGGTAGATTAGGTCATTGATGTGTGAACAAACTCAAAAAGATGCCCTGTCCAAGTACTAGTGTCTTTGAAATTCCAAATTTTACCAATTATTTTTTTTTTTAAGATTTTATTTATTTATTTGACAGAGAGATCACAAGTAGGCAGAGAGACAGGGGCAAGCAGGCTACCTCCTGAGCAGAGAGCCCCATGTGGAGCTCGATCCCAGGACCCTGAGATCATGACCTGAGTTGAAGGCAGAGGCTTAACCCACTGAGCCACCCAGACACCCCCAAATTCTTTTCTATTAAATATTTCATTTTCCTCATTTTCCAGTTTCAAAGTGCATTTACTTAGGCCTTGAGTGTCTCATAAGACATGTTAAATTCTGATGGAAATGTTTCCCTTAGGGGACAGAATGAAAGCATTTAGTATCTATACAGAAAGCTATTGTGGAAAGTGTTTATGGGAATGCACAAAAATCGTGTACTTGAATAGAGCAGCATTTATTTATATTCCAAGATGAACATATTTTGCTCGTCTACATATCCACAAGTGATTAAAAAAAAAAAAAAACTTTACATTATGTTCCAGAGCATATCTACCCTAATTGAACTGGGACTGTGTGTGACTGCTAGTTGAGGTCAACCTTGTATGTAGTAGACAACCATTCAGAGAAAATCTAGATATTGAGAATTAGTCACCTAGAGAAAAAACAAAACAAAACAAAACAAAATAAAAAAGAACATACAAATGTAGAACCACTTACACAAAGAAAGGAAATATTTTTAAAGATAGTCTGCAGAAGCAAGATGGACCCCTGCCCAAAGGCTCATTGCCCACATAATGAGATTTTCCAGGGAGAGTAGTGTGATCCTCAGCATTTCTGAAAATGCTTGAGATAGCAAGGAAAGGAGACTGGCTTAGGGTTTTTATTGTGGTCAAGAGTGTGACCATTCCTGCTCACGGGTTTTAACTCCCCTGTGTGGCAAATGAGAGAAAAAAGGCCTTGCTCTGCTGTGGGGCAAAAGAGAAAGTGTATGGGGTAAGACTTAAAAGCTATTAGCAGTCAAATATCAAAAATGAAGTCAGAGTCATTATTACAGATATATTTTCCACTTTACCTTACAATGACATCCTTTTCACAAGTTTAAATTAGCCTGCTTTTTAGCCTGAATATTACAGAGTTAGAATACTTACATTCTAGAACAACCACTGCAGTTTTGCTTCTTTACAAGTGGTTACTATAATTATAAGATTTCCCTCTGACTTATCCATGAAAGAGAAAAACTAGAGAAATGACAGGTGAGAAGAAATGCATAATCAATCAGTTTAAAGATGAGCAACTCTTCGGGGCTGAGAGCAGCGAGCACCAGCGTCTGCTTATGATATACCCTTTCTTTTACTGATCGTAGTGCTTAATGGTAAGCATAGTGACATTTACATATTTATACCTATTTGCAATTTTTCCTTACAGATATAATTATAGTGAATTACAATATTGCTATATGTGCTTAAAGCAATTCTAAGTTTAATCTTAGATTAAACTTAACTTGCAAAACACTTGAACATGACTGATGAAAGGACTTCCCAGCAGGTTTTCAACTAATTTTTCCCCCTTCACTGCATCATTGGAATGCTACTGAAAGAAAAGGGATAAACCCTAATTTGCTGATTCTCTTTAGGAATTATACATTTATATTTTAATATTCTCTGTTGAACAGTTAATGTTCTTCATAATTCTTATGGGGAAAATATAGGTGAGGGTGTAAATTAATTAACTGAAAGGAAACTCTACATATAGTCATATTTTGATGTTGTCATGATTACTATATTGATGGTATTAAAATAGATAAAGAATATTTTCATATTATTTGTTAATTTTCACTCTAAATAATTGTAATACCAGAAACATAATTACAGTCCATGCTTTTATTATACTTCCAGTATTTAATATTTCAATATTTATTTAAGTTTACTTAAGTTTAATTAAAAATTCATTGTTGTGGAAAAAACCTAGTAGATTTTATAGGTCCCACACATAATGTGAAGTTATATCTAAATACTTATTATAAAAGCTATTTCACATGAAAGTAAATAATGTAAATGAGTTTCTGGATATAAAATATTTTTATAACTTTGGAAAAATTATCTTCATTCTCACATTTCAAAGAGGATAAATATGGTTTATTTTAACAACTTTGAATTTTGAATACAAATATGAACTTAAGTACAAGATAAAGAAGACGTATTAATTAAGAGTTTTGTCCTCTATTAAGAAATTACAAAGGGCCACCTGGTTGGCTCAGTGGGTTAAAGAAATTACAAAGGTTGGGCTGCCTGGGTGGCTCAGTGGGGTAAGCACCTGCCTTCTGCTCAAGTCCTGGGCTTCAGCTCCGCATTAGGCTTCCTACTCAGTAGGGAGTCTGCTTCTCCCTCTGTCTCTGCAGCTCCCCTTGCTTGTGCTCTCTCACTTTCTCTGTCAAATAAATAAATAAAATCTTTAGAAAATAAAAAGTAAACTACAAAGGTCATATAAACAAACTAACAGGTTTAAACCTCACATAAGAGATAAATGAAGTCTTTGTCCCCACGAAGGTTAGACCCCATCATTGTGTTTATTTATTCCCCAAGATATGGTGTTTAAGACATTTTGAGAAACAACTTTAAAGTTTCTATGCCAGAATAGCTATTATATGTTTTATTAATAAGTAGTCCATTGTTTATTAGAAGAATTGATTCACACAATGAATAATTTTATGAGGGTTGAATTTACAACAATGATGAAATGTAGCAGTTATAGGTGCAGACTGACATTTTATTTTTTATTTTTATCCTTTTGGCATAACCCTCCTATTTATAGCAAACCATAGTTACCACAACTTTCAGGAATAATAGTTACATAATGGATCTATTTAAAATATTGATGAAAATATACTTCTGTGCTATTAACATTTTTTGTTAGTTCTAACAGACTACACTGGAAAGTTTCTAACTCTATTCTATTCACAGTAACTTAAGCCCTTATAACGATATCTAGGATCACTCTATTAATTTTCATTTTTGTGAAGAATTCTATCGTTTCCATGAGCATATGTATGAATTAGCAGTACTGGACTTATTTTATGATCTATAATTAAGTCAAATCATCCTTTGACTTCTTGATATTAAGAGAGAAAAGAAACTTTTCAGAATATAAAAATTAGAAAAATGTACGAAACTAAATAAATTTAGTAAAGATTTGCTTCCACAGGATTTAGACTTTCTCATGCTAGGCAATCTGGACACTAAGGATGTAGGCATAAACAAACAAACAAATAAAAGACAAAAAACAAACATATTAAATAGATATGTAGCTGCATGTATTGATAAAAAAGATGAGGAGAAATAATCTGGGAAAGAGAATAGTGTGTGTTGTGTGAGACAACATTATTTTAGATAGAATGGATAGGGAAAGTTTCATTGAGAAAGCGGCATTAGGAGAGAAAAGACATCAAGTTAAGTGACACCGCAAGCCATGTGAACATTAGAAGGTTAATCTCACAAAAGGAAAACAAAAAGCAAAAATTTTGAACTTGGAGCATGTTTAGCTTGCTGTAGATGGAATATGAAGGTCTTAAACAGGTTACAGGAATGAGTCCAGATTTTACTATGAGAAATATGGGAATCCACTAGAGAAAGTTTAGTAAATGTTAGTTAGAAAATGTTTATCCTGTCGTTTATGCTCACTCTGGGTAAGTGGAAGGAGACCAAAATCTAAATGGCCCGCATACTGACCAATCAGAATGACCAACATCCGTAAAAACCTGGTATTTTCATACTGATGAGTAAAGAGATGAATATCAATCAAACTGACCCAGAAAGGAAAAAATAATAGATCATTTTAAATGTTTACTGATAATTAATAAGAATTAGTAGACAATTGACTGAGAATTAATACTACTAATCCTGTGCTCTTTTTATTAGCCAATGCTTCCTCAATTACTAAACAAAATGCTATACTTACCGCACAACAGTTTTAACTTATTTTCTATTTATTAATACTAGAGTTAATAAGACAATTCAAAATTTGATTTGAAAACATTTTCTTATATAAAGTTTGTGATTTTTCTTATAGTAGAATTTATGGAGAAAATACTAATTATTTAAAAAAAAAGAACTAATAGCAGTTAGAGAGGCTTTTTTCAGTTTAAAAGTTCAGGAGAGAATTTAACTTTAAATTTTTTTCTTGACACTATATTGCCAATATATAATAAAAAACCTGAAAGTTTTGTTATGCTTTTAATCTTTTAGTTCATATAATCAAGTTTTAGTAACGTAACTCAATGAAATAATAGAAATGGAACAGGATAATAGAGTAACTATAATTCCATTTCTTTAAAGTAGTAAGAACATTAAGAACATACAATGAGTAAAAGTAAAGAAGAAAAATAGGAAATGGGATAAAATAAATTGTGGTATGGTTACATGTTAAAATACTCTGTAATCATTAAAACCCATACTTTCATTGAATATTTAATGTTAGGGCAAAAAAAAGTTTAGAATTTATTTATACTTGAAATAGTATCACAAAATAGTATATGAGATTGTACACAAAATGATTTTTAGGGTGTGTTTTCAAACATTGATTGTGATTATGAAACCATCAAAGATAAAAATTAACTATAAAAATAGGAATATAGTCAGTTCTTAATTTATGAATATTTTCTATTTTATATCTTTTCTATAAATATGTATTAATTTTTACCAGAATGAGAGAAACAAAATTGGAAATAAGAAATTGAAAATAAATCTGCTTGGGGTGTGTGTGTGTGTGTGTGTGTGTGTATCCATATCTATATATCATGTTATATCATATATCATGTTTATCAGTTCCCATTTTTTGGTTAATGTATCCCCACCACTAATCTCACTTTGTTGCTAACATTGACTTAATATGTAAATATATAAAAGACAAAAAGATTAAGAAAACAAGACTAAGGACCAAAAATTCCACCCAGGTATGCTCATCTTATTGTTCAAGTGCTTCATCCACCCTCATCCAAACTGTGGGTACTATCTTTGGTTCCTCTTTTCCATTATAATCTCCTAAACTGGAAGTTGACTACTAGAAAATGAGAGCATAAGCAAGATAGCAAATTCATGCTTGCTACTTTCTTATACTCCAAGTATAAGTCAAGTTTGACAGTGGTTGAGCAGACTATAAAATAAGAAAAATACATGTAGGGGCACCTGGGTGGCTCAGTGGGTTATGCCGCTGCCTTCGGCTCAGGTCATGATCTCAGAGTCCTGGGATTGAGTCCCGCATCGGGCTCTCTGCTCAGCGGGGAGCCTGCTTCCCTCTCTCTCTCTCTGCCTGCCTCTCCATCTACTTGTGATTTCTCTCTGTCAAATAAACAAATAAAATCTTTAAAAAAAAAAAAAGAAAAAAAAAGAAAAATACATGTATACTTGAATTACTGACACCAATTCTGAAAGGAAAGTTTCAGGAGCTTATTAGGAAGAGAAACACCAAATGTTAAGAGTTACTTATTCTTAGTTTTAATTATTTAGAAGCATTTGTTTAGTAAACGTCACAAATTTAATTTTAGCCTAAAATCATTCCTAATCTTACACATGATTCCACACAACTGTTTTTCCTTAAATTAAGTTTTCCCTTATTTGACTAGAAGTGTGATTTTGATTTATATTTCTTGAAATGCATTTGTGTCTTTCTCAGTTTAGAATTGACAGGTTTTATGCAAATTATTTTCACAAAATACATTTTTAATATTAACCATGCCTCGGTGATTCTTCAACTATTTTTTTTTTCCTTTTAAAGTCATGTAGTTAGGGGTGCCTGGGTGGCTCAGTGGGTTAAAGCCTCTGCCTTCGGCTTGGGTCATGATCCCAGAGTCCTGGGATCAAGCCCCCCATCGGGCTCTCTGCTTTGCGGGGAGCCTGCTTCCTCCTCTCTCTCTCTCTCTCTCTCTCCTTGCCTCTCTGCCTGCTGGTGATCTCTGTCTGCCAAATAAATACATAAAATGTTTATAAAAAAAATCATGTAGTTAAAATTTGCCATTCAATTTTTTAAAAATAAGCTTTTTTAAGAAATAAAGAATATGTAAATCATGTACTTGTAATTCTAAAATAATTACATAAATGAACGCATTTTTTCCCTTAACAAGTAAGAATGAATCTTTCAAGTTTTATTTCTGATAATTTCACTTTCACATTTCTGATGCCATAAAATACAGGTCATCATAAAATACTCAAATATCACAGCATAAAATGCCTTTTTAATGTAATAGTTCAGCCAGAATTTATAAGCAATAGTCCAGCTATAGGGTCAACAGAGCCTTTAAGGTATTTTGGGGGGAAAAAAGTATTTTTTAAAAGCAAGTTAGCTCAAACTGAATTATTACTTTTGAGTATGTGTCTAACTAATTGTTTTATCAAATATTTAGTAAATAACAAGATAGTCCCTCAAATTTTACATTGTACATTAAAATTTAAGTTCCAAATATTTTGACATGCCTCTACCCTATGAGCTTATACTTTGTTGAAATCTAAAGACTCAAGAAATTCTGTTAGGTACATGAGATCTTGGAGGGAATGTAAAGAAAGCCTAATATGGACATATCTTGAGCTTAACTATTTCATACAAAGGAATTTGTCACTTTGGTTAACCTTTTTCAAGTGAAACTGTAAGGAAATATAATTTGAAATTTATTAATACTGATGTTAAAACATTTTATTATAGATACATAGAGAAAGGTTGAAGAACAGAGGGACAATTAGATGACAAAAGAGTATAGCATACTCTAAGGAAAGTAAGGGGAAAATAGCATTGAAAGAGGCAAAAATCCAAGGAAAACAGATTAACTTTTTTTCCACCTCCCCTCACTTGAGGAATTAGGGAAATATTTGCAGGTTTGCAAGAGGCCCATAAGCTGAGAGGCCATAATAAGACCCAGAGTCTTTGAAGGCCAGGGAGCCCAAAGATTGTCTGCTTCATGGAATAGCAGCTTCATGGAATAGACATGCAAGAGCTACTATTCCCGTCTACCTTGCATACACATACTCATGCCTAACCCATATGCTTTAATGGGATCCCTCTTCCTGGTTGTGAATGAGCATGAGACAAAGTTTGAGTCAATCATAGTCCCAGTGACTATGTACATGGGCTAAATAGGGCCAATGTGAGTTCTTTCCCAGGAGCTTCGCTATAAGGTATTGATAAGAAAATTTATTTTCCTCTGGTTAGCTATTCTAGAATATCTTTTTTTATTATTATTAAGATTTTTATTTATTTGACAGGGAGGGACACAACGAGAGAGGGAACATGAGCAAGGGAGTGGGAGAGGGAGAAGCAGGCTTCCCACTGATCAGAGAGCCCAATGCAGGGCTTGATCCCAGGATTCTGGGATCATGACCTGAGCCAAAGGAAGATGTTTAATGCCTGAGCCACCCAGCTGCTGGGTGGTATCTAGGTATCTCTAGAATATCTTGAGAGATACCTTTGGCTCTTTTTTGCTTATATAAAAATGTAAGAGAAAAGGAGGCCAGTTGTGGAGAAAAAGAAGTACAAAATTTAAAGAGAAAGAGGAATTCTAGACTTGCAAGTTTCTAATTTCTTTATGTCCATTTTTTTTTCTCCATCTCATGTGTCAATGAATAGATATGCAAGCTAGGAGCTGTTAATAGGCCCAAGACTTAATGATTCATAGCCTTGAAGTGGGGATCTCAATTACAAGGAAGTGTAAGAGAGATTGAATTTTTTGGCATTATAAAAGCTAATAGCTAAAAACAAGCTGATATTTAATAAGTGAAAGCAACACATAAACATGGTCAAGTATCATCTTCCTTGATTTGTCCTTAAATGTCTCATAGTATATTTATTATCTGAATACTAAATTTAAACATTACCAAGTCAGTGCAAGTATACTGATGTTTAACATTCTATTTATATTCTCCATCATTAACATTTGTAGTACTTGTCATTCTTTACAAAAATGTACTGTGCAGTGGTCATGGCTCTGCTTAGAATATTTCCTTTTAACCCCAGTATAAAAGGAGCTTTGGTTTATAGCCATATGAAAACTCCAAAAACAATCCTCTACATTTTGATAAGGAAAATAAGATACAAGGAGTACAGATTATTGCTAAGGACCACCGGGAAGAATTCAGCAAAGAGAGTCAACAGCTACTATGGGAAAATAGATGAATATATAAGCGAACCAATGACTGCATATCCACCTAATTGTTACAATGTCTAGGTCACCAATTCCTAGTGATTACATCTCTGTGAATAAGACAATTGTAGTGATGTGCACCTAAGTTGTATATGATGCGATGAAGACATTTAAAAACTTGAAAGATGTTTTAACATTTTTAAATCTTATAAGTTTTAGAGTATTTTGCAAGGTCTGCTTTTTTTTTTTTAAGACTATATGTATGTATTTATTTATTTATTTGACAGACAGAGATCACAAGTAGGCAGAGAGGCAGGCAGAGAGAGAAGGGGAAGCAGGCTCCCCGCTGAGCAGAGAGCCCGATGTAGGGCTCCATCCCAGGACCCTGAACCATGACCTGAGCCTGAGCCGAAGGCAGAGGCTGAACCCACTGAGCTACCCAGTTGCCCCAATCTGCTATTTTTATTACACTGTCTGATTTACCCCATGAAAGCAGATACAATGTCCTTATTAGTGGAAGCAAACATGAAAACAAAACAATCATTTCCTGATAAGTTAGAGAAACTATTAAAAATAGCTAAAAGGTAATAAATAAAATTGCCACAATAAAGAAGTTATCATTTCAGAAACAAATCCCCAGCATATTGTCTATTATTTTCTCTTTTAACACTGATACACAGATACACAGTTCTTCCGGCTACAGTGCTTGAGGCATTTACCCTCTACAGTTGTTCTAATTATATCTATCAAATGTGATGCATGTTTAATTGGATTTTAATAGGATTGTAGCTCCTTGTTTAGCAGCCAGTTTAACAGGAGACTAATTTATTCCTGATAAGGTATGGGGTCTTTAGTTCCTTCTACTAAATAAGAATTAAAATGTGTTTGAAAACCAATGTCTTGGGTGAAGTTCCTGTCCTGAATGCAAATCCTTATAAACCAAAGTGGGTGATTATTTTGCCCATGTTCTGAATGGGTTGAGAAGAGATTAAAATGTTTAATAGTGCTGTCATTGAAAAATGTTGCTTAAAACTGCTCCCTAAAATTTTCTTCAGGTTAATTACCTACTGGGTGCAAATTTTCATAAAAATATTGTAACAGCGGGTGCATTTCCTGCTTGAGGAAAGGAAGTCCAAACCAATAACAAATTAATTCTGTGAAAACAGGAATAAGCTAACTGACCAAAAGTTGTAGTATTCATCAAAAGAAATAACATTGACATAGAAAGAAGGCACAGAATTTTTAAACAGAAGTTTCATGGCAGTTGAACCCAGTAACATGTAAAGTGTTTTTTTTTTCCCTATTAGGCTCTATTAGGTTCTTAGCTATTATTTTTGGTAAGAATATATTAAAAAGTATTTAACTATGTCAATGCAGCATGGTGCTTTATGTGTCTGAAACTTAATCATAATCCTGCTCACATACTTATCTATCTCAAGAGAGTTGGTTTCAATTTTGATACTGATGACAGAACAATGAGTAGGTGTTAATCATTACATTGTCAGAACAGTCACCTGAATGTTTGAATAATAATTTGAAGCATCTTTGGAAAAGCAGGTACTACAGGAAACAAATGGGAATATGGTTTTGATAATAATGTGCCTTTATCATTAATACATATAAATGCCTTTCTTAACGCATATTAAGCATGTGCCATTATTTTCACCATTCCAAATTTTAGAATAATTGAAGGTGACTAAAATTAATGCACATTTAAGTGAGTTGATGAAATAAACTTTGAAAATCTCAAATGAATCAGGAGACCATTATATATTTCTATTTGTTACCAACATCTTGTTTCTCATACTATTTATTCTATAAAATATATAAAGCTACTTTGAAAATACATCATTAATACTTATCAACCTTCTGTGCTTAATTGTGTGAAGAAGGGAAACAGCAAATTTAGTCATGAAAACAAAATTCATTATGTGAGTTGCAGGTGCAGGCAAACTAAGAAAAACTAGGACACCTTTAAAAAAATCAATTAAGAATTTTAAGGCTTCATTTTCTAGAACCCTTAATCATAAGGCATCAAGATCAGGGCAGGTCTGTTTGTTTAGATTTTGATTAAAAACATGAAAATGTATTTTGTAGAGATGAAAGTTGCCTATATGACTACTCCTTGAATTCTGCCATGATTCTGAAGCCAGTAAATCCTAAGTACCTGATATTCATTTTGTTTCATGGCTTCTCTATCTAGAGCATGGCATGAACTAATTTCTGTAACCTCCTGTAGCAAGAGTGTAAATCAAGGAGCTATGTGCTAGGATGCAAAGGGGAACAAATGACCCCTACCCTTAATTAGGCCAGATATTTCCTGCAGAGAAAGAATATATACATAAAACATAACTCTGCAAGAGAGCATATGAAAATGTCAGTTGAATTTAGATCTACATTTAAATGCTGGAAATAGGTTTCTAGCCAACTTCCCTATTCTTAATCTTTATTCTGAAAAATTTTTACTGTCTTACCATTCACCTTCAGGTGTTTATGAGTTCCCTACACTCTTGATATGTCCAGCAAATCTTATCTTTCTCCATCTGATTCACCAGACCATCCAAAACTAACATCTATAGAAGTGTAGTTGCCAGGGTAAACAGAAGCATTATATTTTAAGTCAGCATGTCTGGGCTTCTGGCTCTGGCTCTGCCAGTTATGAGTCATGTGATTTTGAATATATTTACTTACCATCTGTAAGATTTGCTATCCACAGCTGTAAGATGTAGGTTATAATGGTCTCTACTTCAATGTTGTTTTATTAAATAAAGCAAACCAAAGACACTTAGCACACTGCCTGGCTCATAGTAAGTGGTCAGGTGTCTGTTGGTTGCTGTTGGTGGGTGATCATGTAGTCCTCTATCTACAAGTTATTGTTTAAATTCAATCTGGGAACAGTACAAACTAACATCTGTATTCTAACTATAGACTTTCTTGTACTGACCTACTGCTGCTCAAATGCTGATTCTACTTGAGAGCTGTAATGACTTGATAACAGAAAATAATGACAACTGTATAATCTTGATATCCAATTCTTTCTTTTTCTTGGTAATTATGGTAAACATAGAGTTCAAAGGATATTAGTAAGATACATTTATCTAGAATTATGACTGATATTTCTTTGGTCTATGAAATTTGTTCTATAGCCCATATTATCATTTAAGTGTGAGTTTTTTGTTATTTATTAAAAGGAAAAAAGGGTCATTAGCCTTTTATTTTTGATTTTACTAATTAGAATATCAAATTTGTATGAGAACCAGCAAGATTTAACATAATTCCAAAGTCATACCATTAATTCTGTGTTTTCTTTGGCAATGGTTTCTTGGCTATGAAACCAAAAGCATGGGTAACGAAAGCAAAAATAGATAAGTGGAACTACATCAAACTGAACAGCTTCTGCACAGAAAAGCAACAGAATAAAAAGGCAACTTACAGAAGGGAGCAAATATTTGTGGACCATATACCTGATATGGAGTTAATAGCCAAAATATATGAGGAACTCCTACAACAAGCAAGAGTATAAATCAAGGAGCAAAACAAACAAACGAAAACAAACTCAACACAATTAAAAAATGAATTAAGGTCTTGAATAAGCATTTTTCCAAAGAAGACATGAGCAGGTATATAAAATGGTGTTCAATATCACTGTTAGGGAAATGCAAATCAAACCACACTGAGATATCACCTCAGAGTTGTTAGAGTGGATATTTTTTATTAAAAAAGAGAGAGAGAGAAGAAAAAAGGTAAGTGTTAGCAATAAGGAGAAGTTAGAGCATTTGTACACTTCCTTGGGAATGTAAATTGGTAAATCCACTATGGAAAACAGCATGGCTGTTCCTCAAAATATTAAAAATATAACTACCAGAGTATGATCCAGCAATTCTGTTTCTGGGTCTATAGCCCAAAGATCTGAAATCAGTAACTTGAAGAGATATCCACACTTCGGTGCTCATTATATACCGATTCACAACGGCTAAGATATGGCGAAGAGCTAAATTTCCATCTAAAGGTGAATGGATAAAGAAAATGCTGCATATACATACAATAGAATGTTATTCAGCCTTAAAAAAAAAAAGAAGGAAATCTTGCATTTTGTGATAATGGATGAACTTTGAAGACATTATGTGAAGTGAGATAAGCCAGTCACATAAGGACAGATATTCAATGATTACATTTACGTGAGGTATCTAAGACAGTCAAACTCATAGAAACAGAATTGAATGGTGGTTGTCAAGGGTTGAGAGGAAGGGCAAGTAAGGAGCTATTCAATGAGTATAAGCATTGGTTATGCAGGATGAATGAGCTCTATAGATCTGCTATAATCACTGTGCCTACAGTTAACAACACCACACTGTGCATTGAATAAATCTATTAAAAGTGTAGATCTTATGTTAAATGTTCTTTTCACATACACTTAACAAAGGTGTATGAGAATACTTTTGGAGGTAATAGTTATGTTTATTACCTTTGTTGTAGTGGTGGTTTCACTGGTGTATGCACATATCCAGACTATCAAATTGTATACATTGCATATGTGCAATTTTTTGCATGTCAGTCATATGTCAATAGGTGGTTAATTAACAAATTAAAATAAAATAAAATAGAATAAAATAAAATAAAGGTATAATTTTGTACCTATGTTTAGGGGTTAGGAAGGTATGTTCTGAAATCAAATTTCTTGAATTCAGATTTGATCCCTACCACTTACTAGCCATATAATCTTGGGTAAACTGTTTAATTTGTTTGTACTTAAGTTTATTCATATTTAAAATTGGGAATATTGATAATATCTCCTTTAGAGCATTACTTCATGGTTTATAAGAGTTTGTATTTGTGAAATACTTAGCATAATGTTTGGTACATTGTAAGTGCTCAATAAGTTTTTACAAATAATATCATCTACACTACAAATGCATTCTGTGTGATGAGCAATGTACAGTATGCAGGTCAGAGACAGGTACTAAGGGAATGTAAAATCAGAGGTGTGACTTTATCAAGGCAGTTAGTTAGGCAAGTACAGATTGTGGGGGATGAGGGGGTCAGGGACCCAGTTTGAAAGACTGGCATGAGATAGTCCTTTCCTGAGACAGGAAAAAGGTATGGTATGCTTGAAGAAATGAAGAATGGTCGTGCGGTGGTTGGAATATAAAGAATGGAGATGGGAGTGGGGTTGTGGCAAGACATGAGGCTATAGAATTAGACAAACAAATTACATTTATTGTATTAAACCATGTGTAAAGTTTTAGTTTTTAACATAAATGCAATGGGGGGGTGTAACTAAATGACATTAAGCATGGGCATTACATGGTCACATGTAGGTTAAATAAAAATAAATAAATAAATAAATAAGAGGTGCTTCAGCTGCAATGAAACAAAACAAAACAAAAAACGAAAAACAAAGTAGAAGCTGTAAGGGCCTATTCAGCCAGAGCAGCCCCACCCTGGTTGAACTGCCATTTTGTTGTTTATGCAGTAAAACTTAAATTGACCCTGCCCCCCTCCCCCAGGGGAACTTACTTAAGGAAACCAGTCCCAGGTAACAAAGCTCAAATACAAGAGTGGGTCAGGTCAGTTGGAGATAACAGCTAGAATGCACGGATGAGTCAAGTCAGGTGGAGATACCCAATCAGTAAAGCAGTAAAGTATGCATACTGTCTCCCTAGCTACCAAGAAATATGGGCCCCACCCTTTGGGAGCCTTTTGGGTGTCAATTCTGACCAAAGGGATAGGCTAATTCAAATATCTACTAGGGTAAGTTGTAATTCAATTGGTCACTTATGTGTGATCTAACATGACTGTGCAGCTTTCTCTGTGTGTTACAATTTCATTGGCCACTTGTGTGTAGCCAGGCCCAATCTCATGGCCTTTGCCCTTAAAAGCTAGTCTGTGAAGCAGAGAGAGGTTGCCTTCTCTGTAAGAGGCGCTGCCCTGAACGTTCAGTTTGATTCTTGATGCTTGGTGTGAAATCAAGCTTTGCTTGACCTTCACTTTGTTTCAGTCTTGCTCCTTTAATCAGGGACCCATTATTGGGGGACCTAACAAAGCAAGAAGCATGAAGATTCCTTAAAATATTATTTCAGCAATTCAGATATGAGATGATTTTAGCCTATATTCTTTTGTGTTAGGTTATCAAAATTTGGAATAGAGAGAAGTGAATGAATTAGAGCAGTTTTCAATAATACTGGTTATATATTATAGCTTTCTGGGTTTTAAATTATTATTATTAATCCTATGTCAAGGACCTACATCAGACCAACTGAATCAGAATTTCTGGAGATAGGACTTGGGCAAGTATGCATTTTTAAAATGTTTTCCAGGCTATTTTTCTATTCAGAATAAGATGAAAACTACTAGATTAGAGAAGTACAGAGAAGGAAAAATAGACAAAACTTGATTGATTGGATGTGGTTATAAAGGCACGAAACGTTATAAAGGTTATAAAGGCAGGAAAGAATGAGTACTCAGGTTTCTGAATATTTTTGTAATAGGATGGATAATGGTGACATTTATTTGGACAGGAAATGGAGAGGGAGAGAGAGAGAGAGCTAGTGTGTGTGCAAGTTTTTGATGTAAAGGTGGATCCTGCTTGAATATGTTGAGTTTGAAGGTCCTAGCCAAATGCAGATGTAGGGAAGGCAGTTGGGTCTGATGTCTGGGACTCAGAAGAAATATTGGGTGTAAAGGTATGAAACTAGGAAGCATTTTGTGTAGCTAATACCTGGTACTGTGAGAGTGGCTATAGCATCCAAAAAATCTTTACAGCGAGAACTCTAGGACTTAATCCTGAGAAATTCCATCACTGAATATTTAGTTAGAACAGAAGGAACCTAGAAAGAAAACTGATAATAAATGCTTTAATGTATTCAAAGTCAAGGGAATAGGTTTCAGGGGGGGGGTGTGATCAAATATGTTGACTTCTGCTAAGAGGTATAGTAATAAAAGTACTATATGCATTTTACATTCATCACCTGGAAGAAACCAAGTCTGGTGCAATTTAACTTCTCTCTATTTATTTTTATACTGAAATAACACAAAAAGTATCCAGAGGAAAACAAAAAGCAATAAAGAATAACATAACTCTACCAAATTTTTCTTGGATATTTAATTTTTCACATGTTCACTTTTTCTCTTCAAATTCACATCTTCTTTTCACCTCTTGGCCTCCCATATTCATTCCCTGTTTCTTATACTTTGATTCATTTTACTAAGAAAATGGAAGCAAACAGAAGATATCTATCTCATTCTCCTAATTCTTCTTTCCTATCTGCATCAGTGCTTAAAATCTCTTCTTTTCTTTCCATTACCATGGAGAAATCTTCTTACTCCTATTTTATGCCAGACTCTCCAGTTTTTTTTTTTTTGTGTGTGTGTGTGTAGAAGCATTTATAAACATATATTTTTATCCCCAGGGGTACAGGTCTGTGAATCACCAGGTTTACACACTTCACAGCACTCACCAAAGCACATACCCTCCCCAATGTCCATAATACCACCACCATCTCCCAAACCCCCTCCCCCCAGCAACCCTCAGTTTGTTTTGTGAGATTAAGAGTCACTTATGGTTTGTCTCCCTCCCAATCCCATCTTCTTTCATTGATTCTTCTTGTACCCACTTAAGCCCCCATGTTGCAACACCACTTCCTCATATCAGGGAGATCATATGATAGTTGTCTTTCTCCGCTTGACTTATTTTGCTAAGCATGATACGCTCTAGTTCCATCCATGTTGTTGCAAATGGCAAGATTTCATTTCTTTTGATGGCTGCATAGTATTCCATTGTGTATATATACCACATCTTCTTGATCCATTCATCTGTTGATGGACATCTAGGTTCTTTCCATAGTTTGGCTATTGTGGACATTGCTGCTATAAACATTCGAGTACACGTGCCCCTTTGGATCACTACGTTTGTATCTTTAGGGTAAATACCCAATAGTGCAATTGCTGGGTCATAGGGCAGTTCTATTTTAAACAATTTGAGGAACCTCCATGCTGTTTTCCAGAGTGGCTGCACCAGCTTGCATTCCCACCAACAGTGTAGGAGGGTTCCCCTTTCTCCGCATCCTCGCCAGCATCTGTCATTTCCTGACTTGTTGATTTTAGCCATTCTGACTGGTGTGAGGTGATATCGCATTGTGGTTTTGATTTGTATTTCCATGATGCCAAGTGATATGGAGCACTTTTTCATGTGTCTGTTGGCCATCTGGATGTCTTCCTTGCAGAAATGTCTGTTCATGTCCTCTGCCCATTTCTTGATTGGATTATTTGTTCTTTGGGTGTTGAGTTTGCTAAGTTCTTTATAGATTCTGGACACTAGTCCTTTATCTGATATGTCGTTTGCAAATATCTTCTCCCATTCTGTCAGTTGTCTTTTGATTTTGTTAACTGTTTCCTTTGCTGTGCAAAAGCTTTTGATCTTGATGAAATCCCAATAGTTCATTTTTGCCCTTGCTTCCCTTGCCTTTGGCGTTGTTCCTAGGAAGATGTTGCTGCGGCAGAGGTCGAAGAGGTTGCTGCCTGTGTTCTCCTCAAGGATTTTGATGGATTCCTTTCGCACATTGAGGTCCTTCATCCATTTTGAGTCTATTTTCGTGTGTGGTGTAAGGAAATGGTCCAATTTCATTTTTCTGCATGTGGCTGTCCAATTTTCCCAGCACCATTTATTGAAAAGGCTGTCTCTTTTCCATTGGACATTCTTTCCTGCTTTGTCGAAGATTAGTTGACCATAGAGTTGAGAGTCTATTTCTGGGCTCTCCATTCTGTTCCATTGATCTATGGGTCTGTTTTTGTGCCAGTACCATGCTGTCTTGATGATGACAGCTTTGTAATAGAGCTTGAAGTCCGGGATTGTGATGCCACCGACGTTGGCTTTCTTTTTCAATATCCCTTTAGCTATTCGAGGTCTTTTCTGGTTCCATATAAATTTTAGAATTATTTGTTCCATTTCTTTGAAAAAGATGGATGGTACATTGATAGGAATTGCATTAAATGTGTAGATTGCTTTAGGTAACATAGACATTTTCAAAATATTTATTCTTCCAATCCAGGAGCATGGAACATTTTTACATTTCTTTGTGTCTTCCTCAATTTCTTTCATGAGTACTTTATAGTTTTCTGAGTATAGATTCTGTGTCTCTTTGGTTAGGTTTATTCCTAGGTATCTTATGGTTTTGGGTGCAATTGCAAATGGGATTGACTCCTTATTTTCCCTTTCTTCTGTCTTGCTGTTGGTGTAGAGAAATGCAACTGATTTCTGTGCATTGATTTTATATCCTGACACTTTACTGAAATCCTGTATAAGTTCTAGCAGTTTTGGAGTGGAGTCTTTTGGGTTTTCCACATATAGTATCATATCATCTGCGAAGAGTGATAATATGACTTCTTCTTTGCCGATTTGGATGCCTTTAATTTCCTTTTGTTGTCTGATTGCTGAGGCTAGGACCTCTAGTACTATGTTGAATAGCAGTGGTGATAATGGACATCCCTGCCGTGTTCCTGACCTTAGCAGAAAAGCTTTCAGTTTTTCTCCATTGAGAATGATATTTGCGGTGGGTTTTTCATAGATGGCTTTGATGATATTGAGGTATGTGCCGTCTATCCCTACACTTTGAAGAGTTTTGATCAGGAAGGGATGCTGTACTTTGTCAAATGCTTTTTCAGCATTTATTGAGAGTATCATATGGTTCTTGTTCTTACTTTTATTGATGTGTTGTATCACATTGACTGATTTGCGGATGTTGAACCAACCTTGCAGCCCTGGAATAAATCCCACTTGGTCGTGGCGAATAATCTTTTTAATGTACCGTTGAATCCTATTGGCTAGTATTTTGTTGAGTTTTTTCGCATCTGTGTTCATCAAGGATATTGGTCTATAGCTCTCTTTTTTGGTGGGATCCTTGTCTGGTTTTGGGATCAAGGTGATGCTGGCCTCATAAAATGAGTTTGGAAGTTTTCCTTCCATTTCTATTTTTTGGAACAGTTTTAGGAGAATAGGAATTAGTTCTCCTTTAAATGTTTGGTAGAATTCCCCCGGGAAGCCGTCTGGCCCTGGGCTTTTGTTTGTTTGGAGATTTTTAATGACTGTTTCAATCTCCTTACTGGTTATGTGTCTGTTCAGGCTTTCTATTTCTTCCTGGTTCAGTTGTGGTAGTTTATATGTTTCTAGGAATGCATCCATTTCTTCCAGATTGTCAAATTTATTGCCGTAGAGTTGCTCATAGCATGTTCTTATAATAGTTTGTATTTCTTTGGTGTTAGTTGTGATCTCTCCTCTTTCATTCATGATTTTATTTATTTGGGTCCTTTCTCTTTTCTTTTTGATAAGTCGGGCCAGGGGTTTATCAATTTTATTAATTCTTTCAAAGAACCAGCTCCTAGTTCCGTTGATTTTTCTATTGTTTTTTTGTTTTCTATTTCATTGATTTCTGCTCTGATCTTTATGATTTCTCTTCTCCTGCTAGGCTTAGGGTTTCTTTCTTGTTCTTTCTCCAGCTCCTTTAGGTGTAGGGTTAGATTGTGTACCTGAGACCTTTCTTGTTTCTTGAGAAAGGCTTGTACCGCTATATATTTTCCTCTCAGGACTGCCTTTGTTGTGTCCCACAGATTTTGAACCGTTGTATTTTCATTATCATTTGTTTCCATGATTTTTTTCAATTCTTCTTTAATTTCTCGGTTGACCCATTCATTCTTTAGAAGGATGCTGTCTAGTCTCCATGTATTTTGGTTCTTTTCAAACTTCCTTTTGTGGTTGAGTTCTAGCTTTAGAGCATTGTGGTCTGAAAATATGCAGGGAATGATCCCAATCTTTTGATACCGGTTGAGTCCTGATTTAGGACTGAGGATGTGATCTATTCTGGAGAATGTTCCATGTGCACTAGAGAAGAATGTGTATTCTGTTGCTTTGGGATGAAATGTTCTGAATATATCTGTGATGTCCATCTGGTCCAGTGTGTGATTTAAGGCCTTTATTTCCTTGCTGATCTTTTGCTTGGATGATCTGTCCATTTCAGTGAGGGGCGTGTTAAAGTCCCCTACTATTATTGTATTATTGTTGATGTGTTTCTTTGATTTTGTTATTAATTGGTTTATATAGTTGGCTGCTCCCACGTTGGGGGCATAGATATTTAAAATTGTTAGATCTTCTTGTTGGACAGACCCTTTGAGTATGATATAGTGTCCTTCCTCATCTCATATTATAGTCTTTGGCTTAAAATCTAATTGATCTGATATAAAGATTGCCACTCCTGCTTTCTTCTGATGTCCATTAGCATGGTAAATTCTTTTCCACCCCCTCACTTTAAATCTGGAGGTGTCTTCGGGCTTAAAATGAGTTTCTTGGAGGCAACATATAGATGGGTTTTGTTTTTGTATCCATTCTGATAGCCTGTGTCTTTTGACAGGGGCATTTAGCCCATTAACATTCAGGGTAACTATTGAGAGATATGAATTTAGTGCCATTGTTTTGCCTGTAAGGTGACTGTTACTGTATATGGTCTCTGTTCCTTTCTGATCTACCACTTGTAGGCTCTCTCTTTGCTTAGAGGACCCCTTTCAAGATTTCCTGTAGAGCTGGTTTGGTGTTTGCAAACTCTTTCAGTTGTTGTTTGTCCTGGAAGCTTTTAATCTCTCCTTCTATTTTCAATGATAGCCTAGCTGGATATAGTATTCTGGGCTGCATGTTTTTCTCGTTTAGTGCTCTGAAAATATCATGCCAGCTCTTTCTGGCCTGCCAGGTCTCTGTGGATAAGTCAGCTGCCAATCTAATATTTTTACCATTGTATGTTACAGACTTCTTTTCCCGGGCTGGTTTCAGGATTTTCTCTTTGTCACTGAGACTTGTAAATTTTACTATTAGGTGACGGGGTGTGGGCCTATTCTTATTGATTTTGAGGGGCGTTCTCTGAACCTCCTGAATTTTGATGCTCATTCCCTTTGCCATATTGGGGAAATTCTCCCCAATAATTCTCTCTAGTATACCTTCTTCTCCCCTCTCTCTTTCTTCTTCTTCTGGAATCCCAATTATTCTAATGTTGTTTCGTCTTATGGTGTCACTTATCTCTCGAATTCTCCCCTCATGATCCAGTAGCTGTTTGTCCCTCTTTTGCTCAGCTTCTTTATTCTCTGTCATTTGGTCTTCTATATCACTAATTCTTTCTTCTGCCTCATTTATCCTAGCAGTGAGAGCCTCCATTTTTAATTGCATCTCATTAATAGCTTTTTTGATTTCAACTTGGTTAGATTTTAGTTCTTTTATTTCTCCAGAAAGGGCTTTTATATCTCTCGAGAGGGTTTCTCTAATATCTTCCATGCCTTTTTCGAGCCCGGCTAGAACCTTGAGAATTGTCATTCTGAACTCTAGATCTGACATATTACCAATGTCTGTATTGATTAGGTCCCTATCCTTCGGTACTGCCTCTTGTTCTTTTTTTTGTGTTGAATTTTTCCGTCTTGTTATTTTGTCCAGAGAAGAGTATATGAAGGGGCAAGTAAAATACTAAAAGGGTGGCAACAACCCCAGGAAAATATGCTTTAACCAAATTAGAAGAGATCCCAAATCGTGAGGGGGGAGAAAGGGGATAAAAAGAGGTTCAAAAAGGAAGAAAGAAAAAAAAAAGAAAAAAGAAAAAAAAAGAAAAGAATTTTAAAAAAAAAGAAAACACCTAAGAAAAATATAAAAAAGAAAAAATATATATATTAGATAAACTAGTAAAAAATCGTTAAAAAAGAAAAAGGTAACAGTAAAAAAAAATTTTACCCGAAGGCGAGAAAAAAAAAACAAAAAATGAAAAAGAAAAAAATTAAATTAACCGCAAGACTAAAAAATATCACAGGGAAAAAGCCATGAGTTCCGTGCTTTGCTTTCTCCTCCTCTAGAATTCTGCTGCTCTCCTTGGTATTGAAACCGCACTCTTTGGTAGGTGAACTTGGTCTCGGCTGGATTTCTTGTTGATCTTCTGGGGGAGGGGCCTGTTTTAGTGATTCTCAAGTGTCTTTGCCCCAGGCGTAATTGCACCGCCCTTACCAGGGGCCGGGGTGAGTAATCCGCTTGGGTTTGCTTTCAGGAGCTTTTGTTCCCTGAGCGCTTTCCGTAGAGTTCCGGAGGACGGGAATACAAATGGCGGCCTCCTGGTCTCCGGCCCGGAGGAGCCAGAGAGCCCAGGGCCGCACTCCTCAGTGCGCGCTCAGAGAACCGCGCCCAGTTACTCCCGTCTGCCTGACCTCCGGCCGCGCTCCGAGCTCACCGAGCCTGCGACCGGTTCAAGGTCACCCCAAGCTGTGAGCTTACTGTCGGCTCTGTCTCTGTAGCCGGCTTTCCCGTTCCAATACCCGCAAGCTCTGCGACACTCAGACACCCCCGATCCTTCTGTGACCCTGCGGGACCTGAGGCCACACTGACCCTGTGTGGGCTTTGCCCCGGGTAGCCTCTGGAGCGATGTCCCTCAGCGGAACAGACTTTTAAAAGTCCTGATTTTGTGCGCGTTTGCTCCGCCGCTTGCCGGGAGCCGGCCTCTCCCCCGGGGTCTATCTTCCCGTTGCTTTGGATTCACTTCTCCGCCGGTCCTACCTTTCAGAAAGTGGTTGTTTTTCTGTTTCCAGAATTGCTGTTCTTCTTCTCTTCAATCTGCCGATGGATTTTCAGGTGTTTGCAATCTTTAGATAAGCTATCTAGCTGATCTCCAGCTAGCTGAAGTAGTCTCAGCCTGCTACTTCTCCGCCATCTTGACTCCTCCCCCAGTCTCTCCAGTTTTAAACCAAATCTTAACTTATTTCATCAAAGTTTAAAGTAGCTCTCAACCTGCCACAATCCTGCACTACCATTTCCTTCTTCAGACTTTCTCATTTGTACCCTTAGTGTTTTTCTGTACACTAATATGCAAATAAATCTCCCACCTGGAAATAGTCATCCTCTTTTGACCTCAAACTGTGTTTATTCATCTCCTCATTTCTTTTTCCTCTTAACTACATACCAACTAAAACAAAAAACAAAAAGCAAGACAAACAAAACTTTATTTTTAAAGTAGTTTTAAATTTACAACAAAATTGAGGGGAAAGGCAAAGATTTCTCATATACTCCCTCTCTTACCCCTTGCAAAACCTCTCCCTTTATCAACTCACCTACCAGAGCAGTATATTTTTTACAACTGATGAACCTATAGTGACACATCATAATCAACCTCAATCCATAGTTTGCATTATGGTTCACTCTTGCTATAGTACATTCTATGGGTTTAGACAAATGTATAATGACATGCACCTGTCATCAGAATAGCACATATGATATTTTTAGGACCCTAAAAATTCTTTGTGCTCTACCTATTTGTCTCTCTCTACCTTCCTTCCTTAACTATTGATCTTTCAAACTGCCTCCATTATTTGGAGAGTGTCATATAGTTGGAATCATACTGTATGTAGCTTTTTCAGACCAGCTTTTTTCACTTAGTGATATGTATCTAAATTTCCTCCATGTTTAAATAGTTTCATAGGTCATTTCAGAGTGTCATATAGTTGGAATCATACTGAATGTAGCTTTTTCAGATCAGCTTTTTTCACTTAGTGATATGTATCTAAATTTCCTCCATGTTTAAATAGTTTCATACGTCATTTCTTTTTAGTGATCAATGGTATTCCTTTGAATAGATGTAATACAATTTATCCATTCACTTACCAAAGGACAGCTTAGTTGCTTCCAAGTTTTAGAAATTATGGATAAAGGTGCTATAAATATCTGTGTATAGATTTTTGTGTGGAGATTAGATTTTAACTCCTTTGAGTCAGTATCAAGGAATGTGATCATTGAGTCATATGATAAGAGTATGTTTAGTTTGTAAAAAAAACATCAAACTGTCTTCTAAAAATGGCTCTACTGATTTACATTACTATCAATAGTGCAGGACATTTCCTCTGCTCTACATATTCAGCAGCACTTGGTATTGACAGTTTTCTGGATTTTGGTAATTCTGAGAGGTATGTAGTGGTATCTCACTGTTGTTTTAATTTGCAGTTCCGTGCTGACATGTGGTGTGGAGTATGTTTTTGTATACTTATTTACCATCTATATGGCTTCTTCATTTTTAATTAGGTTAAGAGTTCTTTACATATTTTGATTATTAGCCCTTATGAGATACATCCTTTGCAAATATTTCCTTTCACTCTGGGTAATCTTTTCATTCTCATGGCAATGTCTTTCCAGAGCATAAGTTTTTAATTTCACTGAAATATAGCCTTTCAGTTATTTATTTCATGGGTCATGCTTTTGATGTTCTAACTAGATGACCCAAGGTCAATTAAGTTTCTTCTATGTTGTTTGTAGGAGTTCCTTAGTTTTTCATTTTACATTTTAGCCTGAATCCATTTGGAGTTAATTTTTGAAAAGGATCTAAGATCTATGTCTAATTTTTTTATCATTTTATTTGTTTATTTGACACAGAGATAGAGATTACAATAGGCAGAGATACAGGCAGAGGGAGAGGGGGAAACAGGCTCCCTGCTGAGCAAGGAGCCCGATGTGGGGCTTGATCCAAGGATCCTGAGACCATGACCTGACCTGAACTGGAGGCAGAGGCTTAATCCACTAAGCCACCCAGGTGCCCCTAGATTTTTTTTTTTTTAATGCATATGAGTATCCAATTGTTTCAGTACCATTGTTGAAGAGACTGTCCTTCTCCATTGCACCTCAGTTGCTCCTTTGTCAAAAATAAGTTGACTAAATTTATTAGAGTTTATTTCTGGGGTCTCTATTCTGTTCTATTGATCAGTTTGTCCACTTTTTCTTAAACACCATGCTATCTTGATTACTGTAGTTTTGAATTTGAGGTCTTGAATTTGTATAATGTCAGAAGAACTTTGTTCTTTACTATTTTGTTAGGAAGTATGGGTCTTTTGCCTCTCCATAGAAAATTTAGAATCAGTTCACTGATATTCAGAAAATAAGTTGATGGGATTTTGAGTGAGTTATATTCCATCTATAGGTTAAATTGGGAAAAACTGACATCTTGAGACATTGACTGTGTCTCTCCATGAACATGGGATATCTCCATTAATTTAGTTTTTTGATTTTGTTCATCAGAGTTTTGTAGTTTTCTGCATATAGATATACTACATGTTTATGTTGGATTTATATCTAGGCATGTAATCTTTAGGAATGTTAATGTAAATGGCATTGAGTTTTTATTTTTATTTTTTTTATTTTTAAAATATTTTATTTGTTTATTTGACAGAGAGAGAGTGAGCACAAACAGGGGAGCATCAGGCAGAAGGAGGAGAAGCAGGTTCCCACTGAGCAGGAAATCCAATGTGGGGCTCAATCCCAGGATCCTGGGATCATGACCTGAGCCAAAGGCAGGCACTTAACAACTAAGCCACCCAGGTACCTGGCATTGAGTTTTTAATTACAGATGTCCCTTCTTTATTGCTGGAATATAGGAAACCAATCGACTTCTTTAAATAATCTTGTATTGTACAATATTGCTATATTCACTTATTTCTAGGAGATTTTGTTCATTCTCTCAGATTTTCTACATTGATGACCATGTCATCTGTGAACAGACAGTTTTATTTCTTCCTTCCCAACATGTAAAACTTTTACTTTTCTTGTCCTTTAACATTCTATAGAAAGTCCATTACAATATTGAAAAGGAGTAGTAAGAGGATATATCCTTGTCTCGTTCCTGTTCTTAATGGAAAAACCTCAAATTTCTCACCTTTTTGTTAGCTGTATATTTTTGTAAATATTTATGAAGCTGAGGAATTTCCTCTCCATTTTTAGCTTACTGAGCATTGAATTTTGTTCAATGCTTTTTCTGCATCTATTGATATGATCATGTGATTTTTCTTCTTTAGTCCATTGATGTAATGGATTATATTAATGGATTTTCAAAAATTGAACCAACATAGCATACCTGGGAGAAATTGTATTTGGTCATGGGATATAATTATTTTTACACATTGTTGGATTTTGTTTTCAGGATTTGTTTGCTGATTAAAGGATTTATGCATCTATGTTTACAAGAGATATTGACTTATAGGTTTCTTTTCTTGTAACACACCTTTTTAACAGTCACTATCTCTTCTAAAGCCACTTGAAAAATTCCCATTTTATCTCTTTTTAGAAATCCAACACAGGAGGTTATGTTATTCTATCACCCAGTTTTTGTCACACTATCAATGCTGATCCCCATAAAGACCGTCTCTTATATTTCTTATTTAATTCCCTAGTCTCCATTTATCTTCTCCTCTCTTAGCAACTATTGTGATTGAAATTTATCTTTGAGTATGAATTCTCATAAAACATGTACTCATTTGTTACACATTTGTTTTCTATCCATGTTCATGGTATGTTTTATAGAGTGCATTGTGTTTCTCGTTTTCCTTCTATCTATAGTATTAATAATTATCCATATTGCTATTATACATGCAGGTTTCAGTTAAAATTGTTACATGGAATTCCACAATATTTTTCTACCCCAGTTGTTATCCATGTTCTCCAGTGATGCACACCTAGATCTCCATAATCTTCCAGATTGTCTTTAGCATGAAAATACCACTGATGACTGTATTTTCATAGGCTTTCTTTTTTTTTTTTTTTTTAAGATTTTATTTATTTATTTGACAGACAGAGTAAGAGAGGCAGGCAGAGAGAGAGAGAGGGAAACAGGCTCCCTGCTGAGCAGAGAGCCAGAGCAGAGAGACAGCAGAGATCCCAGGACCCTGGGATCATGACGTGAGTTGAAAGCAGAGGCTTTAACCAACTGAGCCACCCAGACACCCATACTTTCTTTTTTGAACCTACGTGACAACTTCCCTGCTATATGCCCAGGAACTTTACTGGCAGAAAAACCAACTAACTGACTACCTAGTTAGCTAACTTATTGACACAAATATATATGCATACATATGCATGTATACAAATTGCAATTGTGATCAGATTTCTCTTCAAAATGTCTACTAGTCTACAATTTAATCATTATTGCCTGAGAGACTCTGTTTCCACAACCACATATTTTTCTTCATTTAAAATACCTTGTATTGCAGCTGTTCTTTCTCTTTAGTACTGTGGTTCATTTATTTGCATTTTTTTTTAAAGATTTTATTTATTCATTGGACAGACAGAGATCACAAGTAGGCAGAGAGGCAGGCAGAGAGAGAGAGAGAGAGAGAGAGGAGGAAGCAGGCTCCCTGCTGAGCAGAGAGCCCGGTGCGGGGCTCGATCCCAGGACGCTGGGATCATGACCTGAACCGAAAGCAGAGGCTTTAACCCACTGAGCCACCCAGGTGCCCCCATTTATTTGTATTTTTAATGTAGCCCTTATTTTTTTCAATTTTGCCAGTCTTCTATAGATGTGAAATATATTTTAGTTGAGTAATTTTTTATGTGTCATTGATTTTTCTTTCTTAAATATTATTTTCTTATGTTTTGTGTTATTCAATGAAGCTTTTGTTCTTTTTTTTTTAGAAAGAATATTTGTTTATTTTTTTATTTGACAGAGAGAGAGAGAGAAAGAGAGAGAAAGAGAATGAGAGAGGGAACATAAGCAGAGGAAGTTGGAGAGGGAGAAGCGGGCTTCCCGCCGCGAAGGGAGGCCAATGCAGGGCTCAATCTCAGGACCCTGGGATAATGAAGGGAGATACTTAGGTGACTGAGCCACCCAGATGCTCTGAGGGTTTTTTCTTTTTCTTTTCTTTTCATTTTTTTAAGATCTTATTTATTTATTTGATAGAGAGAAAGAGAGAGATCACAGGAGGGGCTTGGAAGAAGCAGGCTCCCTGCTGAACAGAGAGCCCAATGTGGGACTTGATCCTAGGACCCTGAGATCATGACCTGAGCAGAAGGCAGAGGCTTAACCCACTGAGCCACCGAGGCACCCTGAGGCTTTTGTTCTTATCACTTCAGTAAAACTATTCTTGTCAGCATCATGAACAAGCACCTTCATGCCAAATCTAATAACCAATATTTATAATTATTAAATTTCTTAATTGCTTATGACATGATTACCCTTGCCCAATTTCTTGAGATGGTTCCTTTTCTTAATTTCTAACATATTATTCTCACCTAATTGCATTCTTACTACACAATTCCTCTTCCGAGTCCCCTTCATGGTTCTTCCTCTTTTGTTTTACCTTTAAAGATTAGAGTATCCCTAATCATTTTTCTTAACCCACATATTTTTGTTATTTATATTATGTCCCTGTGGTTTCACATTCTATCCATATATTGATAATTCAATTCCTAAGTTCATATATATATATATATATTTTTTTTTTTTTAAAGATTTTATTTATTTATTTGACAGAGAGAGATCACAAGTAGGCAGAGAGGCAGACAGAGAGAGGAGGAAGCAGGCTCCCCACTGAGCAGAGAACCCGATGCAGGACTCGATCCCAGGACCCTGAGATCATGACCTGAGCTGAGGGCAGCGGCTTAACTCACTGAGCCATCCAGGCGCCCCCCTAAGTTTATATTTTAAGGTCTGATGCTTCTACTGAGGATTGGAATCATATATCACAGCTGTTTTTTATATTTCCACTGGGTTGTCTAATAAGTATTTCCAATCTAATAAGGCCATGCCAAAAGTATAGATTGATTCCTACCAATGCCAAACTGGCCCTGCCCTTAGTCTCCCAACCTTATTAACAATACTTCCATGAATATACTTTCTTATATGAAAAATTTCAAAGATGTTCTTGATTATTGTCATTCTTGTGGACCAAGCTCGTTACTGCTTCAGGCACTTTACATGTACTGTTCTTATTTATAGAACATTGTTCAAAACAAACTTCTTGAGGTTCATTATTTCTCATCATGTGAATCTCCATTTAAATATTACTTTTTCAGAGGGGATTTCCTTGACATGCATATCTGAAATAGCTCACTTCTCATTTATTTTCTACTTTAAACAGCTTTATTCTTTTCATAGCATTTTTGTCACTTGAAGTTAAATTAGTTACTGGTTTATTTACATATATTTTTTTCTATCTTCATGGTCAAAATGCAAATATAAAGGTGAAGATTTTGTTGGTTTTGTACAATAATCTTGACTCATTCACTACCTGGATACATATGAATACATCAGGGCTTATATATATTTGTTGAAAGACCGTATGATAAATAGAGGTCACATCATGGTTAAAGATAGAAAGAAATGATAAGGACAGGACGAATATGAGTATGTATGATTTGTAATGGTAATAAACCAGGAGAGAGAAAAATAAATTTGGTAGCTAAGAGTGAACCATTCTTGTTATGTATAGAACTACTCACTGAAGTTGCAGGTATTCTTGTGTAGGTGTTGGGCATGTAAGTAGGACAATAAAACATGCCTCTTAGACATTTACATTGTATATGGTAGATTTGGTATCTGAGAATGGGAGGCAGAGACTGCAGTTTCATGGAGAAAAAAAGAGAAATATATTTGTACACACACATATATATAAATGTGTATTTATATACACATACACACACAACCATATATATATATATGTGTGTATGTGTATTTATATGTACCTATATAGAGGATATCCATTTTATATATAGTATATTTTGTATATATATTAAATCATGTACTGGTTCAGATATAAGATCTGATTTATTTTTGTTTTTGTCTTGTAAACAACTGTAACTATTCTAGTTAATATCAAGGAATCTTAGAAGTTAATATGATATAGAAAATAATGTATAGAATTCAGAGTCATAAGCCTTAAATATGGGTCCTGGTTTCTGTGACAACTGGTTCTATCAGGACTCTGACTTAATCATTAACCTCAGCCACCCAATGCTCTATATCTGAAAAAGAAGGGATAATAATGTCAAAGCTGATTCTGAGGTTGATCAAGATTATATTTATATAATCTTGAGAGATATTTATATATAGATATATATATACACATACATATATACACACATATATACATATATACACATATACATATATATACATACATATACATATACATATACATATACATATACATATACATATACATATACATATGTATTCTCTCTTGCCTCCTTAATCATGGTTTATCCTGAATTATTCCTTATGGAGATGGCTGCATGTTCTAAATAGTAATAACACTGAAAAGTGATTCTCTGTATATAAAATGATAGCATCAAAAAAAAAATTGAAAATAATTTTAAAGAATTTTTGAACTTTAGTTATGCACATCTCAAAATTTTGAGGAGTCTTTTCAGTAAGAAGGCCAGATGCTATTTGAACAGGTATCTTTATGTCATGTAATAGGAATTATTGTTTGTTCTTGTTCAAGTATTGTCATGTCAAGTGCATATCCTTATAGATAATATTGGATATGCTGTCAAGTATGCTTGTTCTCTTTTGCTTTTTTGTAGCATTCTATATAAAACAGATATCTTCAGCAAAGCATATTTGTTATGCAGATAGAGTTGGCAACATAAATGTCAAATGGCAAATTCAAATGTCTTTATATTCTTTAATAGCAAAATAGCTCATTCAAAATAAGCATCACATTGTTAGATGCCAGTTTAGGAATTTGAAAATGATGCTAAATTGTGTCTCAGAGTATTTCTCACAGGCTCCTATTTCTAAGAAAAGGCCAAATTAAATGCGGGCTTTTGAACTTTGCATTTAAATATGTCTCAGCAGACCAGTTACATATCTAAGTGACTTTAGGGACAAAGGCACGTCGCTATGCTAGGTTCACCAATAACTAACTCTATGATTTTGGACAAGTTATTCAAATTAGGAATCTCAGATATCACATTTTTAAAATAAATGAGTGTAATTTTAAAGCTAAATCCATCCATAAAATAAAATAAAATAAAAGTGAAAATAAAAGTACATAGTATCTATAAAGAATGTAAAACTAGCATTTAATAATTATTCAATTGAAGTTAGTTTTATTATCTTTATTGTTATTATTATTATTAACAACTCAAACTTATGTCTCCATGAAACATTTACAGAAACACTCTTTAAGCAGTCAAGTGTATACAATTCATTTGCAAAGTCATTGCACTTAACAACTTGTTTTTCATTCTGTTTCTGTGACTGTCTCTCATGGCCTTTGAGTTTCTTAAGGTCTGTGAATTTACTTTTTATTGGTGTTACCAGTGCCCAGCATATTGCTTGGCACACAGTAGTCCTGCATTCCATATTAATTGAATAAATTGGTTGATTCACTTTCATATGACAAAACCTTATTTGCAAACACTATTTAAACACTCTGAAAAATTAAGCAGCAATTAAAAATGTTTTCTTATTTATAAGAATCCTTATTTTCATAAAATATACTTGTGTGTTAAATTCTTGATGGTTCCTACTATTCTACCATGGGTGAATGCTGGGGTAAGTGACAGTCACTTTCTGTTATAATATGCAGAAGAACTAAAGTGGAGAAAATCTGCAGACATCATATCACATTTTCATTTTACACATATCTGTTGATTCTTTGTAATCTCCCTTCAATCTACCCCAAGGAGTCTATAAGAGTAAATCTCAGTAACCATCTGAAAACCCATCAGAGTGACTAGATCATGCAGAAACTAAATATCCTATTCACATTTTCTAAAAATGAGCTTATCTCCTTTAGCAAAGGCATAACAGACTATTCTTCAAGGTTCTCCCCCACCACACACACATGATGCATGGTTAATTTCATTTTGAAAATTGATTAGACTACCTGATTGATTGCTGTGATTGCTTTTCTTGTCTTGAGAAAGGAGATAGCATTTATAATTCTTATTAAAAGTTGATTAGTATTTAATACTGTTAGTCTTGTTGAATGTTGCATAATAAATTTTAAAACCGAAACCTGCATGGCCAATTACTAAATATAAATACAAAGTAAATCACATCTTCAAGTAGTATAAAAAATTCAAAGGCATGATCTTGGATGTTAAAACAAACCTGAAAACAAATCTCATTAAAGGAAGTAGCTCTGTAGTCTTATAAAAGCTTTTGTTGTCTTTGTGGATATGTTTGTGATTTCAGCCTGGGAGTGAATACAATCTGCTTTGTCCCTAATGCGTTTAATAATTTGCATAACATAGAACTATACAACTATCCAGTTTTTTTTTTATTTTCTTAAGGGTTGTTTCCATGATTAAAGTATATCATGAATTAAAATGTGTATGCCTTCTATGTACAGACCTAATCTACATACTCATACTCTTTTGATACTTTGACAGGAATATTTAACTGTATTTTGAAATATATTTGCTAGTAAATGGAATCCAAGTTAATCTAACAGACGATATAAAATCCTATCATTGCGAAAATATGCCTATTGCCTAACCCTGTTGAACAGTTCTCAGAGAGTATGAGATCTCCCATGAGTACTGAATGAAGGGCTTCTTGATCCTGTGACACAAAAGAATTGTGACTTCAAGGTGGTGTTGGTTTTGAGGCTCCTGGCCCTGTGTTACCAAATGTTTTCAGAGAGATCAGGGCATTATTCCCTCTGACCAGACTTTGAGTATATTGCTTGTGGCCCTTGGGGACCACACACATACCATATCTTTAAATCTGATATAAAGGAACAATAACAACAACAAACCCACAAAATGATGGCAGAGTACAACTGAATCTGTGAGCATGTTCTGGCTAAACTTTATGCAGTGGCTGCCTGAGTCACCTACCCTGAATCTCGTGGCCCATTGTGCAGAAGTCTATCACTCTGTGGACAGCAGACAATTGAGATTAGTACAAGTGACACGCACTTGGGCAGGAGTGCCAAGCAGGCAGAAAAAATGAGCAAAAGGGAAATGAAGTGACCTCCTAGCAGCAGATGAACATGACTCAATCAGCAATGGAAATCAATGAACTGAAAGGAACTGGCTGAGAAAATCAATGAGAGAATAATGCACTGACCAATGAACTTTGTCTGCTTTTGTATTCTTGTCTGGCTGTAGCAACCTACATATCAAGCATATCTCTTCCAGATCTTTCTAGCCTTTCCATCACTATTTACATTCTTACTTGCCTCTAGCTCCCATGCTACTGTACGTCAGGCTCTGTGAGCAATTTTAAGTATCCGAAGATGATGCAAGTGTCATTTTCCCTCACTCTTCATGATAAATCAACCAGAGAGAAGACTTCATCTAAGAGTCTGGCTATCTAAAATATGGCAGAGTGGAGAATAGCAGAAATTAAACTGGGTGTCCAGGGCATACAGGCAAGTTACAGCTTTGCTTCTAAATTGTATCTCTGTGTCATTTACTTAAACTTCAAACTTCAATTATAAAGGACACAGTATGTAGATAGCTTAAACAACAGCAGTGTGTTAGACAATGTGCTAGAAACCATCTCTGTCTCACAAGATTCTTAAGTTTCCAAGTTATTTATTATCTGTAGTGAATTAAGCAAATGTTATCACTGAAGGAAGGGACATCATTTTGTTTCATGAAGCAGTAAGATTTGGGAAGTCAAATGAACATTTAAACAAAATTTTAGGGTTTATGCTTATAAATCCTGAGTAATAATGAGCAGGTCATGGGAAAGAAAATGTCACAAATTCAGTTAATATCGTGGAATTAAATTCTGAAGACTTTGTATTTGGTGTTCTGCCTTGTACTGTATGGTCTTCCACAACCACCATTTCCTATGCTTCTGCTTCCTATTCTTCACCATAGCTGCTGGCTGTTTCCTCAGCTCCTTGTGAGATGACAGTAAGAATAATTTCATTGAAAGAATCTCAAAATCTATAGAGTTGAAAATAAAATATAAAGTACAATGACTGGGAAAATAGCAACAATATCTATATACAGACAGTTTACAAGGAGAACAAACACAGACTTTTTTTTTCAGCTTATCAAAAATAAAACAAAATGGTGGGCAGGCCTAATATTGTCGCATTCTGTGACCTAGCTGAGCTATCTTCTTCTCTTTTAACAGCAGGAAATGATTTTTTTTTCCTGATTCATAATGCTGTGAACATTGATTAAATATTTTAGTCTGTTAACATTTCTGTTTAGTTCCATAAGTCTCCAGTCCTTTTTTTGGTTCTTTCCCTAAGTACACTGTATATACCTAGATGGCCTGGTTATGACTCAGAATTCTTTGTAACTTCCATCAAATTTAGCAAAGCAGCTCAGTTGAGAATAAATGTTCAAAATATATGTTGTTGTTGTTGCTAATGAACATTGCTAATGAACTGCCTTAATTTTGTTAAGTATTTACTACTACCAGTAATAAAAATGCATAGCATTTAATACATATTTTAATCTTTACTAAATCCTGTGAGCTGATTTTTCAGTTTTATGTGTAGGAATGACAGGATACAGAATATAAAAGTCAATTGCCCTAGACTGCAAGACTTCTAACTAAGGACCAGAAGCTTTCAGCTTCTCTCTGTAGCGGGTTCTTAAAAAAGGAAATCTTAAGTATAGAGTTCCTATGACAATAAAGATCCTTCTTAGTGAAGCTTTTCTGAGAATAATTCCTTCTTTAGCCTTAGGAGTCCTCTTGTTTGGTCTGAGAGTCCTTCTTCAGAGAAGGGGATCCCCCTCAGCTCATACTGCCAGTGAAGTTAATTTTATCCCTTCATGTCAGCTATGAGTTGGCTACTCTCAGAAGGAACTCTTACAGAGCTCAAAGTCTATTCTCTATAGCCTAACTTATTGGTTTTTAAGTTTTTCAAACTGTTGTGTTTTTGCTTACTTGGTATATATTTTTCAGAATATAATTTGGAATGTCAAATTACAAACAGATAGTGTAGCTCTTCAATATGAAGTAGTAGAGTGAACGAACAGGAGTCCTGTTCCCTCCAAGAGGGACCTGGGGTCCTTTTACCACTGGGTTCCAGTATTCTGCAGATTGCTGTGGGGTGGGATGGAGAGGGAGAGGGAGAAGGAGGTTCTCCACTAAGCAGGGGCCCGATGCACCCTGAGATCATAACTTGAGCTGAAGGCAGAGGCTTAATTGACTGAGTCATCCAGGAGCCCCTGAGAATTGAATTTTTTTTTCTATGAAATGTGATTATAAAATTTTTACATTTTGACACTTTTATGGAAATTAGAAAACAATATGGGGCTCATCAGACATCTAAACAAGGGTCATTTTCTTTTTTGCTAAAGATAAAATGATATGTACTTTCATTCAACATATTTTGCTTACTATTTTAGGTAGGGTAAAATGCGTACACAGAGTATCAATTCTGGCTCCAGTTGTAATTAAATTCAAATTTAATAAACTTTCAAATTTATTGGTTCAGTCAGTTTAGCGTCTGCCTTTGGCTCAGTTAATGATTGCAAAGTCCTGGCATCAAGTGCCACATCAGGCTCCTTGCTCAGCAGGGATCCTGCCTTTCCCTCTGCCTGCTGTTCCCCCTGCTTGTCCTCTCTGGCAAATAAATAAATAAACAAACACACAAATAAAATCTTCAAAAAAATTATAACTGGAACAGTAATCTAAGGTCCAAAGAAACTAAATGAAGAAAAAAAAATTGCGAAGAATGAGTAGAACTTAACTGGTGAGGAGAAAAACAACTGTAGCAATAAATAAGATATGTTAAAACAGGTGCAGATGAATATGAATATAAGGCTTCCAGGTAAATGAGCACTTGAGCAGAGATTCTGTCCAGGACTGAAGCAATAAAATGACTTGCAGCTAGTGGCATTATGCAAACAGGGTGGTAGAAGACCATGGATTGGTTGTTGTCTCAGGAAACATACAATTAGTTACTAGAGCAAAATTATTTCAAAGATGTTGTTCTTTGGTTTAGTCTTAAAAGGGACAAGTATATAAAGGATGGATAGGATACCTGTCAGATGGAACTAGAAGATATTTAAAAAGGAGCCTCTGAGGATAAAATAGTGATGATTGCTGACTTGGGGCTGTTGACCAGAGTCAGACAAAGCAATCGAAGAAAAGAACATCCCTAGAAGCAAATACATCATTGCTGGAAGCTGACAGAACACAAGTTCTTGGTTAATTGGAACTAGAATTTTAGGGAATGAAGTGCTGTTAGGGCATGACTGCATGAATTCAATTTTGAATACTTCTCAAAACAAACAACTCACTATCTCCCCTGCAATGCAATTCAGGTTGTAACAGAATTCGGTTACTGATTGGCTATGAGAAAGGAAAAAAAAACAAACTTATTATCTCTCTTTGCCTAGAATGTGACTATTATTGCTGTAAACTATACATAAAATTTTTAAAATATGAGAAATAGCAGATAATGCTCTAAGATAGAATGTTACCCTAAAATGTTAAAAGAATTAAGTATATTTACTTACACTATAATGTTTGCTTTTAATAAGCAGTATATAAAATTTTATGAACAAATCAAAATTATCTAAGCAAAATATATATCAAAAATTAAAAAAATTATATTAGCAGGAGTTAGTTGCCATTAGTGGTATAAGTACATGAACACACATATACACACAGATATATATAATTTGTGTTTTTTAACTGTCTATAATTTTGAACTTTTTCGATAATTGGAAGGTAATACTTTTATAACTAGAAAAAAGTAATAAAATCACAGAAAATTATTAAGATGATATTAAAACAGTTCTTTGGAAAAGAGAAAAATAGAAATCTGAAAGTTTTTATTAAATTGATCTTACTAAAATTTAATTAGATGACTAATTCCATCAAAGTTAGACATAATTTCATCAGAATTTCAAGATTTCAAATCTGTTCAAAGAACCAATGCTATTTGTGGGAATACTATTGAAATGTTGTATACTCAGTTTAGTCTATGTGAAAGTGTTTTCAAATATCCTTAAAATTGTTTGCATATTTGTTAACACATTTGATAAAATTTAACATGTGGGGTATATCTGCAAAGATAATGAACTTTTCAATTCTGCATATGTCATGTTGATGATCTCTCTGTGTGAACACAGGCCAACATTTCCTAATTCGCCGTAGGATATCAACCTTTGCACTTGAACATCTGCTATACAAAACATTTGAATCTCTCTGAGACTACCTGGGGTCCAGGCTTTTGCAAGTATGTTTAGCTTTAAGTTTTTGCTAGCACACTTCTCGTAAAACCCTAGCTAAGATAAATTTACCAAATAAGGTAATCTCAAAAACAAGCTATTATTAATTGTGTCCTCTAAATTATGTTCTGTCTTTGCCTTAATTTGATCACAAGTTTTGTCTTAGTTTCTTGTAGATCTTTATTACCTTGGTTACTTGCTTAGTGGGTAACAGTATGTTTTTGGTCCACAGAATTCTGGCTTTCATTATCTTTGCCCCTTGATGTCATACCTGATGTAGATATGTTAGGTTACATGACAAAAGGGAATTTTAAATAGAATTAAGGTTATAGACTTTAACATAGGGAGAATATCCAGGATTATCTGGGTGTATCCAGTATAACCACTTGAGCCCTAAAAGCAGAGAATTTCCAGCTCGGTCAGTCAGAGAAATGTGGCAGAAAAAGAGTAAGGAGAGATGGGACAAAAGAAGTCAAAGAGAGTCAAAACATAAGTAAGATCTTGAGATAAGTTGCTGGCTTTGAAGATGCAGAAAAGGCCCAGAAACCAGGGATATAAGTGGCTTCTACACCCTTAGAATGACTTCTGACCAGGAGCCACTAAAGAAACAGAAATCTTATTCTACAATTATGCGGAACTGAATTCTGTCACCCATCTTAATGAACCTGGAAAATGGATTCTTCCCAAAGGAAGGATCCTCAAAGGAAATCCAGTCCTGCTAATACCTTAATTCCTGCCTTGAATACTCCATGCAGAGAAACCAGCTAAGCTACTTGGTACTCAGACTTGTGATCGACAGAACTCTGAGACAAACATTTCTGTTGTTTCAAACCACAAAATTTGTGGTATTTTTTAAAATGAAGATAGTAGAAAACTGATACAGTGTTCTACCTCTGGTTTTTATGTGGGCAAGTATAACAATGGTCATATAAAGAATAGTTCACACGTTTTCTAAATATATAAGATCTTGAATTACTCTTGCACAAGAAAATATGATATGGTCTACCATATATAACAATAGTAAAACCTAATCACTTATCTTACCATCAAGAAAACAAAACAAAAAGGCAACTCATGGAAAGGGAGAAAATACTTGCCAATCACATATCCAATAAGGGGTTAATATTAAAAATATATAAGGAATGCATACAACTTAATAGCAAAAAACAAAGCAAAATAAAATAAAATATAAATAAAAACATAAAATAAAACAGAACCTTACAAATAATCCAATTAAAATGGGCAATGTGATACACAATGGCATATTATTTAGGCATTAAAAAAGGTCTGAATAGATTTTTTTTGCACAAAGACATAAAACTGGCTAATAGGTATATGAAAAGGGGATCAACATTAGCATATCAACAGGGAAATGCACATCAAAACCACAATCTGAGATATCCCCTCACACCTGTTTGAACTGCTATTATAAAAAGACACAAAATAAGTGCTGATGAGGATATAGATAAAGAAACAATTGTGCACTGTTGGTGGGAGCATAAACTGGTAGTCACTATTCTATACTGATTCTTCAAAAAATTAAAAATAGAACTACCATATGATCCAGCAAATCCACTTCAGAATATTTATATGAAGAAAATGAAAATACTAACGGGAAAAGATATATGCACCCCCATGTTCACTTCTGCATTATTTTTCATAACCAAAATATGTAAACAATCTAACTATCAATGGGTGAGTAAAGAAAATGTGAATTATATCTACATATCTATATATCTATATATGTGTATATAATGAAATATTATTATATATATTATAATATATATTTTACATATATATACATATATATAATGAGATGTTATTCAGTCATAAAAAGAAGGAAATCTTGCCATTTGTACCAACAAGGATGAGTCCTGAAAGCATTGTGGTAAGTGAAATAAGTCACAGTGAAAGATAAGTACTGTATAATCTCACTTATATGCTAAATCCAAAAACAAACAAGCAGACAAACACGCAAACATATAAGCAAAAACAAACCCAACCTCACAGATAGACGGAACAGATTGGTAGTTGCCAGAGTTAGGAGATATAGGGGGTGGGTGAAATTGATAAATAGAGTCAAAAGATACAAACTTCCATTTATAAAATAAATAAATCAAGGGAATGTAATGTTAAAAAAAAAAAAGACAATGTCATACACAGACTGGAATAGAATTCAGTCTTTAAAAAAATCTTGTCTTTTGTGATAACACGGATGAACCTGGAAGGCATTATGCCAACCAAGTGAGACAAGCCAGACAAAGATAATACTGTGTGATATTACTTATATGGGAAGCTTAATAAAATAAAATAAAATAAAATAAAATAAAATAGGTTGCCAGGGGAGGGACTAGGGTGAAGGAAATAAGGAGATGTTGGCAAAAATGTATAAACATTTAGTTATAAAATGAATAAGATCTAAAGACCTAATGATCTAATATAGAATATGATGATTATGATCGGTAACATTGTATTATATAATTGAAATTTGTTAAGAGAATAGAATTTAAATATTCTCAGTGAGAAAAAAAGGTAAATATGTAAGGTGATGAGATACGGTATTTAACTCAATGTAGAGAATCAATCGCAATGTGTACATATATTGAATTATCACATTGTACACTTTAAATACTTACAGTGTTGTCAAGTATATGTCAATAAAGCAGAAAACACATTATCACTTATCTTGCATGAAAGTAATCACCAAGTAGATTAGAAATAAGTATAAAACACATTTTTAAAAAAATATAAATAAAATAGTGGTGAATATTGATCAGTTTTTAGAATCCAGAGGATTTTCTAAATCTTTTTTTTTTTTAAGAGATTTTTATTTATTTATTTGAAAAAGAGACAGAGATCGTGAGAAAGAGCCCAGGAGCAGAGAGGAGAAGGAGAAGCAGACTCTCCAATGAGCAGGGAGCCCAACACGGAGCTGGATCCCGAGATCCAGGAATAATGACCTGAGCTGAAGGCAGATGCTTAACAACTGAGCCATCCTGGTGCCCCAGATTTTCTTAAACTTAAGAATGATGGAATATGTCGCCAGAAAAAAATAAGGTGGAATTATACCATTTAGTGTGATAAAAGATACATCAGAAAAACAAAAAGAAATTCCATAAAATCAACATAAAGTCAAAATAATTAAAGTATATATGGTAGTGAAAGTTTGAAATCCTTAATGTATAATTATTTTATCTAAAATGCATTAAGTATTTACCCTGTGCTGGGCATTATTCTAGGAGTTCTATATATCTAAATTGATTTAAATTTAAATTTTATCACATGATGCTCATCAATTTTCAGATGAGAGAAATGGAAGTAACATAGAGATTAATTTACTGAAAACCGCATTAATAGTGAGGATCATTTGAGGGGACTAATGAACCCAGGTGGTTTGGCTCCACAATCCATGTGCTATCTCGCTGCTCAGAATTTATAGGGATTAGGACCAGCTATATTATTTTGTGAATACCAGTGTAAAACGAAAATGTGAGGTCCTGGATACCTGGGTGACTCAGTTGGTTAAATAGCTGCCTTCAGCTTAGGTCATGATCTCAGGGTTCTGGGATTGAATTCCCTGCTCAGTGGAGAGTCTGCTTCTCCCTCTCTCCCTCTCTCAAAGAAATGAATAAAATCTTTAAAAAAGAAAATGTAGGGTCCCTTATTCAAAAAACAGAGGGAAAACACCACTAAAGACACTAACATATAAAATTTTTCCTTTTCTTGCATGGTTTCTTTCTCCTCATGGTATTTTGTATTTGTGTTAAATGCCAAGGCGGAGAAGAAATTTTTTTTTTCAATTAGCATGAAATTTATCATCCACTGTTATATTGTGAAATTCCAGTTTTAAATACAAATGTCCAGTTTTAAATGTAAATAACCTGTATATGGAATCACCAAAATTACACAATTAGTATTTTGTGGCTTACCACAGAATACAGTACAACCTGGCCAGAAAAGTCAAACAACAATAAGACTCAGCAACATTGGAAGGAGGAAGAGTTTCCTTGGATGCACTGAGGAAACTCAGGGGGTGATCCTTAATTCATGAGGATAGAGATGCACATGTGAAGACTATTATGGCTTCCAGCTCCAAACATCCCAGTAAACCTTTCAAAAGAACCATGCACCTGTACAGGCTGAGTTGAGCTATCCCTTTCACGGGCTCAATACCCAAACACATTGCAACAACTCACAGTGGATATTTCCACTTCTGTGCTATTTCACTTTCTATACTGGAATTCACTAGATGCTTCGATTAGGGTGGGCAAGAGGCTTGACCCCAGTGAATTACTCACTAAACACATCACGTCACAGTCATTCCAGGCTAGTGATAGCCACTATTAGCCTTGATACAAGATGTTGTAGGTATCAGAAGTAGAAGGCGACAACTGTCTGGGGAGGGATGTGGAGGGAAAGGTTGGGCAGACCAGGTGGCAGGAAGTTGGGGCAAGTGGTCAATGAAGACCATCCAGGGCAATTGGGATGTGAGGGGAGGTGCATTGGAATTGCCTGAGGCTTTTAGCACCCAGAATGTGCCCCATTATTCCATTGGATTTCACTTATAAAGTTTATAAAATTCAAATTCCAAGATATTATGACTGTTTAATTGGTGAAATCAGGACATTAAACTTCTAAGAAGGGGACATTATGCAACTGCCCTGTTCACATGCTTGTAAATTTTTACTTAATAAGAAGAGCTCCTGGAATTCAGCGTATGCATCCAGTTTCCCTTATTTTCTTGATTATATTAAAATAACAGTGTTCAATAGGCAAAGAATAAAATAGCACTAGCAAAGAAAATGAAAAGAGGACCAGCATTTTATAGTTTGCAAGTTTGTATTATCTATATATTATCTAATACAATATCTGACTGTATTTTAGGGCTTTCCATCTGCCAGGTATTGTATACTTGAAGTTTCATGCAACCAAACAAACATTTGTTGAGATGGGTAGAACACTAAATTCATTTTATGAATGAGAAAACAGGCACATAAAAGTTATTTAACTTTCTCAAGGACATAAAAGTTGTAAGTTAAACCTGATCAATGTAACTCTAGAGGCTGAGCTCTTAAATACAAATGATAATGGCTCTCAAGATGAAATAAAGTAGATAAAGAATAAGAAAACCAGCACATTTTTCCACATTTAGGGAGACTAAACTACAACAAATTTCTTAAAGGACAATTTGGAAATAGCAAAGCCTACACATTTTATATACATATGTATTGTTTAATGCCATGTTTAGGAATGCATTATTAAAAACAAAGTCAAATATACCATTTCAGTTTTTACTGCTGCATAACAAAGTCTCCCAAATTTTAGTGGCTAGATAGAAGTATATTGCTTTGTTTGCCTTTGACATAGACATCTTCATGTTTTTGGTGTTTGCAGTTCGTTAACTTTGAACCCGTCCATTTACAATTTTCCTCAAATTTGGAGAAATTGTAACCATTATTTCTCCAAATTGTTTTCTGTTTCCCTTGACCCTGCCTTTGGAGAATTCAGGTACGTTTGTTTTGGCTCTTCCAGAATAGTTTTTTAACTTAAAAAAAAATTATTTATTTGACAGAGGGAGAGAGCATAGGTAGACAGGCAGGCACACAGAAATGGGGAAGCAGCCTCCCTGCTGAGCAGAGCGCCCAATGTGGGGCTAGATCCTATAATACTATGACCCTGCCATTTTGACCTAGCTGAAGGCAGAGCCTTTAACCCACTGAACCACCCAGGTGCCCCTATCTCCCAGAATATTGATGTTCTGTTCATTTTTGTCTGTTTCCTTTCTGTCTCTGTTTAATTTTGGATAGTTTCAATTGCTATGTAGTAAAGTTCACTAATCTTTTTCTTTTTTTCTCTCTCTTTCTCTCTCTCTCTTTTTTTTTCTTTGCATTGTCTAATGTGTTGTTATTCCTTTCTAAGTTTTTTTTTCTCTCAGACATTGTTGTTTTTAACTTGGAATTTAAACATTAGTTTTTTAAAAATATCTTTCATACCTCTGCTCTACTTTTTTACTATCTTCTTGAACACAGAAAATCTAATTATAATTGTTATTTTAATATCTTTTCTTACTAATTTTATCATCTGTGCCATTTCTGGAACAATTTCAATTGATCAGACTTTTTTTATATAATAGATTGTATTATTTCACTGCATGTATAGTAATTTTTTTATTAAATACCACACATTGTGTATTTTACCTTGTCATGTGCTGAATTTTTTTTAATTTCTATATGTATTCTTGAGCCTTATTCTGTGATGTGAACATGTAGAAAAATAAAAAAAGATTTTTTTATTTGAAGATATTTATTCCAACTTATATCATTCAAAAAGAGTTGCTTAAGTCTCTCCAATCTAGTCCTTCTTTCCTTTTGAAAAATATACATGTGTAACTTCAGTATTGTAAACTTATTACAGTGCTTAGCACATAAAACAATGTTGAATGAATGAAAGAATATCACACAAATGGGAGAATAAACTCAGATTTACCTCCTGACTTGTTTTCTTGGATGTTTAGAAATGAATTTATCTTTGATCACAATAGAATTAGCCTAGGTACTTGTAATATTTTCCCATCACACTTTTTTTAAATTTAATTTTTGCTTTAGTTTAATCACCTAGTTCTATATTAAATTCACTTAAAATCAGTGTCAAATCCTTTTTTATTTGGGTGGTGGAGGAGGAAATAGTGAGTTTATTTAAACATTTTAAAAACTGTACTCTTAAGAAAGATGTTCAGTTTTATTTTGAAGATGATTATTAATTGCCTAAGGAATGAGGTTATATGTACAATATTTTGAGTAACTCAAACCAAATCATCACTTTTTGTAAAATGCAATTGATTTAATGATGTATGCCTCTCAGGTAAATTTTTGACTAGACCTTAAACCCAAATTCATTCTGCTTTTCACTTCATGTTTAGATGAAGTACGCATTATAGCTTATATTTGTAGATAGCCACTGACTATGATGTTCACCCTCTTTCCTGCAACACAGGGTTCAAGAATCATTTTAGACTCATCTACTAATAATACTTTCACAGTTTACAGTACTTTGGTTTATGCAACTTCAATATCATAGTATCTATAGGCACTTATATTATGTATATGAAATATACATATATATGCACACATACATTAATTCATTAAAAGTGTTAAGAAAGAATAAATGACAATCTGTACTTCCACCCAATGTTGTCAACCATTAAAGAAATAAAATTTATTAGTTATAAATGGCTATTATCAAAAGAAAACATAACTACTTATAAAGATGAAAATGAACTGTGTCAATCTTTTACAAAAGAAATCATTTTATAATGAGATACCATGTCACACATAGTAAGATGAATACAGTAAAAAATAAAAACAGAAAACAAGTTTTGGAGAAGTTAGAGCACTTGTACAAGCCGGTGAGAATATTAAATGGTATAGCAGCTATGGAAAATAGTATTGTGATTCCTTTAAAACTTAAAAACCATATGATCCAGCAATTCCACTGAGGAACTGAAAGTTCAATCTCAAAGAGATATTTTTACAGCTATATTCATGGCAGGATTATTCACAGTGTGTGTGAAACCCAACTGTTTATTGAGAGATAAATGGATAAATAAAATGTGAAATTTACCTACAATGGAATATTATTTAGCCTTAAAGAGGAAAGAAACATGACAAGTCACATGGGTGATTCTTTTCTTTTTTTTTTTTTTTAAGATTTTATTTATTTGACAGAGAGAGAGAAATCACAAGTAGGCAGAGAGGCAGGCAGAGAGAGGGGAGAAAGCAGGTTCCCTGCGGAGCAGAGAGCCTGACGTGGGGCTCGATCCCAGGACCCTGGGATCATAACCTGAGCCGAAGGCAGAGGCTTCAACCCACTGAGCCACCCAGGTGCCCCCACATGGGTGATTCTTGAGGATATTATGCTAAGTGAAAAAAGCCAGTCACTGTATGATTATTTATATTGTATGTATGATTCCATTTCTATGAAGCATTTAAGAGCAGTCACAATCATAGAAACAGAGTAGAATTGCAGTTTCCAGGTGCAGAGAAAAGGTGGGAATAGGGAACTACTGTTTGATGACTAGAGTTTCAATTTTAAAATATGAAAAGAGTTCTGGAACTAACAAAAATGGTAGCATGAAATTGGGAATTCTGTGATATTTAATACCACCAAATTATACACCTAAAATGGTTTTGATGATAAATTGTGAATCATGTATATTTTCTCACTAATAAAAATTGGAGGAAAGTTGCTGAAATATATTGAATGTGCATTTTTTTCTGGAATGAAGAAGTATTCATTATTTTAAAATCTCTATTCCAAAAGTTCAAACTAATTTTAGCAAAAATAAAAAGAAATAAAATTATCTAAAACTGATACAATTTAAAATAACAGTTCACTCATTTGAAAATGGGAGCAAAATTGTATCTTTACTTATTACATGAAGATAGCATTTCTCAAACTTTCAAAAAATAAAATACGTCCTGTAACTTGCATTCCATCTATAAATTTTTATAAATGTATGTATGATTTCTTCTTGCTATTGCTTCTTTTCTTTATTTTTTTTTTCATTACTTAACAATAAACTGCATGTTCATCTTTATCTTAGACTAGCTGACTGGTATTCAAGTATCTGCTATATAGCTAGAAGAGCATGCAGTTATGACTTTTTTTTTTTTGTCTCTTAATTGGCCACAGTTGCAACATCTGTCATTTTGTGGGAATTAAATTTCAGCTTCAAAAGCAGCAAAAACGGTCTGGCATAGGCATATCAGTAGCACTTCAGTTCAATCTTCTTTCTCATCCTCCTTTTTTCGCTAGTCACCTTTCCCTCTTCAAATCTCTCTCTCTTTACAATGTTCCCTTTCACCTTATTGGACCTGCAGTGAATCTTGTCTGGCTATTGATTCTGCACAGAATGCCAGTTCAGTATTTCAAGGTCACTTACAATTGCATGTAGAATTTTTTAACTCTCCTCCATCATTTTTCCCTTCCTCAAAGAATAAAATATTTCATTAGGTAGCCACCCTGACACACTATGAACTAGAGAAATAAGAGCATCATGATCATTAAAAAAAAAGTGTGATAGTGGGAACTATACAGAACACCCCCCCCCATTTCAGCTTCTGTGGATTCTTTCTGGAATACTCCTTCTGGAGTTAAATCTGCCCAAATATATAAGGTCTGAGGTAAAATTTAAAAAAAATAAAGTCAAGGTATTATGTATGTGTGAAGCTGAAATTTATTCTCTGTTTGATAAAATCCCTTTAGGGTATTGTAATGTTACCATTATTTTTCTGCTATTATCAACTTTTACCTTCTGCTATTATACTACCATACCCTCTAGTCACAATGACACTAAAATAATAAAAATGGACACCATGTCTTTTCTGTTGTCCTCATTCTTTGAAAAAGTTCACCTATAAGCCTACCTCCTAACAAAAAGAAAATAACACTAACAATTTCCAATTTCTTCACGTATGTTTCTTCTGAGATTGCATAGCAGCACGAGAAAATTAACTATGCTATTGAGCTAAAGATGACACGGAAATTTTGCTATTTAGTATCAGAAAATGTAGAAAGTTCCTTTTCTAAATACATAGGCAAAAGAGCCAAGGAAAAGGAAAGAAAAGTTAACTTTGGATTAGTGTAAATAGCTTCCCCCCAAAAAACTGTTGTCATAACAGCCTCACTATTATTGACAAATTTTATTTAATTCAATAGTCAAGGTAACTGATTTTTTGCAGCGTAGTTTTCTTATCTATGTTTTGAGAAGTATAGATATAAAAATAAGATAAATATGTTAAAGTCTGCAATGTAGATATAAAGTTTACTTTCAAAAATCAATTTGTGCACATAGAATGCAGTACATAAAAATAATTTTAATAGGAAGGGAACTGCTGGAATAATGACATATTAGCTTTTTGTACATCAACTCTCTATTAACTATGAAATACAAAAAACATCTTTTTGAAGACATCAGAGGTAAACCAAAACATCCAGAGCTTCAGGAGTGTGAATCACAAAGAGAAGAATAATGAAGCATATCCAAATTATCTCATGCTTTCCCCATAAGACAGTTGCCATTTTTAAAAGTGGCAACCAAAGGAAAACCTAATAATCCAATGAGAAAGTGGTGGTTATATCTGGTAAACAGAGGTTAAATTTCCATAATCTCATAAGGTAGAAGAAAAATTTTAGTTTTGGGGCCACGACGTCAGTCAGAACATGAGGACTAAGATAGTAGGGCAAAGGAAAACATTTGGAGTGAGCAAAACTGTTGAGGGCACTTAAGTCAAGGCACTTACTGATTTCTAAGTGGTGTTATTATGATAGATCTAAGGTGGAGACAGAATAGATAACCTAACTGAGACTAAGAAGCTGATGAGAATAGCTAGTAGTAGGCTTAGAAGTATGGAGTAAAGGGAAAAAGTGTGCGTCAGAGGCCAGGACATAATGGAGGTCTTGATAAATACTATAAACACACACACACACACAGCCCTATGCTACAAAATAAACAGTAACAGCAAACTAGAAACAGACAAGGCACCGCAAAAGACTGAATAAACAGCTTTGACCAACTCAATTTCAAATTGAAGTAAATTAATCTATTCCTGCTCTAATAACATAGCAATTTTTTTTCAAGATGAAATTGACAGTATTTAGAATCTCAACTTATTTCTAATTTATTTTGATATAAATTGACTGGCAGTACCTAGGTGGCTCAGTCAGTTATTTGGGTGACTTGATTTTGGCTAAGGTCATGTCACTGTCCTGGGATCCAGCCCTGTGTCAGGCTCCATGCACAATGGGGATTCTGCTCAAGGTTTATCTCTCTCCCTCTCCCCTTGCCCTTCCCCCTACTCACTCTCACTCTGTAAAATAAATAAATAAATCTTTAAAAAAAGAATATAATCTATCAAGATTTATGTAATGCTCCAAAATAAGTGTTTAGAGGGGAAATATATGTCCTTAAACAAACAAACAAACAAAAAGCTGAAAATCAATGACCTTAGTGTATTGATTTCAAGCATCAAAGGAATTAGAATATATGAAAAAAACAAACAAACAAAAGAGCAGGAAATAATTAACTATAAATCAGATATAATACAAGTATAACAAAGTCAAAATTTGGTTCTTTTTTTTTTAATTTTTATTTATTTATTTGACAGAGAGAGATCACAAGTAGGCAGAGAGAGAGAGGAGAAAGCAGGCTCCCTGCTGAGTAGAGAGCCTGATGCCAGGCTCAATCCCAAGACCTGAGACCATGACTTGAGCTGAAGGTAGAGGCTTAACCCACTGAGCCACCCATGCACCCCAGGTTCTTTAAAGAAATGAATAAAATTGATAAACCACTGGCAAATGGAATAAATTAATAAAAGAGAAAAGCAGAAAATAATTTCAGGAAAGAAAAAAAGATCACCCTTATTCAGTTTTCTAGCACTAAACAGAATATTATAAAATGTTATGAATAAACATTTTCAAATACAATAATTAACAAATGAAACAAGCACAGTTTAAAGAAAAACACATTTAAAAATACATTCAAAAGAAGTATAATAATTTTATATCTATTAAACGGTATATATTTAGTAAAAGATATTCCCCCCCAAAATTCTAGATACAAAATTCTGTATCATTGAATTCTTCCAAACATCTAAAGAAAAAGTTAACTAAAACTAACTTACAAAAACTCTTCTAGAGAATAGGTAATGAGACTTTCTAACTCATTTTATTTTATTTAAATAATTTGAATATACTTGATACACAATGTTACATTAGTTTCAGGTGTAAAACTTAGTGATTTAGCTTCTTTATGTGTTACCGTATGCTCACACATGTGGCTACCATCTGTCACCACACAGCACATTATGCTGTATGTCAGATCATGACCTGAGCCAATATTAAGAGTCAAATACTCAATAGACAGAGCCACCCGGGTGCCCCAAAACTGGTCCACTTTCTAACAGCATATACATAAATAAACTAGAAATGGATTAAAAATCTAAATGTGAGATCTGAAACCATAAAACTCACAATTTCTCTGACATTGGCTGTAGCAACATTTTCCTGGCTGTGTTGTTAAGGCTAGGGAAACAAAAGCATAAAATAAACTATTGGGACTTTATCAAAATAAAAAGTTTTTGCATAGCAAAGGAAACCATCAACAAAACAAAACAAAAAAGTGACATACTAAATGGGAAAAGGTATTTACAAATGATATACACAACTCATTTCATTAGGCTATAATTCAAAACCTTAAAATAGCTTACAGGAAAAGAAAATTCCAGAAAAAATCCTATCATTAAATTTAATAAGTTATTTAAAAAGTACAGTAGGTCCAAAAATGTTTTAAAATATATAATATATCACAACTATGATTTTTTTTAGTTCCAAGAATGTAAGTTTAATATTTGAATATCATTGTCAGTAGCCACATTAAGTGATCAGAATTGTATTTTAAAAATTAAATGAGAATCTCAATGGATACAGGCAAAAATTTTAATTAAACTTAAGGATAATGTCAATACGCTATAATTAAATGGAATTTTCAGAGTCTAATGAAAAACTAACAAAACTAACAAAAAATACCTAATAATAAACAATTTAAATCTTACTTCCTCAAATGGAGAAAAAGATAAAGATGTTCACTATCACCTTTAATTAACATTGTGCTGAAGTACCCAGCAGGAGAAACAAGACAACACAAATAGTATGTATATCTAAAGGTATAGAATAACTCAGAGATACAGAGTTGGAAAAGGCATCACTTGTTTTTTACAACCAGAAACAAAGTAGAACAAACCACATATTAATGATCTTTTTGAACTTGTGAGGGAACTGAGGTCCCAGGGCAAAAAGTAACCTCACATTCAGAATACCAGGTACCTCCAGTTAGAAATAGAATATGTATTACCCATGGGTAAATGCCATATAAGCTGATAAAAATATTAATATAGAATTTTATTTTAAAGAAGCCTATTTCAAATGGAAACATAGACAAATTAAAAATAAAAGCACATCAAAAAGATATGTAACGTAAACACTAAGAAAAAAGGAACAGGAGTAGTTATATTAATTTCAGAAAAAATAAACTTCAGGGGACAAAAAAGGAATACTACTAAGGATTAAAAAGAGACCTTAATACTAATAAAAGGGTCAGCTCTTCAGAAAAACACAACAATCTAAACGATGAATACAACTAAACAAAAGAGCTTCAAAACCCATGAGACAAAAATTGATAGATTTAAAAGGACAAAAAATATATCCACAACTATAGTTGGAAATTAAAACATTTCTTTCCTAGTAATGGATTCAAGTGGACAGAAAACCAGGAAGGATGCAGATGGCTTGAATAAAACTATCAGCTAACTTGAACTATTCACATTTTTGGAACACTCCACTCCATAATAACTGAATACATACTCTTCTCAAGTGCTCAGGGATGTATGTGTAAAAGTGTATTAAAACTTTGATCTGCTTCCCAGAATGAGCCTAATAAAGCACACTTTCCCGTTAACACAATGTATTATACAAATTGTTTTCAACAAACTACTGTACTCACAACGGTTTACCAGATAGTAGAAAAGTGTTTTAAAAGTAGAAATGGGCAGAAAAGATGATGAATGGTGTAATGTGAGACAAAAGCTATGGATAGGAATCGTCAGTTTCCTCAGAAATGATTTTTTTAAATGAAACCTGTATTGTAAGATCAACCAGAAAAGAAGATGGAATAGACCCTAAACCAGGCTAAATAAGAGAGAGGACAAATATTGTGAATCCAGAAAAGAGTTTATATTTATCAAAAAAAGGGTTCTGGTTTTGATTTTTGCAATAGATTAGAAAATGAGTACAACTTTGGTGAAGGCTGACGTAAAGGTCAGATAATAAGAAAGCAGGTGTGAGGAATCAAGATTGAATAGAGTCAAAGGTAGGGTAGTTATAAGCTAGATAAACAGAAAATAGTAGAGATTTTAGTGGAGGCAGAGGAAACTTTTAGAAAAAAAGTGAAAAGGTTCAGGTACTTCTACAGCTACCCAAACCACTTGAGTTGGTAGCATTGTCTGTAAATCTTATAAAAACAGATTCTTGTCCTTTCACTTCAAGCCTAAGAAAAATCTCATATATGTGCTGCTGAAATATAACTCACAAAGAAGACAAAAAATTATCAAGGCTTAAAGGTTTTATTCAGGTATACCCAGTATTCTTTTTCACAGTCTAAATCTATCCCAATGAATTGGTTGTATTTTGATGGTAGAAGGATTGTTTTCTGGCAGAAAACTTAAGGAGGAATAAGCATTTTGTCAAAAGTAATATAAACACATACACACATACTGATTAATATGCATAAAATATGTGTAGAATGATTACATGAGTGATCAATATTTAGCATAACAAATACAGGAGGAATGAGTCATTCTTTCATTCAGTAAAATATTTTTAACTTACAATTATTTACTTTGATAAGTTATAGCATTTATGTAAGGAAAACATTAATAAACAGGTGAGTAAGGGATGACTTACTTTCTCAAATATTATGTTAATAATTAATCTCAATAAGTCTCATTGTTAAATATTATAGAACTCTAGAGTGTCATGAAGTACATAATTTTAGGTATTAAAAGGCTGCCGAAATGCTTCTTTCTTTCCCCCCCCCTCCCTCCTAATTTATATCTTTTTCTAAAAAGGTTCAGTAATAACCCATGGTTCCTAGAGGGTTATTACTTGCTTTCCTTCTTGCTCCAATGAGAATTCTGTCTCCATTAACATTATATATTTATCCATTTGTTCAATTCCATAAAAGACTTCATAAGTAGTTGTAGAATTACTTTATACATGCAATTGTAGAAACAACTCTATTGAACTTCCATTGCCACTTAGGATAATAAAAACTTTAAATAATGTTGCTCTCACTGTAATAAATAAACAAACCCTAGATATACTAAAATATCGTACTTTTCATTGAACCCATCAGAACCTGAGGACACAAAGCAACCCAGTACCTGAATTCCAGGGGAAAAAGTTCAAGAACAGTCAGGATGTACACTCCATATCAATTATGATAGAACACTGACAGAAGAGGCACAACACACTATAAAGGTGGAGAGAAGAAATGGGCAAAATTTTAATGAACGGCAAATATCCCCTAGCATATCATTCTGGAATAGCTGGGGACCACAAACAAAAATGGAGCTATTACTCCCTCATAAGCTTTTTCCTACACATCTCTCCTGGCTTCTTTCAGAATAGATCAGAGGCCAGAGAGAAGACCGGATAGAGCCCTATGAGTAATGGCAAGCATGTAGGAGGTGATCAGCTGTTGTTGGGACAGAGGCACATAACACCATTCATTTTCCTGAACTCTTCTCTTGGAGGAGCCTTAAGTCACAAACGGAAAACTAGCATAGCTGCTTCCTAGCAAAGGCGAAAACAATCTGTGGCTAGGGGAAGGGTAGGCATAATAAAACCCTCTTTTCCTGAAAAAGAAGTAGAAAACCAGTGGGAAGAATAACAAAGCTTCTCTCTCTCTCTCTTCTTTAAGATTTTATCTATGTATTTGAGAACGAGAGAGCACAAGCAGGGAGGAGAGTCAGAGGGAGAGGGAGAAGCAGACTCCCTGCTGAGTGAGAAGCCCAATGTAATGTGTGTCTTCATCCCAGGATCCTGATGTTATGACCCAAGCCAAAGGCAGCTGTTTAACCAACTGTGCCACCCAGGTGCCCAGATTTTCTTTTTTAAATCTTTCATTATGTTTCTCCCATCCCCTTATTCACATTTATCAGTTAACACATCAAGGGCAGTATTATCAATTTAAAACATTCAAATGTGAATAACTTCAGATGGGAAATATGCATAAACTTTTTAAGGTTAAATGTAAAACGTAAGAAGAAATAACATTTCTTATTATTCCTTAGTTCTAATTTATACCCTGATGGAAGATAATATACTAGGCTAAGAACATGCTTTACTTACTACCTAACTAAAATTTTATCTCATTTTCTGACATTTAGCTACACGTTATGCCATTATTTCTTGACAAATTTATTATTTTAGAAAAAGAGGTTATTAATCTTAAAAACATAAATGTTTTAATATTTTATATTATCCAAGGACATTCATATTCAATCTTATCTTTTATCTCCGTTATGCTAAAATAAAAGGTAAAGTAAAACCAAATTCAAGCAACAAGTTATTTCATTTATTTTGTGGGAAAACCTAATCTAACTGATTTTGTTCCCCTTGGATTGAATGTATTACCTGAAGAGGTTGTTATGGTAGAGAAGCCCTGTTGGCGTCAAATGTTAAGAGAAATGTTTAAGTTCTAAACAGCTGAAGCTGTTATAATAGAAGCTTCCAGAATCAGCTTATCTATAGTACTTCAAGCATTTCTATTTAAACTCTCTTCTTTCTATTGCCAATAAAACAGAAATGTTGAGAAGACAGAGTGTGAGCCTATAAGCCAAATGTTGACAAGAATGACATTTCTTCTCTGATTCTATTTTTATTACTTAAATGGTTTCTCCCCCAAATCATGAAAAGCATTGTGATTCATATTTATGACTGACTCTGAATCTATAGAAATTATTTTGTCATTTTATACAGATTTAGAAAAGAAACAGTTTTTGAGTAATTTTTAAGTATAATGTATTTTGTTTTAAAAGTGTATTCTGACAAAGAATAATAAAAAACTAGTTAATTTGATCACATTGAAATATTATAATCAGAAATGCTACCTAAAGCACTATTACTCATATCATTTCTTTATCAAACTTAAGATATTTGTGTTTTCATTGAGCCTTTTTGATATCAGAGACACAAAAAAACCTTTTATATCATGTGAATAATTTGAGAATTAGTTGATACCTACAAGTTTAATTTTATGTCTTTATTGGTTTGGTTGCTTAAGAATTATTTGTCTTGATTCATTTTGGAAACTTAATCAATTGTTATATGAATAAAATTTAGTTCATATAGGTCTGACATACTGAACTTCTAGTTCACAATTCACAGTAATCCATGTTCAAAATCCCAAGCTGACATTTAGTAATATTTCATAACTTTTCCAGTGATGGGATATGGTTCCAGTTTATAATTCATGTTGTAGTTTTACTATTTAAAATGTTTCTAAGCACTTTGATCTCTAAACTATCTTCTAAAGTATATACAAGGTGCTTCCAGGTCATTACACTGAAATATACACTGATTTTATTTACATCTCTAGTTTTTGGGTCATTATTCTTGCTTTTCAACCTTAATTTACTTCATTTCAGAATTTTACATATTGGTTTCTAGACCATGCTCTAAGAGTATTTTGGTCAGGAAAATCATATAATTTTCAGAAAATTACAAATATGGTTACAGGATTAAGGATAAGTTTAATGTTAACAAATGAATAGGTATAGCTTATGACTTCAACTTAAATTACAGCATGTGCAGTCTTTGTTAATGTCTTTTATATTTAAATCAAAGCATTTATTTCACATTCAAAATTAGAAATGTTAATTACTAACACATTTAAGAGAAATAAAATGTAATTATTTCTTGCCCTACTGCACAAAGATTTGTTAAACGAAAGGCTCTGTTAATTTAAAAGCTATTACAAGTTATTAATCTCAATACTTACAATACTTATTGAGAATAAATTGCTTAAACCTTTAATTAAAAGTTAAATAATCACTAAAACTATGTAATTTGGAAAAGAAAGGGTATTGAGTTCAAACACTTTTTAAATTTAATGCTAAATCTAGTTAAAATTTAGTTACACTACAAAAACTTTCAGAATACTGTTTTTAAACTTACAGTTTGAGTGATGCTTAAATGATATGCTCTCTCCACTTTGATACTAAAACACAACACACCAAAAATTTATTTTAAGCTAATGGGTAACATCATTGACATCTATAAACTTTGCTCTTTTAAACCAACAATTGTCAAAGCATAATCTCACTCAAACTAGATGATATATTTAGTCAGGTTGCAAGCAAGAAGAAACAATCATACATAAAAAAATTAACCCATGAAAAAGACCAGCAATTATGAAGTAGTGGTGTATTAAAAATGAATGAGGTATTAATCAGAACTTCAAAGCAAGCACACTTATCTAAGGCTATGTACACGTATGTATGTATGTATGTATATTTACATTCAGAAAACATAAAACATCTTGCAGAAAATATGCTGCCCCCCTAACTTTGAATTTTGCACTAACAGCAGCCAGGAAAGAGAATCAGTTAACAATAATGGAAATATCATTCACAGATGTCTGTCAGCTTTGAAGAGAAACTCAGATATGTTTCCTTCAAAAGAGAATAGTGGCTTAGTATTTACTACATGTTTCCTTCAAAAGAAAATAATGCCAGGCACCTGGGTGGCTCAGTGGGTTGGGCCTCTGCTTTGGCTCTGGTCAGGATCTCAGGGTCCTGGGATTGAGCTCTGCATCAGGCTCTCTGTTCACCAGGGAACATGCTTCCCCCTCTCTCTCTGCCTGCCTCTCTGCCTGCTTGTGATCTCTCATTGTCAAATAAATAAATACAAATCTTTAAAAAAAAAAACAAAAGAAAATAGTGCCTTAGTATTTACTACACACACACACACACACATGCCCACACATACAGAAAATCATCTTTTTTTCATTTTCTATCCCATAAGTATTAATTATAACATCTGTCTCCCAGAAATAAAAATGAAGTGGAAGTGAACATTCCAGCATGGATGCGCCTTTTCATTCTTCCTAAAGGTAACTTCCTGGGACACAACCATGTTTTACTTGTGGAAGTGTAGGATAATAGTTGAAATTTGTACATTTAGATACTTGCAGTACTCAAAGTAAACAACAACTCAATTGCTCAAGTATGACTGACTGTCTTTTCCACTAAATTGTGTTTTAGCAATCAGGAATGTTTAAGAGATACAATTCTCTGTCACCTCTTAAACCTAGAACTAAAAGGAGAATTTAATGTAATTATTGAAAAATTCAACACATTCAAGTAACCAGCTGAAAACCATGCCCAGTACATCCACAGATTTTTCCACATCTTGATATCAGATTGCTCACTCTTTCTTTACTTTTCTCTCTCTCTTTCTTTCTTTCTTTCTTTTTTCATGTATAGTATACTGGATTAATAATTTTGTATTCTATTGCAAATTTTTCTTGACAGTTGTAAATTCTCAGGCAAAATTTATTTAATCCTACTTTGAAAATCTGTATGAAAAAATTTCTATCTAGTAAATGCTTTGTTCATTTATTTTGAAATATTTTATTTATTTATTTGTCAGAGAGAGAGAGAAAGAGAGATATGCATAAGTAGGGGCAGCAGCAGGCAGAGGGAGAACAGATTCCCAGTTGATCAAGGAGCCTGATGCAGGATTCAATCCCAGGACCCTGGGATCATAATCAGAGCTGAAGGCAGCTGCTTAACCAATGGAGGCACCCAGACATCCCAAATCTAGTAAATGTTTTAGAAAGATATAACTGAGTAATAATGTAAAATGCTAGCAAATTCCAAACTTAAAAAAGAGTGTCTTCAAATACTATTTTTAACTAACTGTATTAGAAATTGAAATGAGATCGTTATTGATGCAATTTACAAATGATAATTATATTACAAATTTAAACATAAGGCTCATTTTAACTCCTAATGTGATGGAAATAATTATATTTACTCGTAAATTGCTTTTACTTCACAGTATGAGGCAATCTTGACTCTGAATGTTATGAAGAAGGCAGGTGGTGAAACCAAAGAAATAAGTGGGATGGTATACAAAGAGTGGTTTCAGAGGCCACCTTGAGAGGTAGGTAGGAGGGTAGATATAGAAGCAGAGGTATTTATTTATTTATTTGACAGACAGAGATCACAAGTAATCAAAGAGGCAGGCTGGGGGTGGTGGGTGGGGAGCAGGCTCCCCCCTGAGCAGAGAGCCCTATGCGGGGTTCAATCCAGGACCCTGAGATCGGACCTGAACTGAAGACAGAGGCTTTAACCCACTGAGCCACCCAGTCTAACCTATGACCCAGCATTTGCACTACTGGGTATTTATCCTAAAGATACAAACATAGTGATCCGAAGGGGCATGTGCACCCAAATGTTTATAGCAGCAATGTCTACAATAGCCAAACTTTGGAAAGAGCCTAGATGTCCATCAACAGATGAATGGATAAAGAAGATGTGGTATATATACACAATGGAATACTATGCAGCCATCAAAAGAAATGAAATCTTGCCATTTGCAACGACGTGGATGGAACTAGAGGGTATCATGCTTAGTGAAATAAGTCAATCGGAGAAAGACAACTATCACATGATCTCTCTGATATGAGGAAGTGGAGATGCAACATGGGGGGTAGGAGAAGAATAAGTGAAACAAGATGGGATCGGGAGGGAGACAAACCATAAGTGACTCTTAATTAATCTCACAAAACAAACTGAGGGTTGCTTGGGGGAGGGGGGCCGGGAAAGGAAGGTGGGGTTATGGACATTGGGGAGGGTATGTGCTATAGTGAGTGCTGTGAAGTGTGTAAACCTGGAAATTCACAGACTTGTACCCCTGGGGATAAAAATACATTATATGTTTATTAAAAAAATAATAAATTTAAAAAATTAAAAAAAAATAGAAGCAGAGGTATGGAGGCTGAAGAAACTAGAGGTCCTGGAAAACTCTTAGCTGCAGAGGAGTAATTTATGGCAGTCAATAACCTTTGAATTGCAGTATAGTCTCTTCTACAAGTTCCTCTAACATCTTGCTAAGATAAAATAATTAACAGGATTTATTCCATAAAAGACTCTCTGATAGGAATGGCATAAAAGATAACACAAGATAGAACCTCAAATTTTCAAGAATGAAAGATGAACAAGAAAGTGGTAAATATAGAAGATAATCTTTGTCTTCTAGGGTTTTTTTTTTCTTTTTTTTAACTATGTCTTACTATCTAAGGTAAAAATTATAGCATTATTTATTTTTTCAATATATGGTATTTAACACACATAAACAATAAGTTGGTGGCAGGGACAAATGCTCTTATAAAGTTGGTATTTTCTGGATTTTTATACAAATTAGCACAATACTAACATTAGGTTGTCAGTGAAAGAAGTGATCTATATATGAAAAGTGAGTTTAAAATAAAGTTTTTATATATATATATATATATATATATATATATATATATATATAGCCAGTAAGCAAATGGAATGTAAATAGGAAAAAGAAAAAAAGAAAGGAAAAGTAATTTAAGTTATCCAAAAGAAGTCAGGAAAAAGGAACAAATCTGCAACATAAATAGGACACAAAAACAATTAAACATACTAAAAACAAAATAATAGAGTTAAACCCAGACATATTAATAATTATAAGAAATATTAATGGCCTAAATGCTTCAAGCAAAAAACAGAGATTGACAAATTTAAACAGTTAAGAAAACCCAACATATCAAAGTTTGTATGGTATAATTAAAACAGAATTTAAAGGAAAATATTTAGATTTGCATGCATATATTAAAAGAACAAAAATATTTAAAATTAATGACCTAAGCCTCCACCTAGAGAAGGTAGACAAAACATAGCAAGGTAAATCCGCATATGGAGAAAGAAGACAATAAAGCTAAAAGGTGATATTAATAAAATAGAAAACAAACAGATGACTGAGAATATCAACAAAACCAAATCCCAACTCTGAAATCAACAAAATCGATTGCTTAACAAAGAGAGAATACAGATCAACACCATCAGCAATAAAGTAGATGTCACCAGAGATCCTAATATATATTAAGGAAATAAGAAAGGAAAAAAATAACTTTCTGCAAACAAATTTAATAAATAGCATGAAATGGATAAATTTCTTAAGAAATACAACTTAAAATCAACACAAAAAGAAACAAAATTCTGAAGATCCTCACTTCTGTTACAGAAATTGAATATGTTATTTGCATATCATAAATCCCCAAGCCTATATTTTTATTACTGGTAAATGTTATCAAAGAATAAAAAGCATCACTTTTACAAAAATGATTAGAAAATTCAGGAAGAATAATCACTCTACACTTTATTTTATTAGGAAAGCATAACCCTAACACCAAAACTTGACAAGGATATTACTGAAGAAGAAAAGCATAGGCCAATATTTTTATAAATATAGATGTAAAATTTTTTAAAAAGAATGAACAAATTCATTCCTAATTAGATAAAAAGGATAATATCATAAACAAGTAAGAATTATTATAGCAATGCAAGATTTATTTTATATCTTGAAATGGGTCAGTGTCCATTGACATATTAACTGTATAAATATGAAAAAAAAACACATGAGCATTCTAATGGATGCAGGGAAAAGGAAAATGTGACAATTGAAAAACATGAATTTCCATATTGAATGCACACATTGGGTGCATAAGGAAATGAATAAAATTAGGTTCTTTGTAAGCTATATCACACTAAAATGTCAGATCATTGTCTTTCAGCAGAAATTCTAGGATAAATGCAATGATTCAAAAATTCAGAATGATTAGGCTTTTTCAAATAGATAGTAAAAACAAAAAGACAGTGACATAATGGCTCTACATTTCTGGAGGAAAATGATTTTTAACCTAGAACTTTAAATCCATCTAGATTATCAATCAAATTTCGAGTAGAATAAAATCATTTTCAGATATGCAAGGACTTAAAATATTTGCATCCTGTTATCCATGCAAAAGAGGTTTCTGAATGATACCCGCTAACAAATGAGGAAATAAACTAAACAAAGAAAGATATGGAATATAGGAAATAAGTAGAATATAGGAGAGAATTAGAGAAAATTGCTAATAGGATAGTGAAGAGAAAGACTCTAGGATGAAGCACATTTACCAGATTTAGAAGCCAACCATTTCAGATTGAAACTATGTGACTCTGGGCGCCTGGGTGGGGCAGTGGTTTAAGCCTCTGCCTTCAGCTCAGGTCATGATCCCAGGGGTCCAGTGATTGAGCCCCACATTGGGCTCTCTGCTCAGTGGGGAGCCTGCTTGCTCCTCTCTCTCTGCCTGCCTTTCTGCCTGCTTGTGATCTCTGCCTCTCAGATAAATAAATAAAATCTTAAAAAAAAAAAAAGAAAAAGAAAAAGAAAGAAACTCAAAATGAGAAATGGGTAAAGGGGAGTGAAAGGTATTAGCTTTCAGTCATGGAAAGAATAAATCATGGGGATAAAGAGACCACATAGGGAATATAGTCAATGATATTATAATAAGATTGTGTTGAGGCAGATGGTAGTTACCCCTGTGGTGAGCACAACATACCATATTGAAAAGTCGATTTTAGTACGTTTCATACCAGAAATTAACATAACATTGTCTGTCAACTATACTCAAATTAAAAAAAAAAAATCCATGTATTTTGAGGATTAACAATATAATAGCATCTATGTTTTTACTAACCATTTCAAGAACTAACAAAACCTCTGGAAATTATATTCTACAATAATAAGGAATTCTCTCTTATATACTTAAAAACTCCAATCTTCAGTTATGAAGGAATAAAGGAAATCCTGAGAATAGACCAATAAAGGAGAAGCCATGGGACTTAATAATCAAGAAACTCATGAAAGAAGCAAGTGGACATTGGCATATATTAATACTGCATGTTTTCAATCAGTAATTTTGGACACTATGCCGATATCACCCAAATACTATTAAAAAGCTTGCTAAGAAACTTTTTCCTAATTCTCCTCATCTGTAGTAATCATTTTCTACTATGGAAGCTACCAAAATTCCTTTAATATTATTTGATTTTTTAAAATTGTGTGCATGATTTGCTTTGATTAAAATGAATATTCATTGAAAGTAATTTTAGATCATTCTTTAGAAGGGACTTATTTTAACGACTTAAAATCTGGATTTTAAAGTTAAGGTAACTTTCTATGTTTGTATTTCCATCAGAATACCCATTCTTCCTCTAATTAGGAGGTGGTAGGTTTGGATAAGTCAGAAGTGATTCAGGAATTTAATATATTCAACCTTGCCCTGCTGTTTAAACTATTCTACTTTCTTGAATGCTGTTAAACCATGTTTTATAATCTGTGTTGCTCCATGTAGTTGTACTGGAGTATAATCTTACTACAAATTAGGGCATTTCTAATAATTTTTCCTGCTATCTCTAGGACTTTTTATTTTTTAACCCTGGTAATACCTTCTATTTATTTTTCTGCTTTCTCTTTGCCATCTTTTTCTTTCTTCCTCCAAATTCTGCCCCCACAACTAGCTAAATATTTATTTTCTGCCAATTCCACTTGCAACTGCCCAGAGTATTTTCTACAACTTTCCTCTAATCTTTTTCGTTTCACCTTTTCTTCCTCTACACTGGGGATTTTTTTTTTTTTTAATTTGACAGACAGAGAGTACAAGTAAACAGAGAGGCAGACAGAGAGAGGAAGGGAAGCAGGCTCCCCGCTGAGCAGAGAGCCCTATGTGGGGCTCAATCCCAGCACCCTGGGATCATGACCAGAGCCGAAGGCAGAGGCTTTAACCCACTGAGCCCCCCAGGCACCCCTATACTGGAGATTTTTTAACATAAGATGCAAAAGCCCCTAAGCTTGGGTGGGCTTCAGCAGACCCAGGAGCACCCTGGGTATTTTACCTGTTAAAAGGTGCTTCCCCTCCCTCCAGTAGCAGTTCTCTAAAGTCCTAAAGGAATAAATGAATAATCAAAAAATTGTCAAGAAAATTTCTATAATTTGCTGTTTTCCATTATGTTTAATTCTAGTTTCTATGCATTCTTCTGTGCACAACAAATTACTACTGAAGTACTACAATCTCTCCTGTTTTCATTTTCAGACTTTCTCTTCTTTCACTTATTTAAAGATGAAATGTACCAAAAAGGAGAATTTCAGACCAATATCACTGATGAATATGAATGCTGAGATTCTCAACAAGATGCTAGCAAACAGGGACGCCTGGGTGGCTCAGTTGGTTAAGCAGCTGCCTTCGGCTCAGGTCATGATCCCAGCGTCCTGGGATCGAGTCCTGCATTGGGCTCCTTGCTCAGTAGGGAGCCTGCTTCTCTCTCTGCCTCTGCCTGCCATTCTGTCTGCCTGTGCTTGCTCTCTCGCCCTCTCTCTCTGATAAATAAATAAAATCTTAAAAAAAAAAAAAAGATGCTAGCAAACAGGATCCAACAGCACATTAAAAAGATTATCCACCATGACCAGGTGGGATTCATCCCTGGGCTACAAGGATGGCTCAACATTCACAAATCAATTAATCTGATAGAACAAATTAATAAGAGAAGAGAGAAGAACCACATGGTCCTCTCAATTGATGCAGAAAAAGCATTTGACAAAATCCAGCATCTGTTCCTGATTAAAACGCTTCAAAGTATAGGGATAGAGGGAAAATTCCTGAACTTCATAAAATCTATCTATGAAAGACCCACAGCAAATATCATCCTCAATGGGAAAAAGCTTGCAGCCTTCCCATTGAGATCAGGAACAAGACAAGGATGCCCACTCTCACCACTCTTGTTCAACACAGTATTAGAAGTCCTTGCAACAGAAATCAGACAACAAGAGAAATAAAAGGTATCCAAATTGGCAATGAGGAAGTCAAACTCTCTCTCTTCACAAATGACATTATTCTTTATATGGAAAACCCAAAAGACTCCACCCCCAAACTACTAGAACTCATACAGCAATTCAGTAATGTGGCAGGATACAAAGTCAATGTACAGAAATCAGTGGCTTTCTTATACACTAACAATGAAAATACAGAAAGGAAAATTAGAGAATCGGTTCCATTTACTATAGCACCAAGAACCATAAGATACGTGGGAATAAACCTAACCAAAGAAGTAAAGGAACTGTACTCAAGGAACTACAGAAAACTCATGAAAGAAATTGAAGAAGACACAAAAAGATAGAAGACCATTCCATGCTCTTGGATCGGAAGAATAAACATTGTTAAAATGTCTATACTGCCTAGAGCAATCTATACTTTTAATGCCATTCCAATCAAAATTCCACCGGTATTCTTCAAAGAGCTGGAACAAATAATCCTAAAATTTGTATGGAATCAGAAGAGACCCTGAATTGCTAAGGATATGTTGAAAAACAAAAATACAACTGGGGGCATCACGTTACCTGATTTCATGCTTTACTACAAAGCTGTGATCACCAAGACAGCATGGTACTGGCATAAAAATAGACACATAGACTAGTGGAACAGAGTAGAGAGCCCAGATATGGACCCTCAACTCTATGGTCAAATAATCTTTGACAAAACAGGAAAAAAAATACACAGTGGAAAAAAGACAGTCTCTTCAATAAGTGGTGCTGGGAAAACTGGACAGCTCTATGTCGAAGAATGAAACTCGACCATTCTCTTACACCGTACACAAAGATAAACTCGAAATGGATAAAAGACCTCAACATGAGACAGGAATCCATCAGAATCCTAGAGGAGAACATAGACAGTAATCTCTTCTATATCAGCCACAGCAACTTCTTTCAAGATATGTCTCCAAAGGCAAAGGAAACAAAAGTGAAGATAAACTTTTGGGACTTCATCAAGATCAAAAGCTTCTGCACAGCAAAGGAAACAGTCAACAAAACAAAGAGGCAACCCACGGAATGGGAGAAGATATTTGCAAATGACAGTACAGACAAAAGATTGATATCCAGGATCTATAAAGAACTCCTCAAACTCAACACACACAGAACAGACAATCATATAAAAAAAATGGGCAGAAAATATGAACAGACACTTCTCCAATGAAGACATACAAATAGCTATCAGACACATGAAAAAATGTTCATCATCACTAGCCATCAGGGAGATTCAAATTAAAAAAAACCACATTGAGATACCACCTGACACCAGTTAGAATGGCCCAAATTAGCAAGACAGGAAACAACATATGTTGGAGGGGATGTGGAGAAAGGGGAACCCTCTTACACTGTTAGTGGGAACGCAAGTTGGTACAGCCACTTTGGAAAACAGTGTGGAGATTCCTCAAGAAATTAAAAATAGAGCTTCCCTATGACCCTACAATTGCACTACTGGGTATTTACCCCAAAGATACAGATGTAGTGAAAAGAAGGGCCATCTGTACCCCAATGTTTATAGCAGCAATGGCCACGGTCGCCAAACTGTGGAAAGAACCAAGATGCCCTTCAACGGATGAATGGATAAGGAAGATGTGGTCCATATACACTATGGAGTATTATGCTTCCATCAGAAAGGATGAATACCCAACTTTTGTAGCAACATGGACAGGACTGGAAGAGATTATGCCAAGTGAAATAAGTCAAGCAAAGAGAGTCAATTATCATATGGTTTCACTTTTTTTCTTTTTTTTTTTTTTTCAAATAGCATGGAGGACAAGGGGAGATGGAGAGGAGAAGCAAGTTGAAGGAAATTGGAAGGGGAGGTGAACCAGAGAGACTATGAACTCTGAAAATCAATCTGAGGGTTTTGAAGGGGCGGGGGGTGGGGTACTGAGGGAGCCAGGTAGAGGGCATTAAGGAGAGCACGGATTGCATGGAGCACTGGGTGTGGTGCAAAAACAATGAGTACTGTTACGGTGAAAAGAAATAAAAATAAATAAATAAAGATGAAATGTTTTCCCTTAAGACATTTCACTGTACTGGTAAGAGAGAAATAGCTTCCTGGAGATGCCATATGGAAGGAGAACAAAACAAAACAAAACAAAACCAATCCACAAACACAAAGGTTGAAGATCTGATACTTACTGATTCTCAGAAACAGTAAATTCTAAGACCCTACTGTTTTCCAATTGATTTAAAAGGAAAAATACAAGTCTTAAGCCACTTTTGTCCAACCACTGTAAGCTAACTTAAGATGTCTGAACAACCAAGAGATTGATAACCATTCTTCCACATTTCTCTGGAATAGATAATTATTATGGAGATTTTCTCCCCTCTTTTCTCATGGCATTTTCTCTCCCCAGATATTTTTCCTCAAAGCATTTTAAATCTAACAAATTACCATTAATTTACTAAAAGAATATTTAGATGCAGTCTTTAGTACAAGATTTGTCTTCATTTAAATGTACTCTGATGTCTACTTTTCCAGGCATATATACAATGCTTTATCATGGTTTTATGCACCTCTTGGCAGGGACTGCATCTAATTTATCTGTATGTATCCCCATATCTTAAGTGCAGACTGTCCATAGTTATAAATACAAAATATGTGAATAATTGAATAGACAAAAATTAATAAGTAAAATTTAAGTTGCAAAGGTTTATTTGAATTTCACAGTCACTCAAATATTATAGTCAATTAATATTTTTATAAGTTGCATTATCTGAATTGCCTGATATAGATCAATCTGAAAATACAGTGTTTCTCAAATCATATGCCAAATTATAGTAAGAAATATTCTAGGAGAAAAACACACTCAGCATATTAAAAACTTCTGATAATCCTTCAGTAAATAAAATCAATTTACTTAATTTAGCATTTCCACAGACATTAACTTTCAGGATCTTTATTATATTTTATAACTCTCCCAGAAGAGAAGTATTTTACAGATATCATTAAACCATTTGGGGAAGTCATGGACTAGATAATAAATATATCATTTCATTTGAGCTATAGAAATAACATAATTAAAAATAAAATCCTGAATATCATTTTATTCTAATAGCCTCATTTCTTAACAATGCAAAATACAAACTTGCTAACGATGCAAAGAAATTACAAAAAAATAATTTAAAAAACTGCAAAACTCCACACCTAATTCACACTTACAGAAAAATTAATAAAGTCATTAGGAATAATATTTGTAATCATTTGCCTTTAAAATGGTTAGTAGAGAGAAGGCGAGTATTCTTTTACACTCAAAAATTTTATCTTGACTCCAAGGTGTTAAATTGCAATTGTCAACACACGACAAGTAAGAATCATTTAGAAGAAGAGTGATAGACACCCCATGATATTTAGGGAAAATTAAATGTCCTTGAAAATAGCATTGGAATGAATTTAATATAATGATAACTAAATAGAAAAGGGAAAACAAAGGAGACCTCTATTACTATTATGAAATAACCACAGAGTAATTCCACTGAAAAGCATACTTTACTGGAAAGGAATTCGAGAACTTCCCATGATACTTGGTTTTTTAATTCAAAAGAGCAAAACATAAAAATGAATTTTTTTGAGAGAATGCTGCCTAATGGAGCCAACCTGGAAAGTAAATGTATCACAACATCACATACAGAATTTAAAAAAAAGTTGCTCTAACGTTGGCCATCAGATTTTTCCCATCTATGCCTTCCACAGTTTTTGGGAATTGACCTTAGGAGACTCCATCTGCCTTCTGCTGTTAGCTATGGGCAAACTGCTGGCATGGCACTATCAGTATTCCTTCTGAAAAATCAACAATGACAGTCTTTCCCTAGTTGTGCCTGTGCTCATTATCCATGTCTCCAAAACTAAACCACTTAATACAAATAAAATGTCTTCTTATGTTTAGACCTTTAGGAAGTACACATTAGCTATAGACTAGAAATAATCTCCAGGGAAAATGTTTTCTCTTGTAAAACTACAATGGACAATCGGTTGGATCTGATTTGTGTGGGATTTGAAAATGGGTATTGTGCTGCTATCTCTTAAGATTGCAGTGTATTGAAAAGAGCTGACTTTCTGGAGTAAGGCTTTGTTCACTTTTGAGGACCACTACTTAAAAGCTATGCACTTTAGAAAATTATGAAATAGGGTGCCTGGGTGGCTCAGTGGGTTAAGCCACTGCTTTAGGTTCAGGTCGTGATCTCAGGGTCCTGGGATTGAGTTCCTCATTGGGCTCTCTGCTCAGCAGGGGGTTCCCTCTCTCTCTCTCTGCCTGCCTCTCTGTCTACTTGTGATCTCTCTCTGTAAAATAAATAAATAAAATCTTTTAAAAAAATTAAAAAATTATGAAATATCCCTAAAATGCACTTGCCTGCCTCATTTGAAAAATCAGGCTCATGATAGCTATTGCACTGCAATCATTTAAGGAGTATGCAGGTAAATGCATGTGTTGTACATACCATGGAACTAAGATTGAAGAAATGGTTAAATGTTTCCTTTCTTCTTTTGTTTAAAATTATGAACACAATCTCCCTTTTTTAATGGAAGTCATTTGCTTTCCGGTCCTCATAAATCTACCAGTCTATATCCACAACTATTCTGAAGATATTCCATAGAAAATTAATCAAATGCACACATGCATATACACATATATTTGTGCACACAAACACATTCACATATTGAAGCAAGCAATATGAAGTTGTTAATCTTATCCTTGGCAGTATTAGAAATGGGTAGCAATATGAACAGTACAGACAGGGGAAGTTTATGTTTTCTTACAGACCATTAGCCTGTGTCTTTGGAAACGTTCTGCTACCATTACAATCACACTACTGATCAGTCAAGGAAAAGGATAATGTTCAGCCTAGAAAATCGCTAGCATAGATCAGTGTGACCAAGAGGTAAGCATTGTCTGAAACTTGACACATTGAACCATTTAATTAAATGAAAACAAAGTAGGATTGTTTAGTAGGAACTTGGCTCACTCAACTGTCAGATGCTTAGAAAGGAATAGATGTCCTTTACTGAAATATAGAGATATGAGTATATTTTCAGCCAATTTTCTTTGCTCTGAGTAAAGAGAACTGCATAGAAAAATAAACAGAAAGCATTATTAAAATGACAATGGTGTCAAAAGTCCTAATTTGGAGGAACACAGGAAATTTCCCTTTAGGAATATAACTTTATCAGTCTTTCTTTCAGAAACATGATTAGTGAAGGGCATATTAGGTTTTTAAATGTGTATGTTTGAGGTATATATGTACTTAAATGTTAATAATGCATTTGTCCTACACAGTGCCTGAGTAAAATGAAAAATCTGTTAGTAATGTTTTCTCAGAGTGAATTCTGTCATAGAGTAAGAATTCAGAGACAAGAGAAAATTCTTAATTCATTTTGTTTCGTATTAAGCTTTCCTATTAAACTTTGTTTCCTATTAAACTTTCCTATTAAACTGTCTTTACTTAGATGTCACTTATGAACTACTTGAGAGTACAAAAGTGAAAGAAAGACCATAACACAATTTTCTCATTTTATCTGATGAAATATCAAGTATATGTGCTATGAAAATATTATCCCATAGGTATGTAAAGGAACTAAAATTGCCTTTATTTCTAACCATAGATGCTAAAGGAGAGATTTGATAAAGCTTTTATAAAACATAGAGTAAGCTTATACATGCTTGTATACCTTATACATGCAAAATATTGGAAAATTTAACTCTGAAGGATGTTATTTTAAGCATGTTATAAATATAGTATATAAATGCAATTGTTATATAATTCTTTTACATGTAGTCATTAGGATCTGAGTGCCATAAAGATTTGAAGTCCACGGACTTCAGTCATAAACAGGCTTTATTATCAAAGTAGAGGTATTCCCAAATATGCCACTAACAAAATTATAATTTAATTAAATATACTTCTTGTGTCTGAAAGCCTTTTATTGTATTGTATGGTATTGAAGGATAATTTTGTATAAATTAGAACATATTTGAATATTCTCACAATCATAAATTCCTAGTCCAGCCAGAAGTCCAAATATAGTCTTTGATTCTTTTTATTCTCAGAAAATAGCCACATATCCTATTGTCTCTACCATGAAGATATATCTAAAATCTTTCCAAGTTCATCGCTACCATCCTGGCCCAAAGCATTATCATCTTTTGGCTGAGCTATTCTAATATCCCCACCTGTATTATTAAGATTTGTTGTGACGACAAACAATCTTCTAAACCTCAGTGATTTTCAGCAATAAAAATACATTCTTGTTTATATTCCGTAGGTTACTAGGGATATCTGTAGCTCTACTGGGAACTGCTCAGCTTTCTGGGTCTACCTTAGCTTACTGTGATATAGTGGGGTTTGGGCTTCATCTTCTTTTACTCTTGAACTAAGGAAGAAGGAACAACTACTTTCTGTGACATGCTGTGACATGTTGGCCTCACAGAGGATGACAGATGGCCTGAGGGCAAAGTAAAGGGGTGGTTGGACAAAGTCTAACTACACACAGGTGCATTTAAAGCTTCTATTTAAATATGGCAAAAGTCATATCTGCTCATGTTTCATTGATCAAAGCAGGTCTATTTCCAAACCCACAGTCAATGCAATGAAGAAATATATATTTTACTTATAGGAAGAGATTATAAAAGCAGCTAGGGATCAAATAAATTTGAACAGATGATATGATCAATCATTTCTCCATAACAATAACTCTTCACTTACACTCATTATACTTAAGGTTTTTTTTCCCCCTTATCTCAAATGGTATCCAAATGATCCTATTAAACTAGTAGTCAGATTATATCACTCTTCTGCATAAAATTTCCCAGTGGCCTCTCACTTAATTACAAGTGAAATCGGAGGTCATTACAAACTCTTGTCTTATCTCCTATTTCTCTTATCTTTGCTCCCTTTGTGGGTTAGGGGAAGTTTCCTTGCTAGTTTTGGAATGCGGCAGGCCCATTCTATCTCAGTGCCATTGCAATTACCCAAAGGTACTCATGGTTTCTTCCCTCATCTCCTTAAGGTCTTTATTTAAATATTAAATATCAACTTTTCAGTGAAGGCTATATTCATTATTTTATTTGAAATTTTAATGCTCTCCCAGTGTTATTTTAGCTCAACTTGTACCTTTTTTCATTTCCAAAAAAAAATTAAAAGATACGTTTTTTGGGGTCACTCCTCTAGAGGAAGATGGAAGCCTATTAACAGTCTCACCAACAGAAGTTCGAGGGGGTAGTTGTGGCTCCCCAAAGCAAAACTGTCATATGCTTATCAGAGAAATCTGACTGGATGTTGGGCAAAAGCAAATGTTGAAAACTGCATTAAAATTACTCCATGTCCAATCAAATAGTTTCAATTACTCTTACTGCAAGATAATTTTGGACAAATACATATCTTTTGAAAATTAGAAGTATAATAAAAATAGAAAATTTCAGTAAGTGGCTTTTAAACTTTTTTGAAATGTATTTGAGACTACATAACACAAAATCTACAGCCTAAGTGGCTTAAATTATGTAATGGCCCCATGAGCACTGAGTCAACAGAACACAAGGTCAGTTCAGTTCTTACATCAGCCCAGACTGCCTTGCTAGTTTATGTGTCCACTAAGCTTAGAAGTGTCACACTCCTAGTGAGAGCAACCCCTCCCTGAATCTGGCCTCATTCCTCAGAGGGCTGTGAAGTGGAAGGGAATGGGGAAGTCAGCGGGGCTACTGTTACAATGCCAAGGGAAGAGATAAGAAAGATACTGTGAAAGCTTCTTTATTTCAGATACAAAACACCAAGTAAAGTGAGTATTCTGAGGTGGATGAAAGCATTTTGCTGTGAGCAAATGCGTTGAAATACATGGGAAACTCCTTTAAATAGATAAGCTGGTTTATGTAATTCAGTCAATCAAAATTATTTGTCTTAAATAGCAACAAGTCACAATTGAGGACCATCAAAGATGACTAGTCACTGGAGTGATATTCCAAAAAGCAGTCATCAATACTGACAATTTTATCTATCCCTAACTTTGTCCTTGCTTGCATGCCTCTTGTACTTTCCTTTACAAAGTCAGTGTCTAGCTTTTCACTGACTATTCATATCTTCTATCTCAGAAGGTCTCTTCAAACAACATTTAGGGTCAAGATTTTTTATGTTCTCAATTTTAATATCTAAGAACACAAGGATAAAGTCTGTATTTATTCACTATTGTATTCCCAGCCACTAACAGAAGATATTCAATAACTCTGTAATAAAATAATACATTTTTTTAAAAAAGAGAACACAGATAACCAAGCGTATGGTACCAGCTGGAACAATGACTAAACCCAGTGGTCAGAGAATTGCTTTAAAAGCAACCAGTGACTCTAATTCCGAGTGCACCCATCAAAACAAATATTATAGCACAGTGCTTCCTCAAAATGTAAAGAACCCTAAATTCCTTAAAATGGTGATAGGTGTCACAAACACACAGAAACACATACACACATAGAAACACACAGAAGAAACACACGTGTGCAGTCGCATGCGCGTGTGGGCACGCACACACACACACACACACACACACACACAAGTGCTCCATGGTCGTAATAGTTAAGAGAAACTAAATAAAATTCAATAAAACATGGAGAGGGGAAACTAGTGAATGAAAATGAAAAGGGTAAGTTCACTTACTCTCTTCTTTATTCCTAGGAACGTTTTAACTAAAATGATTAAAATAATTCCAGATGAATTGCTACTACTTGATATATTTTATGTGGCATCTGTCACCCAGGTAACATATATACCTTCCAAGTGTCCCCTTTACTGCATTTAACCAAAAGAATGAGCAAAGTGGGAATTACATTCATTATACCATTATAAGCTCAGGGGAGACTTTTTTCTTCTTTTTTTAAATGCTGTGCATAACACATTCTACTCACTGGTGCTGTCAAATGTTTCAGCTCAAAAGATCATCATAGACAAATACGCACACATGAAATGGAGAATGAATTGCTATTGAATTTTGGTCAATGTGTCTTGCTAATGTAACCACAAAAAGAAATGCAAAACTCCAAACGTCACCCCGAAGTGAATCCTTGGGAAAACCTACATGATGACTGGGATGGTGGTCAGAGAAAGGGTGGTGGTGAGAATCTCTGTGTGTGTGTGTGTGTGTGTGTGTGCAGGCGCACGTGTGCCTGGGTGTATTTTGTGCTTGTCTGCCCAACCAAAACACAGCATCCTGCATCTTCTCAACCTTAAAATTAAAATCATTTATTATAGGGGCACCTGGGTGGCTCATTGGGTTAAAGCCTCTGCCTTCGGCTGGGGTCATGGTTCCAGGGTCCTGGGATCCAGCCCCACATAGGGCTTTCTGCTCAGCAGGGAGCCTCATTCCTCCTCCTCTCTCTCTCTGCCGACTTGTGATCTCTATCTGTCAAATAAATAAATAAAATCTTTTAAAAATCATTTATTATAAAAGCAGATTTTTACAATTATGCTCTAATAAAAAAGAAACCTTCTTTGTACCACGGTCAAGGTCTTTCAAGTAGACCAAAGGTTCTAACAAGACCAGGGTTCTAACAAGAATGGATATAGAAACATATCTGTGAATTCTCAAAGATTAACTTGAAATTTCTTTTGCATCCTCTAGCCTTGCTCAATAACTGTGTTTTGTTAACACACTGTCTGCTGAGTCCTGATGACTCCCGGTAACTGGAATATGTTGTTAACTGAACTGCTGGAAACACTAGTGCTTGCAGCTAATGCATTCTCAGAGCGGCACAGTATGAACACAGCGGGTGTAAAGTAAAAGCAATAATAAAAAATTGAACAGACCTTAAGTGCTATGATTATTACTGTAGGCCAGTTTTTATCGGCCCTTTTGAAAGTCTACTTCTTGAATTTCCTGCACCTAAAAGTATTGATAGCAATATTAGCCTGATATTTTCTTTCTTTGTGATGGGAACCACATGCCATATTTTTTAAAAGCAAGCGATATTTGAATGGACTTTCCATACAGGGTGGGCTATTAACCCTAAGAATGAAATTATTTAAAGATACTGAAAAGATTTCCTCAAATAACCTTATTACTGACTAGCAAAATTCAATAGAGTAATTGCTGAGATTTTTCACATCAACTTTTCTCCAGAGAATGTGTACCCTTTGAACAGTTTTGCATCCTGACACAGTAAAAAGAAGACAAGGGTTTGTGTTAGACATAAGAAGTCCAAGTGACAGAAAGATTTTACATTGACCATTGGAGAGTCGAATGATGATAATTAAATTCTAATTTCAGCCGTCTAGTAGTTATACAAGATTGTGTTTTGAAATTAAATTTACCTCTATCTTTACTAGATAGATACAGATAGACTTAGATGTAATTTTTGAGATAGTGATAGAAATAGAAATAATGGTAGAGATATGCCACCTGGAAACAAAGGTGAATTTATCTGAGTCAGACTATTCCAAGCAAATAATATATTCTATTTCTTTATAGAAAAACTGTTTTCATGGTTTAATGGTAATATCTTTGTCTCCTTTAGCAATGTAAAATGAAGAAGACTTTAAAACTAGTAGGAAATGCAAATTCTATGTATATCCAAATCTTTGACAAAAGGATGCCTGTCCTGATAAACTACACATTCATATGACTATAATATTGTATACACTTTCTTTCTTCTACATCCTGCATCTCGTCCATCAGCACTCCTTGTCTGCTGTAACTTTACAATGTATTTAGACCACTTTGGAGTATATATAGATGTTGGATTATATGCTGCACACCCGACACTTATGTTATACACTCAATTAACCTCAATACAAAAAGTTCTCAATTAAATATTATTTAAGCCCAATATATATGTTATTTATAAATAAATCACTTTCACCCCTTTGTTACTACCATTCTAGTCTAAGCTACCATGCAACTGCCTCACACCATGATCTCTCATATGAATTACTGCCAGAGCTTCCAAACTGATCACTGCTCTTACACCATATGGGTCTATTTTAAAACAGAGCATCCATTGTGATACCATTTGATCAGTTTTGACCTCAAAACATCCCAGTGCTACCAGTCCCCCTTATAGTGAAAGCTAGGTTTTTACTCTCTATAAGGCACTACGTGATCTCTTCTCTGCACTATTACATATCTGATCGTGTTTCTAAATATTCTTCCTTTTGATCACTGTGTCCAGGCACACCCACCTTTTTGCTATTCCTCAAATATGTCAGTCACAGTCCTACCTCAAGCTTTTCATACTTGTTATTCCCTCTTCCTAGAGTGTTGTTCTTTCTGGTAACAGTTTTGCTGACTTTTTTAAGGTTGCTTCTCCCATATCACTATCTAAGTGTAGCTTCTCCTACTGATTCTATTTAGAAATCTACACTTTCCCTGTTTCCTAATTTTCTTCTTTACTTTCTTCTTAGTACTAATAAGTGCTATTCTATTGTTTATTATCCATTCCTCAAATAAAATATAAGGAATATATTTTTGTATGTTCTGTTAACTGGTTTATTCCAGGGTCTAGTGTAACGTATGGCACATGGAAAGCAGATGCTCAATAAATATTTATTTAGTATTTTTCTTACATATGAAAAATAAATGTTGTTATATATAAGATTTTAAAAAGACAGAAATCTTAGATATACTTTCTTCTAGCATTCTTACTTACGGAAAGAACATTGAAAAAAGCTGATTTTTTTTTCCCAAAATCTGCAGTTAATTAAAGTCAGAGCCTGGAGTAGAAGTTAGGATTTTTTTGTTATTCTTCCAGTGATCACATTCCTTTATGTATAACTAATGCCAATATATGAATTATAAATTTTTAAAGGTAAAATATGTATTATAAATTTTTTTAAAGATTTTATTTATTTATTTGACACTCAGAGATCACAAGTAGACAGAGAGGCAGGCAGAGAGAGAGGAGGAAGCAGGCTCCCCGCTGAGCAGAGAGCGCGATGTGGGACTCGATCCCAGAATACTGGGATCATGACCCAAGCCGAAGGCAGAGGCTTTAACCCACTGAGCCACTCAGGTGCCCCTGTATTATAAATTTTAAAGAACAAAATAATTTAAGGAAAAAATAAGCATAAAGATGTAATATTCCTAAGAGATTGTGAAATTTCAGTTATTGGTACATTAAAGTTATTTATAATTAGAATAGAAAAAGATCTAGAGGCCATAGGATATCCCAAGTCAATTATGAATTAGAAACAGTACAATGTAAGTGAAAACAATGTATAGTACAAGCATGCATTATACTGGGAAATACTATAATTGAAAAACTGTCATGTCATTATACTCAATAGTAGTCAAACCCTTATTTGAATAATATCTTCACTTCTGAGCTCAGGAGCAAAATGGAGATGTGGTCAAATTGAAGTATGCTCAGTTGAGAACAACAAAGATAATTAAAGTGCTGGGAAATTTGACCTCTGAGGATAGGTTAGAATAACTTTCATATTGAAACCGAATTAAGGGTAGTTGAGGGGATACTGGATAATAGTTACCAAATGTAAAAATCATTATATTTTAAAGAAAGGGAGCCAACTGACAGTTTCTTCATTGGGAATTAAGAAAGGGGTCAATGATATTTCTCTGTAGCATACTGAAATTAGGTTAACTATAATGAAACTTTTCTTTATATGGAAGAATTATTAAATAAGATGTTACTGAGGAAATATTTTCTTCTGGTCGTCTAAAATTGCCATGGCTTCTCAAAGTTCAAGATTGATTAAATATGCCTTTTGATGTAGGTATAGATAGGAGTAACAAAGCAAATTCTCTCTGTTTTTTTCATGTCTCATTCTCACTAATTGTTCCAATTCTTCTTTAAATAATGTTTGATTATAATTTAATTATAACTTAATTCTGCACAGATATCTTGGTCACTTCCTGTGGTAATCAAATTTTCCTATCACTGAATAATGTTTGGGTACACGTGTTATGAGATTCTCATAATCACTGATACATGAAAGCTATTTATTGATAACTAGACTTTTGCGATATCTTCCTGAATTTCTTTACCCTATCTCCCCTCCCCACGGAGGCCCTCTGTTATTCAATTGCATCCTACATTATTACAGAGAAATTAATTCCTTCTTCTAGCATAATTGTGGTCATGACAGCAATAATTTTTTGCTTAAAAAGCAAGTGCACATAGACTATTTGCGTAGTTCTGTGGTCAGGTGAATGGAAGCTCTACTTACCTCTTGAAATTTAATTCTGGTGTAATACATCACTTAATGTTGAGTACTACTTTCCTTTGATAAACTGTCTTATAGGTTTTACTGACCTGTTTCTTCTTTATGAAATTTTATGGGCTGTATTTTGAAAGGGCAGAATTTAGTCCACCTTCTGATTGATCATCTTGTATTCCTTGTCTTCTCAGCTACCTGGTCTATACTTCAAAACATCATACAGATGCCTTTGTCCTCACAGAGACATCTCTGTAACTCTGGTTTGATTGAATCCCATAGTCCTCTGGAAAGGAGTATGATTGACAGTATCCTTTAACCCTTTGCTCTCTGTATTTCCCTAAATGTAGCAACTACCCATGCATTCTGTCATTTGGCCTTCGAAAGAAAGAGCTCATTAACAACCTTAGGAAATATTGTTTCCACAGCAACAACAATTTCTTTTCTTTAAAGACTTTTCTAATTTTCTCTTTTTAAAATCTATTCAATTTTTTTTTCATGGTTCCCCAATAAGGAGCAATATGCAAAGACCATTATTTTTCAGCAAAAATTCTCTTTTCAGCAGTAAAATATTTAAAATTTCCTTTCACTGGGGCACCTGGGTAGTTTAGTCAGTTAAGCATCAGCCTTTGGCTCAAATCATGATCCCAGGGTCCTGGGATTGAGCTTAGCACGGGACTCCCTGCTTCGTGGGGAACCTGCTTCTGTCTCTCCTCCCCAGTTGTGCGATATCTGTCACTTTCTCAAATAAATAAATAATATCTTAAAAATAAATAAAATAAAATTTCCTCTCACTGTCTAAAGTTGATATTGCTACCACAAAAATACTCGGAAATGGATTTTCATTAGATAAAATGAGAAAATACAGAGTTTAGAAATTATTCATAATTTTATCACTTAGAGGCAACATTAAAATGTGAGATTTCTTTTTTGAGAAACAATTGTATAATAGTAATATCATCAAAAACAAATGGTTTTGAAAGTTTATTTTAACTGAAATGTGATAATTTTTCAAATATTTTAATAATGTTTTATCACCAGTATTTGATATGTAATGACTATATTTCCACATCATTATGTTCAAATTATTCTGTTTTAAAATCTACATAATATTCTACTATTTGGTGCAAGGCTACCATGTGTGATCGTGCAGGTTTTTAACTGATCAAAGGTCCCTGTTTGATGGCATACCATAGGGCTGAAATTTAGTTCACATTGCATTTACCCAGCTTTATTAACCATTTGTGCTTGCTTAGAGGAAATGTCCTTTTATAATTAACACACATTATCTGTATAGATAACAACGCCTTGTAGTTTTAAATATTTATTTATTTATTTTAGAGAGAGAGTTAGAGAGGGAGCAAGGGGAGAAGCATAGGGTGAGGGAGAGAGAGAATCTCAAACAGACTCCCCACTGAGCTTGGAACCTAGGACGGGTTGGATCTCATGACCCTGAAATCATGACCTGAGTTAAAACCAAGAGTCAGTTTTCAACCAACTGAGCCATGCATGCGTCCCAGCCCTGTTGTTTTAAGTTAAAAGTTTTATGAATGCAAATGAACACACTCACAGTGGTTCCCCCAAAATTGCTCAAATATTTTTACTAGGATCAATATTTAATATCTATATGGTTATGATCATAAACATCTTATTTATTATTAAAGTGATATTTTACATTTCCAATTAATTTCCTTTTCCATATGACTTTTTCTCCACAGTTAATAATTATGTTATCTATTTGTTTCCATGTGGTTTAATGTTACTTGTTATCAATTCATCCCACAACTCCCCTCCAGAAGTGTGACTATAATTGCAGTATGTTCACACATCACATGATTCATTGTTTTGTTTGTTCGTTTGTTTTTTTGTTTTTTTTAGGTAAATATTTCTTGAAGTTCTTTCCTTTTCCTTTCCAGTCTGGAGTCTGTTCTTCAACCCTGTTGGATACCTGTTATTTTGTTACCTTGGGATTTCCATCCAGCCTCATCATAGGGTTTTCTACCAATTTTTACCTGCATTGGATTCCTGTTTCTTTTCATTTTCCCTTATTTTTGATTTGTGGCTTTAATTCTAGTGGCCCATATCTTAGAATATGTCTATCTACAAAAATGAATTGAAAACAAATTTTTTGAGGTCTTGGATGTCTGTACATAAATCAATAATTGTAGCTAACACTTAAGAACTTTCCAGATAGAGAATGTTCTCAATGGTGCTGTAATAATGTTAAATGGTGACAGACAGATGGTAGCTACACTTGCAGTGAACATAGCGTAATATGTGAGCTGTCAAATCATTATGTCATACATAGTGTTTTGTACATAGTGCATAGTACATATAGTTGAAACTAATGTAATGTAGTATGTCAACTATACTCCAATTAAAAAAGAAGTACTTCTTAGATGCTTGACACTGCTCTTTGTGTGTGTGTGTGTGTGTTTAATTTGTATATATATAAATAAATAAGATTTTATTTACTTATTTGAGAGAGAGAGAGAGACAGTATGAGTGCAGGGAGGGACAAAAGGAAAACAGACCCCCCACCAAGCACAGAGCCCAGTGTAGGGTTTGATCCCAGGACCCCAAGGTCATGACCTGAGCCAAAGTCAGATGCTTCATTGATTGAGTCACTCAGGAGCCCCTGCAGTTTTTGTTTGTTTTGTTTTGCTATTTGTATTTTATACTCACTTATTTGTCCTCAAAACAACATATTTCCTGGGGTGGGAGGGGAGAAATTTAAGAAATCAGAAACTAATGATGTACTATTTGGTGACTAACATGAGATTAAAAAAAAAAAAAAAATTAACTTAAACCTTAAGTCATGGAGAGTGTTGTGCCAGCATGTAAATGCTAGAAGTCAGGCCCAAGAATATGTGTCTTCACACCTGTACTATAATTACGATAGCATTATTTGACCAGCCATGTAACAATAAACTTGTAGATGAAAATTGGCTTCTAGTGAAACTGATATATTTCTCTCTCTCTCTCTCTTTTTTTTTTTTTCACTGTTATCCCCTTCTATTGTTTAAATATTGAATGTCTTCAATGGGGGACCTAATTTTTTTTTTCTTGAGTATTTTCAATTTCTATTATGGAAGATTTAGTTAACTTTATAAAACTTTTATTCCAGTTTTGAGTTTTCTTAACTTATTTCAATTTTCAAGAACGTTTTTCCATTTTTTTCCCAGCTCCTTCTTGATTCATAAACACTCAAACTTTCCTCATTTTTGTGTATGTTGACTGCTGGGCTTCTATATATGGTGATCAAGTTACACTGTTTTTTGAAGGAACTTCCACTGTCAAAGTCTGTACATCTCTTAGTTGTCCTAAAGAGGAATTACTTAATAATAATTAGTAATAATAAATAACAATTATTTAATACTATTAATAATATAACCTGCCCACAGGCTATAAGTCTGGTAGCCAATGTTTTCAGAGCTAAATGGGAGAAGTGGTTTTTCTATTTTCTGTGTGTGGGCTTTCACAGAGCTCTGGCTTGCCACACAGTATTTTCATCCTCTCTGTGCCTCCCGCCAATTCCAGAGTCATGTGTGGTTCAGTCTATTCAGACAATTAACCTTTGATTCAGTACAGGTAATTCTTTATTTTATAGATTTTCCAAGACCACCTTTTCATCAGCCTCCTAAGCACTGTACTCTCAGAGGAGCTTCCAATATTTTGTTTCTGTGAGTCAAATGTGTTTCTTTCTGAGTTCTCCCTGCTGCTACAGTGGAATGCCCTCTATTCTGATATCATATGTCCATAGGTTTTCCATTTTCCAAAATTTATTTTTGTTTCCCTCTTTCCATGTTTTGATCTATGGGTGCAAGTATACATTATTCTACCTTTTCTGACATTTTAGTGTGATTTGGGGACCAAGTAGGTGCACTATCTATTTGCTTCACTAAATTTACCAGAAGCTGGTTTTCATCCATAAAATAAAACCCAAGACCTCGAAGTTACTAAGGACAGACTATTATCTAATATTCTTACCTAAGAGGCACATAGGCCATGTAGACTTAATGGTCCTCCTCATAAATTCATGTTTGTCCTGTTCTTGCTGTGCCACTGCCTGCGTCATTCTGACATGATCTACCCAATTCTCTCATTAATATTTACCAGCATACCAACAGCTTTCTTCTTTCCTCCTTTACTAATATATGAAATAGCTTGATTGTTCCATAAATACTTTAGTTAGGCTTAAACTAAGAAAAGTAATTTTAAAACTGCAAGTGTATATGTAGAGATCCTGGCTTGCAAGACCCTATTTCAACCACATGGGCAAAAGATAAAAGGAAAAAAAAGACATGCAGAAATTACTGACACCTTATCTTATGCCCTCCCTTTCCCCATTTCCACATATGTACTTCAATTTTGAGAACACTGTTACCCACAAACAGAAGTAACTTTTAGAATATATCTATGTATCTATGCATTATTTGTTTACATGGAATAGTCCACTTTAAATGTTTTAAAATCTTGGTCTTTCCTTGCCCTCACAACATTTAGTTCTTTTCTTCTTATAATTGCATAAGTCTGCTTTTGTCTGACAAATTTATTTCCTTTAAGAGTTTTCCTGAGTGTCTGAGAACTGTGTAAATCAAACTCCTGTAAACTTCTAAAAGTAAAGACAATTCCTTCTTCCTTCAATATCAGATTGTATGTAGGATGCGTAATGTATATTGCATATAACAGAGGTCGAAGATAAACATAGTCAATAAAATCATTTTTCACACTTTGCCAACAATACGTTGAGATGAAAAGCTGGTGATGCAGAAAATGTTAAGACTATCAACATTTTTCTTCATCTTCAACTTCAATGGCAGGTGCTTATTTTGACATTGTCTATGTCATTTTCCTTGAAGCCAGTAGAATACACTATCATTTTAAATATTAATAAACATTGTTGTTTATTGAAAATGATCAGAGGACAGGGGCAAATTCTGAAAATATGCATACAATTTCAGAGAAAGGGTAATATAACTCAGAGGTAGAAGGAAAAATTTTAAATGTGAGAGCAGAACAACCAGAAAAAAATTATCAAACTGGCAGAAGCAAAGTGACTTTTAGAACACAGAAATAAAGTCAAAATACCCTAGAAAGGGAGTCAGGAAGATAGCTTGATGATGAAAAACTTACATGAGTGTATGATTTACCAGAAACAAATTCAGGCTACACACAAAGAGATGACTATGACAGGAGCATTCCAATCTATTTAAGTGGGCCGCTAAATGTAAAAAAGCATTATTGCTACTATCTTTTTTTTTTCAAGTAATATTATCAAATTCAAACCAATTTCTTAATATTTTTAAGGAACAAATTTGAGATTTCAAAATTTTGTTATTATAAAATCTGAATGTAACAGTGCCTTCATTGCTGAATCTGAATCACATAACACTCAGGAATAAAGCTTGAGCATCAGGGATCAGCTGTTTATTGTCAACCATGGATGGGGTCTGTGTATCTACACTCTTCTCCTTCTGGTGCCTAAATATAGTAGGCAATGAAGAAATATTTTGAGTAAATAAACAAGAAATGAATGAAAGATAAAAGACACAGCTAGTAAGTAAGTAAACGATTTACCTTCTGTTCATATAAAATAGGTTGAGTGATTAAGGCAAAATACTAAGCTCTAAAGCCATGGAGCTCAAGGCACTGAAATTTAATTAGGAATTTTCACTCTTAAGTGATTTGTCTCCATATCAGTGGGCGCCACAGAACTGTCTATTCTGGTGTTGGCATTTCCTCCTCTCACCCTCCCTCTAGAAAAATCCCTTCATGAAAATTTTCTCTAGAATACTCTTAATAGGAAAATGCAACAAGCTTTAATGGAAAGCTTCACATAATAATACAATGTTGGCTCCTCGTGAATATTCTTCTAATTAAATATTAATCTATTTTATCTAATTTTTTCCTACCTTTATTTTTATAACAGCATTGTTTTAAATCATTACAAAAGAAAATAGTTAATATGAAAATTTCAGTCTTAGAAAACAGCTCAAATAAACTTATATCTAATTAGAAGAACTTTGTTCCAAATATAATATTGCAACATGAAAATGTACACAGTTTATTACTCACATACAAACAAGAAAATGCACACACACACGCACATACACACCACTATATCTTTGAGTAAGATGCATGTCATGAAATCCCTTGAAACTGTTGATTCAGATAGAAAATAGAATGACCTTTCAGAGTCTCTGCCTTATCAGTGTGTCTCAGATTTCCCATTCATATCTAAATGAATCAAGGTCACAAACTTTAGAAGCGGGAAAAATTCAATATCGCAAATAGCTGCCTCACATCCTGCTTGGAATTGGAGGGGTATGGGGGATGTAAAGCAAGTAATCAAGTAGTCCTAAATCAGAAGTCTCCCACAACAATAAAGGAAATATTCATTTACACACCCATACCAAAGTGCTAATTATACCAAAGATTATAATTCAAAAGTTTAAAAGTGCCAACATAGTAACATAGAGGTGAAAATTAGTCTAGCTGCGTATCGGTTCATGGCAAAGGGAGAAGGAATAAGGAAGTCCTACGAACGGGATTGTGCAGGGCTTGCCCAAAGTCAGCAAAGCGAAATAAAATGCTTGTGTGTGTGCAAGTACACACAATAAACACACATTTACGCATCTTCTGTAGGCTAGTAAAGCTTTGCTATGACCAAGTTTCATTCCTAATTTTGGTACAGTGTTTTCTTCCTTAAACAAAGCAGTCACAAAGCTTTAATTTGATATTATGTCCTTAAATTTAATGCATAGCCATTTTGAATTTTGTGTTAATTTTCTCTTCTATCTATGAGAGAGCTAAAACCCCCTTGCCACTTGTCAGAATGTTTTAAGGAATGTTTGTGCATTTGAACAAAATCTAGAGGAGTAAATAACACACATTAATTACTTATAGCCTAAGTATTGGGCAGTGAGGTAAAAACTGCATGCTTATTTGGACTATAAAATACATGATCATGGGTACCAGAAAGGCACCACTTAGTCTCTGTTGAAGTAAATATTATATACAGATCTAATCAAATTTTAGCATGTCTTTATCAGCATTGTGATTTTTGCATGTTCTTTATAGTGCTTTATACTGCTATTGTGAGGATCAATAGATATCATTTATTTAAAACACTTAGTACAATGTTTGACACATAGTAAGTGCTCAATAAAGATTGCTTTCTGTTATTTCATTATCAACATTATTAATATGCCTATATTTGAAGAGCACTTAGCAAAAGGTAAAAATAATAATAATAATAATAATAGTAGATGACATCTATTCAAGGAACAAAATGTTCCGAAAACCGTACCAAGTAAATGGAGTCATTTAATCCTGTCACCAATCCTATTCCATTTTCACTTGTACAGATGAAAAATCTGAGCCTCTAATACAAAGCATCTTGCTCTAGGTCACACAGGTAGAAATGATAGGGCTGGCATTTAAACCCAGAGAGTCTAGTATTAGAGTCAGGCTCTTAACTAATATCCTATCCTCTCTCTTGAGAACACAAAAGCAAACATCCAGATAGGAAGCATGTGGATTGAAACGCCAGGTAGAACAGAGAGACAAGATAGTGAAATATGAGTGAAAAAGAAAAGAACAAGTATATTTCTCTAACCTTATTTGGCTTATAAGTTTCACCAATAAAAAGTGAAGAGGAATTAGATATTACATACTAAAATTTTGCTATGTCAAGGGTACAACTGCTAAATTAAAGGAGAGTATGCCTTATTTATGGCTACATATATTTTATACATTAGTTGCATAGAGCTCTCATGCTAGTGACTGTTTTCTGTCAGTATCAATTTGTCTTTTCTGTTTTTCTTTTACTATAAAAATACCATGTATATATAACATATAATTAACAATATCTTAAATCTAAAAAAATCATTTTCTAATATTGATTTCATAATCTACTACATTGCAGAGTATCTTGCAATCACAGTCATTATTCTGATGTCTCACTAGGAGAACAGTGTATCTGTCTCCTATTTTTAATATATCACATTATCTCACTCAATATAAGGTATACTTTGTTTCTCTGTATGTATTTTCCTATGGTTATTCTGCCCCTCTTTTTCCTAGATACCCTCTTCTAAGTACTCACACAAAATAAACAAGCACACTTAAAACTCAACAACAAAAGAATACATTTAAGGAATACGTTTTGTTGCTTGCATTGCACTTTGGATCCCCAGAGTTAAGTAAGTTGCCAAATGTGAGCCATTATTATAAAACCACAGAAAAATTTATATCATGTAAATAATATTTAATCAATTCCATTATATTTATTAACAACCACATTGAATTAATTGTTAGGGAATATATTTTCTTCAGAAATGGAAATGTGGTCACAAAATATTTTAATGACCTGGCTAAAGGCACTGAGGAAATCTGGAACTGAAACAAAACATAGTCCGAGTTCCCAGATGTTTGGCCTACTCATCCTCTCAGGAAAGAAGCTAAAAGCAGTAATGGCATGAATTACCAGGCCCAATCCATGAATGCTTGAAGCAAAATATAGCCTTGTGCCATGACTCTTTGAAAGCAGTTTTATCCATACTGCAACGAGCGGCAAAGTGGACATGGGTTCTAGTCTCATGGGAAACATGTTTTCTAATGTTTCTATTAGAAGTAAACTCTATATTCCACTCCCCATGGAAACACTATTATAAACATGGTTTTATGTGGATAAATTATTACTATATTTTAGCTACACTGTGGGTTAAACAGGATTTTGTGAGCTGTGGTACAGATGTAATCATTTCATATACTGTTGCTATTATGGAAAAGTGAATTCTAAGCTAAAAATTTAAAAAAGACATTTTATAAACATAAGAAATATATCATACTAAATAAGGTCCTCTTAATTTCTCAAGGCTGAAAATTTCACCATGATGGCTTTTGGACAGAAATTGATATTTTCTTCCCAAAGGGTATTTATCCCATAATGTATCTATTAAAATATCTTCTCGTATGGTAGGCTATAACATGAAATTGCTAGTATTTTACTGTTTTGGACCTACAAAAATGTTAGTTTCACATTGTGTCATTTCACAGATATGAACCAGCCCTACTCTCCATTCATTATACAGGCCTGTTCTCTGCTTTCCATTATACAGTAACATAGTCAGTCATATTACACTATTTTACACATTTTATTACTTTTATTTTAATTCAATCACTATTGATTTAGCATAGGCTACATACTAAGCATGTTCTTTTTGTTTTAGCTCATAAAGGTAATACACATTTATAACATAGATGGGTTTCATAAAAGTAACAACGTGTATAAAATGCATAAAGACAGTTAATAAGGGGCACCTGGGTGGCTCAGTGGGTTAAGCCGCTGCCTTCGGCTCAGGTCATGATCTCAGGGTCCTGGGATCGAGTCCCGCATCCGGCTCTCTGCTCAGCGGGGAGCCTGCTTCCCTCTCTCTCTCTCTCTGCCTGCCTCTCCGTCTACTTGTGATTTCTCTCTGTCAAATAAATAAATAAAATCTTAAAAAAAAAAAAAAGACAGTTAATAAAAGTCATGGATAATTGCAGAAATAACTACTGATGATTTTGTAATATTTTCTGGTTTATAAATACATGTGTTTAAAATGGGAGCATGATAAATATGTATCTATAATTTTTAGGTATTTATATTGTATCTTTTTTGTGTCATGAATTACTCTATACAGACATTTCAGTGACTGATACATCACCTGGTTTGGTTACACCAATATCATGTAATTCTACCCCTGCTTTTGGATATTTAGCTCTCTCCATTTTATTTTTCTTGGGGTATAACTGACATACAACATTATTAGTTTCAGCTGTACAACATGATAATTTGTTAGTTATATATACTGAAAACTATCCAACAATAAATCTAATTTTTCTTTTACCATGTAAAGTTACATAATATCTGATATAATATTATTGACTGTAGTCACCATGCTGTACCTCTCCATGGTTAATTTATTTTATGATACTTTTTTAAAAAAAATTTTCTTAGAGAAAGAGAGGGTGAATGAACCCACATGGGGGGGGGCGTGTGGAGAGAGGCAGAGGGAGAGAGAAAATCTTAAGCAGGCTCCACACCCAGCTTAGAACTTGGCATGGAGATCAATCTTACAACCTTAACCATGATTATAACCTGAGATGAAATCAAGAATATATAGTGAGTTTACCAAAGAGTCAGTATAAAGAAGCATAAGTCAAGCAGAGAGAGTGAATTATCATATGGTTTCACTTATTTGTGGAGCATAACAAATAGCATGGAGGACATGGGGAAATAGAGAGGAGAAGGGAGCTGGGGGAAATTGGAAGGGGAGGTGAACCATGAGAGACTATGGACTCTGAAAAACAATATGAGGGTTTTGAAGGGGTGGGGGGGTGAGAGGTCGGGGTACCAGGTGGTGGGTATTATAGAGGGCACAAATTGCATGGAGCACTGGGTGTGGTGCAAAAATAATGAACACTGTTACGCTGAAAATAAAAAATAAATTAATTTTAAAAATTAAAAAAATAAATGAATTTATTGAGATATGATTGAGATATAAAAAACTACACATATTTAATACAAAAAGTGTGATGAGTTTAGAGATACAGTTGCTCTTGATCAATAAGGGATTGAACTATGGGGATCTACTTAGGTGCGGATTTTTTTTTAAATAAATATAGTACAGGACCGTTAAAAAAAAAAAAAGAATTGATTACTTAATGAACTGACTGAGCAATGCAGATGCCCTGAGACTGTTGTTGATTTTTTTCTACAGCATGACAAAATCAGTATTCTTGCATATAGAAGTTGCATGCATCTCTGATTCCAAACATAAGAAAATATTTTCTTAGAAATTGACTTTCAGGTTTAAAAAGTAAATTCATGTACTTTTTTCAAATTATAAATTTCTTCTTTGTTATTTATTTATTTTTTTAAAGACTGGCAGCACAAAACCCTCAACACAGAAGCACGTGACAGAGAGGCACAATACTGCAATATTACTGACTTTGAAGATGGAGGAAGGAGCCCTGAGCCACAATATGGGTGGCTCTGGAAGTTGGAAAAATAAGGTAACATTTTCTCTCCTAGATCCTTCAGAAAGGAATCAGGTTGTGCTGATAGTTTGATTTCTTAGCTCAGTGTGACCCATTATGGACTAATTAATTCAGATCTATAAGATGATACATTTACATTGTCTAACTTATAAATTCCTGGTATTTTGTTATGGCACAATAACTTGTAATGATTATGAATAATACATATGTTTATCCATTCCTTATTAATAAGCATTTGCATATATTTTTCTAATTCCATGTATAATAAATAAAGTTGCTATAAATATTATTGCAGAACTTTTATGAATACATATTTTTATTTCTCTTGGATGAATTCATAGGAACTGTAATCACCCATTTCTATGGTAATTGAGTGTATCACTCTCTAAGAAACTACTGAAGAATGCACGAAAGCCATAACATTTTACAATCTTAACAAAGTAGATGAGAGCTCTAATTACTTAACCTCTTCACCAATACTAGGTCTTGTCACACGTTTAGTCATTGTAATAATTCTGAAGTGTTATCTCAGTTTTTTTTTAAGATTTTATTTATTAATTTGACAGAGAGAAATCACAAGTAGATGGAGAGGCAGCCAGAGAGAGAGAGATAGGGAAGCAGGCTCCCTGCTGAGCAGAGAGCCGGATGTGGGACTCGATCCCAGGACCCTGAGATCATGACCTGAGCGAAGGCAGTGGCTTAACCCACTGAGCCACCCAGGTGCCCCTTATCTCAGTTTTATAAATGATTTTAATGAGATATAATTCACATGCCATAAAACTCACTCATTTAAAATGTACAATTACATTTTTCAGTAGAGTCACAAAGATGTACAACCATCACTACAACCAATTCATAACATTTACATCACTCCCAAAATAAACTACAGGGTCACTCTCAGTTTAACCCCAAATCCTCCTGTCTCCACCACCACCCGACCACATACTACCAAACATCAACTTTCTGTCCCTATAGATTTGTTTATTCTAGAAGTTTCATACAAATAAAGCCATACAGTATGTGGTCTTTTGTGACTGAGTCCACCTACAATAATGTTTCCAATTTTTATCCATGTTGTAATATATATCACTACTTTATTATTTTTGTTGCTGTGTAACATTCCATTTCATACTTATACCTTATTTTATTTGTTCATCCATCAGCTGATGGATTTTTGGGTTGTTTCTAATTTTTGACCAATATGAATAATGCTGCTATGAATATGTGTGAACAAGTTTTTGTGTGGATGTATTTTTTATTATGTTCAGTTAGTATGTTTCAATTAATTTTGGATATATGCCAGAAGTGGAATTTCTATATGCTAACGTAAGTTCAAATTATTTTGAAAAGTGACTGTACCAATTCATATTCCTACCAACAATGAATGAAGGTTCCAATTTTTCCCTATCCTTGTCAGTATTTGCTATTACAGTACATTTTTATCATAGCCAATCTAGCCCACTGTCTCATGCAGTTCATCATGCAGTTCACGAATGATGTTCAGTTATTTACATGCTTATTTCTGTATGAACATTGAAGCATGCATGTATTTAGTTATAATAAAGTCAAGTTTATCTTCTTTTTTTTGTCACTTGTGTTTTTCATTACTGTAGTTTTGTAGTGAATTTTAAAGTTCGGAAAGGTGAGTTCTCCATATTTGTTCTTTGCTTTCAAGACTCTTTAGGCTATTCCTGGTCCTTTAAATTCCCACATGAATTTTAAGATCATATGGCAATTCCTGCAAAAAAAGCAATTGGAATTTGCTAGGGATTATCTTGAATCTATAGATTAATTCGGGGGTATTGCCATTCTAACACCTTTGTCTTCTGATAAAGAAGCATACAATATCTTTCCATTACCTTGGTCTTCTTTAATATCCTCAACAATGCTTGAGTTTCAGTGTACAAACCTTGTACACTTTTGGCTAATTAGTTTTTAAATATTTTATTTTTTCATGTTATTGTAAATGGAATTGATTTTATAATTTCTTTCTGGATTATTTATTGATAGTGTATAGAATTTTGATTCAGTTTTGCATATTCATCTTGTACTCTGAGCGCTTGCTGAACTTATTAGTTCTATGAGTTTTTATTAGCTTCCTTATGCAGAAAAATGAAATTGGACCATTTCCTTACACCACACACAAAAATAGACTCAAAATGGATGAAGGACCTCAATGTGCGAAAGGAATCCATCAAAATCCTTGAGGAGAACACAGGCAGCAAACTCTTCGACCTCAGGCACAGCAACATCTTCCTAGGAACAACGCCAAAGGCAAGGGAAGCAAGGGCAAAAATGAACTATTGGGATTTCATCAAGATCAAAAGCTTTTGCACAGCAAAGGAAACAGTTAACAAAATCAAAAGACAACTGACAGACTGGGAGAAGATATTTGCAAACGACATATCAGATAAAGGACTAGTGTCCAGAATCTATAAAGAACTTAGCAAACTCAACACCCAAAGAACAAATAATCCAATCAAGAAATGGGCAGAGGACATGAACAGACATTTCTGCAAAGAAGACATCCAGATGGCCAACAGACACATGAAAAAGTGCTCCATATCACTTGGCATCAGGGAAATACAAATCAAAACCACAATGAGATATCACCTCAAACCAGTCAGAATGGCTAAAATAAACAAGTCACGAAATGACAGATGCTGGAGAGGATGCAGAGAAAGGGGAACCCTCCTACACTGTTGGTGGGAATGCAAGCTGGTGCAGCCACTCTGGAAAACAGCATGGAGGTTCCTCAAAATGTTGAAAATAGAACTGCCCTATGACCCAGCAATTGCACTATTGGGTATTTACCCTAAAGATACAAACGTAGTGATCCAAAGGGGCACATGCACCCGAATGTTTATAGCAGCAATGTCCACAATAGCCAAACTATGGAAAGAACCTAGATGTCCATCAACAGATGAATGGATCAAGAAGATGTGGTATATATACACAATGGAATACTATGAGCCATCAAAAGAAATGAAATCTTGCCATTTGCGACAACATGGATGGAACTAGAGAGTATCATGCTTAGCGAAATGAGTCAAGCAGAGAAAGACAACTATCATATGATCTCCCTGATATGAAGAAGTGGTGATGCAACATGGGGGCTTAAGTGGGTAGGAGAAGAATAAATGAAACAAGATGGGATTGGGAGGGAGACAAACCATAAGTGACTCTTGATCTCACAAAACAAACTGAGGGTTGCTGGGGGGAGGGGGTTTGGGAGAAGGGGGTGGGTTTGTGGACATTGGGGAGGGTATGTGCTTTGGTGAGTGCTGTGAAGTGTGTAAACCTGGTGATTCACAGACCTGTACCCCTGGGGATAAAAATATATGTTTATAAAAAATAAAAAAATAATATAAAAAAAGACTCTATAAATAAGTTCCTGTCATCTGCAAATAGATATAGTTTTACTCCTTCTTTCCTAATATTGATGCCTTTTATTCCTTCTTCTCTAACTGCCCTGGCTATAGTTCCAGTACAATGCTGAATAAAAATAGTGAGTTGATGTCATTGTCTTCTTCCTGATTTAAAGGGAAATCATTCAGTCTTTCCCCATCAAGTATGATGTTAGCTATGGGCTTTTTGAAGATGCATTTATCAGATTGAGGAAGTTCCCTTGTATTCTTATATTTTCAGTGTTTTTGTATTGAAAAGATCTTAGATTCTTTCAAATGCTCTTTCTACATTTGCTGATATAATCATGTGATTTTTGTCCTTTAGTCTATCAATATGGTATATTATGTTGATTGATAGCCAGATGTTAAAACAATAATGAACTTCTGATAAAATCCACTTGGTCATGGTGTTTGTGAATATGGTTTTCTAGTATTTTAATCTAATTTGAATCTAGTATTTCTAGATTCGCAAAGGACATTGGTGTGTGATTTTTCTTGTGATATATTTGGTTTTGGTATCTTTGTCATATTTGCCTCACAAGATGAATTGATAAGAACTCCATCTTCTCTTATTTTTTACAAACGAGTTTGGATGAATTGATATTAATTCCTTAAGTAGAATTCACCAGTAAAGCCATTTGGCTTTGGATTTTTCCTGGGGGAAAATTCTTAAATATGATTCATTTTCTTCACTCTTTAAATTTATTTAGGTTGTCTATCTTTTACTCGAGTCAGTTTCAGTATTCTGTGCCCTTATAGGAATTTGTCCATTTCATTTATACCATTTAATTTGTTGGTGTGCAATTGCTCTCTGCATTCTCTTATAACCTTTTTTTATTTCCAATGCAACAGTGTATTTTCTTCCATGCCTTATTTAGTCATTTTAGTGTTTTTGTTTCTTTTTGTGGAGTTTCTTCATTTTTAAATTGCTTTTCTAATATTTATTTTATTTATTCATCTATTCCTACTTAAAAATATTTATTCTTGCTTTGGTTTTAGTTTCACTTTTCTTCTCTAGCTTATTCTTTATAGTTTCTTAAGGTAAGTTAAGGTTATTGACTTGAAATCATTCTTTCTTTTTAAATACAGATGTTTAAGGCTATAAATTTCCCTCTAAGCACTTTTCTATCTATATCCCCATGGCATTGGTATGTAGCATATTTGGTTTTATCCATCTCAAGGTATTTTTTTCAATTATTATTATTGTTCCATTAGTTTTATAAATATGTGTTGTTGAAGTTTCGAATCTCTGTGAAATTCCTACTTTCTTCTGTTCTAGATTTCTAATTAATCCCACTGTGTTTGTAGAACACATTTTGTCTGGTTTCATTTTTTTTTTTTTTAGTTCTCTTATTTTCAGTCTTTTGTAATATTTTTTCCCATTTATATATCTTTTATGATGAGGTAACTTTGTATACTTGTACATATACATACAGTGTATATATACATATAACATACAGTGTTATATTAGTTAATGGTTTCAATCATTTATTGAAGCTTGTTTTATAAACGAAGATATGGTCTTTCCTAGAACATGCTCCAAATGTTTTTCTCTTGAGAAGAATGTGAACTGTCTTACTTTTGAGTTAAATGTTCTCTGTATGTCTTTTAGTGATACTAAATCTTCCATAACTTTGGCATCTCCTGTCTAGTTGTTATATGTACCATGGAATGTTGGCCATTGAAGACTTCAACTCTTATTGTTGAGCTGTGTATTTCTTCATTCTGTTGGTTTTGCTTCATGTTTTTTGTGAGGCTTTGTTTTTAGGTGGGTGTATGTTTATAACTATTATACATACCTACTGGGTTAAGCCATTGTAATATGTCTCTCTTTCTCTCTAGTAACATTTTTTTTAATATCTATGTTATGTGATATTAGCATAGACACTCCAATTTTGATATCATTACCGCTTGCATGAATATTTTTCCCATCCCTTTGCTTCCAACCTACTTGTATCCTTGAAACTATAGTGTATCTCTAGTAGACAAAATACTTTTGGATCTTGCTCTTCTGTCCAGTCTGTTAATTTCTGCCTTTGATTACATTAATGCAGTCATTCACATTCCCATTATTTATATAATTGTTTTATTTCTGCTATTTGATTCTTTTTTTTTTCTTTATGCCTTGTGTCTTTTTGTTCTTCAGTTCTTTCTTTTGTATTGGCAAAATATTTCCTACTGTCACATTTTAATTCCTTTCATAATTTTCCAATGTTTTTGTGTTAAATGTCTTAGTGATTGTTTTAGGTCTACAATATTCATCTTGTCAGAATCCACTCTAAATTTATTATTCTAGATTTACAATATTTGTCTTAACAGACTCCATTTCAAATGTATATTAAATTAATGCCAGAGCTATAGAAATATTACTCCTTTATAGTTTCTATTCCCCCTTCCTCCTTTTTTGTGCTATTTTTATTTTACATATTGTGTCTATATATGTAACAAATTCAACAATATCCTACTATAATTGTTACCTTATGTAATGTTCCCCTTTTAAATAAGCTGAGAGAGAAAAATAGAAAGTATATATTTGCAGATTTCATTATATTAACTTTCTTATTTAGCACTTGTGGTTCTCCTCATATGTCTTCATATGTTCCTGTGGATTCAAGGATTCAAGTTAATTATCTAGTGCCATTTCCTTACTCTGATACAGCTTCATTTCCACCCACCTCCTTTGCCCTATTTTATATATATATATATATACATATATATATATATATACACAAACACACACACACACATACTGTATGATGCAATTGCTTTTTAATCAGTTGAGAGAAAAGCAGAAGAAATATGCAATTATAATGTCTTTTAAAATCACCTGCTAATTGCCTTTACCAATGATTTTACTTATTTTTGTTCGTTTGGTTGGTTTTGAATTATTTTCTGGTATTGCTTGTTTTCAGCTTAAAAGAAGTCCCTTTAATATGTTGTACAAAACACTTCTGCTAGAAACAAAGTCTCCCTTCCCTCTAATAATCCAGGGATGTCTTTATTTTACCTTTTTTTTTTTAAATTAACATTTCACTTTGAAAGAATTATAAGAAACCATAGGAAGCTTTTGTGTTCCCTTTACCTGAGTTCCCACAATCCTTGGATCTTGCAAAATTATATCAAAACTAGATGTTGACATTGATACATTCAAGGTAACGCTTTCACCAGAAAGTTCCCTCATGTTGTCCTTATCTGCCACTCATATGCACCTCTTCCTTAACCCCTTAGAAGTACTGATCTGTTTTCCAGTTCTATAATTTTGCCATTTCAAGCATGTTATATAAATGGAATCACACAGTATGTAACCTTTTGAGAAATTCTTTGAGATTGGCCTTTTTCCCCTCAGCAAAATTTTCTGGAGGTTATTCCAGGATTTTTCTGTATTAATAGTTATTCCTTTTACTTTATACTCTGAATAGTATTCCATAGTTTGAGTGTACCACCATTTGTTTAACTATCTACAGTTGAAAGACATCTGAGTTGCTTCTGGGTTTTGGCTATTATGATATACCCGCTATGAATATGTGTTTATAGGTTTTTGCATGAAGTTTTCAAAATTCTTTTGGATAAATACTCAAGAGTCTTATTTCTGGGTCTCATGATAGTTTCATATATAGTCTATGAAGGCACTTCCAGAGAGCCGGTACCATTTTATATTCCCATCGGAAAACCATGAGGAATCTAATTTATCCTCATTCTTACCAGCATTTGGTGTACTAGCAATCTTAGCAGCATTTGATATCTAGATTTTAGATATCAAATTGTATCTATTCAATATCTTACAATATATAAAAAGCTGCTCACAAATTTCACTATAATTTTAAACTTGATATTTCTGTGTTTATCTTCATCATTGTTGGCTCTGTTTTGATATAGTCAATTTCTTCTTTAACCATGAGAGTGAATGAGACATTTTTCAAATGTTCCCCTGTTACTTGTATGCTGGTAAGATACTCATTCTGATTAATTGAATAGGGTTCAGCAAACTATAGCCTATTGAACAAATCTGGCCTTTCACCTATTAGGGAGCAAGAATTCCTATCTACTTTGGGCACCTGGGTGGCTGAGTGGGTTAAGCCTCTGCCTTCAGCTCAGGTCATGATCTCAGGGTCCTGGGATTGAGGACTGCATTGGGCTCCCTGCTAAATGGGGAGCCTACTCCCCCAACCCCTCTCTCTGCCTGTCTATATGCCTACTTGTGATCTCTGTCAAATAAATAAATAAAATCTTTTAAAAAAAAAGAAGAAGAATTCCTATCTACTTCAACATCCTTCTAGTTAGAATAAGAATTGATATAAGACAGATTAAGAGGAGAAAATCAAATTGAATAGTGTATGTATGGAGAATCCATACCAACTTGGAAATTCCAAGACAATCAAGCAAAATAAGACATATATATCATCCTAAACTAATAAGAAGGGGCTAGGTGTCTGGGACTTAAGAGGAAAGGGATGCAATTTATAGGAAGATGAAAAAGTCTAAAAGTTTGGTAAACTTTTGGGGGCCACTCAGAAACAATGAATCAAAAAGAGGACTTTAATCAAAGTCATGTTGCTGGGTAACTCCTGTCTACTACACCTAGTTTATATCATAATGTAGTTCATTATCTATGGTGATAACTCTCTTCCTGAAGCAGGTCCTCTACCTAGATTCTTTTTAGGCAGTTAAGGGAGGAGATAAAGAGCTTTTCCTGAATCTGTTTGGGCTGATTGCTTTTTGATTAAAAATAGTCCTCAAGTGAAAGTGGCCCATCTTAGGGCTGCTTGTTGTTGGCCCATACAGTTCTGTTTTTGTAAATAAGATCTTACTGGAACACAGCCATACCCATTTGTTTACAAATTATCTATAATTTTATATATGCCAAAAAAGCAGAGTTGAGTAATTATAACAGAGACCTTCTGACCAATAAAATGAAATATTTACTATTGGCCCTTTACAATAAAAGTGTCCCAACTTTTTTTCTTTTCCCCTTTGAAATGCAATATTTATGACAAACAGTATTTCTCTGCTAAATATCTTTACAAAGAGACTGGTTCCAATATTGGAAACTAAGGGAGCTTCTTCCAGATATTATGAAATTCCTTTCTGAATCTATGAAACTAAGATAGAGTAAAAGAAAATAATTTAGATTTATTTTGTTATTTTGCAAATCAGATATCAAGTAATGATGAAGTATGTGAATAATGGAATCAGAGTTAGAAATAATCATGGCAAGCATCTTTAGCTTTATACCAAGAATATTTTCCTCATTTAGTACCCAAGGATTTATGTAGGACAGTATTCAAATCTTTGCTAGGATATGACTAGAAACCAGCCACACAATATCCTTGTTCTGTCCAAGCTATGATCAAATCCAAGCTGAGCTAAATTGATGTTTTGATTCCTATCATAAATGTAGAAGCTGATATATTCCTGATTGTCAAAAACCTAAAATCTATCCTCCGAATATATCTAAACTAAGATTCTTCTTCCATATACTTTTCTAAGCACACTTCCTTCATATAAAGTATTAAGGGGATGAACTGGTAATGGATATTGCCATTTTCTAGATTTTAGTTCTGTAACTCTTTTTCTTTCTTTTTTTTTTTAAGATTTTATTTACTTGAGAGAGACTGCTGTGCCCTGAGATCATGACCCTCTAAGCCAAAGGCAGATGCTTAACAAACTGAGCCACCTAGGTATCTCAAGAAAATTGATTTTTTTTCAATTTTTATAAAATATGTAAGTTCAATAGGAATACTGTAGTAACATATTGCCAGATGTCAAAAAAAAAATATTCTTGAGAAAAAGGAGAAATAAAGAAAGAGAGAGAGAGAACTGTCCCTTGTATAAAGGATAAAAAGATAAAAAGAGAATAAAGAGCCTAACAAACAAGCAATTCTAGAAGTAGAAGAGATATCCAGGGGCCTCTGACTACATCAAAGCCATATAGCAGGTATAGCTGGGTAGGAGTTCAGCTTGATCACACAGGGTGAAAATAAAACACATAAAATGTGGCATCCTCTCAGCATTCATTTTTGTATCTCTTGTGCTTCATGTCAAAGCTCATTTGACCTCAAAAGAAAAGAAAAAACCCAAATAGAAATATTTATCCACATGGAACACCAAGTAAAATGTGGCTTAACAAGGAAAGGCAAATCCCTTTTGTCCCTCTATAGAGTGTCTTCAACAAAGAATAAAGCAAACAATCAGAGTTAAACTTCAGCTATATAGTCTATCTGGGAGCTGTTTTGTTTTGTGTATACTAATTCAATCTAACGTTATGCCAAGACACATAAAAGATTTGTAAACAATCATAAACATTCACACCTGAAAAATAATCTCTATAAAACTTGTTTTCAATGATTTTTGGGTCATAGACCCTTTGAGAATCTTTGAAAGCTACAGTTTTATTTTATTCTAAGAAGAAAAATTCTTACAGTTTCAGGCATTTCAAATAGATAGCAGTCTAATCCTTTTCTAAGAAAATTTGTTAAAAAAACCCACAATAAAAATAATAATAGTGGTATTTAATGATATCTGTATTCTCATTACAATGTTTTCTTCTTTTTTTTTCCCCCAAACAGATACTATTATTCTACAACAAACCACAGAGATGTTTTTCACTGATATCAGAGATTACTTAACAGTGATCCCTAAATTCTACTTGCTATCATTCTTATTTTCTAATTAAGGCTAAACTGTCTTATATTTCCTCCTGCAGATGTCCTAGGGAACACTTGGTCCATGTTTTGTATATTTATATTCTGACCACAGAACAAAAATATAAGGGGAAATAGATGATTAAAAATTATATCTAAATTATCTTGCATATTCCATTTTAGTATTTCTCATCCTAATAACTTAAAATGTTTTATAAAGCTTTCAAAGAATCTAGCTTCTATCTTAGACATGATTCATGTGGAATTGAGCTTCTGTTATCAGGGTAAATCTACCTTAGCTGCTTTCTCTCAAAGACTGTAATACTGAATTCCAAGGCTTCAAATTTTAGAGGAATTTTATGTGGATCTCATTTAATTCACATACCAAAATTATACTGTTAGTTTTATTCAATTTTTCACTTCTATCCAAACACTTTACTCATCTTCATTGGAATAACCATATCACAGTCTATGATTATCTCAAACCTGCTTTCAGATTAAGTTCCAACATCGCTATATGTCCGTTAAAACCTTTCAATATTCTCTAATTTCTCAATTTTTAGGTCCCTAGTGTTTCTCTGCTAAATCACAATTAAGGGTACATAAAGCTACCAAATGTCCTGATCTATGAAAGGAGTGAAAACATCTATGATATTAATTGTAATTATGGTGCCAGTCAACTCTTATGTCAATGTAAGACTTTTTATATAACTTACATGATGTATATTAGCCCTCTCTTGCAGATACAAATATATTTTTTTTAAAGATTTATTTGACAGAGATCACAAGTCGGTGAGAGGCAGGCAGAGAGAGAGAGAGGAAGAAGCAGGCTCCCCATAGAGCAGAGAGCCCGATGTGGGGCTCGATCCCAGGACCCTGGGATCATGACCTGAGCTGAAGGCAGTGGCCCAATCCACTGAGCCACCCAGGCGCCCCTGCAGATACAAATATTACCCTCACAGAATATAAAGATAGTGAGTGGGAGAAAGTTGCCTCACTCCATAGTTATAGGTCTTTGTGTCAGTTATGATATCATCCCTCTGACAAGTGGCCTAAAACTGAACTCAGATGGAATTTGAGACTGAGTGACAAGTAGCAAATTTTTAGTTATTATTTCATATATTATCTACTTGCTCTGATTCACAAAATGACATTTTATCCAGAACTGTTTATTACACTTACACTATCCACTTTTTCAAATATAAGCTTAGACATAATGAATCATTCTAAATTCCTTAGAAGGAATGCATTCTCTCTTATACTTGAACTACTGAACTTTTTTCTTTCTTCACCTGAAATACAGTCTTCTATTTTTCCTTGCCTGGTTAAAACTTAATTATCTTTTGTGTATTAGTTTAGATATGGTTTTTGTGACCCCACTTATATTTTGTACCTAACCCCATTTTATATCTCCTGCATTAGACTTTAGGCAATATGAAGGGAAACAAAGAATCCTTAAAAAAAAAAAATACCTATCATAGTGCCTGGCAACAGTGTATGAACAATAAATATTCATTGAATAATGGAAAAATTGAAAGAAACACAAATATCTCTCGAGTATAAACCTAAAGGTGTAAACTTAAATAATAATAGAGAGGACCTAAGTAATAAAGGAAAATAATACTATTTCTGAGCTCCTTACTTTGATAATAAGGATTTTTGTGTTTTTTTATACATATACAAATTATCATCAAGGTGTTTTAACATCCTAAACTCCTGGTTATTATCAATTTTTGATACTTTCCTTCTATAAACTCATTACATTTTAAACTTCATGTTTCTTTTATTACTGGACTCTAAGTTGTATAAGCACAGGACTGTCATCTTCCTTGACCATTGCTCTATCTGACACCCAGCTGAGTGCTCAGCACAAAGTAGGTACTAAATAAATATTTTCAGTCCATGAATGCATGGATTATCTAAGTAAAAATGGCCTTCCACATGATAATCTCTGTAGATTAGGTAAATGGCCCAATTCATGACACTCAGAATTACTCTGATCTTGACAAGAGGCCCATTCTCTGAGCACAAGAGTCACATGAAAACAAAAACCTATCTCAAGACATTGACAATAGTAAGTATTCATAAATAAAAATACCTGCCAGATAATTAATATATCTGCTGCAAAAATTTTCTTATCATGGACATAATGACACTTCTTATAAACTGCAACAAGACACTCAAACTTTACATACCACATGCACACACACACACACACACACACACACTTCATTCCCAATAAATTCCCCTGAGAAATAGTTAAAAATATAGGGGCTTATTTCTGGGCTTTTCATTATATTCCATCAGCTTATGTGTTTATTATTATGATAGTGCTATATTGATTTGATTCATATAGCTTTGTTATGTAATTTTGAAATCAGGAACTCTGATGTCTCCAGTTTTATTTTTAATGCTAAAGATTACTTTGGCTATTCAGGGTATTTCAAAGTTTCAGAAGAATTTTAGTTCTGGGGCACCTGGGTGGCTCAGTGGGTTAAAGCCTCTGCCTTTAGCTCAGGTCATGATCCCAGGGTCCTGAGATCAAGCCCCACATCGGGCTCTCTGCTCAACAGGGAGCCTGCTTCCCTTCCTCTCTGCCTGCCTCTCTGACTACTTATAATCTCTGTCTGTCAAATAAATAAATAAAATCTTAAAAATAATTAAAAAATAATTTTAGGCTTTTTTTTCTGTTTCTGTGAAAAATGCCATTTGAATTTTGATGGTATATTGTATTGAGTCTGTAGTTTACTTTGGGCATCTGGCAAGGTATTAATATACAAAATATATAGTAAATACACACAACTCTGTAGCAAAACCAAGAACAAGTACAACCAGAAAAAGAAACAAAACAACAACCAAATTATCTAATTGGAAATGGGCGAAGTGTCTGAACAGACATTTCTCCAAAGAAGAATAACAAAAAGCTAATAAATATATGAAAATGTTTTCAAGATTATGGATTATAAGGGAAATGCAAATCAATATTGCAATATCACATCAGTTAGGATGGCTATCACTAGAAAAATAAAAGACAAGTGCTCCAAGAATATGGAGAAAAGGAATACTTTTACACTGTTGGGGGAATGTAAATTGGTACAGGCACTAGGAAAATAATATGGAGGTTCCTCAAAACATTAAAAAGGAACCACCATACAGTTTAGCAATACCACTTCCGAGTATTTATCTAAAGGAATTAAATGACACTCTCATGTTCATTGCAGGGTTATTCACAATAGCCATGATATGAAAACCACATAAATGCCCATCAGCAGTTGAAAGAATAAGAAAATGTAGCATAAACATACAATGAAAATAAGTGAAGTGGATTGAGTGCACTTATTGTGATAAACACTGAACAACGTATAGAATTGTCAAATCATTATATTGTATATCTGAAGCTAATGTGCAGTCAAAGCTCTAGAAGCTAATATGAGTGTATATTAATTATATGCCAATAAAATTTTAAAATAATAAAATAAAATAAAATTATTTTTAGCTTACTCTAATGTTAAAAAATAATAAATATAAAGGAATATATTTCTATTGATATAAAGGAAGAAATCTGCCATTTGAGAAAATATGGATGGACTTGGAAGATGCCAAGTTAAATACGCCAGACACAGAAGAACCAGTGTTACATAATACCACTTTTAAGTGAAATCTAAAATAATCAAACTCAGGGGCTGCTGGGTGGCTCAGTTGGTGAAGTGTCTGTCTTTGGCTCAGGTCATGATCCTAGAGCCTTGGGATCCAACCCCACATTCAGCTCCCTGTTCAGTAGGGAGCATGCTTCTTTCCCTCTTTCTCTCTCTCCTGTTCCCCCTGCTTGTGTCCTCTCACACACAAACAAATAAATAAAATCTTTAAAAAAATAAAGAAAATAAAATAGTCAATCTCACAGAAGCAGAGAATGGAATGGGGAATAACAGTGACAGTGCAGGGAGGGGACAGGAAATGAGAAGGTGATGGTCAAAAGATAGAGCTTCAAATTATACAAGATAGCTAAGTTCTAGAGATGTGCTATATAACATAATACTTATAGGTAATAATACTGTATTGTATTCTTAAAATTTGCTGACTGTATAAAGCTTCTGTTAAGTGTTCTTACCATCAAAAATTAATAAAAACAGGATTAAATGTAGGGAGGTAGTGGCCATGTTTATGTTCTTGATAGTGGTGATGGTTTCATAGGTATATACATCCTTAAACACATTGAGTTGTAAACATTAAATATGTACAGTATTTTACATATTGATCATGAGGTGGTTCAATTAATTAACTAATTAATTCTACAGTAAAATTTATAAAAATAAAAGTCCTTGATCTTGGATCAGAAAGAAATATATAGACTTCACCATTGAAATCCACTTCAGAGACAAACAAACAAAACCCAAAAATACACCAGAAAAACAAGTTGCAGAGTAGTCAAACAAGAAATTTGTTATACTATTGTGGTGATTTTTTTCCCCAATACTTGTTCTCTTCTAAAAGTCATATGACACTTTGCAGATATGGGCATCAAGTGCTTGATATCTGTTGACTGGGAAAGTGGATAGGTGTCTCAGTGCATTACTTATAAGAGGTTCAAAGCCATGACCCTTATGTATGAGTCATGTCTTTTACCTTGTCTTACTCAGCCCCAAAGAATGTTAAAGCTACTGTAGTGATTGAGATTAAATAAATATATGTCTTCTGCTCTTACTTTTTTTTCTTGCAGTTTTTCTAAGTAAACTGTTTCTATACTATGTATTATATTTCTGATACAACCTTAACTCTCTCTTAAATGCTAATATGGAATAACAGTTATATAACACCACAATAAAAGTAGACTATGCTAATTTGGATCAGCTTCTGATCTTAAAAAAATACAGAAGTAAAATTCTTGGAGCTCATTTCCACTTTTCTTATTGATTTCCACTTGCCACAAATTCTTTAACACTGTCTGATATTAAGCATTTATTGGTGTCTATTATTCATTTTTAATTTCATGTTTTGTAATAATTTATATTTTTTCAGATGATTAATATCTTCTTAGGCTGTAGCAAATCCCACAGGCTCTGTAAAGTGACCTAGAATCCTCAAAGAATACAAAAGCCCTACTATTTAAGACTAATTTTTTCCATGCTCATTGCAGTAGTGTAGACTTCAATAAATAATATTGGATTAAAAATTTTGATGTTTGATAAGTAATTACAGCATTGTTTTTTTAAAGACATAAAATAAAATGGGGTATAACATCTACCACATTTTGTGTGTTCAATAGATATTTAGTAAATAATGGAAAAAAATACATTATCTACTTCATTTTCACTACTACTAAATCTCTCTGTTGAATCTTCCTTCCCAGAGCTACATTTTTTTCTTAGTTTCTTTCTGCAACATTCATAAATGGACTGATTATATAAACATTTCTCCAATTTATTTCTTGTTGATATTAAATACATTTGTTTTTAAGGGGTGTCTGGGTGGCTCAGTCGTTAGGTATCTGCCTTCAGCTCCTAGGATGCTGGGATCAATCCCCACACTGGGCTCTCTCCTCAGTGGGAAGCCTGTTTCTCCCTTTCCTGCTCCCCCCTGCTTGTGTCCCTCTCTCACTGTATCTCTCTCCATTAAATAAATAAATAAAATCTTTAGAAACAAAGAATAACTTTTTAAGAATTTATATTTGGCATTGTACTTCATGGGGGTTTTGTGTATATTTAATTTAATACTAAAACAACATAATAATAAGACTTGTTTCATTATAACTAATGATAAGCTATCTTTTCACTGAAATAAGAGACTTTTCTCTCTAAATGAAATATTTATCAATGCTTGTCATATCAACAACTGATTTCTAATAACATAATAATTGTATGTCTTATTAAGAAATAAGGGACATTACTAGTGCTAATAAGAAACAACCATTTGTGCCACCTCTAAATGTAATTTAAAAATTTATAGTAAGATATCTTATATGTTATTTTAGTGGTGCCCTCCTCTGATTTGCTAAACAAAATTGATTATTCAATTGTAAATACACCTGTGGTGCAGCTTCCTGTAGATGGTTACATTGCACAGAACAAGCAAAAACCTCTGAGTGAAAGGTCTAAGACATACATATTTGGGTATTAATTGATGTAAAAGGAACAAGCTGCAATCTACACCTTTTAGCTTTTAAATAATTTGTTTCAGAATCGTTTTTTAAAAGCTTATACTAGTGAACTAAAATGCTCAACATCTAAATCTACTCAGGTTTTTCTTATCAAATTTTAAAGCACATATTTTAGAAACACATTTTTATGTTTCAAAACCTTAGATATCAATGAAATAAAAATGAACAAGCCAGTCCAACTCCAATGGGAATTTATCTTACAAAGCAGATCAATGAAGATTCCAGCTAAGCTCCTAAGAAAAGAAAAATTGTCCACCTGCTAGAGGATCTGCATTTCAACAAATGTTTTTATATTTACTCAGGTGGAAAAGGAGCCAAATACTGCTGTGGTTTTTACTTTTAGCTTTTCTAAGCAGGCATATTTTCCTTAATAGATGTCGTTTAAAAGTAAGTTAAGTGCTGTACATTTTATTTTGTTTGTTTGTTTTTAATCTAAGGAAAATAGTGCATATAAAATATGGAGTAAATAGAAACCTAAAGAATAATTTAAATTGGAGCAAATGATGTATTCTATTTAAGATGTTACTTTCAAGGTTATGTAGAAATAGAATGACATAAGAAATTGGAAACTAGGTCAGTTGAAGCTTTGTGTGAGTACAGTTTCCCAATGCATATGTGATAATAGAAAGACATCAAAATACATTGACAGAAAGTCTTCCCTCAGCTGCTATCTTCCAGAGCATCAAAAAAGTCAATGGTGGACCAATGATAGCAAAATGCTTTTCCAGGGCGCTCAATGATGCAGTGACTTCAAGGGAATCGATAAGATGGAAAGATGAGAGAGTCAAATGCATTCTAGCTATGGAGTAAAACTTCTTAATCTTCTTTAAAATTCTCTTGTGGTCACCTAGTAGAACAACAAAACCCGGAAGCCTTCTCTAAGCTGCCACAAGAGAAAGATACACACGTGTGCAAGCTAATTGTGATATAACTCTCTTGACTGGGAGCACTGTATAGCTTAAAGAGAGGACATTAAGAATAGTAGAAATCTTAACTGAAACCCTAGCTTTCTCAAATAGTTCTTTATGTGTTTTTCAGAAAATTACCTATTTTGAGACTATCTTTTCACCTATGAAATAGGGATGATAATGCATTCATCATCCTAAGATTGAGAAGTACATAAGACAACTCCTGAAGTCTATCATAACATTCAATGAATGGTAGAGGCTTCTAACATTCAAAAACATTATCTCCAAAATGTGTTAATTTTAATGGTTTTGATTAATCATTTCATAAAAACATTTCACAACAAATTCTTACATTAACACTATATATATATGAAATAAATTACCAAGTCTTGGTACCAAGCCTACTCTATAAAATAATTCTCTGCTTGAGAAAAAAGTGATCTTAGATTTTTCTTTAGGGGAAAAACAATAGTAATTTTATTTCTAAGGTTGAATTAACCAATCTTTTTACAAATTATATAGCAAACAAATGCTATAATGAGAATTCTTATGAGGCTGGATACATCAAAGGTATTTGGCTAAGGGTGTATGGATTCATTTTACCAACATCCTTACTTCTGAATGCTTATATAAGAACACTGAAATTATTGGTATTTTTGCTATACTTTTTTATACAACCATATATATATTTTTCCTTTTAATATATAAATTTCCCACTCTAATATAACCAGATATACAAAGAGAGAATACCTTCTACTGACAGTTACAAAACACATGTGCTTCAACTTAAATTGCCTTCTCTATAAATACCCTCCCCCCCAAATACATGTATAATATAACAAAAACAAATTAAAAATGCCTTACTAGCCAGGGTCTTGATAATTTAATTCAGTAATAGAAATCCAGAAGGCAAATGCCATAAATAGATATCATCAACCAGTTCCATACACCTATCAAACTTTTGATATATGTCTTTGTATATTCTGCTTTCACCTACCTTATTATGAATGAACTATTCATATTCTTTTCTAAGAACAACCTTCCCCTCATCTCTTCTCCTCTAATTAGGGCTTTGCTTCAGCAGTTTCCCCTCTCACTCTCTTCTGAATCATCATTTGCTTCCGGTGTCTCTATTGGATCATTCTTATCACGGTATGAACTTTGTGTTTTCTCTCCTATGGAGGAAAATAAAATATATACTCTGATGGATACCAAATCACTCTTCAGCTATTACAGTCCTAATGCTCTGCTCCCCTTTTGATAACACATCTGAAAAACAAAATTATGAGTTTAAAGAGCACAGTTGCTTTCCACTTATTTTCTATATCCTACTCCAATCAGATTTTCATTCCCACTATAGCTCTATACCTCTTTTGTCAAGGTCAACCATAAACCACACAAAAATAAATCCAATAATATACCACACAAAAATAAATCAATTTTCAGCCTTTATCTTACTGTAAACAACATAATTATTTCAACAGTTATTATTTCCTCCTTTTGGAATAATTTGCTACACCTGGTATTCAAGGCAAGTTCTTCTCTGATACCTCTGGCCATACTGTTTTTTTGATGGCACTTTTGTTTTTTTTGATACTTTTTCTTGATGGCACTTTCTCATCTTTTCTCTCTGTACTCACTTTCCAGATAACCTCATCAAGTCACAGAGCTTTAAGTATAATCTATGCTGCTAATTCTCAGCTTTATGTCTCTAGCCTGGAAATCCACTCTAACTTCTAGGCAAATAATTCAAATTTCCTATACAATGTTGTCACTTGGAAAGTAAGTAACATCTTAACATGTCCCAAATGTTGCTCTTCATCTGGTAAATGTTAAAAACACAAACAAAAACATCAGTATCAGGATTTCATTATCTCATTTTTCACCTTTGATTTATCAACAGATTTTGGGCCTTTACTTTCAAAATTTAACCAGGATGTGATCAATTTTTACCATTGCACAGCTATTATCTTGATCATTAGATCATTAGACCAACATTTCTTGCTTGGTTATTCTGCATCCTCCATTCTTCCATCATATACCACTTCTATGTATTCTGCAAACAGCAGAAGCAATGAGACTATCTGCTTAAAAGTCAGATTAAGGTACCATTTTCTCAGGTGCCTGGGTGGCTCAGTGGGTTAAGCCGCTGCCTTCAGCTCAGGTCATGATCTCAGGGTCCTGGGATTGAGTCCCGCATGGGGCTCTCTGCTCAGCAGGGAGCCTGCTTCCTCCTCTCTCTTTCTGCCTGCCTCTCTGCCTACTTGTGATCTCTGTCAGATTAATAAATAAAATCTTAAAAAAAAAAAGGTACTGTTTTCTCAAATCCTATATTATCTTCTCATCTCATGTATGATTACAGAAAATACATTTTATACATAAATATAGTTTATATATACATACATAATTATGCTGAAGTATGATTACTGTAAGTGAGCAATAAAAAACTTGTAAACATAAAATGCCATGTTAACATGAAATTTAGCAGTAAAAGTATAACAAAAATATAGTAAAAGAACAAAATATATAAAATTAAGGCTTTTTAATGAAAATATTTAAAAGATATTATGTGAGTAGCATATTATAAAGATATTTCATTCCCACTGGATAAAAGTAAATGAATGCTTATAGTGCTTCCATGCTTTTTATTTTTAAATATCAATAATTATAATGCACAAGAAAATTTATCCTTTTAGTTATCCTTGGATATATAATGACAAACGTTATATTTCCACTTAAAATATATAGAGAAGAAGCTTCTTGAAACTCAGTTAGGGTCTAGAAAAATGTATGGAGTTGCCTTAAAAAAAAAAGACAGATAGATAGATGATAGATGGTTGATAGGTAGACATATAGATATGATCCAATTATCTCACTTCTGGATATATAGCAAAAGAAATTGAGCTAAGAGCTCAAAAAATATCTGCAATTTCATGTTCATTGCAACATTAATTATATAATACGTAAGGCATGGAAACTACCTCAATGTCTATCTATGAATCAATGAATAAAGAAAATTTAGGACATACATATAATGGAATGCTATTCAATTTTAAAAAAGAAGAAAACCCAGCCATTTGAGACAACATAGATAAACCTGGAAGATAGTATCCTAAATTAAATAAGCTGGACACAGAAGTACAAATCTACAATACCATTTTTATGAGGAATTTTAAATATTCAAGTAGAATGGAGCAGAAAGTGGAATGGTAGTTGCCAGGGGCTTGAGGCAGGGAGAAATGAGAAAATATTTGTCAAAGGGTGAAAATTTCAGTTATGCCAGATGAGTAAGTTATAGATCTACAGTATGGAATAGTGCATATAGGTAAAAATACTGTATTATATACTTAAGCATTTGCTACAAGGGTAAGCCTTACAATAAGTGTTCTTATCACACACAAAAAGTGAATAGATAGAGTATGAGAAGAAACTTTAGGAGGTGATAGATATGTTTATGGCATAAATTATGATGATGGTTCACTAGTGTACACTTATATCCAGACTTATAAAGTTATATAAATATGTATATTTATTGAGCTTACTGTATGTCAACCATACCTCAAGAAATTGAATAAAAATAAATAAATAAATAAAATAAAGAGGGAGCCTGGGTGGCCCAGTCAGTTAAGAGTCTGCCTTCAGCCGAGGTCATGATTTCAGGGTCCTGAGATCAAATCCCACATTGGACTCCCTGCTTAGTGGGCATCTACTTCTTCCTCTACCTCTCCCCTGTGCTTGTGATCTCTCTATCTCTCAACCTCCCTCTCAAATAGATAAAATCTATAAATAAATAAATAAATAAATGCACATCACTTCTGTAGGTTATTACCTGAAGTTCATAGAATCATTAGAAATATCAGACAGACTTAAAAAAAGGGAAATTCTACTAAACAGGTGAAATTTTTCTTTGAAAATGCCAAAAATTATAAGATAAAGACTAAGGAGTGTAACACAATGGAGTAGACTAAGAGGAAAGAGCAACTACATGAACTACAAAATATTCATTTGCATCCTGGAATGGAAAAATGACATTAGCTGGAAAAACTGATGAAATTTTAGTAAACTTTGAAGATGTCGGAGAAGTAGCAGGCTGAGACGACTTCAGCTAGCTGGAGATCAGCTAGATAGCTTATCTAAAGATTGCAAACACCTGAAAATCCATCGGCAGATCGAAGAGAAGAAGAACAGCAATTCTGGAAACAGAAAAACAACCACTTTCTGAAAGGTAGGACCAGCGGAGAAGTGAATCCAAAGCGACCTGAAGATAGACCCCTGGGGGAGGGGCCGGCTCCCAGCAAGCGGCGGAGCAACCTCGCACAAAATCAGGACTTTTAAAAGTCTGTTCCACTAAGGGACATCGCTCCAGAGGCTAAATCAAGGTGAAGCCCACGCGGGGTCAGTGTGGCCTCAGGTCCCGCAGGGTCACAGAAGGATCGGGGGTGTCTGAGTGTCGCAGAGCTTGAGGGTATTGGAATGGGAAAGCCGGCTACAGAGACAGAGCCGACAGTTACCATGAACCAGTAGCAGGCTCAGTGAGCTCGGAGCGCGGCCAGAGGTCAGGCAGACGGGAGTAACTGGGCGCTGTTCTCTGAGCGCGCACTGAGGAGTGGGGCCCTAGGCTCTCAGCAACTCCGGGCCTGAGACCAGGAGGCCACCATTTGTATTCCCGTCTTCCAGGAACTCTACGGAAAGCGCTCAGGGAACAAAAGCGCCTGAAAGCAAACCCGAGCGGATTACTCAGCCCGGCCACTGATAAGGGTGGTGCAATTCCGCCTGGGGCAAAGACACTTGAGAATCACTACAACAGGCCCCTCCCTCCGAAAGATCAACAAGAAATCTAGCTGAGACCAAGTTCACCTACCAAGGAGTGCGGTTTCAATACCAAGGAGAGCAGCAGAATTCCAGAGGAGGAGAAAGCAAAGCACGGATCTCATGGCTTTTTCCCTGTGATTTTTTTTAGTCTTGCAGTTGTTTAATTTTTTTCTTTTTCATTTTTTGTTTTTTTTCTCACCTTCTGGTAAAATTTTTTTTTAACTTTTACCCTTTTCTTTTTTAACGTTTTTTAACTAGTTTATCTAATATATATATTTTTTCTTTTTTATATTTTACTTTATTCATTTTCTTTTTTTTAATTCTTTTCTTTTATTTTTTTTCTTTTTTCTTTTTTTTTCTTTCTTCCTTTTTGAACCTCTTTTTATCCCCTTTCTCCCCCCTCACGATTTGTGATCTCTTCTAATATGGTTAAAGCAGTTTTTCCTGGGGTTGTTGCCACCCTTTTAGTATTTTCCTTGCTCCTTCATATACTCTTATCTGGACAAAATGACAGACGGAAAAATTCACCACAAAAAAAAGAACAAGAGGAAGTACCGAAGGCTAGGGACCTAATCAATACAGACATTGGTAATATGTCAGATCTAGAGTTCAGAATGACAATTCTCAAGGTTCTAGCCGGGCTTGAAAAAGGCATGGAAGATATTAGAGAAAACCTCTCGAGAGATATAAAAGCCCTTTCTGGAGAAATAAAAGAACTAAAATCTAACCAAGTTGAAATCAAAAAAGCTATTAATGAGGTGCAATAAAAAATGGAGGCTCTCACTGCTAGGATAAATGAGGCAGAAGAAAGAATTAGTGATAAAGAACCCAAATGCATGGAGACTAAACAGCATCCTTCTAAAGAATGAATGGGTCAACCGTGAAATTAAAGAAGAATTGAAAAAAATCATGGAAACAAATGATAATGAAAATACAACGGTTCAAAATCTGTGGGACACAACAAAGGCAGTCCTGAGAGGAAAATATATAACGGTACAAGCCTTTCTCAAGAAACAAGAAAGGTCTCAGGTACACAACCTAACCGTACACCTAAAGGAGCTGGAGAAAGAACAAGAAAGAAACCCTAAGCCCAGCAGGAGAAGAGAAATCATAAAGATCAGAGCAGAAATCAATGAAATAGAAACCAAAAAAACAATAGAACAAATCAACAAAACTAGGAGCTGGTTCTTTGAAAGAATTAATAAAATTGATAAACCCCTCACCCGACTTATCAAAAAGAAAAGAGAAAGGACCCAAATAAATAAAATCATGAATGAAAGAGGAGAGATCACAACTAACACCAAAAAATATACAAACTATTATAAGAACATACTATGAGCAACTCTACGCCAATAAATTTGACAATCTGGAAGAAATGGATGCATTCCTAGAAACATATAAACTACCACAACTGAATCAGGAAGAAATAGAAAGCCTGAACATAAGGAGATAGAAACAGTCATTAAAAATCTCCAAACAAACAAAAGCCCAGGGCCAGACACATCCTGGGGGAATTCTACCAAACATTTAAAGAAGAAGTAGTTCCTATTCTCCTGAAACTGTTCCAAAAAATAGAAATGGAAGGAAAACTTCCAAACTCATTTTATGAGGCCAGCATCACCTTGATCCCTAAACGAGACAAGGATCCCATCAAAAAAGAGAGCTATAGACCAATATCCCTGATGAACACAGATGCGAAAATACTCAACAAAATACTAGCCAATAGGATTCAACAGTACATTAAAAGGATTATTCACCACGACCAAGTGGGATTTATTCCAGGGCTGCAAGATTGGTTCAACATCCGCAAATCAGTCAATGTGATACAACACATCAATAAAGAAAGAACAAGAACCATATGATCCTCTCAATAGATGCTGAAAAAGCATTTGACAAAGTACAGCATCCCTTCCTGATCAAAACTCTTCAAAGTGTAGGGATAGAGGGCACATACCTCAATATCATCAAAGCCATCTATGAAAAACCCACCGCAAATATCATTCTCAATGGAGAAAACCTGAAAGCTTTTCCGCTAAGGTCAGGAACACGGCAGGGATGTCCATTATCACCACTGCTATTCAACATAGTACTAGAGGTCCTAGCCTCAGCAATCAGACAACAAAAGGAAATTAAAGGCATCCAAATCAGCAAAGAAGAAGTCAAATTATCACTCTTCGCAGATGATATGATACTATATGTGGAAAACCCAAAAGACTCCACTCCAAAACTGCTAGAACTTATACAGGAATTCAGTAAAGTGTCAGGATATAAAATCAATGCACAGAAATCAGTTGCATTTCTCTACCCCAACAGCAAGACAGAAGAAAGAGAAATTAAGGAGTCAATCCCATTTACAATTGCACCCTAAACCATAAGATACCTAGGAATAAACCTAACCAAAGAGGCACAGAATCTATACTCAGAAAACTATAAAGTACTCATGAAAGAAATTGAGGAAGACACAAAGAAATGGAAAAATGTTCCATGCTCCTGGATTGGAGAATAAATATTTTGAAAATGTCTATGCTACCTAAAGCAATCTACACATTTAATGCAATTCAAAGTACCATCCATCTTTTTCAAAGAAATGGAACAAATAATTCTAAAATTTATATAGAACCAGTAAAGACCTCGAATAGCCAAAGGGATATTGAAAAAGAAAGCCAACATCGGTAGCATCACAATTCCGGACTTCAAGCTCTATTACAAAGCTGTCATCCTCAAGACAGCATGGTACTGGCACAAAAACAGACACATAGATCAATGGAACAGAATAGAGAGCCCAGAAATAGACCCTCAACTCTACAGTCAACTAATCTTCGTCAAAGCAGGAAAGAATGTCCAATGGAAAAAAGACAGCCTATTCAATAAATGGTGCTGGGAAAATTGGACAGCCACAAGCAGAAAAATGAAATTGGACCATTTCCTTACACCACACACAAAAATAGACTCAAAATGGATGAAGGACCTCAATGTGCAAAAGAAATCCATCAAAATCCTTGAGGAGAACACCGGCAGGAACCTCTTCGACCTCAGGCGCAGCAACATCTTTCTAGGAACAACACCAAAGGCAAGGGAAGCAAGGGCAAAAATGAACTATTGGGATTTCATCAAGATCAAAAGCTTTTGCACAGCAAAGGAAACAGTTAACAAAATCAAAAGACAACTGACAGACTGGGAGAAGATATTTGCAAACGACATATCAGATAAAGGACTAGTGTCCAGAATCTATAAAGAACTTAGCAAACTCAACACCCAAAGAACAAATAATCCAATCAAGAAATGGGCAGAGGACATGAACAGACATTTCTGCAAAGAAGACATCCAGATGGCCAACAGACACATGAAAAAGTGCTCCATATCACTTGGCATCAGGGAAATACAAATCAAAACCACAATGCGATATCACCTCAAACCAGTCAGAATGGCTAAAATCAACAAGTCAGGAAATGACAGATGCTGGAGAGGATGCAGAGAAAGGGGAACCCTCCTACACTGTTGGTGGGAATGCAAGCTGGTGCAGCCACTCTGGAAAACAGCATGGAGGTTCCTCAAATTGTTTAAAATAGAACTGCCTTATGACCCAGCAATTGCACTATTGGGTATTTACCCTAAAGATACAACCGTAGTGATCCAAAGGGGCACGTGTACTCGAATGTTTATAGCAGCAATGTCCACAATAGCTAAACTATGGAAAGAACCTAGATGTCCATCAACAGATGAATGGATCCAGAAGATGTGGTATATATACACAATGGAATACTATGCAGCCATCAAAAGAAACGAAATCTTGCCATTTGCAACAACATGGATGGAACTAGAGCGTATCATGCTTAGCGAAATAAGTCAAGCGGAGAAAGACAACTATCATATGATCTCCTTGATATGAGGAAGTGGTGTTGCAACATGGGGGCTTAAGTGGGTACAAGAAGAATAAATGAAAGAAGATGGGATTGGGAGGGAGACAAACCATAAGTGATTTTGATTTCACAAAACAAACTGAGGGTTGTTGGGGGGAGGCGGTTTGGGAGAAGGGGGTGGGATTATGGACACTGGGGAGGGTATGTGCTTTGGTGAGTGCTGTGAAGTGTGTAAACCTGGTGATTCACAGACCTGTACCCCTGGGGATAAAAATATATGTTTATAAAAAATAAAAAATTATAATAAAAAAATTTTAGTAAACTTTACAGAAATTAATACAACTGTATTACTATTAACTTCTTGGTTTTGATAAGTAAAATATGGTTATGTAAGATAGTAACTTTAGGGGAAGTTGGGTGACAAGTATATGTGAACTCTACATTTCCAACTTTTCTTGTGTCTAAAATTTTCATGCCAAAACTTATAAATCTGATATCAAAATAAAAAGTTTAAAAAGAGCCCCAAATTAATACAAAAGGATATTTTCTCATTCATTTAAAAGATACTTTTAATCAAAATCAAATGTAGATCAAGTCTTGGACCACATTCTATAAAAAAAGCAAAACCTTGGAGCCTCACAGCCTTCACTTAAGTTTCAAGAACACATTTTTCAAGCTCTCCTTTGAGAATTTAGATCTAACTTACTCTCAGTCTATATTGTTATTAATAATTTAACTAATTGATTTGTTCATTAATATGTATTTAATAAATTATAATTCTTGACATAGAAAGATAAATGAAGTGTGTTCCTACCAGTAAAGACAGTATATCTCAAAATACAGTTTCTTTCAAAGGAGAGTATCTATTAAATACTCAGATTATAGAGCTCCACATTTAAAGTCTTAGTAGCTTGGCACTGGGAAACAAGCTCCTCAGATAATTTTGATAAACATTAACATTTGAGGATCATAATGTAAAGATTACATAGATCTATAAAGTTTAAAACACTGCTATATTACTATTTTTATATATTGAAATGTACTAATATTTTTAAAGAGTAAGAAAAGTTAAAGAAACATTTGTATACAAAAATAGTGATGTTGTCCTGAAAAGTTTGAATTTACCAGATAAAACAAATCATTCTAGGGATAGAAAGTACCATATGAAAGAGCACACACTGTCCAGAGCAATCTACACTTTCAATGAAATCTCTATCAAAAGATCATTGACATTGTTCACAGAGTTGGAACAAACAATCCTAAAATTTGTATGGAACCAGAAAAGCCCCTGAATTGGCAGGGGTTTGTTGGAAACAAACAATCCTAAAATTTGTATGGAACCAGAAAAGCCCCTGAATTGGCAAGGGATTGTTGGAAAAGAAAACCAAAGATGGGGGCATCATAATGCCTGACTTCAAGCTATATTGCAAAGCTGTCGTCATCAAGACAGCATGGTACTGACACAAAAACCGACACATATATCAATGGAATAGAGACCCCAGAAATGAACCCTCAACTCTATGTCAACTAATCTTTTACAAATCAGGAAAGAATATCCATTGGAAAAAAGACTGTGTCTTTAATAAATGGTCCTGGGAAAATTGGACAACCATGTGCAGAAGAATGAAACTGGACTATTCTCTTGCACCATACACAAGGATAAACTCAAAATGGATAAAAGACCTAAATGTGAGACAGGAATCCATCAAAGTCCTAGAGGAAAGCAGAGGCAGTAACCTCTTTGTCATCGGCCATAGTATCTTCTTTCAAGACACATCTCCAAAGGCAAGAGCAACAGAAGCAAAAATTAACTATTGGAACTTTTTTATCAAGATAAAAATTTTATGCACAGCAACGGAAACATTCAACAAAACAGAGAGACAATCCATGGAATAAGAAAAGGCATTTGCAAATGACATTAAATATAAAGGTCTGACATCCAAGATCTATGGACACCAACACCAAAAAACCCAAATAATCTAGTCAATAAGAGGGCAAAAGACATGAACAATCACTTCTCCAAAGAAGACGTACAAATGGCTAACAGACACATGAAAAAATGTTCTACCTCGCTAGCCATCAAGGAAATACAAATCAAAACCATAATGAGATAACACCTTACTCCAGTTAGAATGGCAAATTTAATAAGACAGTAAACAACAAATATTGGCAAGGATGTGGAGAAAGGGGAACCCCCTTAAACTATTGGTCGAATCCAAACTGGTACAGCCACTCCTGACAATAGTATGGAGGCTCTTCAAGATGTTAAAGATAGAGCTACCCAATGACCCAGAAATTACACTAATGGGTATTTACCCCAAAGATGCAGATGTAGTGAAAAGAATGGCATGTGCACCCCAATGTTCACAGCAGCAATGTCCGCAGTAGCCAAACTGTGAAAGGAGCCAATATGCCCTTCAACAGATGAATGGATAAAGATGTGGTTCATATAAACAATGGGATATTACTCTGCTATCAGAAAGGATGAATACCCGCCATTTGCATCAACATGGATGGAACTGGAGGGGATTATGCTAAGTGAAATAAGTCAAGCACAGAAAAACAATTACCATATGACTTCCCTCATATTTGGAACATAAGGAGTAACTCAGAAGACCAAAGGGGAAGGGAGGGAAAACTAAATGAGAAGAAATCAGAGAGGGAGCCAAACTATGAGAGACTCTGGACTCCGGGGAACAAAACTGAGGATTACAGAGGAAGGAGGGGTAGGGGGATGGGGTATCCTGGTGATGGGTATTAAGAAAGGAGGGCCTGTGTGGTGAAGAGCACTGGTGTTATACGTAACTAATGATTCACTGAACACTCCAACAAACACTAATTATGTGCTGTATGTTGGCTAATTGAACATAATAATAATAATAATAAATTTTAAAAAACTGGAAAAAAAGAAAGAGCATACTGCACACTATGAAATGATAGTCTAAGAAAAAATAAACTTTCTCTCTGTATATATTTTTTAAAATAAATGTAATTTGGGGTGCCTGGGTGGCTCAGTGTGTTAAGCCTCTGTCTTTGGCTCAGGTCATGATGTCAGTCAGGGTCCTGGGATTGAGCCTCCCATTGGGCCCTCTGCTCATCAGGGAGCCTGCTTTTTCCATCTTTCTCTCTGCCTGCCTCTCTGCCTGCTTGTGATCTCTGTCTGTCAAATAAATAAATAAAATCTTAAAAAGAAAAAAAAAAAAGAAAAAGAAACACAGTGCTCCTTCAAGAGCAGATTCAGAGACCAAATTAAACTGCATTTTGTGGATTTTGTAATTTAAAATAAAATAAATGATTGTCAGATGATTTTTCCTAAGTCAGAACTTAAGAGAATTTCTCTAAAGAAATATGAAAGTGAATAAAATAAATCAGAACCAGGGATAAATCACTTTATAACATATTTTTTTGTAGTGATATTAGATTTAAGAATAGTTGAAAAGAAAAAACATGCTTTCTTTACAAATTTCGTCTTTCTCAACTAAAAATAAGTTGGTCAAGATAGCATCTCTACAGTTCACATATTATATTCATGATACATATTTATTCCATAACTATAATACATTTGTCAAAAATTAAAAAGTAACAATGATACAATTAGATAGCCTAGGATGTCTATGTCAGGATACCATATTGCACATAGATTAATTCTGCTTTAAAATGTCATATGATTTATTCATCTGATATGTTTAAAGTAAAAGATTAAGTCTAAACAAGTTTTTTTTAGATTTTTTAAATAGACTTGTCACCTAACAATGTCTGTACAAGTATAATACTAGGAAATCATATTAAGTACTATAAAGGTAAGTCAAAATACCTATTAAATACATACTGCACTGATAAGAACTGAAACACCATAAGTTAAACAGTCTCTCTATCCAACCATTCACCCAACCATCCAACCAACCAAATAAAACAAATCAAGATTACATTTCAATAATAGGTATATTATCTATTCTTTCCATTCAGTGGTACTCTGAAACAAGAGCAAAGCTAAGCCTGCTGATTTCACCATGACTTATCGGAGCTATTCCATTAATGTTAACTTACAAATTTAAACTTAAATTTTAGAAGTATAAAGATACATGTATTTAGCTAACATCTGAATAAGTGTGCTTGAGAAAAATAACTAGATTCAATCATTTTGTGTGTGTGGTAGAACATTTTGTGATTCAAGTTGTGAAATTTAAGACCATGTCCTCTGTGAATATTTCAGAATAAGATCGTATCTTGTCCTGTCCAAGTTTTTTTCTGCCCACTTTAATATTTAATCCTGTCATTTTCTTTATCACAACTGCTTCAACATTCAAAAAAGCAGGTTTTTCCTCATGAGTTTAATAGATCTTTTCTGTATTTTAATGTATATTATCAGAACCAAGAACTTATATATCATATTTTTTTTCTTTAACATGGTGATAATTGACAGAACTGCCTATAAGTTATTTTCTTTGAAAAACAGAGAAATTCAAATTTCAGCAAATTGACAATATCTCTAAGGCTAAACTACAGGACACAAGAAAAATGCCAATTTAACCCACACCAAAATGGGCTATGCAAGCACATGTCTCGTAAGCACACTTTTTATTTTCATTCCTTTTTATAATGAAATACTAAGTTGGAATGAACTTAGTATTTCACATGTGAAAATGGTTGAATTAGTGAGGGATTTTGAGTTTGAACATTTATAACAAGTATTGCTTTATACAATTTTATTACAGAAAAACATAAGTTTATATTAATCAACATTTTTGTTATACTGTGGTCAAAATTCTTCATGGTATTCCAGTTTATTAACTATTTATATCCTTTTTTCCCTACTGTTTTTCTCTTTCTTGGGGGTGGAAATGTGCTGCATTCTTTCGTTTCCTTGAACTTCTCATTTTTTGAGGAATATACATTGTAATGGACAACTTTGTTATTTACATATTATTATTTTATGATGCCTCTGAGTGTAATATTTTTACTGATCTAAAATATTTTTATCTCTTATTACTATTTCCATTAACCAATTTTTATTTTATTGCTTTACTTAATGATTTTATGTGGGTTATTTTTCCAAAGCAATTGGATGATGTTGTCATTAACTAAGATGAGAAAACTACTAGCACAGGGCTTGAAGGGAATATCAAGAATTCAGTTTTAGACTTGATTCCAAGATGTCTATTACACATATAAGTAGAAATGCTGACTAGGTAGTTGGATATGTGAATTTAAATCCAGAGGTTTAGGCTAGAGATAAAAATTAGAGGTCTTCAGTTAATAGACGGTATTTAAAATTACTGAGCATGTATGAGCTCATCAAAGGATGAGCATAGTAAATAATAGGGGAAGTCCCATGACTGACCAATAAGACCTTCTGGGAGAATGAAATGAGAACCATAAGAAATGTCAAACTAGTGAGAAAAACCAAGAAGATATGGAATTACGGAAGCCAAATGAAAAAAATAGTGTTTCAAAGAAAAAGGAATGACAATTTTCCCAACATTAGTGAAATATGATTGAAAACAAAATTGTATCCCAACTGATAAATCCTTTCTACAAACAGAGAAAGAAAATATTTTTAATATTTTTTGATAATAAATAATCTTTTTATTATTTTTTTTAATTTTTTAAATTTATTAACATATATTATTTGCTGCGGGGGTACAGTTCTGTGAATCATCAGTCTTACACAATTCACAGCACTTACCATACATAGCACATATGCTCCCCAATGTCAATAACCCAGCCAACCCATCCCTAACCCTCCCACCCCCCAGGAACCCTCAGTTTGTTTCCTTAAATTAAGTCTTTCTCCTTCCCTGGTCCCATCTTGTTTCATTTTTTACCTCCCTATCCCCCACAATACCCTGCCCTGTCTTTTTAATATTGAGCCAGTATTAAACCAGAATGTGTTACAAATCACAGGCAATACACTAAAAGATCGCAAAAATGGGAAAAACCTTACCCTTTTATATAGCCAAGCATACACATGCCATTACATAAGTGTTCTTAAGATAAACTGTAACTAGTCTTCAAGTAAAAGGACTTGACAGCACTGTTTGTGAGGGATAGCTTATCCTAACTTTACCTGATAATTGGAATGGCCAATTGTATTGGCTAATTGGCTTTATCTAGAGGAGAAAACAAAACAAAACAAAACAAAACAAAACTTTTCATATCTTTATTACAGGAGATAGTTTTGCAACTTGGAACAGGGTGTCCTCCAAAGTAGAGCTCCAACCAACAAACTAGAAGACAGGAGAGCTATCACTCTGTCTGTTTACACTTCAAAGAGATGGTTCCCAGGAACTGAAGAAAGATTTTGGGGTCATAAAGCTGATAAAAGGGCCCACCTAGTTTTCAAAAGGATTAATATACATTTCAAAGGGAGGAAAGAGTACTTAAATTTTCTAAATTATAAGTTTTCTGAAATAGGCATTCTTAGAAAAAGAAAGCAAGTCTTCCTTCTTCCTTTCAAGAGGAAAAATTAAGCCTCTATTTTTATTTTTTTATTTTTTTATAAACATGTATTTTTATCCCCAGGGGTACAGGTCTGTGAATTGCCAGGTTAAGCCTCTATTTTTAATTAGTGCTTTTCCTTATACCAAATAATGCTTATAGGATAAATGAAATAACTGAAAACTGACCCTTGAATTAACAAACATAGAGACCATTGGTGACTGGCAAAAGCAGCTTCAGTAGGGGCAAATTTTTGTTACAGTGGTTAAGAAGGAAAAAAGGAAATAATGCCTTTGGAGATGAGTAGAGAGAGGTAGTTCATGGAGTTCTGCATGAATGGCACAGTGGAGTAAGAGCCAAGAGAGGAGGGAATAAAGAGAGATTACCTTGAGTACTTAAGGGGGCGTAATGTAAAGAAAGATACAAACAGATCCTTGCTACTAGTTTTATTCACTTCCACACCAATTTGATCTACTACTGTAGATACAGTTATGATACTAATGAATGTTTCCTGGCCAGAACACTAATAAAGGGGTTGTAGTGCCATAGATCTAACAGAATTGCATATACTAGTAGGTGAATGGCTAACAAACTAGACCCTCCTTATTGAGGCATTTAAATATTAGATATAGAGAAGAACATAGCCAATGCAGGAGAACATAAAATGAGTAACAAACAATGAAAGCAGAGAGCAGAATCTCTAAGGAATAATCTTCATGCAAACTCCATGAGATATAGACAGTCATCTCAGGAGAATTATAGAAAGTGGTTTAGTATTTGCAATGTAATGACAAAGAGCTAGAGTTAAGTGAATGGATCATTTGAGAATAATTATCTGACTGTGTACTAATCTATTTTTGCTGCCTCATTCTGAAATTACAAAGAAATAGACCTGAATAACCATGAGACTTTTATTTGTTTTTTAAGAGATTTATTCATTTATTTAAGTACTCTTTACACCCAACATGGGGCATGGGGCTTGAACTCATGACCTGAGACCAAGAGTTACATGCTCTGCTGACTGAGCCAGCCAGGCATCCTGTTAATGAGACTTTTATTGATCATGTGGTATCCACTAAATAATATCCAGGTATTCTCTTTGAAATACCTGAAACTTTTAGTAGTAGTAGTAATAATAATAATAACAGCAATAATAATAATAATAGCAAACTGTTAGTATTTCTAATATATTAATAGAAATATGAAGCAGAGAGAAGTTTAGTAATTTGCCTCATGCCACACAGGAATTATTATTACAAAACAATAATTTGTTCAATTTCCTTCTTTTATCACCATGACAATACAAATTTAGAGGAATAAAAGGAGGAGAAAGCACTGATTTTTTTCTCTGGCCAGAGATTTTTGTCTCTTTTTATATTGATCATCTATTTATTTATTCACTAATTCTACATTGAGAGCTAATGTATGCTAACTACTGTGTTAAATGCTGAGGAATCAAGCACAAGTAAGTCATGATATGCACTTCAAGAACTTTACATTCTTCTGAGGGAGGAGAAAATATATGCTATTAATTTTTCCAATTATAAGTAGTTAAAAGAGTTTTAAAGAAAAATCAATGTTTTGAGATAGAGAATAAAAATAGACTCTGAATGCCATATAACAAGCATCTGATACTGTTAAAGGAAAAACAAATATTGATGATATTTTTTTAAAGATAATAAGGCCGACCTTATTTAGGACCATCACGATAGGTATAAAAACCACTGCAATGCGATTTTCCATTAGGGAAGAGAAATTGCACTCAACTCCAAATACAGCACAGAAGGGGCGCCTGGGTGGCTCAGTGGGTTAAGCCGCTGCCTTCGGCTCAGGTCATGATCTCAGAGTCCTGGGATCGAGTCCCGCATCGGGCTCTCTGCTCAGCAGGGAGCCTGCTTCCCTCTCTCTCTCTCTCTGCCTGCCTCTCCATCTACTTGTGATTTCGCTCTGTCAAATAAATAAAATCTTTAAAAAAAAAAAAAAAAAAATACAGCACAGAAAATGAGAACTGACAGCCAAAGTGCAAAGTTAAAGTCAGAGGATGGAAGGTTACTGAGAGGAAACATCAGGGTTAGGAGGGATTTTGGCTAACCTGACCTAACAAGTTTTCTGCTAAAGACAAAAAGGGTAATCAGATATCACCTGGGGGATGACAGAAGATAAAGAACCTTATTAGATATGATGTGTGATCAGGTATCAAGGGTGGAGGGTTCCACATAAACTGACTTAGAAGATTTCTTGCTAAAACTAGATTACATAAGGAAGTGGGCCTAGCCTGACTAAAGTTTCAGTAGCCTGACTAAAGTTTGGTCAAGCAAACTGAGTCAATACACAGATGCTATGTTCTTCACCTTTTGTAATCCATACATTTTCAATCAGGTGACTGAGCTAGTCCAAGCAAAGATGGCTCTAGAACTAATTTTGGGGGGTACTGACACAGTTATTTGGGAAAAAAACAAAAGAGAAAAGATGTTTTAAGAGTCCGGTCAGCTGAAAGGTTATACACCAATAAAATAATCAGATTTGTCAGAGGAAGAAGAGAATAGTTTTCTAGTGTTCATTAGTTCATTAGTTTTGTAGGCATCCTATGCTTATATTTGATAAGTCTAGGACTTTATATCATAATAATACTCCCTACTTAAGTTATCCTATCCCTTTTTAATGACTACTGGTTGACAGAACTACATTTGTTGGACAGAATTGTTAAACTATTAGTAGTAGGATTTATAAATGTTCATGTGTAGGGAGGCTGGGTGACTCAGTTAAATAACTCACTTGGGCTCAGGTCATGATCTTAGAGTCCTGGGTTTTACGCTTCTGTCCAGCTCTGCTTTCAGTGGAGAGTCTGCTTCTTCATATCCCTCTACCCATGCCCCTTCACCAGCTTGCATGTATGCTCACTCTCTCTCAAATAAATAAATAAAACCTAGAAGCAAATAATAAATGTTGATGTGTAAATTAAAGCAAACAAACAAAACTGACCTCTATTCATATATCCTCACCTGACAGAGTTTCTAGAGTGGAGTTTAGTGGTTAAGTGAGTTTAAGAAGGTTAAGACTGAAAAAAAAAAAAAAAAAAAAGAAGAAGAAGAAGAAGAAGGTTAAGACTGTGGATTTTGGTGTTACATAAACATCATTTTGAATCCCGATTCTATCACTTAATAACTAATAACTACATTACCTAGGGAAGATATTAATCTCTCTCAACCTCAGATTACTTTATGTAAAATGTGAAGAATCACAACATTTACTCAGATGGCTGGAAAAGGCATAAGTGAGATTGGGTATCCTTATTAGATCAGTCTTTCTAAATTGTAACAGCCGGGAATAGAACACATAATACCTCATATAACTGAAAGCCTAGGATGAGTTTTTAAAAATGGCTGAATCCAATCAAATGAAGCTGTAAGATGCAATTCTTTCTCTGTATTTGGATTCTGTTTTCTTCTATGTAGCCTCAATCCCCAAGTCTTTTCCATATGGTGGTCATCAGCAGATGTTACATTTTCCTTTGACCTAGTAAACATGGCAGAAAATAAGTTTTCCTTCCCAGTAGTTCCACAAAATTCTGGGATTGATCCTGTGTAATTCAGGATTCCCCTGTGTAATCTTTGACCCAAATATCACAGCTGGGGGCATGCAATATTAATAGCTACAGCATGGCTCATAAGCCCACACACTGAAACTACGTGGATTCTGAATGAGCATCGTAGGTGGTTCTTCAAAAATCTGGATACTTTACCAAGTGCAGAGGAAAATGGGTGCTAGCAGGGGGAAAAATGATGTTTACCAAAGCATGTTATTATGGTTTATAACACAGATTATATTAATACAGTGCCCGAAATATAATTATTACTTTGAAAAATTATTTTAAAAGATACACTTACCAGGTTTCCCATGTTAATGGAGAAGATAAACTATAAATTAGCAGCCTAAAAGGAAAATCAAGGAAACAAACTAACTAACTAACTAAATAAATAATCAAGGAAACACTTACTTTAAAGGATTGTTTGTTCTTTAACAGTCCTTCAGAGTATCATTAAATGACAGCACTGTAGATGGGATTGGGAGGGAGACAAACCATAAGTGACTCTTAATCTCACAAAACAAACTGAGGGTTGCTGCGGGGAGAGGGATTGGGAGAAGGGTGGTGGGGTTATGGACATTGGGGAGGGTGTGTGCTATGGTGAGAGCTGTGAAGTGTGTAAACCTGGTGATTCACAGACCTGAACCCCTGCGGATAAAAATACAAAATTAAAAATTAAAAAAAAATAAATGACAGTACTGTGGAAGGGTTGCGCTTTGTTGTGACCCCACAGGTATATAACTTTGAAAATATAGGTGTGTGTACAACTATTTTAGAAGATTTCTATCCCAAATGTTCTAAGTTTTTGAATCTTTAAGCATGAAGATTGATAATGCATTCACCAATTCTTTAGGAAGACCTGATGAAAGACATTCTCCTCTATTTCTTTGGTGTCCTCAGTGTCTTTCACTCTGGTAGACATGGAGTAGTAACTCTGTAAGTAGTTGTTGATAGTTTCTAAATACAGCACATAATGTAAACATATTAATAAATCTATTAATAGACATTTACTAATTTAAATTAGCTGATGTTATGTCAACACTATATTAGCCAATATTTTCTAGGGCATATTATAGAAAAAAAAATCCTTTCTTTTCAGTAGTTTACAGCTGAGAGTAACACATTCAGAAGGACTATATCTTCGTTTAATCTGAATAACCTACCCATATATTTGAATGCTTATTATTTCTTGCCCTATTATTTGAACACTGTTTCCATTCCCAGCATTTCATAACTTTTTCTGGGGATGTTGTTGGGTGAAGTTTGTTGTTTCCATCGTGAAATAATAGGTCAGTATATCATTTAATCAGTTTTGAAAATTTTATACACTCATAAACCACCTTCTCAAGTAAGATGGAAAATATTTCCATCATCTTAGAAATTTTTCTACTGTCTTTTCAAACCCATCTCCCACTGCAGCAACTGGATATCATTAAGTTATTTTATTTATTTATTTTTCCTAATATTATAAATTTTATCACATATCTTGGTTTGCCTGTTCTAGAACTTCACATAAATGAATTGCACAATATTGATTTTTATGTGTCTATTTCTTTCACTCAGCATGTTTTTGAGATTCTTCCTGGTTTCTGCATGTACCTACAGTTTATTCCTTTTTATTTGTAAACAGTATTCGATTATATGAGCAAACTACAGATTTTAAAATTGTTTTTCTGTTAAGGGATATCTAGCTCTTCATAGTGTTTGGTTATTATGAATAAATTTTCTATTAGTATTCTTGCCAAGGACTTTTGCAGAAGTATAATTTTTTATGTATTTGTGTACATATGTAAGAAAAAAGGGTATATTTTGCTTTTTAAGGAACTGACAAAATTTTCCAAAGTGGTGGTACCATTTTATATTCCCACTAGCAAAGTATTAAAGTTCTAGCTTCTGCACATCCTTGATCTCATTTAGTGTTAAAGTTCAGTGATGAAGTTTCATCATTCCAATGGCTATGTGGAATTTTAATATGGATTTTAATTTTAATTTTAATATGCATTTCCTGGTAACAATTGATTTTCAACATTTTTTTTTCAGGCCTTGGTTGGACATTTGTTGATTTGGTCTATCAGTTCTTGTTTCATACTTTCTTTTATACTACCAGTTGTCTATTTTATTGACTTATAGGAGTACTTTCCAGAGATCAGATATTAGTACTTTGCCTAATGTATGTGTTGTAGATATTTTCTCCTAGTTTGCAGCATGCCTATTCATTTTCTTACTGGCATGATTTAATTAAAAATATTTTAATTAAAAGATATTTAATTAAAAGATATTTTAAAATATTATAAAGTCTAATTGTCAGTGTATTTTATAGTTAGTCCTTTTATGTTATCTGTAAGAAATCTTTACCTAATCCCAAATGATGAAAATGTCCTTTTTTTTTTTTTCCTTTGGTAATATTGTCAATTAAGTCAATTTGGGTGATAGTCCTGTTCAGGTCATCTATATCTTTATTGATTTTCTATCTACTTGTTCTATTGATTACTGAGGAAGGAGTGTTGGATATTCCTGGAACTGTCCATTTCTCTTTTAAATTCTACAAACTGCTGTTTTATAATCTGAACAGCCCTGATAGGAATATAAACATTTAGGATTATCATATGTTCTAAATTACATAACCCTATTATTACTATTGCATGTCTCTCATACTCCTGGTAATATATATCTTCCGAAATCTATGTTTGATACAAATATTGTTACTTTAACATTCTTAGGGTTAATGCATAATGTACTTTCTTTCTTTCACTTTAAGCCTATTTATGTGTTTATTTGTTAGAGTGGTTTTGGCACAGACAAAATAGTTTAACCCCTTTTTAAAATGTTATTTTACATTTTTTGTCTTTTATTTTAAATATTTAGAATATTTCTTTTCAAGGTAATCATTCATATATTTGGGTTTAAATCTACCATCTTCTTACTTATTTGTTATTGGTAATATCTATTCTATCTATTCTTTGCTTCTTTAATTACTTTCTTTCCTATTTTCTTTATTTTTATTTTATTGAGGTAAGATTGACATGCATTCATGTGCATACTTAAAGTGCACAATTTGATGTTTTGATGTATGTATACTATTAAACCATAAACAGTTAAAACAGCAAATATTTCTATTTTCCAGAAGAGTTACCTTAAGCCCTTTTGTACTTCCTCCCTTTGCACTCATTCACATGACTTTTTTTTTTTTTTCCTGGAAATCATCAATCTGCTTTCTGTCCCTAAAAGTTAGTTTCTATCTTCTATAATTGTATATAAATTCTTGGGGAAGGATCTGACTTCTTCTTCTTCTTCTTCTTCTTCTTCTTCTTTTTTGCATAATTATTTTGGATTCATACATTTGGTAACATATATCAATATTTCATTCTTCTTTTTGGCTGAGTAGTATTCCACTGTTTATGCTACTGGTTGTTTTTATGGATACGAGTTGCTTCAAGCTTTCTACTTACTTGTAGACATCTAGATTACTAATTTTTTTGGTCTATTACAACTAAAACTGCTATGAACATAGAGAAGTCTATCTATGAGCAAAAGCTTTGATTTCTCCAGAGAATATACATATTTCTTTTTATTATTTTGTGTAGAATTGGCATTTATTTATTAAATAAAATCTTCCTTGGCGAGCAAAGCCAAATGGGTCAGGAATTTTCATCATGGCAATGTTTTGAGATAAAATTCAACTTTTAAATGGATATTGGACTGTTGAGGTCAACTATTGCTTATTTAGTAAGGTTTGTGATTTGTATCTGTCAACAAATTTGTCCCTTTCATTTGGAGTATCAAATTTATTGCTGTATTTTTTCATCATATTCTCTTATTATCTTTTTAATATCATATGAATCTTCAGTATATCAACTTCTTTATTTTTGTTAGGGTAATTTGTGTCTGATCTTCTGCTCAGCTAGAATTTTACCAATTTTATATATCTTCTTCAAGAGACTGTGTTTGATTTCATTGATTTTTATCAATTGTTGTGCTGTTTTTCTCTTTATTTCATTTTAGTTTTATTTCTTTTTTTTTCTATTTTATTTTATTTTATTTCTTTTCAGTGTTCCAAGATTCATTGTTTAGGCACCACACCTAGTGCTCCATGCAATATGTGCCCTCCATACCACCCACCACCAGGCTCACCCAATCTGCCACACCCTCTCCTCCAAAACCTCAATTTGTTTCACAGAGTCCACAGTCTCTTATGGTTTGTCTCCCACTCCAGTTTCCCCCAAATCACTTCTCTGCTTCATCTCCCAATGTCTTCCGTGCTGTTCCTGAAACCATACAATAATTAAATCTCTCTGCTTGACTTATTTCACTCGCATAATCTCTTCCAGTCCCATCCATGTTGATAGAAAAGTTGGGTATTCATCCTTTCTGATGGAGGCATAATACTCCATTGTATATACGGACCACATCTTCTTTATCCATTCATCTTTTGAAGGGCATCTTGGTTCTTTCCACAGTTTGGCGACTGTGGCCATTGCTGCTATGAACATTGGGGTACAAATGGCCCTTCTTTTCACTGCATCTGTATCTTTGGGGCAAATACCCAGTAGTGCAATTGCAGGGTCATAGGTAAGCTCTATTTTCAATTTCTTAAGGAATCTCCACACTGTTTTCCAAAGTGGCTGCTCCAACTTGCATTCCCACCAACAGTGTAAGAGGTGTCTTGTTAATTTTTGCCATCCATTATTAGAGTCAGGATGGAGCACACAAACCAAAGGTGTGAAGGGATTTTTATTGGTGCATTTGAATATCACCAGGTTATGATCAGTAGAAGAAGGGAGTCTTGTGGCAGCAGTCACCATTAGCACACTGGTGCAGCTGGTCACCTGGGTAAGGTACTCATAGCCACCAGGAAAATATTAACACTTTAAAATTTATGAACAAAAAAAGTGTTGTGTTGGAGATTCAGTAAAATATTGTTGCACATGAACATAAGTGAACAAATACTACCAATAAACCTTTAAAAAAATCAGCCAATAGAAACAGATCAAGAAATAAAGGAGAAAATGGAATTAGCAGCAAATTATTTGAACTGGGTAGAAATGAAAATATTTATAGGATACTAATAAACTAGAACTCAAGAAGAAATGATAACTCTACACACCTACATTAAAAATCATATTAATGACTCAGTATCCAATGTAAGATGCAAGAAAAGAAGGGCAACTTAAAGAGTAAGCATATCAAAATTCCACTGGCATTTTTCAAAGAGCTGGAACAAACAATCCTAAAATTTGTATGGAACCAGAAAAGACTTTGCTAAGGAAATGTTTAAAAAACAAAACAAAACAAACAAACAAAAAAACAAACCTGGGGCATCACGTTGCCTGATTCCATGCTTTACTACAAAGTTGTGTTCACCAAGACAGCATAGTACTGGCAGGAATCCTTATAATTAATTGCCACCATTAACTGAGGTATGAAACTCTCTCTCTCTCTCCCTTACTTAGCTAAATAGAGCTAAGTAACCTAAATTTTTTTTATGATAGTGAAAAGAATCTCATGTGTAGAATATGCATTTGGCTATAATACTGGGTCAAGGTGAAAATCCATGAGAATCCTGAGCTTTTCTTTGTTTGGAAGCTGGAACCAAGGACTTGTGAGACTTAAAATTTAGTTAAGGAAAAGAAAAGTCTTCACTGAAGATGAGGCTTTGAGTTTTTGTTTACCACTAGTATATAACATTATGAGAAATTTCTAAAGAGTGAAAGAAGAAGATTGTTTCTTCTATTGTTATAAACCTAAAATAAGAAGTAAAAAAATTCAGTCATCTGCTCTCCTTTTCTGAGTAGTTAAAAATATTCATTATGTAACTGTTTTTTCAGAAGGTAACACTGCCAATTATTTTTGCACTTGCTGAATGTAATGACCATAAACATACAACTCCATATTAGAATTGAATAGATGATAATTTCCACCCACAAAACAAAGTTATTTGTCAAAATCAAAATGCTGATTGACAAAAATTTAAAATCTGTCTATTAGAATGGATCTCTCTGAAAGGATTTTGATTGTTCCAAGAACACATAACAAATCCTACTCAACAATTATTTGCACTTAATCACTGGATGAGAATGACAATATTCTTTGTTATAAGACTCACACTATGACAATATTCAAAGTAGTCTTGACTGTGGAGTGATGTGTAAAATTATATTACAAATAAATTATATGAAATTGAACTGTAGAAAATTGTAAGAGGTGACACAGAATTCATGGGAGAATACATTGGAGTATTAGTAGATCTTATATTAAGACATTATAATTGAAGAACAGGTAGTATATGATTAAAATATAAATTTATTTTCTGGTGGAGTGAGGCTGTAGGAGGTATTAACTTTTTAGTCTTCACAACTTGTGCTAATATAGGATCTGTATTCAACAATTGCCAGGGGTTCCTGGTTGATAAATAATTTTCAATAAAGCCTACTGTGTGCCAGGATAAATTCATGTATTGTTCATTTACTTCTCTTGTTTCAATCCTCAGCATGATATTATGAAGCTACCACCATTATTTTTACTTTATTGTACATAGAACTTAAAGCTAAGAAAAACTACTAATGTCAAGCCACTCATTAAACATTTATTGAGCAACTCCAGGAAATGTGGCATACTCAAATGAGAACAAGCTTTGGGTACAGCAGAGCCAGTACTGCTTTCTGTGTACAAAAGGATAAGTCAGTCTTTGGCCCACACTATTATAATTAAGCCATTCTTCAGGTTTGACACAAAGTATCCTCATGTCTTTATTTTTCTGATGTTGAAGTGATATTAATTATCACATTATCTATTTAGAGAAGAGGTAGGACTATGGAGAGAAAGTTGCTCCAGAGATTGAGAGATTTATGCTGCCTAAATCTCAGAGCTTTTGTGAGGATGCAAGAAAATGTTTGTGGAAACTGTGAGAGTATATGTCACTGGAATACTCATATTGTAGAGTGTTGTGATGGTTTTTTGACAAAAGTAGTATATTCTGTAGAACTTTTAAAAACTCAGTTTGAGTTTCACATATCCAAGCAATAAATGCAATTAACTTTTTGATTTTTCTTCCATAGCCTATTGCCTCTGTGTCCTTCGTTAAGCTATTTGAACTCTCTGCGCTTTAGCTAATTCAACTTTATAATGACTATGGTTATAATATTTACCTTTTGGGTTGATGTAAGTGTTAAGAATCATATATGTGATAGTTGATACATACTAGGTATTCTAACAGATGTATCTGATACTATTATGGTAAGATGACAGGCACTATATGTGATACCTTGCATTTATTACCTTATTTAAATGAATGCTTTCATTTCTGATTAATTGGAATTATTACAATGATGTGTAACCCAAGGATCAAGCAGTAAAAGTAATTATATTGATTTATTTATTCACTCTGAAAAATTTATGGAACCTTGTTATATATGAAATACTATGAGAAGTCCTTGGGATCCAAAGATGAAGAAGGTTCATGATAGAATATACAACTGATAATGTATCTAAATGCATTATATCACAACCTATACCAAAAGGTTCAGAGATTGGTAGAAGTCATTGTGGTTTACACAGGGATTTAGCATAAATTATCTTATTAATACTGTAAGAAATGTAAGATAGTGTTATTTTATTTTTTGTGTGCAAATTCAATATTACTCAGCCGTATAATGGATGTTGGGTATATCATTTTTCCCTTATGTAACAATTTATTCCCTGGACTATTATTTTAACATCATATAGAAACTGGTGTTTACAGCAGCGAGTCCTTTTAAGAATTAAGCTAGAAATCAAGTTTATTGTGCATGCTGGGAATAGAGGAGAAATTGTTATAAGAATGAGCAGAATGGATGTTTGACATAAAATAGTATTAATTAGGTACTGTACTATCTTTGTCTCCCTTATCAGCAGTTGGCCTCCATTCTACTCCAACCCAATTTCCCATTCAAACAGTATTTTATTGGTTTTGTAGAAAAGACAACAACAAACAAAGGATGAGACATTTATAATGTATTTTGATTCATGGAAGCAAACAAAATATCAACAAATATTTCTCCAGACTTAACTGTGTTTGATAATACTAATTTGTAGTCATTGTTTTAATATTAGGTTATATAAATTATCTTTCAAAAGTAAATAAACAATTTTTAAAAGAATGAAAAAAAAAGAATGATATAATGTTGGTATAAATATGTCCTTAAATCAAAACAAGTTATTTTAGGGCTCTCATAGTTGAATAGTATTTTATATGCTTACATTTGAGTTTTATTCTCCTTACAAAAACATGAGTAAAAGTATCTCACAATGGTTTGTGTTAGTCTGAGAAAAGTATGAATATCTAGATATTTATACCTTTGCTACAACTATACTCCATAGTGGTTTTAAACATTATTCTTTAAAAATTTAATAGTGTTTCAAATTTAATCAGTTTTTTTCTGCAGAATAATACAGAAATATGCTCATGCTTAAGCTAGATATGACATTTTCTTTGGGGTGTGTTTTTTTTTAGATTTTTATCTACTGGGAGACATGATTGAATGTATCTTCTACACACTATTTTGGTTTGATCTTTTAAATTTCTTTAATTTATAAGTAAATAAATTAACTGACATATTATAAATATCTTCAATATTTTTGTTCAGCTCATAATTTAAGATCTTGTTTGTAAAAAGTGTCTTCACTAAAATGTAGACTGAGAGTGGAATGATTTAGAGCTCAAAAGGAACTTTCAATTTCATCTGTTCCATTTCAAAGTAATTCTATGAAAATAGTAACATTCAGGAAAGCCACGGGGCTTCTGTTTCCAAAGCTCATAGTTTAGCTGGATTTTGATGGAGACTAGGAGTTGGGAACTCATCCATCAATGGACAGGAAGGAAATAAGAATCTGTTAGGCAGCCAGTGAAGGCACTAGGGCTGTGGATTTCCTTAGGGGAAATGGAGAGATTATACCAACCTAAATTCGGCCAAATCTATTCATAAACAAACAAACAATACATGAACTAATCAAACAAACAACACAAACTGGGCCAGCCTTTCTTAAGAATGCTTTTGATCTGATCTGGCTGTGAGTTTGAGAGCTGTCACTGAGCTTCTGCACTGACCTCTCCAAGTCTCTTTTAAATTTGACCTACTTTCTAATATTAGAAAAGGAATGGAATGCCTTGCTTTGCTTAAAAGAGTAGACTAAGAAAACCTACCAAATAAGATGTGGAAAAGTCTTATGCAAAGATTACCATTTACTGACTTCCAAATATCGATTGTTTTAATCTTTGCCTGAGACCTGTGGTTCTGAAAAGAGTGATGATTAAAAAAAAGAAAAAAAAAAATCCCTTAGCTCATGTGTTTCTGGAAATAATTTCCTGCAAAGAATCTTTTTCTTTTTTTTTCCACTTAGAATTTACAGATGACCACTTTTTACATAAAGCCTCCATATTCCCTTTCTTTGCTTCATAAATTCATACCTGAATTCTTTGTACTCACTGACTAATCTGGACTTAATACTGATCTGACTAACCTTTAGTCAGTTTCTATTCTCTTAAGTCTACCTTCAGTCTGAGCCAGCATTTATCCTTTCTGCTGATCTCAGGAAAACACATTCCTGGATCAGCTGTCTCATCACACCACCTACCTCTATCTACTCTCCCCTACTCTGTTCTTTCTTATTTCTTATTTCTTATTTCTTTCTTATTTCTGCCCAATATTTGAGACATTTGCAAATCTTTCTCCAGCTTTCTCCCTGCTGCAATTGTCTTCCTTTTCCTTATAATAATTGTTTCAAATAAATTTCTCCTTACCTAATTCTGTATTTGTTTTTCTTTGAAAATTTATAAACTATCTAAAAAAAGCAACACTAAGATTTCTTTTTTTAAAGATTTTATTTATTTGACAGAGAGAGACAGTGAGAGAGAGAAAGAGAGAGTGCACAAGTAGGGGAGCAGCAGAGAGAGAAGGGGAAGCAGTTTCTCCACTGAGCAGAGAGCCTCATGTGGGCTCGATCCCACTGGGACCATAACCTGAAGCTGAGGGCAGATCCTTAACCAACTGAGCCACACAGATGCCGCCAAAACTAAGATTTTTTAAAGTGTTATTTTCATAAAAATATTAATGAATGAATTAATTTTTACCAGTTTCTGTTACACAGTATTCCAAAATATACAAAGAATAATACTCATATGCCTGTCATGAGCTTTGTCAAATATAAACATCTTGTATATTTATGCAATTTTTTAAAAATAAAAAGAGAAATTACAAATAATAGAGTGTTTCCATATCTCTCTCCTATACTTCATTGCTATTTCTATTAAGAAGTTAATGCCATTCTGAATTTGAGTTTCTCGTCTCTATGCCTGCTTTTACATTTTCACTACATATTTATAATGTTTGTATCCCTTTACAATGTGAGATATCAGTTTAAATACATACATACTTTTTATATTTAACCATATCGATATAGGCAGCTCTAGTCAATCATATTTTCATTGTTATTGTACCATATGAATTGGTTTATTATTTTATTATCCTATAAAATAACATGTAAATTTTCCTCAATTTTGCCAGCATTCTTAATATATCATAAACAATATTGCAATGGAATTTCTAATATGTCTCATTATGTATATTTATGTATAAATTTGATTTTAGTGGTATATACTTCAGGTGGAATAGTAAGATAATAACTGGATTTCCTTAAGCATGTCTTCATTTTTATTAGATATTAACCAATGTTTTTCTCAATGACATTCACAAGATATATTCTACTTGACAATGATGTATTTTTAATACACTTTGGAATTTTACTTCCTATTATTTTATTTAGTATTTTACATCTCTGTTCCTAAATGAGCTTTTAATAATTTCTGTTCTTATTCTGTTCTTGTTTTATTCTACCTTTGTAAAATGAACATTTTTTATTTATGTTCATTTATTTTTATTCTCTAAATGCATTGCAGAACTGGAAATTAACTGTGCTTTGGGGATTTGATACAATGTGGTTTAAAATAATATATATTCAGGGACTTCTGCAGGGGCATAGGGGTTTTTTAAAAACTAATTGAATTTTTTTAAGTGAAGTTTTAAAAAATAGCTCTTCTTGAACAAATTTGCTAATAGATATTTTTCATAAAAATGCCAATTATTCTGTTTCAAGTTTATACTCATTTATTCATTCATAGCATTTTCTAATATTTAAACCATTCTACTTCAATCTGTTTTATAACTCTTCCTTTTTATCCCCTTTATAATATTAATTAATAAAATTGTGATAAGGCAAATAAAATATATTTTTAAATGGCAAGCAGTGGAATATTGATAAATTCCTGAGGTTCAAGCTAATTAATGCCATCAGCTTTATTAAAAAAAAAATCTGTGTCTATTCTTACCAGTATTCTTTAGTTTTCTCTCTCGTCCACTTGCACATTTAGTGTTTTTTAATGCATTTCTTTAAGTTTTCCTTAAATCCCTTACGTACCCTATTGGCATAAATATATGACTTATATATATATATAAATATATATATAAAGCTTCATTATTGAATTAAATTCTTTTAAAAACTTAAATTTATTTTGGGGCGCCTGGTTGGCTCGGTTGGTTGAGCATCTGAGTCCTGATTTTAACTCAGATCATGATCTCATGGTTGTGGGATGCAGTCCCACATGGTGCTCAGCTGGCAATCTGCCTGAAAATTCTCTCCTTTTGCCCCTCCCAACTTGTAAGTGCTTTCTTTTCTGCTGTCCCTTTCTCTTAAAATAAATACACAACTCTTAAAAAAAAACTATTAAATTTATCTGTATTTAGTTATATCCTGAAATTTTTCACGTGTAGTGCATTCATCACTGCTTAGTTTGACAAAATTTCCATTGTGATTTTTTTTAATACGTTAGTTATTTAAGAGTGTATCTCAGTTTTCCAAATGTATGTTTATATAATATAAAATTATATGTCTATTATTACTGAGGATTACATAGGATTAGATGATCATGTTTGAAGAATACAAATCAGATAACTTACCTAGTATCAATCTTTCCTAAATAATTTGAAAGACACAGGTACCTACTCAGAAGTCTCAGACAAAGAAGATAAAGTTTGCTTCTCTGATCCTTCTTTTGCATTAGTCATGCTCTTGTGGGCCAGACTCAATAAGTTTTTCAGTGAGGGTTGTGTGATTTCTCAAACGGTAAGAAATATTTTAATTGTGAAATATCTTTTTTTTCTAAGATTTATTTAGATTTGAGAGAGAGAGAGAGCCTGACTGAGCAGGCATGGGGCAGCTTGGGGAAAGGGGCAGAGGGAGAGGAAGAGAGAGAGTCCCCAGGCAGACTCCCTGCTGAGCTGGGAACCAGACATAGGACTCAATCCCAGCATACTGAGATCAGGACTTAGGTGAAAATCATGAATTGGTTGGCCAACATACTGACCCACCCAAGTGATTGTGAAATATCTTTAGGTTTCTAACATCTCCATTCCAGAAAGTTACATAGTTTCATAAATCCCAGGTTCTATTTACTACAGGAAATCCTTCCAAAGCATTTCAGGGACAGGTCTCTTCCTCTCTACAAATATTATCCTAGAATTTATTTAAATTAAATCTTACAGTAGGTAGTCTTTTACTTTTGGCTTCTTTTACTTAGTACAGTAGTTTTGAGAGTCTTTCCTGTGGTTGAATATCAGTGATTGTTTTCTTTGTTTATTTCACAGACAGAGATCACAAGTAGGCAGAGAGGCAGGCAGAGAGAGAGAGGAGGAAGCAGGCTCCTTGCTGAGCAGAGAGCCTGATGCGGGGCTTGATCCCAGGACGCCAGGATCGTGACCTGAGCTGAAGGCAGAGGCTTAACCAATGAGCCACACAGGTGCCCCAGTGATTGTTTTCTTTGAATTGCTTCTTCCAAATATATAGTCTTAGTTATTATGTCTTCAAACATCGCTTTTCAACCATATTTTAGTCCATTCTTCTGTGACATCTATTACATGTGAATTGAAGTAATTCAATCTCAGTAACATAGGCAATAACTGTATAAAATATAAAAAACTGTATGTGCTCTCTCTTTACATATTAGCTTTGTGCTCTAAGTAAATTTTTCTGTAATATTTTCTAAATCACAAATTTTAGCTTTGATAGCATAGAGATAGAATTCTGCTCATATATTTTTTTCAGTGATGATATCTTCATTCAAAAATTTGTTGTATTAAAGATTTTATTTATTTATTTACAGATATCACAAATAGGCAGAGAGGCAGGCAGGGAGAGAGGGGTGGGAACAGGCTCTCCATTGAGCAGAAAGCCCAATGCGGGGCTCGATATCAGAACCCTGAGATCATGACCCAAGCCAAAGGCAGAGGCTTTAACCCACTGAGCCACCCAGGCACCCCTCATTCAAAATTTTCTGTTTCCCAAATCCATATCTCTTGTTTCACTTCTGTCTATTTTCTTACTTTTAAAATATTTATGAAACTAAAAAATGAATAAACACATTCAAAAGCTTTCAGACAGTTCTGTAATATTAACTTACTATTCCAAGTGTTCATGTTGATTGTTGTCTTTCTTAACATTAGAATTTTTTCATATGTTTAGAAGTTCCTTTCGTTGGATCATTTTTGTTTTTCTTTTTGTTTTTTTTTCTTTCTACTTTTAACTTTTTATTTTTTTTTCTCTATCCCCACTCTTTTTTTCTTTTTTTTTTTAAGATTTTATTTATTTATTTGACAGAGAGAGAGATCACAAGTAGCCAGAGAGGCAAGCAGAGAGAGTAGAGGAGCAATCTCTCTGCTGAGCAGAGAGCCTAATGCGGGGCTCGATCCCAGGACCATAAAATCATGGCCTGAGCTGAAGGCAGAGGCTTAACCCACTGAGCCACCCGGGCACCCCTTACTTAGATTTTTCTGCATCTTATTGCCCAGGCCCCCCCGTTTGCAACACTTTTTTAAAATGTGTCTTTGAGTTTCTGCTTTCTTTTGATATCACAGGTTATATCACAGGTTGTGTGATATCACAGGTTGATATCACAGATTAAATCACTATTTAATTGACTGTTTGGTTCATATTTTTGGAATGAGGCTGTTTGTATGTGTTCTTATCTCCCTAAACACTGAGACTTTATTAAGCAATAACCACTGTGATTGGGCTGGATGTTTATTCAACAATCATTCCTGAAGTAGAGGCAGAGAGGGCAAATGCTGCCCTAACCTCAGAACACAAGCATTAAACTTAATTCTGTTCCTCACCTATAAAGCACTTTCAATTTTCTCTATAAGGTCAATATTCTAACTAACACTTCCTTAAAGGAGCCCAACATGACTATGAATTCATGTATGCTGTACTTTTTAAAAATTTTCTTCTAATCTATTTAGTTGTTGACCCTGTCTTTTAGCCCAATATGTCTTTCTGGTTTTAAGCATTTTTAAATTTATCTATCACTGATATGTATTTGGACCAGGACATGTGCATCAGAGCATGAACTTGTTTAGCTTTGTTGACTATTAGTCCCACTACATAAAAATTTAAAATTTCCATATCAGATAAGATAGATTATCTTTCCTTGAGTTTTAATACAGAATTTCTGTTTCAGGTAAAGGCATCTAAAATCAAATTAACTTTGCTACTGACATTTAATACTTCTTTGAAACCAAGCCATAAGATATTCTACTCTTATTATTCCTTTCATTATTTTTTTTTTCAGTAAAACAATTGAATCTCAGATGGGTTATGTGGTTTTCTTCATTTGTTTGTTTGCTTTTCTTAGGAGCATAAATTCTTGCTTCACAGAAGAAAAACTAAAAGAAATTCTGGACTTTCCTCGGTGGGTCTATATGCTATCAAATCAACATATCTACTGACTTTCAAGACAGAGTTGGGGGGTGCCTGGGTGGCTCAGTGGGTTAAGCCACTGCCTTCAGCTCAGGTCATGATCTCAGGGTCCTGGGATCGAGTCCCTCATCGGGATCTCTGCTCGGCAGGGAGCCTGCTTCCCTCTCTCTCTCTGCCTACTTGTGATCTCTGTCTGTCAGATAAATAAATAAAATCTTAAAAAAAAAAGAGTTGAGTTTATTACAAAACCAAAGAAAATAATATTTGGCAATTAATGTCTTTGTAATTCTTGAATGTAGAGCAAGAAGATCTATATTCTTCTGTGGAAAGCTCTCATGAGAAAGAAAGAGATATAAGATATTGAATACTACAAAGTAATCCAAATCATGGAATTTTTATAGTCAGAGAAGAAAGAGAATTTCAGTTTTTTATTGTGGGCAGAATTTAAAATAAACAGAATTTTTTTTTTTTTTTGAGGAAAGGGGGGAAACAGGAAGGGTGCATGGAGAAGGGGCAGAGGGAGGAGAGAGAGAATCTTAAGCAGGCTCTATGTCTAGTGGGGAGCCTGATGTGGAGCTTAATCTCATGACCCTAAGATCATGACCTGAGCCAAAATCAAGAGTCAGGTGCTTAACCAAGTGAGTCACCCATGTACCCCCCAAAAAGTTCTTTTTTAAGTTATTTGTTTTATAAAAATTTCAATAAGGCAATTGGAATAAATACTTATTTCTGCATTGATTAAACACATATTTCTTGGTCTCAGTAAAGGTGCAATTGGTACCTTATAGTCATCTGAGTTTGTTTTCGCGTGTTTAACTAGAGAGGAGATTTTTTTAGTATGCTGCCTATAAACATTTTCTTGTATTGTAATACTCTGTAAAAATTCTATAATTCTGCATGAGAGGAAATAAATGTATCTTGAGTACAATATAAAATTTGAGAAGTACACTTAGAAAAGTAAACATAATTATTATAGACTTTTTTAAAAGTATTTATTTATTTATTTATTTGACAGAGCAAGAGCCAGAGAGCACAAGGGAGGGTGAGAGAGTACTAGCAGGGTGAAAGACAGAGGGAGAAGCAGACTCCCTGCTGAGAAGAGGGCTTGATGTGAGGCTCTATCCTGGAACTCCAGGATCATGACCTGAGCGGAAGGCAGGCACTCAACCTGAGCCACCCAGGTACTCCAGTAAAAATAATTTTTAATGCTCAAATGTATTAAATGGAAATTATTGTTCTTAAAATTGACTCCAGGATTCTCTTACAAAGAACTTTGGTAAATTATTTGGGTTCTTTTCACATTAAAAAGATGGCTTATGAGTTCTATATGAAATAACAAATTACCCAACATAACCTAATCGCCATGTCCACATAGTGCATACAGACTGACAATTATTGCTAAAAAGTGGGTGGAGTGTGCAGACAGTCTGCAATCATCTAGCCAAGACTTTTTTTTTTTTCCTTAATAATATCTTCTCAATTATTTGGGTAAAAGTGGAAACAGGAGGGCAACACATGGTGATGCTGATGTTTAGAAATTTTTAGTTATCAGTTATACTTCGGCAATACTGGAAGGAATATTCTAGGGAAGTTGAAAATAAAGATACTACTTTGTCTTTATTACTGTTGATATTCATCATCATTGTAAGAATATTTCAGTGGGAAAATAAAAACTTTGATTTATATGGAATTTTCAGTAACTAACACTTTGACAATACTTCATATACATTTTTCTATCACCCAAAGGGTAGAACATTGTCCTGAACGTTGAAGTAGGTGCTTAGTAGGTATAATTAACTATATTGTGAGTATCTATGCTATCACTTTAGGTCAGTTTACTTAAAATTTCCCTTTTCATTCTGAGCAGTTTAGAAAATGTCAAATTAAGTTTTGACACTCACTTTTATTAATGTCTCCCTCAGACAAAACAAGTCACTGCTTCTTTTTTGTCTCTAATTAACCATAAATGATTCCTCTGGAAAAAATGGAATTTTTTTTAAGACAAAGATCACTTCCTTTTTGTATCCACAGCATGGTTATTGGCAGAGTAGATTATTAGTAATAGGGAGATAAGTCATAAAACGCATCCTTTCTGTTTCACTTTATCTTTATGACCAATAGGCAGTGACATTTTGGGTGAGGATTAGCTATATATTCAGAGTTGATTAAATGGTAATTTAAAAAGGATCTGTTGCTGATTAAAGGTAAACCAAATACTGGCCTTGACTGGTTTGGCACTTAGGAATATGTATGCATATAATCATGGCTTAGATAATGATGGGATTAAATATAAGATAAGTGAAAGTATCACATAGAAAAATAAGTCTTAAAAGTAATGGAGTAAACACTATACTCAAATAGAATTTGCAGTGTAAGTATACTTTTTGATATTTAAGAAACAATTTCAAGCAGATATACCCTTGGTACTTTAGTATAAAAATATATTTAATTCCTAATTACTTAGTATATTTCTAAATATGTAGTTATTATTATAACGTATATGGCATATATAAATTGATATGAGAACATTTTATATATTCCTGTAAATACAGAATATTTTTTCTTTTAGAATACTGGAAAACTCATACATATTTTAAGACCTTATAAGCTAAATCTTAACTATTTAGCTATTATACATTACTGAAGAAGTCACAGAAACCTCTGAGTTTCTCTTACTTATCCTATTAATTTCTATGGCTACTTTTAGGATTGAATGTATATAAATTTTATTTTATAAATATTATAATAATTATTATGTTGATATCATTGATAGTAATGAATGCACAATTTAGATAATTTATTTTCAGCATATTTTCACTGATTTTTATGAAACTGACGGGTTTTGGGAATGCATGTGTTTAGTGCTACAGTCAAGTACACATTTTAATAATTATAAGAATTGATCTCATTACTTTCTCCTAATGCTTTTTTAGAGATAAAATACTATTCATTACCTATGTTCAACTTAAATATATGAATTCTAGTATAATTTTATCCTGTCATTTTCTTTATTCTTCAAGTTATTTAGAACACTCATATTTTCATACACTCTACTGGATATCATAATATAAATAGAAACCTTAAATATTTGAAAAGAAGGTTATAAATTAATAAGTGAATTTATATTCTGTTTAATTTCAAGGGAAACTGGCAGAGAGAAGGTTTTCTATCTGAGAGTTTACCTCATTAAATTGGGGGTTAAAATCAGGGACACCTGGGTGGCTCAGTCAGTTAAGTGTCTTCTCTCAGCTCAGTTCATGATCCCAGCATCCTGGGATCAAGTCACACATTGTGTACCTTGTTCAGCAGGGAGCCTTCATCTGCCTTTGCTGGCTGCTCCCCTGCTTGTGCTCTCTCTCTTTCTCTCTCTCTGACAAATAAAGAGAGGCTTTTATAAAAAAGTTACAATCAGTTTGCCAATAATTATTGTTCGCATCTACATGATTGTAGTTGTATTGATTGTATGTAGGTAAGTATTGACTGAATGTAAAAGAAGGGGTTCTTAAAGCCCTTTATTAAAGGATAGGTTTAGAATCTACAGATGAAGTGTTAATGTGACAATGGCTTCATTTGTCCATACCTTTTCTTGTGTAATATCTAACAGCATTATTTTCCAGAGAAAAGATGATATCATTTGGGACAGATCCCAGTCAAGTATTATTTCCATATATCATCATACTTTTAGATTATTTCAAATTTTAGTTGGGCTAGTATTATTTCGGTATTACAGTGGTATGATATTTTGCTCCTATATATTTATCCACTACAATTTTATAACATTGATTACTTATACTACTTTTGTCAATAGTTACAAAACACCCAAAATGAATTTAAAATAAGGAACCTGAATAGTTCATGCAAATGGAATTCAGATATAAGGCAGGTTATCTTTGAACTTAATCCAGTCAGTGTAATCCCATTTCTCTCTAATCTTCTGGGCATCTTTATTCTCTGCATCAGGTCTTAACTCATTCTGGTAGTAGCAGCTCAGATTTCCCAAGCTTTTCATTTGCATAAGGCAACACTTAGCAAAGACCAACTTCTTCTTCCTGACTTTTTTAATTAGTAAGAATATTCATACATAAGTCTTCAGTATGTTTCCCCTTGCCTGTCATTGACCCTCCTTATATCATATACCCATTTATTAACCATTAAGCTTATGTATGGGTTTCTGGCAGATCATCAGCAAAGACTATGACTGACCATTACTGTCCAGGTCTAATCATGATCCAGTTCTTGAGCTTAGACCAATTCCCCAAAGCTATGACAGACAAATTAAGGAGGGAACACAGAATATTATTGGGATAAAAAAAAATCATAGGTGTGCTTGGGTGGCTCAGCGGGTTAAGCAGCTGCCTTCAGCTCAGGTCTTGATTCCATGGTCCTGGGATCGAGCCCCGCATCAGGCTCTCTGCCCAGCAGGAGCCTGCCCCCCACCCCTGTCTGCCTCTCTGCCTACTTGTGATCTCTGTCAAATAAATAAATAGAAATCTTTAAAAAAATAATAATAAAGTGTTTGCAAAATACTTTCACATACATTATCTGACAGTAAATGACTACTCTGAGTGCTGATTCATTTGTAGTTACCTTGAGCATACATGTGTCCAGTCTTCAACACTACTATTGCAAACAGAGTTATAATCTATATAATAGTCTCTTAAATATCTTCAGGGCTCCAAGACACAACAAAGCATTTCAACAAATGTCAGGCATTAATAGAAAATTTCTGTACAATCTCTCTGATTTTTTCAATGTTTTTAGTTCATGAAAAACATAGTATTTTATATAATACTTTCTGCTTTACAAAAGAAAAAAAAATCCACTATTCCAATGTCCCACGGCTAGGGCTCTATATGCCAAAGGACAGGCTGAAGTAAATCTTACTTAGTCATTGAAGCCATGTGAAAATTTGGACAGAGTTCTACACCATTCATCTGGTTGCTAAAGATGAATATAAATTATCGAAATACACTCAATGGCAAGATCCCTTGTGTAATTTTCCAGAGTTATAGATGTAGATTGATATTCTTTCTCAGGAATCTCACTTTAAAAAAAAAAATAGTTATTTAGTGCATGCTTTTTGTTTTGCTTATTTTTATACAAAGTGAATACTTTGAATCACTGCCAGAAACAATAATCTTCATTATGTTACAGATTTTACTTGATTTTTTTTTCTTAAAAGAGTAAATTTTGTTAGAAAATGCAAATTCCACTTTTGTAATCTGACATAAAAACAGCTCACTTTCGGCTTTAGGAAAACCATATAATTCTATGCACTAATGCTTCACACTTAAAAATAAACAAACAAACAACAAAATCAACAACAAACCACTTAGCAACCTTTACCCTCTTGCATTTGTCTAATATGATTTAATTATCTGTAGGAACCTAAAATCATTTCAATATTGAAGCAGAAAATTCATATTATTTATCCTTATAAGAGAAGAGACCAGCTTTCTTCTGTTGCTTACATTATGAGCACATAATTGCCCAATCAAAGCCTATATTTTAGAAATTAAAAGAGAAAGAGAGGGGTGACTTGCTGGTTCAGTCAGAAAAGCATGAGACTCTTGATCTCAGGGTCATGAGTTTGAGCCCAGGTTGGATGTAGAGATTATTTTAAAAGAGAGAGATAAAACTTAAACACTTGATAAGTGAAAGGGCACAGGTATTGTTAATATATCCGATAATCGGGGCGCTTGGGTGGCTCAGTCATTAAGCAGCTGCCTTAAGCTCAGGTCATGATCCCAGAGCCCCGCATCTGGCTCAGCCGGAAGCCTGCTTCTTCCTCTCCTACTCCCCCTGCTTGTGTTCCCTCTCTCGCTGTGTGTGCGTGTCTCTCTCTGTGTCAAATAAATAAATAAAATCTTTAAAAATATATATACCCTATAATCCTTACATGACAAAGTTGTAGTGTGTTAGTAAACATCTAACAACATGTGCTTTGATAGGTAATGCTACATTTAAGGGCAAAGGTTTACATTCTGCCTCTGGTTTTAATTGTGTTGAGCCATATTTTGGACATGAAAATTAGTACTACATAGGCCGCCCAGTGGCTTCCTGTTCCTGGCTTTTGAAAGGAAAAGACTGGAGTTTCACGTATGTTAATGCCTTCTGTTATAGCTGTAATTGTGACTAACTTGGAAAGGTGGTTGTGACTCCAACTGTTCATTCTGGCATATAAAACATTTTACAGTGGTAACTGCTTCTGTTAGCGGCCTGCCTTGTAGCCTCATTTGTCCCATGGAAGATAAATGGCTTGTTTCCCCACGATGTGTGACTGTCATCAGCCTGGCTCAAACATTTTTGTTGTAATCTTTGTTGTTCATGGCTAAAGTGTTTTTTAGTTCTTTAAGAGATATGAGTGTTTGCTTGGTAGTGATTTCCAGATCCAGCATTTCTTATTTCACTGGAAATGGTCATCTTTGGTGTCTTCAAGCAATTTGACTAGAGAAGGATCAATTAAAAATAAAATAATATGAAGCTATATTCATGCAACTATGTGATTTCCAAGAAAAATGCCAGCATTATTATTCTCTGAATATGTTTAATGAAAATCTACAATGTAATGAAAAATCTACACATCTATATTTATATATAGACATGTACATAGACATGTTTGGTCCTTCTATATAATCTTTGGGTTCATAAGTAGAAATATGAATGTATCATCCCCAATTACCAATTCCTTTGAATATTTCCTGTAAATAAATAAGAACTTTATTTGCTTTTGTCTTTTTTTTTTTTAAGTTTTACTCTGTTACTTTTCCTGATTCTTGGAAACAATTTTCTTCTGCTTCTTATATATTAATAAACTCATAGTTCTCTGTTATCAGTAAGTTTAAGATCCAATTAGAGTCATTTTTGATTAAACTTTCTCTGTGCTTTTTTTTTTTTTTTTAGATAAATGTAATTTGCAGCACCTGGGTGGCTCAGTGGATTAAGCCTTTGTCTTTGGCTCAGGTCATGATCTCAGGGTCCTGGGATCAAGCCCCTCCTCAGGCTCTCTGCTCAGCAGGAAGCCTGCTTCCCCCCTCTCTCTCTGCCTGCCTCTCTGCCTACTTGTGATCTCTATCTCTGTCAAATAAATAAATAAAATATTTAAAAATAAATAAATAAATGTAGTTTTGTTTTCTGCTTTTATTCAGTGATTGGAGTTCTTTTCTATCATTTCACTAAATATCCAAGGTTTAAAAATTGACAATCCACAATCCCTCATATATCCCTGAGCTCATGCATTTTGTATGCTATAACTCTTTGTTCTTTAACTACTTTGCCTCCCACAGATGTGTAGCCAACAGGTATCAGGCTCTGTGCCTCAACTGCTCACAGGTGCTGCTGAATATGTCTTTGACATTCAGTATGTAAAATGTTGTTGTTAAATTATGGAAAGATATGAAGATGGTGGAATTTAAAAAAATCTTATCATCTATTTTATAGTTGCACCAGAGAGAACTTCAAAAAAGCTGAAAAGTAATAGATTTCACTTAATGCAGATTAGCTACTGAGTATGACATGTTTTAAACTACGTATAAACAAAACTCTGGGGGTGGAGTTAACTCTTTTTTTCTAATTGAGCTGATATCTACTTAGGATATTATAACATTTTGAAATAAAGAGTAGTCATTGTAATTTCCCTGATGTCTACTTTAAGAAAATAATGTGATCTAGCCAACAAAAGTTGAATAGATAAGGTTGGAATTTTTGAAATAATAAATAGACTACAGGGTTAAAATAAAAATTGCTTTTTAAAATCATTATATATTTATTATTTAATACATCCTGGAGCAAAGACATAATTGCTAGAATTGATTATTTGATAAACTAAGGCAAGTAAAATGAATTGAAACCATAGGAGAAGGTGGCATTAACAACATCCATAGCATGTAGTAAGCTTGAGTAAATGTAAATCCTGGTTAGCAGATAGAAAAACATTGAGTAAGATTGCTAATAGCCTAATTCTTAGGAACTCAATTTTGCTATCTTCAGATGATGGAATAATTCCAAGTAGGCTGATTCATTTGACCCACTAATATCTGAGTTCTGTTATTGTTATTTTTATTTTTAAATTATTTTATTATGTTAGTCACCATACAGTACATCATTAGTTTTTGATGTGTTCCATGATTCTTATACACATAGTGCTCCATGCAATCCATGCCCTCCTTAATAACCATTACCAGGCTCAACCAATCCCTCCACCCTCTTCCTTTCTAAAACTTTCAGCTTATTTCCTGGAGTCCATAGTCTCTCATGGTTCATCTCCCACTCTGATTTCCACGCTCCCCTGCCTCCGCCCTGCCATCTTTGCCTTCCTTCTCCTAATGTCCTCCATGCTATTCCTTATGTTCCACAAGCAAGTGAAACCATGTAACTGACTTTCTCTGCTTGACTTAATTCACTTAGCGTAATCTCCTCCAGTCCCATTCATTCATTGATGCAAAAGTTAGGTATTCAGCTTTTCATATGCCTGAGTAATATTCCACTGTGTATATGGACCACATCTTTATCCATTCATCTGTTGAAGGGCATCTCGGCTCTTTCCATAATTTGGCTATTGTGGACATTGCTGTTATGAACATTGGGGTGCACTACATCTCTATCTTTTGGGTAAATAGCAGTGGTGCAATTGCGGGGCCATAGGGTAACTCTATTTTTAATTGTTTGAGGAACCTCCATGCAGTTTTTCAAAGTGGCTGCATCCACTTGCATTCCCACCAACAGTATAAAAGGGTTCCCCGTTCTCCACATCCTCTCCAACATCAGTTGTTTCTTACCTTGTCAATTTTTGTCATTCTAACTGGTATAAGTAGTATCTCAATGTGGTTTTGATTTGAATTTCCCTGATGGCTAATGATAATGAACATTTTTTCATGTGTCTGCTAGCCATTAGTATGTCTTATTTGGATATGTATCTGTTTGTAGGAATCTCTTCCCCCTAAATGCCCTTAAAATTCTTCCCTTGGTTCTAAGATTTGCAAGTTTTACTATTAAATTCCTGGGTGTTGGTCTGGTCTTCTTGACCTTAGGAAGGGTTCTCTCTGCATCTAGGACACGAGTACTTGTTTCATTCCCCAGATTAAGGAATTTCTTGGTTATGATTTGGTCGAATATATCTTCCAGTTCTCTCTTTCTCTCCACTCCTTCAGGGATTCCAATAATTCTGACATTGGAACATTTCATGGCATCATTATTTCTCCAATTCTGTTTTTATTGATTTTTGAGATGTTTCTTTCCAGGCCTCCTCCTCCTTCTTTTCTGTCAGTTTGTCTTCAAGATCACTAATTCATTCTTTGCCTTATCTAGCCTAACTGCTAGAATATCTGGGTTAGATTGCATCTCATTGATAGGGTTTTTACTTTCTGCCAGATCTGCTTTCATTTCTGCCTTAGTGAATCTATGTTGTCATTAATAGTTTTCTTCAGCCTGAGTATTGTCTTCATAACTGCTACTGTGAAGTCTTTTTCTGACATCTTGCTTGATCCATATCTATTATATCTATGGGAAAGGCCATTGTCTCTTGGTCTTATATTTGTTGGGAATTCCTCCTCCTAGTCATTCTGTTGAGTTGTGGTTGATGTACAGCCAAAAATATCAACAACAATTCAGGCAAGGTGCACCCTGGGAAAGTTCAGAGCAATTGGAAGTCACCACCAAAAACAAGCAAACCAAGCAACCAAAATGAGTAAGATTTATAAAGTGCAAAAACAAAACAGACAAACAAAAAGACAGACAAAACACAATAAAACAAACAAACAAAAAAAAAACAAAAAAAAAGGAATCCCAAATAAAAGTGAAGGGCAGTTTATAGGAAAGTAGCTATAATCCCTCAATGTGGGTAAGGAAGATTATTTCAGTTTTTCCTGGGTGTATTTTGTTTTCTTTCTTAGAGAACTCTACTTCTCAGACATACAGGGAATTTAAAACTTCTAAAACTGGTATATATAAAAGGTAGTATTGAATAGAGAAAAAAGGACTACATTGAATATATATGGAAAAAGTATATGTATGAAAAGTTCAAGTTAAACATTACTATGGAATATGTTGTATTAAACATCTAATTGAAATGATAAGTAAGTTAAAAAAAAAAAAAAGAGGGGAAAAGTTGTATCTAAGAAATACACAAGTCATGAGGCAATACCAGGAGCTTAATATCATGTTTTCCCCTGGTGTTGGGATTTTACAATTTTATGGGAACCCCGTGGTTGTTGTCCTCTTGTTCTTTCAGCTTGTCTTCTGGGGTTGGAGACTGCTTCTTTTTTGTTTGTTTGTTTGTTTGTTTGTTTCAATTAATCCTGCTTGGGTGGATTTTCCCTGCCCCCTATTAAGGGGCTGGACTCTGTGAAAATTGATTTTTTGGGTGCTTTTGTTCTTTGACAGCTTTCTGCACCTTTTTGGAAGATCAGAGCAAAGTAAACGTTCTGTACCCAGAGCTTTGCCTCAGAGAGAAGCCACAGTCTGCTGTTCCTCCCTGAATGGTCCAGAACACACAGACTCCTCTGCAAACTCCATTGAATATCAGCTTCCCACAAGTGGCGCACACCCTCAGCCACTGACTCAGTGGTCTCTTGAGGTCGCTGCTTGCCTCTATAGCCCTGTACCCTCAAAACCAAGTGATACTAGTGTGGGTGAGTCTGGTGCCAGCGGCTGCTGTTCTGGGACCACAGGCTCAAGTCCACGCCCGGTCCTCTCAGGTGCAGGGGGACAGCTGCAGCCAGTCCTAGGACCATGGCCTTGGGTCCACTCCTGTGGCCACCAGGTCCCAGCAATTGTCCCTTTAGTCCCTTTATTCTGTTTGAATGCTGTTATCAGTCCCTTCCCCTCTCACAGACACCAGTCTCCAAGCTATTGCTGATCCCCAAGTGCAGGGCACTTTCACATTGGGTATTACTTTCTAATGGCTCTCTCTGGTGGCTCCCTCCCTCTTTTGTTTATCCTCTGATATCTGTCCACCTCAGAGAGAAGCCACAGTCTGCTCCTCTCTGAATGGTCCAGAACACACAGACTCCCCCTCTGTAAGCACCACTGAAAACTGCAGCCTTCCACAGGTGGTGTGCATCCTCAGGGATCCTCTCAGTGGTTGACTAAGGCCTCTGCTTGTCTCTGTATCCCTTGCCAGCAAAAGCACAATTGATCTCAGTCCATGTGAGCCTGGCCCCTGGTGGCTCCCCTTCCTGGGACAGTGGGTTCCAGCCCAAGCCCTGTCCTCTCAGGTATGGATGGTCATGGTAGCAGTGGCAGTGGCGGCTGCCAGCCTCAGGGACAGCTGACTCAAGTCCTCACTGTATCCTCTCAAGCATAGGTGGGTGACAGCTGTGACCAGTTCCAGGACTCTGGGCTTAGGTCTGTGCCTTGCAGCCACCTGGTTCCAGCATTTTCCCCTTAAGTCCCTTTGTTCTGCTTGAGCATTGTTATTAGTCCCTTCCAGCCCCACTGCCACCACTTTCCAACCTATTTCTGGTCACCAAGCACAGGACACTTTTGCACTGGGGTATTACTTTCCAGTGACTAACATCTGGTGGCCCCTTCCCCTTCTGTTTATCCTCTGATATTTGTCTACACACTCCCAACTTTGTCATTTGTACTTCTCGACTGATGATCCTCTCACCCATGGAGATCCAGGTGTGTATAATCTTACATCTCAGACTGATTTCATGGGTGTTCAGAGGTCATGGTGGATTTCTAGCTAAATTCAGGGGATTGTTTGAAAAGGAGTCCCCCATTCCTCCACCAGGAACCTACTGTTATTTTTAAATAAGAAGTCAGTTAAAGAAGGATATCACAGATAATGGTTTAACATGAAGCAAAAAACAAACAAACAAACAACAACAACAAAAAGCCCCCAAATTTGGTTATTAAGCAATAGTCATCTTGATTTCTTGGTAAGTTATTAGAAAAGACAAACATAAAATACATACAAAAACTATAGTCACCACTCACAGGCATATACACATACACACAGGATACATACAAGCAGGTGTACAAATCTTAAATGGTTCTGTTTAAATTTGATTCTTTGATAAATTATGACTTTCCCTGGTAAGTCTTTGAAGGATAATTCTTCTTTTCATTGGTTTTTAAAGTCTTTAATAATCTTAATATTTAGTTATTTAATTTTGTTCTGTGTTTGATTATTTCTTTTCAACCTATAAACTGTACTCAGGCCAATTTTCTAGTAGTTGGACAAGCACAGTCTTCTCATTCTAGTTTATGTTTTTGTTGCTGCTGTTGTTGCTTCAGTTCACCCACAATCATGAAATTTCTTCAAAAAAATTCAATTAAATCTCCAAGCCATTCCATGTTTTAACACCAGGCTTATATATTACTTTTTGATGGATCCCCCTTTACCCAGGATAACTTTTTCTAGCCATAATATATCTCGGATTATTCTTTCAATTTGCCTACTAATTATAGAATATTGCTTTTGTTTATATTTAGCTCCATTATTTGTCAAGTCATTTCTAGACAGGAGGTTTTTAGAGAAATGGGATAGTCATATATGTTTTTTACAACTTTCAATAACATCTCAGGACCACATGGAAGATAAGAATCAAGAAAACCCTTGGAAGATTTACAGATTGTCTGATAAATATCTATGTACATATATTTTATATTTCAATTAGTTTTATTAGTCATCTGCTAATATCTTTCATCTGGCCATGAAATCTTTAAAAATGTCACACTCAATTACAAAGTACAAATGGGGAAATACTCTTGTAAAATTGTAGACATCTGTCATATCATCATGTAAGAAATCCGAAAATACTGAGGCTCACTTCTGATTATTAAACTTAATAACAATGGGCTTCCCTTCCACCTGCAAAAAGAGAAAGTATAAAGGAAAAGGGACTTCTGGTCTCTGCTTTTTATACAAACTGCTAGATATTTACCCAGAAAATGAATAAAAGTTAAAAATAATGCCTCTATTTTTTTTTTAAATACCTGCTAATGCAATTGCTGGTCATAAGGTAGCTCTATTTTTAATTTCTTGAGGAACTTTCACATTGTTTTCCAAAGTGGCTGTACCACTTTGCATTCCCACTAAGACTTTAAGAGGTCTCCCCTTTCTCCACAACCTCACCAACATTTGTTGTTTTCTGACTTGTTAATTTTAGTCATTCTGACTGATGTGATGTGGCAGCTTTTTGTGGTTTTGATTTGTATTTCCCTGATGACTAGTGATGTGGAGCATTTTTTCATGTGTCTGCTGGCCATTTGTATATTTCCTTTGGAGAAATGTCTGTATGTCTTCTCCCATTTTTGACGGGATTATTTGTTTTATGTGTTGAGTTTGATAAGTTCCTTTGAATCTTAGATACTAGCACTTTATGTAATATGTCATTGCAAATATCTTCTCCCATCCAATAGGTTGCCTATTAGTTTTGTTGACCATTTCATTTGCTGTGCAAAAGCTTTTTATCTTAAAGAAGTCCTAATAGTTCAGTTTTGGTTCTGTTTCCCTTACCTTTGGAGACATGTCTAGCAAGAATTTGCTGCATCTGAGGTTAAAGAAGTTGCTGCCTGTGTTTCCTCTAGGATTTTGATGAATACGGGACTTATATTTAGGACTTTCATCCATTATGAATTCATTTTGTGTATGGTACAAGAAAATGATTCAGTTTCATTCTTCTATATGTTTCTGTCCAATTTTCTCAACACCATTTGTTGAAGAGACTGTACTTTTTTTATATATATATTCTTTCTTTCTTTATGGAAGATTAGTTGACTACAGAATTAGGGTGCATTTCTGTTCCATTGGTATATGTTTTTTGTTTGTTCGTTTTTGTTTTGTTTTTGTGCCAGTACCATACTGTCTTAATGATTACAGATTTAAAATATAGCTTGAAGTCTGGCATTTTAATGCCACTAGATTTGGTTTTCTTTTTCAACATTCCTCTGGCTATTTGGGATATTTTCAGATTTCATACAAATTTTTGGATTATTTCATCTAGCTCTGTGAAAATAGTTGGTGATATTTTGATACAGATTGCTTTTAATTTGTAGATTGCTCTGAGTAGCATAAACATTTTAACAATATTTATTCCTCCAATCCATGAGCATGGAATGTTCTTCCATTTCTTTGTGTCTTCCTCAATGTCTTTCTTAAATGTTCTGTAGTTTTTAGAGTACAGATCGTTTACCTCTTTGCCTAGGTTTATTGCCGATATCTTACGATTTGTGGTGCAATTGTAAATGTGATTGACTACTTAATCTTTCTTTCTTCTGCCTTGTTAGTGTACAGAAATGCAGCTGGTTTCTGTGCATTGATTTTAATCACTCTTTGCAGATGACATGATACTTTATGTAGCAAACCCAAAAGACTCTACCCTAAAATTGCTAGAACTCATACAGACTTCAGCAAAATGGCAGGATATAAAATCATTATGGGCTTAAACCTTTATATTGAAAATAGGTTCTATTTTTAATCTTTGAACATGACAGATTTGTTTTTCTGTTCTATATGTTGTCCACATAGACATTACTCATTTAACATGACACTATTTAACAGGAGTATCTCTCCAATGTAATCAGACATGTTCAATATGCATCTTGTCTGTTTAAAGGAATTTTACAACCCATACAGAGTAGGGATGTAACTAAGACACAAATTAACATAAAGAAAACCATCATGTCTTTATTAGGAAATAGATTGAAAGTATCCCAAATCCATTACTCTGTAATCATATTCATCATCACACAGGATATTTACATTTGTTTTTCTTTGGTTAGGAATAAATTTGTTATTAACAACCTTAATTTAATCTGATAGTTGTTTTGTAAGATTTGTGTATATAGTGGGCTTAATACATTTAATAATTTCTATAAAATATTACATGGTAACCAGAGTTCTCTCAGATTTGCTTTATATAGGAGTCAGGTGTATAAAAAATTTAAGGAACAAGTGATTAGTAGAAGAAAATTTTACCTGAAACATATCTCTCAAGACAAGTTAGAGATTTTCAAACAAATCATCACAAAGTGAAAAGTGGAAACTGAATGAGAAAGAAGTTGATGGGGAACAAGGATTAGCTTCCTAAATGGACTGCAATTAGTCAGTATTCATAGATTAAGATGTATTCTTGTGAATTTTATCAATTACCATTATCCAACTCCTGGATAAGACCTCAACTAGAACCCATAAAACATTCAAGCCCTCACTTGGATGGGTTTATCTGTCTGTGTCAAGGTATATTAGTTTTCTTTCTAGGTGGCCTCCTGAGAATTCCCTTTGATAGGATCCAAAAATCATGCAGCCTTTATTGCTTTGTTAGAGTGATTCATGTTTATAATGTCTGTATAATATTTATAATTTAGACTTAACTAAACCCATGTGGTAGGCTGAACAATTTTCCCACAGATATGTTCACATCTTTATACCTTGATCCTATGTTACCATAACTGGGAAAAGGGTGTTTGTCAATGTGATTAGGTTAAGGATCTTTAGATGTGGAGATCATTCTAGATTATCTCAGTGGTCCTTAAATGACATCACAAGTATCCTCATAAGAGTAAGGCAGAGGAAGATTAGATAGACACACAAAGGAGATGGTGATGTGAAGATAAAGGGAGAAATTTGAATGATGTGGCCACAAGCCCAGGAATGCTGTCACCAGAAGATGATAGAGGTGAGGAATGGATTCTCTTAAAGAGCCTTCAAATGGAGTGTTGTTCATTTGACTGTTGTCCTTGACTTCCAACATCTAGAACTGTGAGAGAGTGTATTTCTATTGTTTGAAGCGATAGAATTTGTGGTAATTTATTACAAAATCTACAATAAAAATAATACAACCCCTGTCCTACCCTTGTTACATAAACATTCCTTTTGTTAGTAGCCTGAGATAAAAGGTGGATCCCTGGAATCTAGTGGACTGTTTGTAGAAGAGATAAGTTGCTAAATATCTGAATATGAGTGAGAATGTATTAAACCAACTCACCATTTCTTTAAGTATAGCAGTAATCAAATGTCCTTTTTTGGATAAATAAATAAATGTACATACATAAGTATATTTACATAAACATTATACATTTGTGCACTGGGAATAAAAGGGGACTTTTACTTTTGATCCTCAAATTAAGAAATACTCTCTTAATAAACTCTGATTTCTTTGTAACTATATTACTCTATGTCACATGAAAGGGCATTTAGGAAAAAGCTGATACATTGAGAGAGAATTTTTTTTCCTCTCCATTTCTGTATGTATTTAGACATAACAGGCACAGCAGTGGAGTAAATGAAATAATCTTGGCACCCAAGCATTGACAAGTTAAGAGGAATTACATGTTCTGGACTGTTTGAAATAGAGATACCCAAGAGTTGACATAGTTAGGCACCAGACAGATTATATTCCATATTTTCACATATACACTATGTGTCTCTGATACATTATTAAAGAACATTTCAGAACACTCAAGTATAACACCTTTCTATCTGTGTAGATGCCATAGGCACAACCTTTGTTTAGAGCTTCCTGTTTTGATATAGTTAAGAGAAACACAGGAAGTATAGGTCTACCATCATAAGCAAGGTCAAACACCCAATTCTACTGTCATCTACCAGTGGTATGCTCTGATAGTATGCTCTTCCCTCAACTTATATACAAAATTCCAAGCATGTACATTAAAAATTTTGAAACCTCCATTTCATGGCTATGAAAAGTTATAGAAAAGAGTCAGAGTATATGAACACATAACAAGAAAGAAATACAGAGAAAAGTAGCCAAGTCTTTAGTTTTCATTTCAACATTAAAGGAAATAACACCTGCAGAGTTAGAAATGCCCACATTCTTAACATACTGGGAACTGTGAGAAGTCAAGCAGGTGCTGAGGAGAAAATAGTAAAGAAAAAAAAAACATTTTCTAAAAACAAATAAAGCACTTATTTTCAAGTTTTTGACATCCTGCTTATTTTTCTTTCTATAAAGTTATAGCAAGTATAACCATATACTGTAAAGTTACATTTTTCAGAAAGTGACCTAAGATACCACAGAACTAGGATCTATAGAAATATCAAAAAACAGATGAATCAAAGATTTTGTTTCTTTTTGTGTGTGTGTTTTTTAAAATTTGTTTTTATTATTTTTAAAAGATTTTATTTATTTATTTGACAGAGAGAGACACAGTGAGAGAGTGAACACAAGCAGGAGGAAGTGGGAGTGGGAGAAGCAGGGTTCCTACTGAGCAAGGACCTCCTATATTGAACTTGATCCCAGGAACCCAGAATCATTACCTGAGCCAAAGGCAGACACTTAACAAACAACTGAGCCACCCAGGTGCCCTGTGTGTGTGTTTTAATGACAACTCCAAAAAATGAAAATGAAATTTCTCACCAGGTATTTATGTTTTTAGAAGAAAAATTATAGAAATTATGTAGACAGTGGAAAATCCTAAATTTATAATGATTGTAAAAGAGTTAAAGAAGACCCGGTATAATCATACATTGAAATGGGTGCTATTGTTATTGCCATGGATTGCTTGGTTATAAGTAAGAGAACCTTCCACAGTACCTCTACCCAAAATGAGGATTGTCTTTTAGGAAGAATGCCATATATAAGGCCACCAGATAAAATGCAGAATATCTGGTAATGTTTAATTTCAAATAAACAACAAATAACATTCCAGCATAACTATGTCCCAAATACTGCACTATTTTACTATATTTATACTTAAAATCTGATTTGTAGTTCATCTGAATTTCAACTTCAACAAGGTGTCCTTATTTTTTTTTTTAAGGTGTTCTGTATTTTTATTTGCTAAATCCGTCAACCCTAACAAGGTGTCTTAGATATTTCCAGGTATGAAGAAAATAAGGGAATGTATCTAGAAATTGCACAGGAAACTATGAAATTTCTCACTATCTTCACTATCTTCTCACAATGACATCTTATTCTCTGGACACCTTCTTCTTTTTTTTATAAAACTGAGTAATTTTTATATTTCATTTTCATTTTGTTCAAAAATAACTTTATTTCTGTTGTTATTCTGGTTTGTTTTTGTTTTTCTATATTCAATATAAAAATAGGTTGGTCCAACTTTGCTCATGATCTACCTCTGGTCAAATCAAGGTTTATATCACATCGCACAATTTCTCCTTACTAGATGCTGAAGGAATAGACTCAAAAAAACGTAAATTAGGCAAAGAAATGAACAGCATCCTTATTGAGTTATAGTGATAAGTCATACCTTTAAAGACTATTAGTTTATAAACCACAAGTATGTAATATTAATTGAAATTAAGTCTATAAAATCATCTACACAATAAAACTCCAATTTTATTATACATACATTATTCACATATGTAAACACATCTATGATCATGCAAGTGAGAAAAAAATATATTCTCAAGGAGGCTATTGTTATGATTAAAAGCAATTTTATCTTTTCCATATATTTTTCTACTTGCTGAATTTCCTACAAAGACATTTGGTTTTTTGTTTGTTTGTTTTTAGATTTTTTTACTTATGGGCCCCTGAAAGGCTCAGTCAGTTGAGCAGCTGCCTTCGGCTCAGGTCATAATCCCATAACCTTGGCATCAATCCTCACATCAGGCTTCCAGCTCTGCAAGGAGACTGCTGCTCCTTTTCCCTCTGTCTGCTGCTCCCCCTACTTGTGATCTTTCTCTGTCAAATAAATAAATAAATAAATATTTTTTATTTATTCTTAAAAATTTTTTTTTACTTATTTATTTGACAGAGAGAGAGAGAGAGAGAGCGCACACAAGCAGGGGGAGGTGCAGGCAAAAGCAGAGGGAGAGGAGAAACTGGCTTCCTGCTGGGTAAGGAGCCCAATTTGGGTTCTGTCCCAGAACCCTGAGATCATGACCTGAGCCCAAGGCAGACAACTTAACAAACAAAGCTACCCAGGCACCCTCCTACAAAGTGCTCTAATTATTTATATAAAGAATCATATGAGAAATAGCTTAGAGAAAGAAAAACATGTTTTCTAAGAATTATGAATGTCAGCAAGGTTGTTTAGTAGTCCAATGGATTAATGTATTTTTGTAAATTTTAATTCCAAAATATTCATTCTGAAGATCTCTAAAAATATGCCCCCAAATTTAACATTTTGAAGGACAAGAAATTTAAAAATGACAATATCTAAGATATCTTAAGATAAAAATAACATAAAAGAGAAAATTGAGATATTTAAGAAAAAACATTATTTTGAGTTGTCTTTTAACTTAGTTTCCATATCCTATACAAACACAAACAAGGGCCGTTACTTTGTGCTGTTGTATGCTTAACAATTTCAAACCTTGTTTGAATTTTCACTTTGACCTTCTGGGTTCTGTCAAAATAAGAGTTTGTGTAGGTGTTTAGACTTATGGCGCACAGTGTTCACCAAGTTCTGTCAGTCCTCCTCCTCCCCCTCCCACTCTCCCCTTCCCCCCCTCCTCCTCTTCCTCCTCCTCTCCTCCCTCTTCTTCTCCTTCTCCTCCTTCTCCTTCTTCTCCTTCTTCTTCTCCTTCTTCTTCAACTTTGGACATTCACCTTCAAGTTCAATATGCATTTTTAAACTTTATTTTATTTTTTCAGTGTTCCAACATTCATTGTTTATGCATCACACCCAGTGTTTCTTCTTTTAAATGTACCTTGAGTCCTCATGTTGATCTTTATTTCTGCTGCTCCTACTTAAGTCATTATTTTATGCTTACTGGATTATTTAGTCTCTGATACTTGGCTTGTTCTTCATTTGCGAAATTATCTTAGTGGTTGTTACCTGATTAATCTTCTGAAAACACTTTGTATATAAGTAGCTAGGACCCCAAATCATCTATACCAAACACACAAAAAGGGAAAAAAAATCCGTCCTATACTTGGTCTCTAGTATATTATGACAAAAATAGATATAATAAGGTTTGTTTCAAAATCCAAGACTTTGTTCATGACCATCTAGCCTGCCTTAAATACTGTTTATTTCATCCTTACATATTAGACTCCATCTTTTCTTCAAATTTAGCTCAATTATTGGGGCTTATGGAAGCATAATGCCTTTTCCTAAGTCCTAAATCAGTGTTTGCATCACTATCTGTTATATAAGTACACAAAGTTTTTAAAATGAGAATTGAAGCCCTTACAATATAAAGTATGGATTTTGATAAAAAAAAAAAAATTCCAAGAAGTCAATGTAAAGAAGAAAACATAGATAAAAATTTCCTTATAGTTCATGAGCTAAAGCTAACCACTGTTCAGAAGTGAAGCAGCCAACTCATGGTCTAGAAACGGATGAAATAAATATTTTAATGTAAATATTACCTTAACTTTCATATGGGAACTAACAGTTTTCTCTCATATGTTTTGTTCCTAAAGTTATGTAAAAATATTTCTAGACTTTGTAAAATTTATGATCACAAAGTCTATAAAATGTGTTCAGAAATAAAGATCCTTTTAAAAAATGAAATCCAGGGGCACCTGGGTGGCTCAGTGGCCTAAGCCTCTACTTCCTCCTCTCTCTCTCTCTGCTGCCCCTCTACCAATTTGTGATCTCTGCCAAATTAAGAAAAAAAAAGTATTTAAAAAATAGAAATGCACACTATGTCTTTAAAAATCCAAGAATAATTCACATGATTAACCGCAACTATATTAAAGTACTGTAAATCTTATTCACACAAAAGATACAATATAGTAGTTAATTCTTTGGAATTACCTATGAGTCAATAGGTATTACCTATGAACTATGAGTCATAGGAATTGCCTATGAATTACCTATTAAATTACACAAAGGACTTCTCAAATATGAGGTAAGCAAAAAGTTCCTTTACAGTACAGAATTACATTTTCCTCCATTTTTTTTTCTAATTGGAAATATGCTTTGTCATCCAAATATTTTTCATTTAGATAGAAAAAAAGTTCATCATGATTGGGAATTTTTTTTTTCTCTTTCTTCTAGTCAAGGCTGTTGTTATACTGGGAATAATTAGGAGTAAAATACTAAACAGGAATTATATGAGAGTTACTTAGGTATGTGTAAAAAAAATGCAGGGATGGAAATAAAACCGTTGGCAGTTCATTTATTCATTTTTAATTCTTGAAATTTTAATTCTAAAGAATTTGAGTTAAAAAAAAATCAAGAGAACACAATGAACTTCTACTTCCAAAATTGCATATTTGGAAATTGTATTTAATAAAATAATAACTATGGGCGCCTGGGTGGCTCAGTGGGTTAAGCTGCAGCCTTCAGCTCAGGTCATGATCTCAGGGTCCTGGGATCGAGTTTTGTATCAGGCTCTCTGCTCAGCAGGGAGCCTGCTTCCCTCTCTCTCTCTCTGCCTGCCTCTCCATCTACTTGTGATCTCTCTCGGTCAAATAAATAAATAAAATCTTCAAAAAAAAAAAACTATGTTATTAAGGAAATCTAATGATTAATAGTTTTGAAGTATTTATTTATAATACAAATGTGACATTTATATTATTATAGAGCATTGATTTTATAAAGGATTAATATTTGTGTTCTGTCAATTGTTGAACACCTAATGTTAAAATGAAGAAAGAACAGCTGGTTATAGGCACTTTCTTGTTAGCCAAGAAAATTATTCTTCCACACTAGCCTCACTTGGTCTAATCCAGATTTGAGCTACAAGATGAGGCTATTAAGTATGCATTTTAGATTAAGCCTTGGCACAGTGTTATTCACTGTGCTTTAGGTTTATGGATTGGCAGATATTTCCACTGCAGCTGCAGGAACAAGTAATGAATGGAGAAATAGGGTCGCGTATGGAGACGTAGGAGGAGACGATAACTTGAAGAAATATGAATGATGTGCTAAGAAGTTAGGACTTTACTTTGGAAGTTATTCAAGGTGCTGGAGCAGAGTGGTGTCATCTAACATTGCCGTCCTGTGACCGTGCTGCTCTATTTCTACTCACAGCTTTTTAAGGGATTTCTCACACCAGGAGAACTTTGTTTTCCTTTGTTGTTGTATTTTTTAAATATTTTATTTATTTATTTGACAGGGATCACAACTAGGTAGAGAGGCAGGCGGGGGGGGGGGGCAGGCTTTCCCTGAGCAGACAGCCTGATGAGGGGCTCAATCCTAGGACCCTGGGGTCTTAACTTGAGCCGAAGACAGGGGCTTTAACCCACTGAGCCACCCAGGCACCCTTGTTTTCCTTTTTAATAAGCATCACTACCTAGGCTTAATTCTTTGTCATTTCCATAAGAATTACTGTCATTTTTTTTAGTGCAAAGAAGCTGTCATATTCAACCATGTCATTCTACAAATATCTGCTTTTGACAAGGGCATATATATAAGTAAAGAACTGCACTGGTCTTACATTGGGTTAGGCAAATATATTACAATACTGTAATATTTAAATAGGTATTATAAAATGTATTTGATGTTTTACATTTAACATTAGTAAGAAAATTATTGCATACAGAAAAATGTGTAGCTTTGTTGTGAAAATGTTTATTATAGGAATCTCATTTGTTCAAAGGATAGGAGAAAATGCATGATCAACCAATAATTCTTCAGGGACTTACTAGGTTGAAGGACAGACAGGTATGCTATTTCTACTTCTTTTTGATCTCCCAGCACATTTATCTATTCATTCAATTCATTTGTTTATATACATTTATTAAAGTGTACATATACAGCAAAACACACAAGCACACACACAAATAAGTTCACTTACACTATTCGTTTCTTACTGAGTATCATGAGAGAGAATTAAGAGCCACCCGAAGTGAAGGTCTAGGACTTTGTTTTCCATGTTCTATCTTCTGTTTATCTGGGGAAAATGAACATTGACTTCATATATTCCTGAGAATCAAGTATTTTCAAACGAAAAAGAACTAGGTATGTATGCACTGAAAACTTGGGACATTTTTATGAAAATGTCTATGATATACTGGAAAATAAAAATAGTCACTTATTTCAAAAGAATAATGCAAACAGTACATGACTAAAAATATGTGTCAGACTTGAAATTCTTAAAACCAATACTCAGAATCAAATATTAATTGCTCAATTATATGTCAGTGTTCTGACTAGTGGAATATGAAGTTAAAGACAAAGATCAGCATCTACTTCTACTAATCTCTTTCATAATTAGAAAAGTATTTAAGTGGAATTTATCTCTTGTATCTACAATCATTCTAAAATGAAAAAAAAGGTCAACAAACAAAATATAGACAGTGGCATTACATCCACATATAATAAGCATCACTATATTCTCAGCAGTTAGTGAATTACAAAGGGTGCTTGACACTAACAAGGAATACTGGTATAATTAGAAATTAATGAGATATAAATTCAGATCATTTTGGCTTTCACTCTTGCTTAAAAGTTATGTAATCTTGGGTAAATTATTTTACCTCTCTGACCAATTGTTTCCAATTCTTTTAGTAAATTATAAGGTTCTTTAAACCTTACAACCATAAAGTATGTAAATAATATTATAGTGTATATATTATAAACTTGTAAGTGTAAAGGTATAGACTTAAGTGTCTTTACTTCCTCTCAGAATGTAAGTTTTATGGCTATATTTGGTGGGATACAAATTTATGGCATACCTGGAAAAAAGTTTTATGAAACTATTTACATAGTTATTCATATTCATATTCTTTCTATCTGTATACTCAGAATTTTGTACTTTAACATATAAGGGACACACTAACATCAATTCACAATCACTTTATATTATATATTTTTGTAATTTTAGAGTATAAACCCATGTAGAAGCATACTCCCAAGAAGGCTATCCATTTATGATCAGATGTAGCTTACTTCTTATTGGAATAAAAACCTAGTGAATATTAAAATGAAATACATGTTGTTCAAGATGAACTACCAAAACAGGTAATAGCCACTCACTATATCTTATGTAACTATCTTACCAGTGCTGGTAGCAGCTTCTGAACTTTGGATATTATTACATTTTAAAAGGAGATTTTGCGGGGTCTCTGGATTGCTCAATTGGTTAAGCATCCGACTCTCGATTTCGGCTCAGATAATTATCTCAGACTCCTATCAAATATCAATCACTTCCCCCCCCCACACACAGATGAGCTTGGGCATTGGACAATTTCTCAACCAACATAACTTTGGCTGTAACTCCATATCATGACCACAATCATAACTGTGAGTAAAAATGCTAAATAGAGCTTTCTCATGTGCCAGAATGAAAATCATGGAATTATTGATAACAACATTGCCTTTACATTACTAGTTTAGCATCTGTGTCCAGAGAAGCATGAAACTATGTATTTCTTAATGATCACTTCATCATCAATGTCTAGAATAGGGTTGAAATATGAAAATAATATTTTAGAATGAGTAAATACCATCTGTAAGAGTAAAACAAAACATACAGCAATCATGGAGCAACTATGGAAAGTATGTAAGTTTGTGCCCAATAATACAATTATATAAACATTGGACTTAAAAAATGACATTAGAAAACAATACTAATATGATATAGACTGCATAAAAATGGATGAAAAACGGTCTTCAGATTTTATGGTCAACGGCAAGTGCTTGAAAGTCTTAAATGGGATTATTGAGATGTATTATTACTATTATTATTTTTTGAGATGTATTATTTTTTTATTTTTTTGGTATTTTTTAGTTTTAGGTGTAGGATTTAGTGTTACTTTTTTTTTTTTTTGGATTTAGTGTTACTTTTTAATCTTAAGAAATATTTCTTGTTGTGCTTAACCTAAAACACTCATTTTTCTTACAAAAGTCAGTAGAGTTCTAACTCTTGACTGTGGCTCTAACAGAGGTAGATAGATGATGACACAAAGAATGCCAGTAAATACAAATGGGAAATACTATTCCCTGAGTAGCAGATGACCAATTTGTAAAGAGTTCAACATTTCTTAAACATCACCACTTCAAAGATCTGTGCAAATATACACGAGCAGTTTCTAGAGCCACAGAAATGGAGTCAATGGACTACCTGGGAAAAAGAAGGAACTATTGTGGAAAACAAAACAAAATAAAACAAACAAACAAACAAAAACAGCATAAGAGAAGGCAAGCATTTCCTAGAGTTGAAAAGAAAATGACCTCATTAGAACCAAAGACTAAAAAAGTCCTCCTTGTTTAAATTAACATCAGAACCACATTAGACTAACAAATTAGAAAACTAAACTTGCTGTAGATTTGATAACTCTAATACCTATTTCATAGCAATTTGTCAAAGATGAATTATGCAAGGATTAAGGAAGAAATCCTTAGACAAGTGAGTATGTTCATGAGTTCATAGATACAAGTGACTCCATTGAGCCCAAATTGGGAGCATCCTAGTGAAAAATGTGTAGTTTCCTGTGAAGAAAGTGTCTAAAGTATAAATGTTATACAATCAGTGCCACTGTTTGTCTATTCAAAATTAAAGCCAGAGATGAGGCTTTTTGCAGAAAAAAATAGGTCTTCCCAATCAACAGTTACATAGAAATTTTGGAAATTATTTGCTAAAATTGTATTAAAAAAAAAAAACAACTTCCCTGAATATTTACTTCAAAATAAAAAGACTCAACTATTGGACATTCTTTCCTGCTTTGTCGAAGATTAGTTGACCATAGAGTTGAGGGTCTATTTCTGGGCTCTCTATTCTGTTCCATTGATCTATGGGTCTGTTTTTGTGCCAGTACCATGCTGTCTTGATGATGACAGCTTTGTAATAGAGCTTGAAATCCGGAATTGTGATGCCACCAACGTTGGCTTTCTTTTTCAATATCCCTTTGGCTATTCGAGGTCTTTTCTGGTTCCATATAAATTTTAGAATTATTTGTTCCATTTCTTTGAAAAAGATGGATGGTACTTTGATAGGAATTGCATTAAATGTGTAGATTGCTTTAGGTAGCATAGACATTTTCACAATATTTATGCTTCCAATCCAGGAGCATGGAACATTTTTCCATTTGTTTGTGTCTTCCTCAATTTCTTTCATGAGTACTTTATAGTTATCTGAGTATAGATTCTGTGCCTCTTTGGTTAGGTTTATTCCTAGGTATCTTATGGTTTTGGGTGCAATTGTAAATGGGATTGACTCCTTAATTTCCCTTTCTTCTGTCTTGCTGTTGGTGTAGAGAAATGCAACTGATTTCTGTGCATTGATTTTATATCCTGACACTTTACTGAATTCCTATATAAGTGCTAGCAGTTTTGGAGTGGAGTCTTTTGGGTTTTCCACATATAGTATCATATCATCTGCGAAGAGTGATAATTTAACTTCTTCTTTGCCGATTTGGATTCCTTTAATTTCCTTTTGTTGTCTGATTGCTGAAGCTAGGACCTCTAGTACTATGTTGAATAGCAGTGGTGATAATGGTCATCCCTGCCGTGTTCCTGACCTTAGTGGAAAAGCTTTCAGTTTTTCTCCATTGAGAATGATATTTGCGGTGGGTTTTTCATAGATGGCTTTGATGATATTGGGGTATGTGCCCTCTATCCCTACACTTTGAAGAGTTTTGATCAGGAAGGGATGCTGTACTTTGTCAAATGCTTTTTCAGCATCTATTGAGAGTATCATATGGTTCTTGTTCATTCTTTTATTGATGTGTTGTATCACATTGACTGATTTGCGGATGTTGAACCAACCTTGCAGCCCTGGAATAAATCCCACTTGGTCATGGTGAATAATCTTTTTAATGTACTGTTGAGTCCTATTGGCTAGTATTTTGTTGAGTATTTTCGCATCTGTGTTCATCAAGGATATTGGTCTATAGCTCTCTTTTTTGGTGGGATCCTTGTCTGGTTTTGGGATCAAGGTGATGCTGGCCTCATAAAATGAGTTTGGAAGTTTTCCTTCCATTTCTATTTTTTGGAACAGTTTCAGGAGAATAGGAATTTGTTCTTCTTTAAATGTTTGGTAGAATTCCCCCAGGAAGCCGTCTGGCCCTGGGCTTTTGTTTGTTTGGAGATTTTTAATGACTGTTTCAATCTCCTTACTGGTTATGGTTACAGCAATTGCACTATTGGGTATTTACCCTAAAGATACAAACGTAGTGATCCAAAGGGGCACATGCATCCGAATGTTTATAGCAGCAATGTCCACAATAGCCAAACTATGGAAAGAACCTAGATGTCCATCAACAGATGAATGGATCAAGAAGATGTGGTATATATACACAATGGAATACTATGCAGCCATCAAAAGAAATGAAATCTTGCCATTTGCGACAACATGGATGGAACTAGAGCGTATCATGCTTAGCGAAATAAGTCAAGCGGAGAAAGACAACTATCATATGATCTCCCTGATATGAGGAAGTGGTGATGCAACATGGGGGCTTAAGTGGGTACAAGAAGAATAAATGAAAGAAGATGGGATTGGGAGGGAGACAAACCATAAGTGACTCTTAATCTCACAAAACAAACTGAGGGTTGCTGGGGGGAGGGGGTTTGGGAGAAGGGGGTGGGATTATGGACATTGGGGAGTGTATGTGCTTTGGTGAGTGCTGTGAAGTGTGTAAACTTGGTGATTCACAGACCTGTACCCCTGGGGATAAAAATATATGTTTATAAAAAATAAAAAAAATTAAAAAAAAATTAAAAAAAAAAAGACTCAACTAGATGAGAGAAGATTGACTGTTTTGTACTAAATTTTAGTACTAATTTTACAGTGATGAGTTTTGTGCATATTACTCTGGGTTTATAGAATATATTCTACAGGATGTCTAAAACTCTTTCAGGTGTTTGTAATTATCTTGATTGGTTTAATAGTGGTTTAATAGTTTTGATTTTTACTCTAAAGTAAACCTGTAGTTCACTTTAAGTTTTTTCATGTCCTGGCGTAAAGAAAAACATTTGGATACTTACAAAATCAAGAATTCTTTATTTTCCATTAGGGAAAAACAAACAGATAACTGGATTGCTTTGTTTCATACACATACACACAAACACACAGGTTTACATATGTTAGTTTAGACAGAGACACAATTACAATCACACGCAACACACCCACAAACACAACGAACAAGCCGGATTTAAAAAGCACATTAAGTTAGAAAGGTTTTCTGTGGCCTTTTTTTTTTTTTTTTTTTCCTTTAGAGAGGGAGAGGGAGAACATGCACATGCAGGTGAGTGAATGACCAGGGGAGGGGCAGAGGGAGAGGGAAAGGGAATCTTAAGCAGACTCCACCCCAGCACTGAGCCAGAAAGGGGGCTTTTTACAACATGTAGAATCATTTACCATCAGAATTCTCCCCTTCCTTGAAAAAAAATTTTTTTAAGCTACAAATCTCATAAATTGCTTCTAAACTAATACTTAATTCACCAATCTCCATTAAACCTAAATGGCTGGATTCCAGAAAGAAAAGTATTTATATTTAGTATACATAGAATAAAATAGCAAAAATAGGTAAATATCAGATGATAGAGAGTTGAAAAAATGAACAAATAAGATATATTGAAATGGATTCTGAGGGACTGTGAAAAAATGGAAGAAAAAGCGCAGCAATTGTCAACACGAGTGAATATTCATGAAGTATTACAGAAAGTATTCCCTGATCAGTTCTTAGACCCAGCCTTCTAGCTACATTGTGTGTTTAAATATGAATAATGTGTGAAATCAAATGTTACACATCTATTAACCAATATTTTATAGAACTCAAGGCCTATGTTAGAAATTTGCTAGATATTTATTTCTGTTTCCCTTCTGAAAGCAGTTTTTCTCTCTCTCTTTTTTTTTTTTTAATATATTATTTCAATTGACTGTTTAAGGTAATGAGGCCACACAGCCTGACATGCTGAGCTAGCAAGGAAATGCAGCTGGTCTTTCTCCTGTGGACAAACGCAGTGGTTCTGGTAATGAAATGAAGCATTACTCACTCCATCATGATATCTTTTACAACCAGCTTGTACTAGTCTTAAACAAAACAAGTGTTAACATATTTAAAAGGATTGAAATCATACCAAGCATCATTTCAGAACACAATGGTATGAACAAAAGTCTTTAACAAAAGGTAAACTGGGAAATTCACAGATACATGGAAATTGCATACACTCTTGAATAACCAATGAGTCAAAAAGGGACTAAAAGGGAAATGAAAATATAACTTAAAACAAACAAAATGGAAACACAACATATCAAAAAGTATGGAACAGCAAAAAGTTTTAACAAGGAAGTTCATATCAATAATACCCGTATATATCTATAGATATCTGTATATCTATATCTATATCTATGAGGACCTCAAATAAAGAACCTAACCTTATATCTCAAGATATTGGGGAAAGAAAAAAATGAAACCAAAGGTAGGAGAAGGAAGGAAAGAAAAAGTACCAGAGAGGAAATAAAGGAAAGAGAGACTAAAAAGATGATAGAAAGATCAACAAAAATAATAGCTTTTTTTTTTTAAGAGCAAAACAATATTGACAAATATGGAGGTAAACTGATTAAAAGACAGAAGCCTCAAATGAAAAGAATCACAAATGAAACAAGACATTACAACTGATAACAGAGAAATAGTAAAGATCATAAGAAACTAATTTAAATAATTATACAAGAAGTTAGATGACCTACAAATGCTGGATAAAGACCTAGAAACATACAACCTACCAAACTTAATCATGAAGAAATAGAAAATCTGAATAGACAAATTTGAGTATGGCAATTGAATCAGTAATCAAAAACCTCCCAGGATGCCTGGGTGGTTCAGTGGGTTAAGTTTCTGCCTTCAGCTCAGGTCATGATCCCAAGATCCTGGTATCGAGCCCTGCATCGGGCTCTCTGCTCAGTGGGGAGCCTGCTTCCCCCTCTCTCTCTGACTGCCTCTCTGCCTACTTGTGATCTCTGTTAAATAAGTAAATAAAATCTTTAAAAAAAAAAAAAAATTCTTCCCAACAAGAAAATTTCAGTACCCAATGACTTTACTGGTGAATTCTACCAAACTTTGGAGAAGAATTACTGCCAATCCTTTGTCTTTACACAACACATAAAAATAAACTCAAAATGAATTAAAGAGTTGAATGTGAGACATTAAACTATAAAATGCCTAGAAGAAAACTAAAAAGATAAGCTCCTTGACATTTGGTCTTGGCAATGATTTTTTTTTTTAATTTGACATCAAAATCATAGACAACAAAAGCAAAAAATAAACAAATGGGAACACATAAAGTTAAAATGTATCTGTATAGTGAAGGAAACCATCAACAAACTGAAAAGGCAGTATATGGAATGGGAGTAAATATTTTCAATCCATGTATATGATAAGGGGTTAACACACAAATATATTAAAAAAAAACTAAAAAATAACTCAGTAGCCAACCAAAAAGAAAAACAAAACAAAACAAAACAAATAAAACAATAAAAAAAATGACAAAGCATTTAAGTAGACATGTGTCCAGAGAAGACATACTAATAGGATTAGGTACTTGAAAGATACTCAACATACTAATTACCAGGAAAATGCAAATCTTAACCACAGTGAGCTATCACCTTGCACATTTAGGATGACTATTTTTAAGAAGATAAGAGTTAACAAATGCTGATGAGCATGTGGAGACTATGAAATACTGATACATTGTTGGTGGGAATGTCAACTAGTATAGCCTCTATGAAAAAACATTAAATCAAAAATAGTGCTACCATATGCTCTAGCAATCCTTTTTCACTGTATGTATCCAACAAAAACAAAATCACTATCTCAAAGTGACATCTGTACCCATATGTTGTTGAACGCATCATTCACAATAGCCAAGATATAGAAACAACCTAAGTATCTCTTAACAGATGAACAGATGATTGAATAAAGATGATGTGATATGTATGTATGTGTGTATATAATTAATGTTGAATATATATTAATCTGAACATTGTATATATACATATAAATATATATGAATATATGTAAATATTATTCAGCTTTAGAAAAGAAGGGAATCTGACCATTTGTGAAGAGGTAGTTGAACCTGGAGTACAACAGATAGAAAAAGACATTTACTGCATGGTATTAATGATATGTGGAATCAAAAAAAAGAAAATGTCTGTGAAGTGTGTAAACCTGGTGATTCACAGACCTGTACCCCTGGGGATAAAAATATATGTTTATAAAAAATAAAAAATTAAAGATTTAGAAAGAAAAAAAAAAAAAAAAAAAAAAAAAAAAAAAAAAAAAAAAAAAAAAAAAAAAAAAAAAAAAAAAGAAAATGTCAAACATAGAAACAGAGTAGAATGGCAATTTCCAGTAGCTGTGATGGGTGAAAGAAATGGGGAGAGATTGGCAAAAGGGTACTAACTTTCATTTATAAGATGAATAAAATCTGACAATCTAATATACAACATGAGGACTATAGTGGATAGTACTGCATTGTACACTTGAAATTTATTAAGAGATCTTTAAGTGTTTTCATCAAAAACAAAATTAAAGATAACTATATGATGTGATGGATGTGTTAACTTCATTGTGTGAATTCTTTCACAATGTATATGTGTCAAATAATCACATTTTATTCTTTAAATATATTACTGTCTTGTGAATTATACCTCAAAAAATCTGTAAAAAAAAAACTTGATAGTTTCTGCTTAATTTACCAAAATCTGTCCTAATATTGAGAAAATCAGAACTTCTCAAATTATCTTATTCACTAGCACTTGGAACTACTGCAGAAGCTCTTCCCACTACTAAGACTACCTACATTCTTGTCTCTTACTAATGAATATCTATTTACCCTTTCCAATTTACTCAATTGCAACCTTTCTGTAAGTGTTCCTTGTCAAGTCTCTCCTGTACACCAGGGAGACTTAGAGACACATTCTTTTGGGTATTCATAATATATTTTTTGTGTGTATGTGTGCACACATGTGTGCGCATGTGTGTGTAGAGTATCTATAGATATATAGATACACACATATGTTTTGTATTATTACACATCATATTGTACTATCATATTACTTTTCTTTTTCTACAGATTGAATATTCAGCATAGTTTTATATATTTCAGATTCTAGCACAATCTCTGAAACAGACTAGCTACCCAATTAATGCTTGTAGAATATTTTCATAATTGAACCTTTCTTGCCTCCTCCATGAATTGGTTCTATCAACTATTATTTCTTTCTCTTACAATTCTCCTACAACTATTATTGCTTTCTCTTTCTCTCTCCTCTTGGCTGGAAATTTCCTTTATACTTCAAAACAAGACAGAACGAAATGCACTTTTATTATCTTGAACAACTGTATTTCTGAAAATAAGAGTTTATCATTTATTCACTCTTCTGCTTTACCACTCATTCATTCATTAACCCTTGAAAACCCTTGAAATAAAATATATTTTTTTCTTACCATTTGTCTTGAATTCCTTATCTGGAAGTCACTAGTGACTCCTTAATTGTCATTTTTTTTTTTTTTCACTTCTCACCTCACTAGAACTTAATGTGACATTTAATGCTTTTTTTTTTTTTTCTCTTCTTGGACTTTTTAATCTTACATGTTTGAGACTTTATGTTATTCTGGTTCTCTGATTAGTTCTCTCACTTCTATATCCTTCTTCCCCTATCAACAGTAGGATATTTTCTAGCTTTTATATTCTTTGTGTTTATCTTAACATTTACAACATTTGATATCATTGGGTTTCCCTACAACATAGAGGGCATAAAGTCTAATTTTTTATACTTGTTGCTTATGTCTTCTTGGATACCCTATTGGTGTCTGATGTTCAACATTTCTGAATTAAAATATGTCATCTTCTCCCATATTATATATAACACCTTTCCCCATCCATATTTCAATTAATGATGCTGTATTATTCTCCCTACTGCAGTATAGATGTGGAACGCAGGCACAGGCATTCCTCTCTTCCATATGCACCTAATATAATCAATTTTTCTTATAGGATCCTCTTTGACATATTTATTATTAATCCTTGATTTTCTATTTCCCATTTCTGTAATACTTAATTTATATCCCATTTCACTTGGCTTTTATCTATTTATAATCTGCATTATCTCCTAATTTGACATTTACAATTTCTTCTTGCTCTGAATTTACATAACACTACTCTAGAAACTTATAATATTTTATAGCTCTTCATATTGGTTCATTACTAATCAATCTGAACTACTCTTCCTTCATTCTTTACCTCTACTTTAAGATGTTAGCAAAAACAAAACAAAACAACACACACACACACACTAAAGTGCTAGCAAAGTCATTGTCTCAGATTCCTTCAGGTAGAATTTCTATGGCTTCTATGTTCCAGCAATAGCTCTCTTCTAACTTTGAACAATTGATTTATGGTAAATCACTCCTGTGCCTTTCCCTGTTTTTATGCCCTGATATTTGAGACCTCTCTTGTATGTCTTATTATTATCATAGCACTAAGAACACTTTTATGACTTACTGAAGTTAGGGACTGAGTTCAGTTTCTCCTAACATCTTATAATTAAGCAGTTCATTTCTAAATGAACATTTCTAAATATCCATTGAGTGAGTGAATTTGCTATTAATCACTAGAAATTAGCTCAGAACATTATATAAAGGTTCTATGTATGTCAGCTTGAAATATAGAGCATTACACAATATTATACCAAACTCAACATGTTTTATATTTATGTCTGGGTTAAAAGAAGGCATGACTGGGACAGCAGCAACATTGAATTTTACAACAAATTAAAAGACATTTTGAAATAACTAAGATCAACATCATAATTACTGTGAATGTTATTTTAAATTTCTATAATTTATTGGGTGCTTACTAGATGTCAGGTACTACGTTAAACATGAAACATACATAATCTCATTTCACTATCGCAGGAACTACACAACATTTGTAGACACATTGTTTTGCTTCTATTTTATAGAAGAAGTTTCTAAAGTCACACAGTAAGTAAGTGCTGTGGTACAGATTCAAATATTTCTGTTTCAAAATCTCAGGCTCTTAACCAGTGTATGCTCTGTCTTCCATTCTGCATATTGAATTCTAAATGTGTTTTTATTTTCCTGACACAAAATAAATTGTAATGTTCTTTATGAGTCATTCATTCAAGTACCACCAGTTGCCCTTTTCCTGATAATAACATGATTCAGAACTTTTAATAATGATTATAATTAAGCAGTGATATCATTGCCTCTCTGTTTTATGAGACAATAATCCAATTCCTAAATGGCTAAACTAGAAGGCCAAAGGCAGAGCAGTTTATCACAGCTAAAGAATCAGATTACTGTTGAGCAAAACAGAGAGCCTTGATATTATTCTTATGTAAAGCATGTTTGAGGGTTAATAGCCTTCTCTCCAAATTTTTTTTTTTTGAGTGTTATATTGGCAAGTTTAAAAACAGAAAGAAAGGATGCTGGTTCTATTGGATATGTCTGCTGAAAACACTTTGAATGATGAAGAAAATTAATTCTCTCAAATAGAGTACTTGATTTGGAGTCAGGATAACTCAAAACTTTTTTTTACCTAATATACTTAAGTCATTTAACTTCAGTGACATTCGGTTTTCGTGTTTTAAAGTAATGGACTTCTTTCTAATACTCAATCATTGGATATGCCGGGGGGGAAAAAATCTTTGAAATCATATGTAATGAGAAAAAGAAAATGCATATATTTATGGATCATCCTTAATTTTTCTATACATATGAACAACTAACATAGTGTACTATATTGATATATAGTACTTGTTAGGAAAGAAAAATTTTCTACTCTAAAAAGGTACAGCATAATGCTTCCCACTTTCTTACCTCCCACATAGTCAATTTAAAAAGGGCTTCTCTACATAGGTTTCCTTCAAAAGATCTGTCACAGAAGCTGATTGGCATGTCATATCTTCAAAGATTAAAGATTCTCACATGCTTTAATCACTGGCTTTGTGGATTTATATTAAAACCATCCCCACTTCCAGAAACATCTAAAACCTTCAGAGCTGACTATAGATATTTGAGCATGCCATTAGCAAGAATATATACATAAATGCACATATTTTAAAACTGTTCCGAAAACACAGTCTAATTTCAGATATGCATAGTCTAAATCAATCAGTAAAATATTTTTGAAACATGTGTGAGCAAAATATATCATTTAGAGGAAAGAAAAAAATTCTTTTTACAATACAATGAATCTGGCTTTTTGAAGAACAGTGGCACAAACAACAGAAAACAAATACAGTCACTGCCATAAAATAAGTTCTCCCTTTTTAGAAAGTACTACAAAATATTTAAGGATTGTTTCAATATTCCATTTCAGTTAATAATTCAATGAAGTAGTGTTAGACGATTTGTCTAGAAATAAAGCTCAGTTAGTTCCAGATTAATAGCTACTGTAACAAGTGTAATAGTAGTGTAGCAGTTTTGATTGATTTTATCATTTAAGTGACTATTTTGCAACAATGCAGTTAAAACCCTTAAAATTTATAAATTTCTGTCACTAACATTTTTTAATCATTCATTCACTTTTTAAGGAACAGTAAGGCAGACTTTCTTCAGGCAGGAGGGGCAATAAGGCTTTGCGTGGGGAAAGAGATTGGGTTCAGCTCTGAATACAAGGAAAAGTGAGAATTTGTAGCCAAGGAGCAGGATGGGAATCTGTAACTAGAAAATTGCTAAGAGGAAACATCTAGTTAAGAGAGGATTCTGGCTAAATTGACCTAACTGGGAGTGGTGGAGAATTAGGAACATATGAGATACAGAGAGTGATAGATATTGAGGGTAGGGAATTCTGACTAAAGTTACTTTGTAAGATTCTTGCTAAAACTAAAATGCAAGATGAACACAGAAGTCCAAAAGTTGAGATCTAGTTGAAAAAATGTTTAGAAAAGTCCTATTACAGTTTGGTCAAGGAGAGAATCTTTGTCATATCGTTTAAAGTTATTTATTTATTTATTTGTTTATTTATTTGACAGAGATCACAAGGAGGCAGATAGGCAAGCAGAGAAAGAAGGGGAAGCAGGCTCCCTGCCAAGCAGAGAGCCCAGTGTGGGGCTTGATCCCAGGACCATGGGACTATGAACTGAGCCAAAGGCAGAGGCTTAACCCACTTAGCCACAGGTGCCCCTGTCATATCGCTTGTAAAAGGAAATGGCTCCTGTTTTCTCTTATACTCAGTCAAGTGTACCATCTAACATCCCTACCCAGACTTCATATATATCTTCTTGTATACACATCCAAAATTTCATAATGGCATGTAAGTCCCATTTATGAGCGAGGGCAGGAGTCAGCAAATTATGCCTAATGAACAGAATTGTAGCCATTGCCTGTTTTATAACTTAAGCTTTACTGGAATGCATCTATGCTTATTTGGGTATGTTTTAATCTGTGAACTGTTTTCTTGATAAAAATGGCAGTATTCAGAAGTTGTGCTAGAGATTGTGTTGCTTTTTAAAATCTCTTTGGCCACTAAAAAAAAAAAAACGTTGGCTAATCTCTGTTTTAGGTCAAAACTTCCATTTCAATTTAGGTTTTCTTTTGCCTCCTTCATATGTCTTAAAATCCTATCAAAATGGATAACTTTGTGTAGTCTGAAAGTCTGCCATTTCCTTTTCCTTTCCTGCAATTTTGCATATGCAAATAACCTTTACCTCAATGAACCTCTTATCTTGTCAAATTCAGAAACCATAATTTTAAGGCCTAACTTGAATTCCTGCCAAAGCCTTATATTCATCCTTCCATTGAAATTGAGCTCTCGTTTTCTGAACGCCCATGACATTTACTTTTGCAAATTATAACACTTGCTACATTCTGCTATGTGTTAGAATTATTTGTGCATATGTTTCACATCCCTCATAAATCCATTAGCTTTATGAGAGTCATTGCTAGGAATTACTAATCAAGTTATCCTCATCAGACCCTAACACACAGCACATATAGACTTCAAAGACGATAGGAAAGAAAAGGGGAGAGTGGTATGTGAGATAGAGAAAGCATCTGCCTATTTAACATGTAATTTGAATGTAATCAAAAGGACTGTTTGCTTCAATGTAACTAAAACTTGGTAGTACCTTTCTGGGTAACCAAACCATCTACTATAAGAAATATTGTTTTTAAATGTGTCAGATTATTTAATATTAATTTAGAGTGTTCTTACTGCCAGAATGAAAGTGAAATGTTTCCCCCAGAGATGTTGTCATAAAAATCATTTAAAAATCAAAGTATAACAACAAGTTAATGACACAGACAGTGGTTAATTGTACCAGAAAGTGTAATATGACAACAAAAAAGTGTAGTGGACATGAACATGTATCTGTTATTCTTGTCAAGTGAGAGAAGGAGAATACATACTACACTGTTTTTAGGTGATGTCAGTAAAAAATGTACAACTTATTCAATAAGGTTGTACTTGAACAACAGAACAATGCTCATATTATATTCAATTAACTTATTGTTTCTAATCAGAAAGCCTAGCTATAAGAAAATGGGTAACAATTTTGATTGATTTAACTAGACTTTGGTTTTCAGGAACATTGTAGGTTTGCAGAAAAATTGAGCAGAAAGAACAGAGATGCCATATACCAACCCCCCCATACAGTTTCACTAATTATTAGCTTCTCCCATTAGTGTGGTACACACATTATGATTAATCAAGTAATACTGATGCATTAAATTCTAATATATTACGTTATAATATAATTTTTGTGTTGTACAGTTCTATGCATTTTAAAAAATATATAATGTCAGGTACCTATCATTACAATACTATATAAAATCGTTTCATTATGCTAAAAAATCCTGTGTTTCACCTATTCATCACTCCTTACTTTTCCTCCAACTTCTGAGAATCATAGTTGTTTTTTACTGTCCCTAAATTTTTGCCTTTTCTAGAATATCGCATAGTCAATATTATATAGTCTATAGCATTTTGAGACTGATTTCTTTCACTTACCAAAATGTGCTTAAGTTTCCTCTGCATTTTTCATGGCTTGATAATTTCTTCTTATTGTTGAATAAAATTCAATTGTATGAATGTACTACAGTTTGTTTACCCATAAATTTATCAATAGATTTTTTTCAAAGGGGATGAGGGAGGAAAGTCTATGTCTAGATTCTTTTTTCACCCCATGTGAATTACCAGTTGTTTAAGAACCCTTTGTTTAAAGATTGTCTTTCACTATTGAACTGCCTTTACTCCTTTTTCAAAGATGAGTGGGCTACCTTTGTGTGGATCTATTATTGGGCTTAATATTGTGTTCCATTGATCTAGTGGTCTATTGTTTCACCAATATCACACTTTTTTTATTTCAGTAGCTTTATAATAAGGCTTGAAGTAAAATAGTGTCAGTCCTCTAACTTTATTCTTCCTCCAAATTGTGTTGGTTATTCTGGGTCTTTTCTTTTTCCGCACAAACAGAATCAGTTTGTCAATATAACATGCTAGCAATTTGATTAGAATTTCATTTAATCTATAGATCAAGTTGGGAAGAATTGGCTAGTTAAGAATTTTGAATTTCTTCACTCATGAACATGGAATACTTCCCTATCTAGTTAGTTCTTTAATTTTGTTCATGAGATTTGTAGGTTTCCTCATATAGATCTTGTACATGTTTTGTCAGATTTATACCGAAGTATTTCACTATTTTTGGTGCTAATGTAAACTGTGACATATTTTTAATTTCAAATTCCAGTTTGAAATACATATAGGAAATATATAGGAAAACAATTGGCTTGTGTATATTAGCCTTGTAAGTTAAACTTGCTATAATTCCTTATTAGTTCCAGTTGTTTTGTTGGTTTTGATTTTCTGGCTTTCTACACAGACAATCATGTTACATGCAAACAAAGACAGTTTCACTTCTCATTTGCCAATCTGTATATCCTTTTATTTCCTCTTCTTGTTTGATTACATTAGCTAGAACTTCTTCTATAACATTGAGTAGAAGTATTGAAGTATTATCCTCTAAGATCAAGGACAAATCAAGATGTCCTTGATCTTAGAGGAAAAAGACACTTTTGATGGTTAGAATAAAAACTGTAAAGACCTGGGGCGCCTGGGTGGCTCAGTGGGTTGGGCCGCTGCCTTCGGCTCGGGTCATGATCTCGGGGTCCTGGGATCGAGTCCCGAATCGGGCTCTCTGCTCAGCGGGGGGCCTGCTTCCCTCTCTCTCTCTCTCTCTGCCTGCCTCTCCGTCTACTTGTGATTTCTCTCTGTCAAATAAATGAATAAAATCTTTAAAAAAAAAAAAAAAAAAAAAAAACTGTAAAGACCTTGAAAATTAGTCTAGAAAGGACAATACCATGTTTGAGACTTAGTAAATGGAGAAATCATGATAGTTACAGTCAGGAGCTAGGATTTACATTATAAAATAAATTGATAAATACTGGCAATCTTTGTAGGAGGTAGATATCAAAGGACTAAGTAGAATTCTCAGACAGTTTTTTACTACGGCCAGAATGGCTTCTCACTACTTCTACCATCTGCTCAAGACTTTGGCTCAAGAGTGGTCAAAACTTAGCTCAAAACAAAAAAATAAATGGTCAGTCAGCTATATTCTCTGAGCACCTAAGAATGGAACTCGAGAATTTACTTTAGCTCAGTCATGTCATGTAAATTGTCGAGGATATTTATTTGTCACCTAATATATGCTGATCTATAGCCACGGCTAGAGATACAGACAAATCCATTACTAAAATTGCTTGTATATAAGAAGTCCCCTTCATTCTATATTACTTCAAGTTTAAAGTAATTTTAAAATATTTGACTTAGGGTTCAGTTTGATTGTCAGTGATTTTTTTATTTTTTTCCTGTTCTTAAATTTATTTTTGGTGTTCCACCCCAAAGATTCATTCTTTTTTTTTTTCTTTTCAGTGCAACAGAATTCATTATTTTTGCACCACACCCAGTGCTCCATGCCATACGTGCCCTCCTTAATACCCACCACCAGGCTCCCCCAACCTCCCACCCCTCACCCCTTCAAAACCCTCAGGTTGTTTTTCAGAGTCCATAGTCTCTCATGGTTCACCTGCCCTTCTGATGGTCAGTGTTTGATTGAGAAACTGATCAGGATGTATATCACTTCAGAGGGAAAAGAATCATGGATCGATGATTAAGTACATTTGTTTCCTAATAATTCCCATAAAATTTTTCTACTTCAGTGGTTTAAAACAACATAAGTTTATTACCTTACAGTTCTTTAGATAAGAGATCTGACACAGTTTTCTCTAGGATAAAAATCAAAGGGTCTGTAAAACTGTATTCTTTATTGGAGGCTCTAGGGAAGAACTGACTTCCTTGTAGTTGTAATACTGAGGCCTTGTTTTCTTTATGGTTATCAGTGAATGGCCATTACCAGTTTTTAGAGACCATCTTCATTTCTTGTCTCATGAGCCCCTCCCTTCATTTTCAAAGTCAGTACTGGTGGGTTGAGTCCTTTTTAAGGCTCAGAATTCCAACCTATTCTTCTGCCTCCTTCTTCCATTTTAACCACAGATTTCTTAAATCAGATGCACCCTGCTTTTTGGAATGATCTCCCAATTTCAAGTCCCTTGATATTAATCACTAAAGTTCCTTTTCCCCTGTAATATAGTACATTCATATATTCCAAGGATCAGAGCATGGGCATCTTTGGAGGGCCAGTATTTTGTCCTTCACACTAAGCATTGAAGAGCACAAAAGAATTAAAGAAAATATTTAACTGTAGGTCCAGAAAAATGACCCAAATTTTTTATAACAATGATTTTTGTGCTTAAATAAATAATTTGACTGAAAGTATAGAGAATTATGCCAAGCAAAATAAGTCAGTCAGAGAAAGACAAAAACCATATGATTTCACTCATATGTGGGATTTAAGAAACAAAACAAATGAGCAATGGGGGAAGAAAAGAGAGAGAAGAGGGAGAGAGAGAGACAAACCAAAAAATAGACTCCTAACTATAAAGAACAAACTGATGGTTACCAGAGGGGATGTGAGTGGGAGGATGGGTGAAATAGGTGATGGGGATTAAGGAGTGCACTTTTGTGATAAGCACTGGGTGATGTATGGAAGTGTTGAATCACTGTATTGTACAACTGAAACTAATATTACACTATATGTTAACTAACTGAAATTTAAATAAAAACTTAACAAAAATAAAACAGTGTGGTACTGGCACAAAGATAGACACATAGATCAATTAAAAAATAAATAAAGCCACAGCTATATGGTCAATTAATATTCAACAAAGCAATAAAGAATATCAAGTGGGAAAAAACAGTCACTTCAACAAATTGTGTTGGGAAATCTGGACAGAAACAAGCAAAAGAAAGAAACCAGACTACTTTCTTACTTTCTTATACACAAAAATAAATTCAAAAGGGGGTTAAAGACCTAAATGTGAAACCTAAAACCATAAAAATCTTAGAAGATAACACAGGCAGTGAATTTTTAACATCAACCGTAAAAACTTTTTTTCTAGATATGTTTCCTAAGACAAGAGAAACAAGAGCAAAAATAAACTATTGGGACTATAGCAAAATAAAAATCTTTTTCACACTGAAGGAAACAATCAACAAAACTAAAAGGCCACCTACAGAATAGAAGAAGATATTGCCAAATGACATATCTGATAAAGAGTTAGTACCAAAAATATATAAAGAACTTATACAACTCAACTCCCAAAAAACAAATAATCCATTAAAAATGGACAGAAGACATGAATAGACATTTCTCCAAAGAGGACTAACAGACACATGAAAAGATGTTCATCATCACTTACCATCAGATAAATGCAAATCAAAGCTACAATGAAATACCACCTCATACCTGTCAGAATGGTTAAAATCAACAACATAAGAAACAACAGGTATTGGTGAGGATGTGAAGAAAAAGGAACCTTCTAGCACTGTTGGTAGGAATGCAGCTGGTGCAGTCACTGTGAAAAACAGAATGGAGTTTCCACAAAAAGTTAAAGATAGGACTTTCCTATAACCCAGCAATCACACTACTGAGTACTTATTCAAAGGATATAAAAATACCAATTTGAAGGGACACATGCACCCCCACCCCGATGCTTATAGCAGTGCTACTGAAATAACAAAGATAAGGAAGCAGTCCAAGTGTACATTGACAGATGAATATATTAAGAGAAAGAAAGAAAGAAAGAAAGAAAGAAAGAAAGAAAGAAACCTAAGAAACAACAACAAAAAAATGAGCAAAGGGGGAAAAAAGAGATATACAGAGACAAACTAAGAAACAGACTCTTAATTATAGAGAACAAGCTGATGGTTACCAGAGGGGAGGGGTGTGGGGGAATGGGTCAGATAGGTAATGGGAATTAAGAGATGTCCTTGTTGTCGTAAAAACCAGGTGATGTAGCAATTTCCGAATCACTATATTGTACACCTGAAACTAATATAACACTGTACGTTAACTAACCAGAAGTATAAAATTGAAAAAAAGATAAAGAATTACTTAAAATATTTATCACATTTTATCACTCATTTTAGAATTCTATTTTTGCATGTTTCAAAATACTTTTTAAATATATATAACTTATAAGTAAATTATAAGCATGAAAAAAGAAATGATATGGCTTCATTGTGAACATTTAATACATGGTTTTCAAGTTCAAAAGACATGATTTCCTCAGTATAGTTACACTTTCCATTGTTTTACAAGATACTCATCTGTTATACAACTGTTCTTTTAAACTTTTTCTGGAGTATAAGATACTGTGTATATTTTAAGTGCTTAAAAATGATTTTTGTCCAAAGTTTTGAAAAACATCGTTTCACTTAAGTACTGGCAGGGCCTATATCAGATTATTATTTTTCTCCTATGAACACAAAACTATGACGGATATTATTTTAAAAAAGCAAAGAATGAAAGGAGAATAGACACAATTTCTAGGATCTTCAGGTTTCAGTGGAATTAAAGTGTTATAATTTACTTTCATTCCTATAATACTTTGTTCTTATCATTGTTTCAAGATTATATATGGGTTTTACATTATTATCGGCCTAATTCTTCTAAACTGTATGTGCTGCAGGAGGACAAGTTTGTTTTTCTTTCCTAATTTTTTTCAATGACTTGCATAGTGCTTGCCATATAGTAAAAACTCATTTTGCTTTTTTGAGTTAAACTTAGGAGTTGCAGCGAGACCAATATTTTTCTTTGCTTAGGTTTTAATTAGTTTCTACAGAAACTATCATATTAATCCTGCTAAATACCTATTAGTGTGTTTTATATAAAATGGAATAACCTCAAGGATTCACTTTCATTTAACTAGGTTTATCACTTTAGCGTGTGGTGGTAATGCTTTTGGGATAAAAAGGAGCCTATTTGAGTGCAGTCTTTGAATTGCCAAGTATTTTAACAAACTAAAAGAATGTCAAAAATATGTGCAAGAGTATATGCAATAAAATTGTTCTACACATTTAAGGTTGTAGCTTGCAAACTCTTTGTTTTCACTTTACTAATTCAGACATTGTTTTTTCTAATATAAAAAGAAATTTCATAGCAACCATAAACCAATGTATTTTATCAAAGCCTGTACTTACATAGTCCTTTAATAAATTTTAATAAAACCCCAATAGCAGAAAAAAATAGCACAAACAGTTTTATCCATCTGATATAAATTACAATAAAGAGAAGCTGCAGCCACTGCTATTCTTGCTCCATTAAGTTCCATTTTTAGAAGTGCCTGCTTCCAACAGCACTACTGAGTGTGCTTTTGGGCCTTCTTGAAAAATTTCTTGCTGTTAACTTTTTGGCAGAGAGAATGTAGAATATACCTCTATAATGGGCTAAAGGTCTAGTACTAGAACTCCCGCTCCCACATTGAGACATCAGGTATGCTGTCATCCCTGAACTGATTGGAAAATTTTCAATTGCATATAAAGCAAAATATGACTTCAAATAATTCATGAAAAGATAGATTTACCATGAGGATAATGACATGTCTTACAGAACCAAAAGGACAAAACCAAAACTGGCCATAGGAGCAAATGGGACTAAGGAACTTGGATCCAGATTATAATGTCCTTGCTTGTCTTGGCTCCTTAATATGCTCAGTTACCTCTCCTTTTTTCTTCCCCTTCCTCTTCCCTCCAATCTCTCCCCCTCCATCCTTCCATTCCCTTCCTCCCAACCTCTTTCTCTCCATAATATTTTATGGTTAGAATTAGTACCAACAAATACCCTCCCTCTCCAACTAGAACACTGATCTCCATTTTCAAAGTACAGTAAATAAATTGATATTTAAAGAATATTTTTGCACATTGATAGGGTAAGTCTGCATCAACAAACATTTTCTGTATAAAGCGAGATAGTAAATATTTTAGTCTTTTCAGGTTATGTTGTCACTTTTGTGACTATTCAATCTTATCATTATAGTAAAAAAAAAAAGAAAGAAAATAAAGAAATCATAGGTAACACATAAATGAATAAGTGTTGCTGTGTTCCAATAAAATTTATAGAAGGAAGACCTGAGTTAGGCTAAACCATCTAAGTTATCTTTACTAGGGTCATTTTTGCAACATGGACTCAGATATTTTAGGTCATTCATCAAGGTTACTTGTGACTGATTATAGTTAAGGATTAGTTTGAACTTCTCAGATACCCTTAGTCTAACAAATTTACCAAGTCATATACTACAATAAAAGATCATGTATAGAACATGAATTCAACAATGTCTTTTAACAGAGAAACAACAAATTGAAAGTATTATTTAAAGTGGTATGGATTCTTTTTTTTTTTCAATTTAATGTGTGATAATGCCAAACCCCTGTGATAGCTTAATTACTGCCTTAGCTGCTAGTCCCATTTCCTTTGACTTTACTAGAAAGCAATAAAGCAGCATTTGATCTGAATTAAAAACTGGATCTAGTATTAAAACTCATTCTCCTGTTCAGGTATTTCTACCTGTTCCTTGCAATAAATGTTTCTTCTTGTCCTCAGAAATTCTTGACCTCCTTCTTTTCCCCAATGTGGAAGACCTATTCAGTCCATAATTCCTTGATGCTTTCTGGACTGCCATCTAAATGCTATATCTAACCTTCAGTTTACCAGATTGGTTGGTTTGTTGATATGTTCACCTTTCTCCTCTAATATTTTATATTTATAGGCCATTTTTAGTAGCTAATTGTGTGTGTTAACTTGACTGGATCATGGGATATGCAGAAATCTGGATAAACTTCCTGGGTATATCTGTAAGAGCATTTTAGAAGAGACAATACTTTATTGTTAGACTGAGAGAAGAGGATTGTCTTCTCCAGTGAAGACAGGCATCATCCCGTAGGTGGAGGATCTGAAGAGAAGGGGGAGGAATGGAGGGTTTTGTTACTGTCTGCCTAACTATTTGAAGTGGAACATCAGTCTTTTGTTCTCAGCTCTCTTGGTTCTCAGGCTTTTAGGCATGGACTGGAATCTTTAAATTATACAACCGGTTTTCTTGTGCCTGCAATTTGCAGAGGGCAGAAATTGAGGGATTTTTCAGCTTCCCTAATTGTGTGATATATATATAGATAGATAGATATCTATCTATATATATCTATCATATGGTTCAGGGTGTTCCAAATACTATTAGCTCTAATGTGATGTTATTAACTTTGTTCAATATCTCTTTACTGATGGTTCTCTCTTCTCTCTCTTTCTCTATTTTATACACACACACACACACACACATAATGTGTATACATATATGTGTGTGTGTATGGTCTGAATATAATATATTTCTTATATAAATCAAATCAATACATTTCCAAACCCCTATTTAGAAAGCAATGTGAGGCAGAAATTACCTACTCACTACCAAATAAGACAGGTAACATTTTTAGGACTAGGTTAGCACAGGAGCCAGTCAAGCCTAAATGCAAGTTTGCCATGACAATCAGCTTTAAACCAAAACTCTGCCTAAATAGAAAAAGGGAACAGCTAGGAGATCCAAGGAATAGTAGAAGATCCTCCTTTGCAGTTTGAACTAGTGATATGTCTAAAAGATCATTCAATTTTCAGTAGAGATGGAGTAGAAAGATACTCAAAGAAAAATAGATACAGAAAGAATTGTTAATTCACGTTAATGTAGTACACTAAAGTGAAGACCTAAGAATTCCTGCTATGATTAGGGGATCCTCATGGTACAGCCATTCAAATCACCTTGGATCCTAACCTCTATTCAAAGCCATCAGCTATGTTCCTATTTCAGTGAAGCCTAGATCTCTGGCCATCTCTGGGTCTTGTGATTTTCTAATTCCTTTTATTGATATATGCTGCCTGATAATAACTCCTTTATTAGAGATAGTCTAAACTGAATCTCTGACTCATATATTCTAAAAAGAATAAAAAACTCATATCCACTAAGCACAAAGAAACAAACGTAACAAAACTGGAGAAAACCATTTTGATTCATGTATAAGCAAACAATGCAAAGAAGAAAAAAATAAGAGAATATAGTATTGTTAAAACAAAAGGCTCAGTAATTTTTTATTTTATTTTCTTCCTGTGTACTGATGTTTGTACCATGTTTGAGAGGCATTAAACAAAATCAATAACATCACATTAGAACTATATAATGTTTGGAAACCACTTCCCCGATGAGAATAATCAAAAAGTATTACTAGGTATGAATGAACAGTGAGAGTAATTAGTTGAGGATTATCATTAATAGATATCAATTTCATTTAGATCTTTAAGTGTGGGTAATTGGGTGGGTCTGTGGATGATAGTAGAAAATATGGATAAGTTGGATGTAAGTAAAACATTTTTCATAAACAAAAGAGACTGAATTTTAATGAAAATTAAATGAGTAGATAATTCTGTAGAAAGCTGATGCAGGGTGCCTGGGTGGCTCAGTGGGTTAAAGCCTATGCTTTCAGCTCAGGTCATGATCTATGTCCTGGGATCAAGTCCCGCATCAGGCTCTCTGCTCAGCAAGGAGCATGTTTCCTTCTCTCTCTCTCTGTCTTCCTCACTGCCTCCTTGTGATCGCTCTCTCTGTCAAATAAATAAATAAAATCTTAAAAAAAAAGACTTAAAAAAAAAAAAGAAAGCTGATGCAATCTTTTTAATATATCTTTGGATTCTAAAAGGAAAATTCATAAAGATGTGTAAAAGCTTTGAACTAATTTAATTGAAGTACCTGGGTCTTATATCTTTAAAAGGTGATATCTTTGTTGTATTGACATGACAATAAAATTTTTTCTTGAGGTACCAAAATAAAGCATTTGTTTTACCATGAGTTTATGCTTCATTTTGAGCCTTTATGCATAATAAATTTAATGATATTGTACATAAATTTTTGTTAACTTTCAAATAATTACTCAAGGGTACTATGACTTTTTTTTTAATTTTTTTTTTAATTTTTAATTTTTTATTTTTTTATAAACATATATTTTTATCCACAGGGGTACAGGTCTGTGAATCACCAGGTTTACACACTTCACAGCACTCACCAAAGCACATACCCTCCCCAATGTCCATAATCGCACCCCCTTCTCCCAAACCCCCTCCCCCCAGCAACCCTCAGTTTGTTTTGTGAGACTAAGAGTCACTTATGGTTTGTCTCCCTCCCAATCCCATCTTCTTTCATTTATTCTTCTCGTACCCACTTAAGCCCCCATGTTGCATCACCACTTCCTCATATCAGGGAGATCATATGGTAGTTGTCTTTCTCTGCTTGACTTATTTCACTAAGGATGATACACTCTAGTTCCAACCATGTTGTCGCGAATGGCAAGATTTCATTTCTTTTGATGGCTGCATAGTATTCCATTGTGTATATAGACCACATCTTCTTGATCCATTCATCTGTTGATGGACATCTAGGTTCTTTCCATAGTTTGGCTATTGTGGACATTGCTGCTATAAACATTCGGGTGCACGTGCCCCTTTGGATCACTACGTTTGTATCTTTAGGGTAAATACCCAGTAGTGCAATTGCTGGGTCATAGGGCAGTTCTATTTTCAACATTTTGAGGAACCTCCATGCTGTTTTCCAGAGTGGCTGCACCAGCTTGCATTCCCACCAACAGTGGAGGAGGGTTCCCCTTTCTCCGCATCCTCGCCAGCATCTGTCATTTCCTGACTTGTTGATTTTAGCCATTCTGACTGATGTGAGGTGATATCGCATTGTGGTTTTGATTTGTATTTCCCTGATGCCGAGTGATATGGAGCACTTTTTCATGTGTCTTTTGGCCATCTGGATGTCTTCTTTGCAGAAATGTCTGTTCATGTACTCTGCCCATTTCTTGATTGGATTATTTGTTCTTTGGGTGTTGAGTTTGCTAAGTTCTTTATAGATTCTGGACACTAGTCCTTTATCTGATATGTCGTTTGCAAATATCTTCTCCCATTCTGTCAGTTGTCTTTTGATTTTGTTAACTGTTTCCTTTGCTGTGCAAAAGCTTTTGATCTTGATGAAATCCCAATAGTTCATTTTTGCCCTTGCTTCCCTTGCCTTTGGCGTTGTTCCTAGGAAGATGTTGCTGCGGCTGAGGTCGAAGAGGTTGCTGCCTGTGTTCTCCTCAAGGATTTTGATGGATTCCTTTTGCACATTGAGGTCCTTCATCCATTTTGAGTCTATTTTTGTGTGTGGTGTAAGGAAATGGTCCAATTTCATTTTTCTGCATGTGGCTGTCCAATTTTCCCAGCACCATTTATTGAAGAGGCTGTCTTTTTTCCATTGGACATTCTTTCCTGCTTCATCGAAGATTAGTTGACCGTAGGGTTGAGGGTCTATTTCTGGGCTCTCTATTCTGTTCCATTGATCTATATGTCTGTTTTTGTGCCAGTACCATGCTGTCTTGATGATGACAGCTTTGTAATAGAGCTTGAATTCCGGAATTGTGATGCCACCAACGTTGGCTTTCTTTTTCAATATCCCTTTGGCTATTCGAGGTCTTTTCTGGTTCCATATAAATTTTAGAATTATTTGTTCCATTTCTTTGAAAAAGATGGATGGTACTTTGATAGGAATCGCATTAAATGTGTAGATTGCTTTAGGTAGCATAGACATTTTCACAATATTTATGCTTCCAATCCAGGAGCATGGAACATTTTTCCATTTCTTTGTGTCTTCCTCAATTTCTTTCAACAGTACTTTATAGTTTTCTGAGTATAGATTCTTAGCCTCTTTGGTTAGGTTTATTCTTAGGTATCTTATGATTTTGGGTGCAATGGTAAATGGGATGGATTCCTTAATTTCTCTTTCTTCTGTCTTGCTGTTGGTGTAGAGAAATGCAACTAATTTCTGTGCATTGATTTTATATCCGGACACTTTCCTGAATTCCTGTATAAGTTCTAGCAGTTTTGGAGTGGAGTCTTTTGGGTTTTCCACATATAGTATCATATCATCTGCGAAGAGTGATAATTTGACTTCTTCTTTGCCGATTTGTATGCCTTTAATTTCCTTTTGTTGTCTGATTGCTGAGGCTAGGTTCTTTGAAAGAATTAATAAAATTGATAAACCCCTGGCCAGACTTATCAAAAAGAAAAGAGAAAGGACCCAAATAAATAAAATCATGAATGAAAGAGGAGAGATCACAACTAACACCAAAGAAATACAAACTATTATAAGAACATACTATGAGCAACTCTACGGCAATAAATTTGACAATCTGGAAGAAATGGATGCATTCCTAGAAACAAATAAACTAAAACAACTGAACCAGGAAGAAATAGAAAGCCTGAACAGACCCATAACCAGTAAGGAGATTGAAACAGTCATTAAAAATCTCCAAACAAACAAAAGCCCAGGGCCAGACGGCTTCCCGGGGGAATTCTACCAAACATTTAAAGAAGAACTAAGTCCTATTCTCCTGAAACTGTTCCAAAAAATAGAAATGGAAGGAAAACTTCCATATGGGATCACCTTGATCAAAAAACCAGACAAGGATCCCACCAAAAAAGAGAACTATAAACCAATATCCTTGATGAACACAGATGCGAAAATACTCAACAAAATACTAGCCAATAGGACTCAACAGTACATTAAAAGGATTATTCACCACGACCAAGTGGATTTATTCCAGGGCTGCAAGGTTGGTTCAGCATCTGCAAATCAGTCAATGTGATACAACACATCAATAAAAGAATGAACAAGAACCATATGATACTCTCAATAGATGCTGAAAAAGCATTTGACAAAGTACAGCATCCCTTCCTGATCAAAACTCTTCAAAGTGTAGGGATAGAGGGCACATACCTCAATATCATCAAAGCCATCTATGAAAAACCCACTGCAAATATCATTCTCAATGGAGACAAACTGAAAGCTTTTCCACTAAGGTCAGAAACACGGCAGGGATGTCCATTATCACCACTGCTATTCAACATAGTACTAGAGGTTTTTTTTTAAATTTTTAATTTTTTATAAACATATATTTTTATCCCCAGGGGTACAGGTCTGTGAATCACCAGGTTTACACACTTCACAGCACTCACCAAAGCACATACCTTCCCCAATGTCAATAACCCCCCCTTCTCCCAACCCCCCCCAGAAACCCTCAGTTTGTTTTGTGAGATTAAGAGTCACTTATCGTTTATCTCCATCCCAATCCCATCTTGTTTCATTGATTCTTCTCCTAACCACTTAAGCCCCCATGTTGCATCACTACTTCCTCATATCAGGGAGATCATATGGTAGTTGTCTTTCTCCGCTTGACTTATTTTGCTAAGCATGATACGCTCTAGTTCCATCCATGTTGTCGTAAATGGCAAGATTTCATTTCTTTTGATGGCTGCATAGTATTCCATTGTGTATATAGACCACATCTTCTTGATCCATTCATCTATTGACGGACATCTAGGTTCTTTCCATAGTTTCGCTATTGTGGACATTGCTGCTATAAACATTCGGGTGCAGTGCCCCTTTGGATCACTACGTTTGTATCTTTAGGGTAAATACCCAGTAGTGCAATTGCTGGGTCATAGGGCAGTTCTATTTTCAACATTTTGAGGAACCTCCATGCTGTTTTCCAGAGTGGTTGCACCAGCTTGCATTCCCACCAACAGTGTAGCAGGGTTCCCCTTTCTCCACATCCTCACCAGGATCTGTCAATTCCTGACATGTGGATTTTAGCCATTCTGACTGGTGTGAGGTAATATCTCATTGTGGTTTGGGTTTGTATTTCCCTGATGCCGAGTGATATGGAGCACTTTTTCATGTGTCTGTTGGCCATCTGGATGTCTTCTTTGCAGAAATGTCTGTTCATGTCCTCTGCCCATTTCTTGATTGGATTATTTGTTCTTTGGTTGTTGAGTTTGCAAAGTTCTTTATAGATTTTGGACACTAGTCTTTTATCTGATGTGTCATTTGAAATATCTTCTCCCATTCTGTCAGTTGTCTTTTGATTTTGTTAACTGTTTCCTTTGATGTGCAAAAGCTTTTGATCTTGATGAAATCCCAATAGTTCATTTTTGCCCTTGCTTCCCTTGCCTTTGGCGTTGTTCCTAGGAAGATGTCTCTGTGGCTGAAGTCGAAGAGGTTGCTGCCGGTGTTCTCCTCAAGTATTTTGATGGATTTATTTTCTCACATTGAGGTCTTTCATCCATTTTGAGTCTATTTTTGTGTGTGGTGTAAGGAAATGGTCCAATTTCATTTTTCTGCATGTGGCTGTCCAATTTTCCCAGCACCATTTATTGAAGAGGCTGTCTTTTTTCCATTGGACATTCTTTCCTGCTTCGTCGAAGATTAGTTGACTGTAGAGTTGAGGGTCTATTTCTGGGCTCTCTATTCTTTTCCATTGATCTATGGGTCTGTTTTTGTGCCAGTACCATGCTGTCTTGATGATGACAGCTTGTAATAGAGCTTGAATTCCGGAATTGTGATGCCACCAACGTTGGCTTTCTTTTTCAATATCCCTTTGGCTATTCAAGGTCTCTTCTGGTTCCATATAAATTTTAGAATTATTTGTTCCATTTCTTTGAAAAAGATGGATGGTACTTTGATAGGAATTGCATTAAATGTGTAGATTGCTTTAGGTAGCATAGACATTTTCACCATATTTATTCTTCCAATCCAGGAGCATGGAACATTTTTCCATTTCTTTGTGTCTTCCTCCATTTCTTTCATGAATACTTTATAGTTTTCTGAGTATAGATTCTTAGCCTCTTTGGTTAGGTTTATTCCTAGGTATCTTATGGTTTTGGGTGCAATTGTAAATGGGATGGACTCCTTAATTTCTCTTTCTTCTGTCTTGTTGTTGGTGTAGAGAAATGCAACTGATTTCTGTGCATTGAATTTATATCCTGACACTTAACTGAATTCCTGTACAAGTTCTAGCAGTTTTGGAGTGGAGTCTTTTGGGTTTTCCACATAAAGTATCATATCATCTGCAAAGAGTGATAGTTTGACTTCTTCTTTGCTGATTTGGATGCCTTTAATTTCCTTTTGTTGTCTTATTGCTGAGGCTAGGACTTCTAGTACTATGTTGAATAGCAGTGGTGATAATGGTCATCCCTGCCGTGTTCTTGACCTTAGCGGAAAAGCTTTCAGTTTTTCTCCATTGAGAATGATATTTGCGGTGGGTTTTTCATAGATGGCTTTGATGATATTGAGGTATGTGCCCTCTATCCCTATACTTTGAAGAGTTTTGATCAGGAAGGGATGCTGTACTTTGTCAAATGCTTTTTCAGCATCTATTGAGAGTATCATATGGTTCTTGTTCATTCTTTTATTGATGTGTTGTATCACATTGACTGATTTGCAGATGCTGAACCAACCTTGCAGCCCTGGAATAAATCCACTTGGTCGTGGTGAATAATCCTTTTAATGTACTGTTGAATCCTATTGGCTAGTATGTTGGTGAGTATTTTCGCATCTGTGTTCATCAAGGATATTGTTCTATAGTTCTCTTTTGTGATGGGATCCTTGTCTGGTTTAGGGATCAAGGTGATGCTGGCCTCATAAAATGAGTTTGGAAGTTTTCCTTTCATTTCTATTTTTTGGAACAGTTTCAGGAGAATAGGAATTAGTTCTTTAAATGTTTGGTATAATTCCCCTGGAAAGCCGTTTGGCCCTGGGCTTTTGTTTGTTTGGAGATTTTTTAATGACTGTTTCAATCTCCTTACTGGTTATGGGTCTGTTCAGGCTTTCTATTTTTTCCTGGTTCAATTGTGGTAGTTTATATGTGTCTAGGAATGCATCCATTTCTTCCAGATTGTCAAATTTGTTGGTGTAGAGTTGCTCATAGTATGTTCTTATATAGTTTGTATTTCTTTGGTGTTAGTTGTGATCTCTCCTCTTTCATTCATGATTTTATTTATTTGGGTCCTTTCTCTTTTCTTTTTGATAAGTCTGGCCAGGGGTTTATCAATCTTATTAACTCTTTCAAAGAACAAGCTCCTAGTTTCATTGATTTGTTCTATTGCTTTTTTTTTGTTTTATTTCATTGATTTCTGCTCTGATCTTTATGATTTCTCTTCTCCTGCTGGGCTTAGGGTTTCTTTCTTGTTCTTTCTCCAGCTCCTTTAGGTGTACGGCTAGGTTGTGTACCTGAGACCTTCTTGTTTCTTGAGAAAGGCTTGTACCACTATATGTTTTCCTCTCAGGACTGCCTTTGTTGTGTCCCACAGATTTTGAACCGTTGTATTTTCATTATCATTTGTTTCCATAATTTTTTTCAATTCTTCTTTAATTTCCCAGTTGACCCATTCATTCTTTAGAAGGATGCTGTTTAGTCTCCATGTGTTTGTGTTCTTTCCAAACTTCCTCTTGTGGTTGAGTTCTAGCTTCAGTGCATTGTGGTCTGAAAATATGCAGGGAATGATCCCAATCTTTTGATACCGATTGAGTCCTGATTTAGGACCGAGGATGTGATCTATTCTGGAGAATGTTACATGTGCACTGGAGAAGTATGTGTGTTCTGTTGCTTTGAGTGAAATGTTCTGCATATATCTGTGATGTCCATCTGGTCCAGTATGTCATTTAAGGCCTTTATTTCCTTGCTGCTCTTTTGCTTGGATAATCTGTCCATTTCAGTGAGGGAAGTGTTAAAGTTCCCTACTATTATTGTATTATTGTGGATGTGTTTCTTTGATTTTGTTATTAATTGGTTTATATAGTTGGCTACTCCCACATTGGGGGCATATATATTTAAAATTTTTAGATTTCTTGTTGGACAGACCCTTTGAGTATGATATAATGTCCTTCCTCATCTCTTATTATAGTCTTTGGCTTAAAATCTAATTGATCTGATATAAGGATTGCCACTCCTGCTTTCTTCTGATGTCCATTAGCATGGTAAATTCTTTTCCACCCCCTCACTTTAAATCTGGAGGTGTCTTCGGGCTTAAAATGAGTTTCTTGGAGGCAACGTATAGATGGGTTTTGTTTTTTTATCCATTCTGATAGCCTGTGTCTTTTGACAGGGGCATTTAGCCCTTTAACATCCAGGGCAACTATTGAGAGATATGAATTTAGTGCCATTGTATTGCCTGTAAGGTGACTGTTACTGTATATTGTCTCTGTTCCTTAGTGATCTACCACTTGTAGCCTCTCTCTTTGCTTAGAGGATCCCTTTCAATATTTCCTATTGAGCTGGTTTGATGTTTGCAAATTCTTTCAGTTGTTGTTTGTCCTGGAAGCTTTTAATCTCTCCTTCTATTTTCAATGATAGCCTAGCTGGATATAGTATTCTTGGCTGCATGTTTTTCTCGTTTAGTGCTCTGAAAATATCATGCCACCTCTTTCTCGCCTGCCAGGTCTCTGTGGATAAGTCAGCTGCCAATCTAATACTTTTTCCATTGTATGTTGCAGACTTCTTTTCCCGGGCTGCTTTCAGGATTTTCTCTTTGTCACTGAGACTTGTAAATTTTACTATTAGGTGACAGGGTGTGAGCCTATTCTTATTGATTTTGAGGGGCATTCTCTGAACCTCCTGAATTTTGATGCTCGTTCCCTTTGCCATATTGGGAAATTCTCCCCAATAATTATCTCCAGTATACCTTCTGCTCCCCTCTCTCTTTCTTCTTCTTCTGGAATCCCAGTTATTCTAATGTTGTTTCATCTTAGGGTGTCACTTATCTCTTGAATTCTCCCCTCGTGGTCCAGTAGCTGTTTGTCCCTCTTTTGCTCAGCTTCTTTATTCTCTGTCATTTGGTCTTCTATATCACTAATTCTTTCTTCTGCCTCATTTATCCTAGCAGTGAGAGCCTCCATTTTTTTGATTGCACCTCATTAATAGCTTTTTATTTCAACTTGGTTAGATTTTAGTTCTTTTATTTCTCCAGAAAGGGCTTTTATATCTCTCGAGAGGGTTTCTCTAATATCTTCCATGCCATTTTCGATCCCGGCTAGAACCTTGAGCATTGTCATTCTGAACTCTAGGTCCGACATATTACCAATGTCTGTATTGATTAGGTCCCTAGCCTTCGGTACTGCCTCTTGTTCTTTTTTTTTGTTGTTGAATTTTTCCGTCTTGTCATTTTGTCCAGATAAGATATATGAAGGAGCAATTAAAATACTAAAGGTTGGCAATAACCCCAGGAAAATATGCTTTATCCAAATCAGAAGAGATCCCAAATCATGAGGGGGAGAAAGGGGATAAAAAGAGTTTCAAAAAGAAAGAAAGAAAAAAAAAAAGAATTAAAAAAAAATATAACAAATAAAGAAAAATATAAAAAAGAAAAAAATATATATTAGATAAACTAGTTAAAAAACCTTTAAAAAAGAAAAGGGTAAAAGTTAAAAAAAATTTTAGCAGAAGAAGAGAAAAAATGAAAAGGAAAAAAATTAAATTAACTGCAAGACTAAAAATATCACAGGGAGAAAGCCATGAGTTCCGTGCTTTGCTTTCTCCTCCTCTGGAATTCTGCTGCTCTTCTTGGTATTGAAACCGCTCTCCTTGTTAGGTGAACTTGGTCTTGGCTGGATTTCTTGTTGATCTTCTGGGGGAGGGGACTGTTGTAGTGATTCTCAAGTGTCTTTGCCCCAGGCGGAATTCCACCGCCCTTACCAGGTGCCGGGCTGAGTAATCTGCTCGGGTTTGCCTTCAGATTTGTTCTTTGAGTGCTTTCCGTAGATTTCCGGAGGCCGGGAATACAAATTGCGGCCTCCTGGTCTCTGGACCGGAGGAGCGAGAGCCCGGGGCCCCACTCCTCAGTGGGCCTTCAGATCACAGTGTCCAGTTACTCCCATCTGCCTGACCTCCGGCCGCACTCCGAGCTCACGGAGCCTGCGACCGGTTCAAGGTAACACGGAGCTGTGAGCTTACTGTCGGCTCTGTCTCTGTAGCTGGCTTTCCTGTTCCAGTACCTGCAAGCTCTGCGACACTCAGACACCCCTGATCCTTCTGTGACCCTGCGGGACCTGCGGCCACGCTGACCCCGCTTGGCCTTTGCCCCGATTTAACCTCTGGAGCAATGTCCCTCAGCGGAACAGACTTTTAAAAGTACTGATTTTGTGCTCCGTTGCTCCGCCACTTGCCGGGAGCCGGCCCCTCCCCCCAGGGTCTATCTTCCCGTCGCTTTGGATTCACTTCTCCGCCAGTCCTACCTTTCAGAAAATGGTTGTTTTTCTGTTTCCAGAATTCTTCTCTTCTTCTCTTCGATCTGCCGATGGATTTGCAGGTGTTTGCAATCTTTAAATAAGCTATCTAGCTGATCTCCTGCTAGCTGAAGTAGTCTCAGACTGCTACTTCTCTGCCATCTTGACTCCTCCCCCTGACTTTTTATAGTTATTTGGACAATATCATCTCTAGTTACATTGATTTGATTATAATACTGGGAAAATTTTCTAACAATATGGTGAACATTTCCATGTGTTAGTCACTAACATTTTAATTTGGTAAGTTGGTTTTAGCAATAAAATTATATTATATCACAATGGTGCTCCCTAGTTTATTGAGTACTCTTAGAGAACTAAGCATTTTTCCTATCTTGCCAATAATAATCGTAGCAAAAATCATAATAATTATAATAGCTATGGTAGTTATAAATTTATATAGTAGATACTATAATTTATATAGTAGATATAAATTTATTATAATTTAATAAATTATGTATATGCATCAGGCAGTGTGTTGAACCCTCACATGCATTATTTAATTAAAAACTGATGACGATATTTACAAAGAAGTTACAAGATTTAAAAAATATTAAAGAGGACACTTTAGGTGATATAGACAAACCTTATTTAACCTTTCATGAAGTGGATGGTGTCCTTTTGGAGAACTGAAAAAGGTGTGGAAGGCAAGAAGCTTTTATAAGATAACTTAAGAAAAAAACAAGGAAGAAGCAAATAGAAAATATCTAATTTTCTGGGGTTACACAGTCAACGTTGTTTGAGGTGAGAAGACCCAAAGTTGGCTGACTGAATATACTTCTTTTCTGGTCAACAGAAGCATTTATAGCAACATAAAAGTTGTTTTACTTTGCTGATGTGCACCCCATCAGGAATGGCTCCACCTTGGAGAAAATTATCTCAGCAGCTCCTTCCCTTTGATCATGAGTTCTGATAAAAAATATCAAGCATGACTCTCAGTATCTCTGCCTCTTTGGTATCAGTGCAGTATTCATAAGAGATGATGTCACACTCCTACCCTTTGTACATTCTTCTCTTCTCTTTTTTCATTCCAGAGAAAAACCATGTGGTGGCTAGTCAATGGCTGCCCACCTGCATTTAAAACTTTGGAAGAATGAAATGTATTATTAGGATAGTAAGAATTATTACTAACAAGAGAATATCCATGATTTGGAGACTACTTCTTAATCAGGGTTCCCATGACTGCAAGAAGCTAGAATCAATAAATCAAAAAATGATCCCAATTTTGGGGAACCTTTAAATTAGTTGGCCTTTTATGTAGTTCATGTATTGTGCCTCCACTTCTCCAGAAGTGTTTATCCAGTGAGCTAGTTCCAGGGAAACTGAGGTAGTGGAAATCTAGCAGAAGTTTGTGATAAGCAGAAAGAAATACAGGATCACCAGCATCTCAGTAAATCCAGTAGCAGGTTGGATGTTGGGTTATTCTCCTTTGCAATGGACTGAGATATGTGAACAGTGGCATTATTTTTCCAAGCCAGGATAAAAAAAAAAAAAGTGGGGAAAAAATCATAAAGACTTTCATGACATAAGAATTAGAAAAAGGATGATCAGAGACAAAAGGAACAACAACAAAAAAGAAACATTCTTGATCCTCTTGGTTTGATGTCTTTTTTTTTTTTAAGTTGTATTTATTTACTTTAGAGGGAGAGTGAGAGAGAGAGAGGACAAAGGGAGAGAGTGAGTGGGAGTAGCAGAGAGAAAGACAGAGAGAATTTCAAGCAGACTCTCCTCCAACTGTGAACCCCAACACAGGGCTCATCTCACCTCAAGATCTCAACCTGAGCTGAAACCAAGAGTCCCACACTTAACTGACGGTGCCATAGTGGTGCTCGCCTTAGTTTGATGTCTTGAGAGAAAACAGTCTATTTTGATGTCAGGTACTTCTCTTCTAGTCAAGTTGATTTGAGGCCCTTATAATTTGCATAGGACAAGATGTCAGGTTGACCTTTTTTTCAGTTGCAAAATGTATAACCCAGATTCAATACCTTGGTACTTGGTAATGTCCATTTTCTATTAATCTCACTTTTGTACAAGCATTGGAGTAAAATTACTATAAATGACAAAACACCTCAAAATTTCCATAGTTAAGGATTTGATGATTGTTAATTATAATGGAATTGACAAGGAAATTTGGTTATTTCTGTTATATACAATATTTTTAATAATAACTGAAATTATGAATGATAACTTTATATCAGGACATATCAGATTTCCAAGAATTATACATAATTTCTACAACACTCATATGAATAGCATTTATCTACATAACTATAATCTAAAGTATCATAGCTTCATTTTTAATGTGATAATGCTTCTATGTAATTTAAGATATCAAATAAACCTAATAATTTTAACATCTTACTGAATAAGAGTCAATTCCTTTGAGATTTTCCAGGGACCCTCTGGGAAATCTCAACATTAGTCTGAGGCTTAAAAGCCCTTACATAAAATGTAATTTTTGTTAAATTTGCAAAAAAATATATCCATTAACCAATGTAACAGTTAAAGACACTTAAAGAAAATACAGAAAGTTATGGCATTGTAAAAACCTTAGCAATTATAGTACTAAGAACACTAGGTTTTCTGAAGTAGTCAAAGACCTGATAAATACTGTGTGAAAGACAGTAATTATTTTGGTGAGAAATAAAGTCTTTGTTTTCTACCTATTTCTAAGTATAAGAAAGATGACTTAAAAGGTAAAGGAAAAACTTTGTTTGCAATTTCTTATTAAGAAAAGACCAATAATCTAAGAAAACCCTGTCCTTTTAACAAAGAGAAAACCTAATTCTAACTTTGCACCAATGTATTTTTGATATTAAAATTCACTTAATTAATCCATTCCAATCTTTGCCAACATGGTCATATATAAAATTCCTTTCCCAAGATTTCTTTTCCAGAAACCTTCTACAATGTTTATGTCCATCCAGGTATTGTCCTAAGCACTCCCAATATCCCATCCCCGATCCTCCATGCACACACACCTTTCTCATTCTGGATCAGTTGTTTTACTTTAAGGCAAAATTACTCTATTTTTTCCATACCAATAGCATATCTCTCTACTTTATCCCTTTTCTTACCAAAAATACATCTTAGTTTCCTTGCATTGAGATGTCCCCCTTATAATTTTCAGTAATTTTAATTATGTATATAATTAGATTCTTTTTTTTAAAAGATTTATTTATTTATTTTAGCTACAGAGAGACAGTGTGTTGATAGGAGGGACAGGAGGAGAAGGATAGAGAGTCTCATGCAGACTCCAGGGAGAGCGCGGAACCTGACCTGGGGCTCAGTCTCATCAACCTGAGATCATTACCTGAGCCTGAGGTCTTGATTGACTGTATCTCCCTGGTGTCCCTAATTAGAATTCTTAAACCTTGAATCCTTATATACACATAAGTGCGTGTGTGTTTGTCTGTATAGTTCCCACAAACATCTTGATGTCTCAGAAACTCTCTTTATATATACATAAGAAACTTATATATATAAAGCTTTTTTGAATTAGGAGAGCTGTACACTAGGAAGTAGAGGTCAGATCAGTGGAAGGCTTGACTATGCATCTCATTGTCTTATAAGCCATTAGCACTCAGCTTTGGATCCCATCCTCCTCATCAAAAACTATTTTGAAATTGATTGCAGAAGATAATTTAGGTATAAAAGAGAGCTTTATTTAATACTTTATGAGTGGACAATCTCCTTCCAGAGAACTCTGAAATAAAAGAAAAGCAAAACGCTTTTATAAAATAAAGAATCAAGAACAGGGAAGATAGAAATAGCGAACATATGATTGGCTGAGGCTTAGAAGACCCAGAGCTGGCTTGGGCTTTGGGGATTGGCTGACTGCATTGACTGCTTTTCTGATAGAGTAAAACATTTACAGAGGCATGCAAATTAGTCAAGTTTTGGTTTGCTGGTGTGGCACATTATGCCAAAGTGGCTCATCTTGAGCTGAGAACATTCAACGCCGTGCATTCAAATGGTAAAAGAACTGTGCAAGAAGCCCCTGAGGTGGAAAGTGTTACCGGAGGAATTCAAACCCAGGTCTACCTATAAACACTCCAAACATCTTGCAGTTTCATAAAGTCAACCTTCAGAGACATGCTGGTTTTAAAAAGCTTTAAACAATTTTCATATGAGTAAATGTATGATTTTATAATTATGAGAGATTTGACTTTGGCAGTTCTACTTATACAACTCAGATACAAATAAATTTGCAACAAAAGCAGTAACAAATTATCAATGTCATTGCTCTAGCCAGGTAAATTGGAGGTAGAAAAATAGAGGTTATCATTTCTCTGCGATGTTTCTACTTGCCCAAAGAATTCACACTGCATTTTTGTTGTTGTTGTTAAAAAAGAAGAGAGCACATATCACCACATTTAGATATGCCACTTGCTGACGTCATTTTACATAATTAATTGCCACTACTCCTCTGTTCTAAGCCAATTGAAGGAAAAAGCTATTTCTTTAATTCTGGCATATGGAACACTTGTTAAATTAACATTTTCTCTATGCATTGATCCAAAATGAAAGATTTAATTATCTTTGCTTTTTCCCTAGATTTATGTGTTCTTCTTCTGCAGTAGGTGGTCTATTGAACTTAACGTTTGAATTGGAAAATGATAAATTGCTTTGGAAAGTCTTTTTAATTACAAATTATATTATGTAACCCAAGAGAGAAAATAAAGCATTTCAATATTATTAATATATTATAGGATTCATTTTAACATATAATTTCTTAATATGTCAACTAAAGAATTGGTCATTCAGTCACAGAACTAATTGATAAACTATTATTTCAAAACTGCTACTGGAGAAGAGATTCTTAGATTGAAATATTAGTTTTGCTTTTTCTTTCTGAGGGAAAATATTCCTGAAGAAAACATCTGGTAAATGTTTTAGGAGGACAAATCAGGGGCCAGTCAGTGAAATGATCAAAAGGCAACTTACAGATCTTTAATGTTCTAGGTAAAGGAAAAAAATAGCAGAAATCTTCCCCATAAACTCTTTTACAACCCTATGAAATGCTTTAATTTTACTTTAATCAATATTCTCTCGAGTATTTGCTTTTATAAAGTGCAACAATATTTATTCAACTTCCTTTACTAATACTGTATGATAATGGTGGCCTAGAGTGATTGCATTCCTGGACCACGTGCTAAATCAGGCAAAAGAGATTAAACTAGTCAAACTAATACACATCACACAATTATTGTTTTTTAAGCCCTGGAAAAATTGGTAGCCCACCTATATAGCATATGGTATGTTTCTAGAATTTGCTATTAAGTATCTTTCCATTCTTTTAACAATGGCCAATGCATGTCAGTTTCATGAACTGTCATTTCTTTTTTGGTTATTTCACCTTTCCAAGTCTAGTTTTCTGAATTTCTTGCTCCTGAGTAGACTTAGGCCTAAACATGATGTGTTAAAATACTTCTCGTATTCTATTTTGAAATGGTCTTACAGACTTGTCTGATATGTTTTCTGATAAAATAGCTGTGTGAAAAGCAGAAGAAGGAGAGTATTCTAACAGAGGTAAAGCAGATAGATCAGACATACAATAGTTGTACTAAAATGGCAGTATATAGTAAATTAATTCAGGACATATTTTCTTTTTCATTATGTTGGGTTTTTTTTTTTTTTGGATTTTTTTTCAATTTATTTATTTGACAGAGAGAGTTCACAAGTAGTCAGAGAGAGAGGAGGAAGCAGGCTCCCTGCCGAGCAGAGAGCCTGATGCGGGGCTCGATCGCAGGAGTCTGAGATCATGACATGAGCCGAAGGCAGAGGCTTAACCCACTGAGCCACCCAGGCGCCCCCATTGTGTTGTTTTTAATATCTACTTACATTAAATCTAGCTGTTTGTTTCCTAAAAAATATGTAATAACCAGACTATTTGTATTTGTGAGATAGAGAAAGAACAATTGAAGGGATCCTTAAATAAATTAAGGATGTCTTTTTACAGGCAATCTCTTGGATGGTTAAATTTACCTCTCTCTCTCTCTCTCTCTCTCTCACACACACACACACACACACACACACACACACACACACACACACAGACACACACACACACTTTCTTCAACTCTTTGGCCAGATTAGAATTAGAGGTTCTAGCCACGGCATTTTTGATGATGATGTACATACACAGTTTAGTGAATTTGGTCGTCTAGTTTTCAAAAATGAAGTTTTTTTGGGCATTCTATTCTTTTGACAGTTATAAAGTAAGTGCACTGACAAAGTGAGCGGCTAGAGAGACTGAGGCTGCTGTTCTTCCAGAGAGGTGTTGTGCCTCTTGGCAGCTTCAAGAGCTGAAATCAGTTACTCATTTTCCAAAGAGTATTAGATCACATAATATCTGGACTCTGACATTCACTCAGGTTGAAAATTGGCTGTTAATGTAACTGTTGACTTTGATCTTCAAGTATCACTATTCTTTTCAGTCTTGGCTATATCAAATCACCTTACTACATGTAAATATTTTCTACATGCTGGTGGAAGCAACACTGAAGAAATTATAGTGAATGGAATAAAATGTATAATAAATGCTCATAGACTAGTCCCAGTAGAGGATTTATACTTTTAGTATTCTTCTCTAAAGCAGTGGTTCTGAAGCCTTTTAAAGATGTGATTACTTTGAGAATATTAAAGTTATAGAACAGGACTGTCCAATAAAAATATACTGAGTCACATATTAATACTAAATATTCTAGCATCCACATTAAAAATTTAAAAGAAGTATAAAATTAAATTTAATAGTATAATACATAATATACATATGTGTATTTAAATATGCACACATTAATTATATTGATTAATAATTAATGATACATTAGTATATTAATAATAATGAAAATAATGACAATAATAATATAATAAAAATAATAATATAATAAAATAAACTTTACATTTATAAATGCATATTTAAATACATGCATATTTATATTATATATTTTATATATACATATGTGTATATGCATATAAAGCAATACCATCTCAAAATGTAATCTAACAATAATTTAGGAGATATTTCATGTTTTCATACTAATTTTTCAAAGTCGATATGTATTTTACAAGAAAAGTACATCTCAATACAGGAATTTCATCTTCATTGAATATATTTGATTTGTGTCTGCATTTCATAAAATTTAGAAAAAAAATATTCACATACACAAGTAGTTGCAAAAATACTTCTGTGTTTTCCAATAATTTAATTGAGAAACAAAAAATAATTTTCCTTTAATATTTGTATCCACATTGACAAGAGGTCACCTTATTTTAAAAATTGATTTCACTTTAAAGCAAAAGCACATTACTTTCAAAGCTACATCTGTCCAAATTTAAGTAAATTCACTAACTCTTGTTTTAATTATTATGGAATTCAAAGGATCATTGTATACATTGAAAAGCAACTCTCATTTTTTTTAATTATATATTTATTTGAGAGAGAGATATCACAAGTAGGCAGAGAGGCAGGCAGCGAGAGAGAGAGAGAGGAGGAAGACCCCCTGCCGAGCAGAGAGCCAGATGCGGGACTCGATCCCAGGACCCCAAGATCATGACCTGAACAGAAGGCAGAGGCCTAACCCACTGAGCCACCCAGGCACCTGCAACTCTAATTTTTAATATCAATAAAGTTCTTCAATTTTTTTTCTTATAAATTTTGTAGTTAATTTGCATATACAATCAATTATAAGTAAAATTTCTGGGTGTTGATCCACATAGAAAAATTCAAAAAACAAAACAGTATTATTGATTTGTATTGTTAAGTTTCCACTTCAACATGTTATTTTTTCTGCCTAAATAAGGCAAAAATAAACTTTCCTTTTCTTAGAGATTCAATTTTACCTCACTCATGGCATGATAGTGGTGAGGAAATTATTGAATGTTCTGGCACGCACCTCTTTTGTTTCAAGAAAATCTAGAATTGGAGCTAATATTACAATAAATACATGAAAAACTGGGAATTCAAAATGATAATTACAAGAAAAGAACCATTTAAGATTATTAAAATAATCTATTTTGTTCAGCAGTTCCATAAACTGACAATGTTTCATAGCATCTGCATACATATAAATAATGATATCCATGACACCCATCATAGAATGTCCTTAAGAAAACTGTGAAGAGGGGTGCCTGGGATGCTCCGTCAGTTAAGCATCTGCTTTTAGTTCAAGTCATGATCCCAGGGTACTGGGATCCAGCGCCAAATCAGGCTCTCTGCTTAGTGGGGAGTCTGTTTTTCACTCTCCCTTTCTCTCTCCAGTTCTCCCTGCTTGTTTCCTCTCTCTCTCAAGCAGATAAATAAATAAAACTTAAAAAAAAAAAACCATGAAAAATATTTTCAGCATGTATTCTACAGTGTAAAAAAGCAAAAGGGATTATCAGTTTTTTGTTTTAAAAGTCCAGTACATCCAGATCTTTCAGATAACATTACTGGAGCAGCATCCACCATGATGAAAACTACTTTTTCGTATCTAGCTGAATTCTCCATCAACCAATATAAAAATTGAACAAATATATATCTTAAAAATGTGATGTCTTGGGCAAAAAATTGACATTATTTCTTTGTACATCTGGAATCTTTTGGGGACAAATGCATCAAAACAGCAAATCTTGGGGCACCTGGGTGGCTTAGTGGGTTCAGCCACTGCCTTAGGCTCTGGTCATGATCTCAGAGTCCTGGGATCGAGCCCCGCATCGGGCTCTCTGCTCGGCAGGGAGCCTGCTTCCTCCTCTCTCTGTGCCTACCTCTCTGCCTGCTTGTCATCTCTCTCTGTAAAATAAATAAATAAAATCTTTAAAAAAAATTATTTGTTTGTGAATCACCAGGTTTACACACTTCACAGCACTCACCAAAGCACATACCCTCCCCAATGTCCATAATCCCACCCCCTTCTCCCAACCCCCCGTACCCCTGGGGATAAAAATATATGTTTATAAAAAATAAAAAATTAAAAAAAATTATTTGTAACCTTTAAAATTTTAAATCAGTTGATCTTTGATACTGTTAGAAAGGCCTGGAATTCTATGGAAATTTGCTTTATGACTTAAAGAATTGTTACTTCTTGAAAATTAATATTTTTAGAGTTTTTTTTCTTATATTCCTCTAACATTTTAAAATTTCTATCCTAAATGGATATAATTCATTTTTTAAAATCAGCACTTCATGTAGTAATTGTTTTCTTTTTTGAGCAATAATTTAAGCAATTTTACATCTTGCAAAATACAGCTCAGAGATTTTTAAAAAGTAATTTTAAAATGTTTTGGACATTGAATTCTGATTTTAAGAAACAAATTTCATTAATTATTCTTTTGATTTGAGAAAAAAAATTATCAAATGCATTATATAACTGTTGAAGATATCTCTTAATATACCCCACTTCTTTATCTTTGTTTTTTAAACAAAAGTCAGGATACTCTTTTGTTTTGGTCTACTGCAGCAAGTTGCATTTTATTATCATAAAATTTATACCTTCTTCCAATGTCTTTTCTTTACTGTTCTAGTCATCATTCTAGTTTCTGAATTCCTTCTGTATCGTGTCTTTTTTTTTTTTTAATTTTACTTATTTATTTGACAGAGAAAGATCACAAGTAGGCAGAGGCAGGCAGAGAGAGAGGAGGAAGCAGGCTCCCTGCTGAACAGAGAGCCCAATGTGGGGCTCAATCCTAGAACCCTGAGATCATGACCTGAGCCGAAGGCAGAGGCTTTAACCCACTGAGCCACCCAAGCATCCCTTATACTTTGTTTCAGTTTAAATTTTTTTCTTCCAAAAAATATTTTCTTATATTTTAAACTAGAAAAATCAGTTTATCACATAATTAAAATAATGTTTCAATTTAATTATCAATCATAATTTACATAGACTTCACTGCAAATTATTCAGAATTCTGGAATATCCTAGAAAACACATTATTGGGGCTTCTGGGAGGCTCAGGTCATGATCCTAGGGTCCTGGGATCGAGCCCAAAAGCACAACACTAAAGTGTGATGCAATGGACACAATGAAATGTAACCCCACTGAAACAAATTTTTTCTCAATGGAAAAAAGTATTTCACACTTACTCAATGTTTAGTATGTTAAGTAAATTAAAATTAAATTAAAGGGCACCTGGGTGGCTCAGTTGGTTAAGCGACTGCCTTTGGCTCAGGACATGATCCTGGAGTCCCAGAATCAAATCCCACATTGGTCTCCCTCCTCGGCAGGGAGTCTGCTTCTCCCACTGACTTCTCTCCTCTCATTCTCTCTCTCTCTCAAATAAATAAATAATATCTTTTAAAAAAATAAAAAAAATAAATTAAATTTAAAAATTTTGTTTTTTGTCACACTTTTCATATTTTAAGTGTTCAAAAAAATATGTGCCCAGGAGACAACTTTTATTGTATGTAGCTACAGATTTTTTTCACAGAATTATGTAATACATGCAACATGTGATGAATTAAATCTTTGGGATGGAAGGATAATTAAAAAGTACAGGTTGAGATTGCAAAGCTATCTCACTATTCAGGGCCACCACTTTTCTAAAGATTAGTATGATACCTTGTCCATCTTTCTCAGTACTGCTTCTTTCATTTTTTAGAAGATTTTTTAAAAATTTTATTATTCTGAGAGAAAGAGAGAAAGCAGAGTGAGGGGTAGGGACAGAGGGAGATAGAAAAGCATACTCCCTGCTGAGCAGGGAGCCTGATGCAGGGATCAATGCCAGGACCCCAGACTCATGACCTGAGCTGGGGGCAGATGTTTAAACTACTGAGCCACTCAGGCACTATTTCTTTTATAATTCTTTAGTTTGAAATAGAATTGACCACAGAACAAAATAGGTGGGGAAGAGTGCGATATTAAAGTCTCTAAATTTGTTTTTATTTATTTATAAAGATTTTATTTATTTATTTGACAGACAGAGATCACAAGTAGGCAGAGAGGCAGAGGCAGGCAGAGAGTGAGAGGGAGAAGCAGGCTCCCTGCTGAGCAGGGAGCCCAATGTGGGGCTTGATCTCAGGACCCTGGGATCATGATCTGAGCTGAAGGCAGAGGCTTTAACCCACTTAGCCACCCGGGTGCCCCTAAATTTGTTTTTATATTAGAAATTTCATTTAAAAACTTCAAGATCCAAGATTAAAAAATAATAATAATAAATTCCAGTGCCTTTATTATGAAGTAGAATCCTATACACAATTTGTTGATTTTTTTATATGAAAGGAAGTTAAATGTTATCAAATGTTTTTCCTGCATCTATTGAGATGATATGCTTTTTATCCTTCATTCTTTTAATGTGATATAAAACAATTACGGTTCTGCATATTTTGAACCATCCTTGCATCTCAGGGCTAAATTCCACTTGACCATTGTGTATGACACTTTTAATGTGACATTGAGTTTGATTTGCTAGTATTTTCTTGAAAAGCTATGTATAATACATCAACATTTTTCACAGAGCTGAAACAAATAATTATAAAATTTGTATAGAATCAGAAAAGACCCCAAACAGCCAGAGGAAAGTTAAAAAAGAAAACCAAAACTGTTGGCATCACACTTTGAGACTTTAAGCTCTATTACAAAGTTGTAACCATCAAGACAGTATGGTACTGGTACCATAAAACAGACACATAGATCAGTGGAACAGAATAGAGAGCCCAGAAATAGACCCTAACTCTATGGTCAACTAATCTTCCACAAAGCAGGAAAGAATATCCATCGGAAAAAGACAGTCTCTTCAACAAACGGTGCTGGGAAAATTGGACAGCCACATGTAGAAGAATGAAACTGGATCATTTTCTTGCATGATACAAAAAATAAACTCAAAATGGATAAAAGACATAAATGTGAGAAAGGAATCCATCAAAAATTCAAGAGGAGAACGCAGACAGTAACCTCTTCAACCTCGGATGCAGCAGCTTCTTGTTAGACATGTCTCCAAAGACAAGAAAAACAAAAGCAAAAATGAACTACTGGGACTTCATTAAGATAAAGAGCTTGGGCAAAACAAAGGAAACAGTTGACAAAACAAAAAGACAACCTATAAAATGAGAGAAGATATTTGCAAACTACATATCAGATAAAGGGTTAGTACCCAAGATCTATAAAGAACATATCCAATTCAACACCTAAGAAACAAACAGACCAGTCAATAACTGTTCATGTCCAATAACATGAACAGTTATTTCTCCAAAAAAGACTCACAGATAGCCAACAAACACATGAAAAAAATGTTCAACATCACTTGGCATCAGAGAAATACAAATCAAAGTCACAGTGAGATACCACCTCACATCAGTCAGAATGGCTAAAATTAACAAGTCAGGAAATAATAAATGTTGGTGAGGTTGAGAAGAGAAACCCTCTTATGCTGTGGTGGGAAGGCAAGCTGGTACTGCCACTCTGGAAAACAGTGTGGAGGTTCCTCAGAAAGTTGAAAATAGAACTAACCTATAACCCAGCAATTTCACTACTAGGTATTTATCTAAAGGCTACAAACATAGTGATCCAAAGGGGCACTTGCATTCCAATGTTTATAGCAACAATGTCCACAATAACCAAACTATGGAAAGAGTTCAGATGTCCATCAACAGATGACTGGATAGAGAAGATGTGGAGAATACACACACACACACACACACACACACACACACACATAACACACACACACATACATGCAGTGGAGTATTACTCAGCCATCAGAAAATGAAATCTTGCCATTTGTAACAATGTGGATGGAACTAGAGGGTATTATGCTAAGAAAAATAAGTTAATCAGATAAAGACCATTGTTGTATGGTCTCACTCATATATAGAATTTAGGAAACAAAACAGAGAATCATAGGGGAAGGGAGGAAAGAATAAAATAAGACAAAATCAGAGAAGCAGACAAACCATAAGAGACTCTTAACTATGGGAAACAAACTAAAAGTTGCTGGAGGGAAGATAGGTAGGGGATGGGGTAACTGGGTGATAGGAATTGAAGAGGGCATGTGATGTAGTGAGCACTGGGTGTTATATGTAACTGATGAATCACTAAACTCTACCTCTGAAACTAATAATACCTCCAAATCAGGAAAAAAAAAATCTTGTTAAAATGTTAACTAACAAATATCAAAACACTACATTGGGGGCACCTGGGTGGCTCAGTGGGTTAAGCCTCTGCCCTCAGCTCAGGCCATGATCTCAGGGTCCTGGTATTGAGCCCCACATCAGGTTCTCTGGTCAGCAGGGAGCCTGCTTCCCCTCTCTCTGCCTGCTGCTCTTCATACTTGTGATCTCTCTCTCTCTCTCTGTGTCAAATAAATAAATAGAATAAAAAAAACATTACATTGGACATCTGGAACTAATAAAATGTTATATGTTGGGTGCTTGGGTTGTACAATTGGTTAAGCATCTGACTCTTGGTTTTGACTCAGGTCATGATCTCAGGGTCTTGGGATTAAACCCCACCTTGTCTCTGTGCTGGGCACAGAGTCTACTTAGGATTCTTTCTCCCTCTCCCATTGCCCCTCCCAGTTTGTCTCTCTCTCTCTCTCTCTCTCTTTTTTTAAATAAATAAATAAATCTTTTAAAAATGTTATATGTCAAAAAATTTTATATGCCAATTTTACCTCAATAAAAAACAGAAAAAAAGGAGAAAGGAATAAATAAACCTGCCTCTGTTTGCAAATATAGAAAACATAAAGACTCCACCAAAGAACTGTTAGCACTAACAAATTATTTCACCAAAGTTTCAAAGCACAAAAGTAACATCCAAACATCAGTTGCTTTTCTATACACAAACAGCAAGTTATCTGAAAAAGAAATAAAGAAAACTCTCATTTCAATAGAATTGAAGTCAATTAAATACCTAGGAATAAATATAATCAAGCAGGTAAAAGATCTGTACACTGAAAGTTTTTGAGATGTTGAGGAAAGAAATTGAAGAAGACACAAATAAATGGAAAGATAAGCTCATTCATGGATTTGAGCAATACTGTTAAAATGTTCACATTTCCCAAAGTCCTCTAAAGATCCAGTGCAATTCCTATTAAAACCCAATGGCATTTTTTCACAGAAATAAAAAGAAACATCTAGATTTCGTATTGAAAAGAAAAGACCCAAAATAGCCAAAACAATCTTGAGAAAGAAAAACAAAGCTGGAGACATCATAACTCCTGATATTAAACTATATTTCAAAGTTATAGTAATCAAAGTAATATGGTACTGGCATAAAATAAGACACATAATTCTACGTATCTATGAATGGAGAGCCCAGAAATAAATCTAAGTATATGTGGCCAATTAATCTTTGACCAGGGATCTAATATTTTTATTTGATAATGTTAATAAATATTAATATAATTAAATATTTCAATAATACAGATATATGTATGGATAATTAGTATTTATTAAGATTAACACATCTCATATATACACATGGTCCCTGACTTAACAATGGTCTACCTTACAATTTTTGATGCTGGGGAGCGGTAGTAAGTCACAGCTCCAATCAGCCATGCAATCACACAGGTAAACAACCATATGCTTAAAACAATTTCACCCACAAAAAACATTTTTCACTTCATTTTCATAAAAATACTATTTTTCATTTCCAGTACAGTATTCAAAGAATTATATGAGATGTTCAATACTTTATTATAAAACAGTCTTTGTGTTAGATAATTTTGTCCAAATGTAAGTGAGCTGAGCATGTTTAAGTAAGCTAGACTAAGCTATAATGTTCAATAGGTATAAGGAATGCCTTTCTCTTCTTTTTTTTTTTTAAGATTTTTTTTATGTGACAGAGAGAGAGAGCACAAGTAGGTGGAGCAGGCAGAGGGAGAAGCAGGTTCCCCACCAACCAGAGAGCTCAATGTGGGACTCAATCCCAAAGTCCTGGGATCATGACCTGAGCTGGAGGAAGACACTTAACCAACTGAGCCAGCCAGGTGCCCCTGAAATTCATTTTCTTTCTTTCTTTCTTTATTTTTTTCAAGATTTTATTATTTATTTGTTTATTTATTTATTTATTGTCAGAGAGAGAGAGTGAGTACACAAGAAACAGGATGAAATATAATTCTAACTTAAAATATTCTTAATTTATGATGAATTTAATGGGATCTAACACCCTCTTGAGTTGAGAAAGATCTGTATTACAGTATATTTCCTTAAAACATATTGAAAAACACTTCCCTTATATAAATATATATAATTTTTGGTTTAAAGTATGGTAGTTTTTCACTTTTTTCAATATTTTTAACTCTATCATTTATCCTTAAAATTTGCTACACTTTATTTTTCTCAGTGACTGGTTTAATATGTAAAGATTTTGGATGCCTAGCTTCTACCTATTATGTAGCCCATTCTATATAATATGTAGACTTCACTGTGATAATAATAATGTATATGTTGAACCTTTATCTTATTTTGACATTTGTCTTTTTGGGATAATATGAAAAAGAGAGATCGGTCCAACTTACAAAGTTAGCTAATATGAAAGCAAGGCTGCTGGGGGGAGGGGGTTTGGGAGAAAGGGGTGGGATTATGGACATTGGGGAGGGTATGTGCTTTGGTGAGTGCTGTGAAGTGTGTAAACCTGGTGATTCACAGACCTGTACCCCTGGGGATAAAAATATATGTTTATAAAAAATTAAAAATTAAAAAAAAACAGAGTTTAGCGTTGCTCAAAATTAGATCTTGACAGATTTAATATTAACCACAATCTCTTTTTTTCTAAACATGATCTCATCCTTCAGAGGGGCTTGGAACATGATTGTAACCTTATTGATAGTAATAAGCTTGAACACAGTAGTGCTATTTATCTAGCAAAGAGCTAAATGAAATGATGGCTTTGGGAAAGTTTAACTGAAAAAGGTTTCAGTCATAAAAACTAAACAACTAACTTAAAGGAATAAAAGACACAAATAAAAAGGTTGAGGATTAGGTTTCACACACAAAGTGGGAAAAAAAAAAAAAAAGATGATCTTGGTTAAACTGGGTTTCCCAAAGGAAAACAAGAAAGTTTTCTTGTTTTCATGCAAGAAAAGGAAACAAGAAGCTTCCTGCATAACAATGTTGTATTCCAAAAATATACTTACAAACTCAGTTATTTAGAACTAAGTAGCAATTTTCCTGTATTTTATTTCATTAATGGAGTTATAATAGACATGCAAGAAACTGCACATATTTGGAGTATTTTGATAAGTTTTGACATACATGTACACACACACACACGTTATATATGAAGAATTCACCACAATCAAAGTAATAAAACACAACACATATCACATCTATCATCTCTCATTCTTCTGGATTCCTGCTCTATTTTGTTATATTGTGGTAAGAATATTTAATGTGAGATCTACCATCTTATATTTTTTAAGTGCACAATACAATATTGTTAACTATAGATATAATGCTGTGCATCAGATCTCTAAAACTTATTCATCTTGCATTAGCTAAAGTTTCATAGTCATTGAAGGCAAACACCAAATCCCCCTGTCCCAAAAACTTCCATTCTATTATCTGTTTCTATGAGTTCAATTATTTCAAGTACTGCATATAAGTAGAATTTTATGGTAGTTGTCCTGTGACTGGCTTATTTCAATTAGCATAATATTACCCTGGTTTATCTATGTTGCTGCATGTGGAAATATTTCCTTCTTTTTTAAAGGTAAAAATTATATTTCATTGTATGTATATATCACATTTTCTTTATCCACTCATCTGTTGTTGGATGTTTAGTTTAATTCCATACACTATTACAAATAATGGTGCAATAAATATGGGAGTGTAGATATCTTTTTAAGATCCCAATTTCATTAATTGCATCTTTATACAACAATAAGGAACCATATGATTAACAAAATTAAGGAAACAATCCATTTTACAATAGCATCAAAAATAATAAAACACTTAGGAAAAAGCTTAACCAAGAAGATAAAAGACTTGTACACTGAAAATTAGAAAACATTGATAAATGAAGATGGCACAATTAAATGGAAAAACATCTATTTTTATGGATCGGAAGACAATATTATTATAGATGTCCCTACTACCCAAATCAAGCAACAGATTCAATGCAATCATCCTCAAAATACCAATGGCATTCTCTACACAATTAGGAACAAGCAATTCTAAAATTCTAAAATTATAAAAGACCTCAACAAGTTAAAGCCATCTTCAGAAAGAAAAATAAAGCTAAAGACATTGTACTTACTGACTTAAAAAAAATGTATTACAAAGCTATGAAAATTAAAATAGTACAGTACTAACAAGAAAACAGACATATAGACCACTGGAATACTTGCTGTACAGTACTCCTGTCTCACTGAGGGCAAGTCTGACTCACTGCGTCTCACCTCCCTCCATTCTAATTTCCAGTTAGTAGTAAAGGGCATCAGGGCTGGACTTCCAGTTTCAATTGCTGACAAAGTGGTGTGGCTCTCTGCTGCCACCTCACTGAAGTGATGTATAAAAATACAGAAAATAGACTAGAACAGGAATGGTATAACCAGAAATAAATGCATAGGGATGACTAATCTTCAGTAACAGTGTTAAGACACCACAGTGGAAAAAGGACAGCTTTGTCAACAAATGGTGCTAGGAAAACTGTATATCCACCCACAAAAGAACTGAATTGGACCCTTGTCTCACACCATTCATAAAAATCAACTGAAAATAGACTTGAACATAGTACATGAAACTATAAAACTCCTAGAGGGAAACATGGGGAAAGCTTCTTAACATTGGTCTTGATAATGATTTCTTGGATATGACACCAAAACCAGAGGCAACAAAAATAAATACAGACAAGTGGGACTACATCAAACTAGCAAGCTTGTGCACACCAAAGAAAACAAATGACAGAATAAAAAGGCAACCTAGGTAATGAGAGAAAGTATTTGTTAGCCATATATATAAGGGGTTAATATCCAAAATACATAAATGACTCCTACAACCCAATAGAAAAACAAAAACAAACAAACAAACAAAAACCCCCCCAAAAGCAAAATAAACAAATAACTCCAAATAATCTGATTTTAAAAATAGGAAAGAGGCTTGACCTGACATTCCTTCCAAGAATACATACAAATTGCCAACAAGTATATAAAAAGATGTTCAATTTCAATCACTAGGGAGATGTGAATCAAGACTACAGTGAGATATCCACTCACAATTTTTAGTATGCCTATTTCCAAGAAGCAACAAGAGTTCGTGAGAAGTGGGAATCCTTTTATACTATTGGTGGGAATGTGTATTGGCACAGTCATTATGGGAAACAGTACAGAATTTCTTCAGAAAATTAAAAATAGTGGTGTGCTTGGGTGATTTAGTTGGTTAAGCATCAACTCTTCATTTTGTCTCAGGTCATGATCTCAGGGTCAGGATACTGAGTCCCACATGGGGTTCACGCTGGGCATGGAGCCTACTTAAGTTTCCTTTCCTGCCCCTCCCCTCCCTACTCACTCTCTGTCTCCATCTCTCTCTCAAAAAAAAAAAAAAAAAAGAAAAGAAAAGAAAATTAAAAATAGAGCCACCATATGATCTAGCAGTGCCACTTCTGAGTTCTGAGTATGTATCTGAAAGAATTGAAACTAGCACTTCAAAGCATTATCTGCAATTTTTCTTTAGAGGGGATATTATTAATAGAGATCAAGCTGTGCTTTTGAAAAAAATCTTGCCAAAAATTCCTATTATGAATCTTTATACTTATTTTTCCTCAAGAAATCACAAAATGATTTAAATATGGAGAACGAAAGAAAAGTTATTAGAGAGAAAAATGTTTTCTGTATTACTCTTTTTCAATTTCAATGACACTATAATAATCACAAATAAAATAATTAATGTTTTAGTCTAAGAATATGGCAAAAATATTTTTAGTGTATTTATTTTTCTCCTGCACCATTGGGTGATATGTCTATACTTGAATGGTGTGGCAATGTAAATAGTAATGCTATCCTGATCCTGTCTCAGTGTACCCTGTAACATGAAATGAAAGCCATAAAAATATATAAAATATGTGTGTCAAGTCATTGCTTTGAAGTTCAAGACTAATACACATAACAGCAATGAAACAAGAAAAATTTCTGGAAAGCCAATTCTCTGTGTGTGTATGTGTGTGGCAGTATAAGGGACATTTGAAGAAACTTCCCAATGAATAAATTTTCATGAACTCTTTTAGCCAGTAATTAACTTGTCCGCTTGTTGTCAAAAGTCAAATAACCTGTATAGCCTTTTCCACATGTTACACACATTTTGTCAAGAGACTTGAGGAAGAGAAGTATCCACGGTGTCTGGAATGACCTGAGTATAATTTAAGTTGTTTTGTTAAGAAAAGTTATGAAGATACAGAGATTATGCTGCGATTGGTAGAGCAACAGGAATTATTAAGTAAATATTTAGACTGACATGGACTATAAAATTAGTTCATTGAAGTTTTTCATTAAATAGTCATTTTATAAGTGCCACTGTCGACTTAGTGTGTCATTTAGTACTAGAAGTGTTCAGGAAATAAATAATTCCTCTTCTCAAGGTGTTTTGCACAATCAGCAATGGTCTCTCTCTTCTCTTTAGTGAAAAGTGATGCTCATATGAGTTAGCCCATGGCTGTGAGCATAGACAAATTAGCTATAATCCAACATAATTGGGGTAGGGATGTGTTATGGACTGCATTGTGTTCTTGTAAAATGTGTATGTTGAAGCCCTAACCCCCAAATAATTATGGTGAGAGACAAGTCAGGAAGTAATTAAATGAGGTGCCAAGAGTGAAGCCCTAATCTGATAGGACTGGTATCCTTATAAAAGGAAGAGACATCAGAGTATGCTATCTCTACTTCTGAACAGAAAAAAGACCATGGGAGGACATAGTAAAACAAACAAAACAAACAAACAAACAAAGTGGCCATCTATAAGCCAAGAAGCAAGGTCTCACCCTAAGCCAACTGGAATGAACCAACATCAATGGCATCATGATTCTGGACCCTGACCACTAGAAATGGGAGAAAAATATATTTCTGTTGTTTAAGTCATCCATTATGTAAGTATATTGCTATAGCAGCCCTAGAAACTAATGCAAGATGTTTGTACCACAGCATCTCAATAATTTACAACTTCCAGGACTATGAATATTGTCATCAAAGGTTGCTCATTACTAAATATGATCATTTGCATGTCATATACAACTTCATATACTAGCTATAACTTCACTCCTTTCTTTCACACTCAGGTGAACTTATTTGAAAAGTGAAGCAATAGTGCTAAAAATTATATTCAATCTGCTGTTTTATTGTAAAAATTAGCTGATAGTGAAATGATTAGTTATTGGTAACAGAAAGAACATTTCAAGATATCTCAAACAGATCATATCAGTGATACGCCTTAATGGTTGAAAGTAAATAACCTTGTAGATAGAGAACCAGAATAAAAAAGCAAAGAATGTATGCAGAAATATGACAATAGATGTGCTAATCCTGTCCAAACTTATATAATAATAAAAAAAATTGGTGCCAAGAAAATAGTGACCTTTTAATTATACCATTGTATTGTTTTTGTTATACATTTTAGGCAGAAGTTCTTTCTTTTGTTAATGATATACAGATAATTATATAATGTGAATTTCATTGTTTCCAAAAGTTTGTTGTTGTTGTTTTTTAGTCAAGTTAACATCTCTTTGAGGGTAATTAAGGAGAGAATTTGAACTAAATAGTTTAAGTGGAAAAAGATAGTTGATATTTTGATGTTAAGAGATTTGTATTATAATTTGAGTATCAAATTTTGGTGACAGATAAACAGTCCCCAGTTAAAAAAATATTGTTAAAATGTCCAATTCTATCTTAGTTGATATGCAATATTTCAGCTGTGATAGCAGACTAGGTTGTAGAGCAATTTTAATATCTTTTCCTGTACTTGGTCCCACCACAGGAAGTAAATTTTAACAGATCCTAACAGTTTCTGCATAGGACAACTGTATTTTTAATACTTAACTATTTTACACTCATATTCTTGGAGCTGAAATATATCCTATTAGATATTTTTATGAGTCATTTGGGAAGATTATTTGCCTGCAGAAGCAAATTATCAGTATCAGAAAGGGTTCATGATATTAATAGGATAAGAAAAAATATAACATTGAATGCATTATTGTCATGGTATAAAGACTAAAAGATGAAGTCTAAGAAATTTCATATGATAAATAGAAAGCCCAATCTGTGCAATATTTCTTCGTAAAGAATTAAATCACAAGCAATGATGTTTAATAATATGGAAGGGCTTAAAAATTACTACAAAATACACTCACAATGTTTTCATTCTCTTAATAACTGTCCTCTTTTTTTATTTATAGAAACACAGGCAGAAATTTAAAAGATTTTATTTTTTTATTTGAGAGAGAGAGTGCTTGTGCGTAAACAGGGTAAGAGTAGAAGGGGAACGAGGTAGAAAATCTCAAGCAGACTCCATGCTGAGTACAAGCCCAATGCTGGGATTGATCTCAGGACCCTGAGATCATTATCTGTGTCAAAATCAAGAGTCAGTGGCTCAACTGACTGAACCACCCTGGAACCTGGATATAACTACCCTCTTTAAAATATATTTCCCCTCATGCTTTATGTACCTACCGTTTTTTATCCTTAAAATCTTCTAAATGTCTTTGTAGAAAGCTTTAAGGTAAGCAATAATGTTCAACTGAAACAAGTTAAAATTAATAATTGTGATCCATCATAAGCATTCTTTTCTCCAACGTGTAGATTGCAATTATACTTACAGAAGGGAATAATTCTTGAATTGAGTCAAGGCGGATAACTGAGCTAAATAAATAAGAGAAGATGGAACCATGGACCCAAAGATTGCCTTACAATCTGATACAGTTTTAAGCCACATTTTCAACAGCACTTAGGACTAAATTGAATGCTAGCAATTATCATATGATTTGAGTTTGTATTGTGTAGAATGAAGTAGCAGGAACACTCATTAAGATATGAACTTATTTTTAAACAATAGTATATATTAGGTAAGAAATTACTATATCATTAATATTATCAGTCATTCATATCTTAATATACAATATGTTTTCTTTTAACTTATGCCAAGTCAAGCAGAATTGCAAGAAAGTAATATTAGAAAGAATAATCTATTGATAAAATTACTTTGAACTTCCAAGTAGAACAAAATTCAAGTAAGTCAGGAAGATGCCAAAAGAATGGTTAATGAAAGTTATACTTCAATGCTGCCTTGTCGCAATCTAGATGGTCTGAAGAAATAGAAGCCAAACATTTCATTGTAGGGAAGTCCAGTGTCTCTCTGACAACTCAGAAATCTTAATTCAAAGCCCTATTTTATTTAGGAACACTGACAAAGATGGTATGAATAGAAGGGAAAAATGTAGCCCATTGTCTTTTACTACAAATAATAAACAGGGACCTGGATTACAAAGCACAAACCGTTTCTGGCAGGTAGTCGCCCTTTTTCCATACAAGGGCTTAAAGTAAATAGAATATACTTTTGGTGTCCTGCTCTCTTTGCTTTACCTTTTCTGCACTTTCTCTGTACTCTTCTGAAATTCATTAGAAAAAAAAATTATTTTCCTGATCTATGAACTTGCTATAAGTACTTCAGAAGATTGCTGGGAGAATTCAGCTCCTACAGCAATTTTTAACCTAGAGCATCTCTCCAAACAATAATTTCCCTTTCCGTCCTATCATGGACCTCCTTTGTTGTAGAAGTCTCAAAGCTAAATGCGCTCTTTTTCTTCTCCACTTACATTCATATAAAACTCATTCATAGTACGGCATAAATGACTAAATGACACCCTTAACTCTTACAGTGTATGAGGAAGATTTTGCTTTAGAAGGACAAGACTCTTGTCTTATGAAACCAAATATGCAGCAACTCCGTGGAGATTTCAAACATCAATAAAATGATGAAAGAGACTGAGGAGATAAGCAGCACAGAAGATCCCTTGGTATCTTTTTAAATATATATTAAATGTACTTCTTAAATAGAGGGTTTAATTGTTCTTATCTGAAATTATGTTATATTTACATTGTATAAAGAGCACAGTAGTTGAAGCTAGGTGACTGGCTATATTCTCAGACTCTCATCTGCTAAAACTGATCAAAGCAAAACTAAACTGCTATACAACTTTGTAAAAACTAAATGGGAATATTACAGAAGGGGTTATATTAGCAGTAGTGTCTGACATTTGATAAGTATACCAAAAAAAAATATCCCTTCTTGTTATCCTATTTTTTTTTTATTAAATGAAATTAATGTTTTTCTTAACTGTACAGAGCTATCTATATACCAAGGTCTGGGCTTATTTTGGATTATGATCTCTGACTCTCTCTCTTTTTTTTTAAGTTAGTACCAAAGGGCTTATCAGTCATCAGTTCTGCACAACATAACTACTCTTCTACCAATTTCATTTTCTCTTACACCTTGGGTTTTCTGGTCTATCTGATATCTGGTGGGGTTTTTTGTTTTTGTTTTTGCTTTTTATTGATATCTGTTTATTTTTATGCTGAATTTATAGGTAATCATTAGCAGATAATACAGAAAATAACAGTTATTAGAGAACTATCAAATACAATCTGCCATAATCACAGCCTTCTATTTTTCCCGTTCTCCAGTAACACACACAGGTGCATGTCTGTGTGCATGTGCACACATGTTTATGCATGCACACATATGCACAAGAATCCTATTTTTAATTCAAAGCTTTACCATCTGCCTCATAGGAAACAAAGTAGATAAACCCATCATTCTATTTTATTAGATCATTTGAAAGTTTCAACTTAAGTTTTTGTTTGTTTGTTTTGTTTTGTTTTGTTTTGTTGGTATTGTTTTGAGGAGTTATGGAACAAAGTAACAAACCAAAAACTTTCACTTTTTTTTTAAAAACTTTCTTATGGAAAAATAATGCCATTTAAAATTCTAGACCTCTACCAAAAATTCATAGAATTTCAAAATTGTATTAATTTTCACCATACGAATTATTCTACACTGGTAAGATGATTGGCTATAGGTATAAACCAGTACTGTTTCATTAAATTGTGGTCAAAGACCTCAAACCATCAAAAATAATTGTCTTAACTGTGAGTTTTACTCTCAGAGTGGAATCGACCTTAGGCAAAATGATGAAGTCTGTCTTCAGAGATGCCCTCCACACTTCAGGGCTTCTCCAGCTCTGTTATCTGATTCCCTAAAGCAATCCTCTGGCAGAGACTCCCAGATAGAACATCATGATGATGTTCAGTCGCCTATTTCTGGACATTTCCACAGCTCTTCTCCCAATCAGATATTTTCTGTCCAGTATCCAGTCTTCTGTCTGTTTTCCCAACATAAAAAGAGGGAAAAACTATGCTAAAAAATTAGTGTCAACTTCCCCCTTTTAATTTAATACATTCATTTTTACATAGTATTTATAAAAATACATAAGACAAGAGTAGACATTTGAAAAACCTTTTTTGTATTGTCATTTATCCACTACTCACCAACCATATCACATAGGAGTTTTCCTACTCCCCCTGTTGTATAGGTAGATATATAATCTCATTGGCCTTAGTGGTAATATGAGATGAGTCCTCTAAATATGAGTTGAAAAAAGAAAAGGGCTCCAGAATGGGACATCCTGGTATATGATGCAACACATGGATTTTAAAATAAGTTGGATTAGAAACTTCCAGCTGGAGAAAGTATATATAATGTTGGGAATTTATTTAACCTTCGTAAGATTCAGGAAATGGGGGAAATTAAGGCATCCATGCATGCACAGAGTGGCTTTAAGGATTAAGTGGGATGATGCATTAGAAATCCCTCAGTACATATTAACTAACAAGATAATTATCATCTTAATTATAATCCTTTTAAAATAGGAATGTAGGGCAATAAAATGGAAATTTCTAGAGCGCACACTATATGTCAGGTATTCTTTTGAATAATTTGTATATGTAGTATTGTCATATCACAATTATTAACCTTTTTGTTTTTATGCATTTCTTTTCTATTTGATCTATTATTGTTAAAGTACCTCTTAAATAAAACCATGCATAAAGAGCAACACTCAAAGATATACAGAACTGACCTATTTGATTTCAAATAAAAGGGAAAAAGTTCCTGAAGTTTCCTTATCCAGATTTTTAAAAATTTAATTTAATTTTATTTTATTTTCAGTGTTCCAAAATTCATTGTTCATGCACCACACCAGGTGCTCCATGTACTACGTGTCCTCCATAATACCCACCACCAGGCTCACCCAACCTGCCACCACCCTCCCCTCCAAACCCTCAGCTTGTCTCAGAGCCCGCAGTCATGGTTTGTCACTCATGGTTTGTCTCCTAGTCCAATTTCCCCCAACTCACTTCTCCATTCCATCTCCCAATGTCTTCTGTGTTATTCCTTATGCTCTACAAGTAAGTGAAACCGTATGATAATTGAATCTTTTTGCTTGAATTATTTCACTCCGCATAATCTCTTCCAGTCCCATCCATGTTGATACAAAAGTTGGGTATTCATCCTTTCTGATGGAGGCCTAATACTCCATTGTAAATATGGACCACATCTTCTTTCATCCGTTGAAGGGCATCTTGGTTTTTTTCCCACAGTTTGGCGACTGTGGCCATTGCTGCTATGAACATTGGGGTACAGATGGCCCTTCTTTTCACTACATCTGTATCTTTGGGATAAATACCCACTAGTTCAATTGCTGGGTCATATTGTGTCTCTATTTTTAATTTCTTAAGGAATCTCCACATTGTTTTCCAAGGTGACTGCATCAACTTGCTCTCCCACCAACAGTGTAAGAGGTTTCCCCTGTCTCCACATCCTGTCCAACACATGTTGTTTACTGTCTTGTTAATGTTGGCCATTCTAACTGGTATAAGGTGTTATCTCAATGTGGTTTTGATTTGAATCTCCTTGGATGGCTAATGGTGAAGAGCATTTTTCATGTGTCTTTTAGCCATTCGTATGTCTTCTTTGGAGAAGTGTCTGTTTATGTCTTCTGCCCATTTTTGGACATGATTATATTTTGTGTATGTATTGAGTCTGAGGAGTTCTTTATAGATCTTGGATATCAGACCTTTGTCTGCAGGTCATTTGTGAATATCTTCTCCCATTCTGTGGGTTGCCTCTGTTTTGTTTACGGTTTCCATTGCTGTGCAGAACCTTTTGATTCTTATCCAGATTTATATTATTTCTCTCTCTGGTCCAACACCCTCAAGGTCTACTACCAGAACATTTTTTTGTTGCTTGCTTGTTTTTTTGTTGTTTTCATTTTTTTTCATCTTCCTCAGTTTCTTTCATGAGTGTTCTATAGCTTTCTGAATACAGACATTTTGCTTCTTTGGTTTGATTTATTCCTAAGTATCCTATGGTTCTGGGTCCAATTGTAAATTGAATCAATCCTCTTAATTTCTCTTTCTTCTGTCTCATTGGTGGTGTATAGAAATGAAACTGATTTCTGTGCATCAAATTTATATCTGCCACTTTACGGAATTCTTGTATGAGTTCTACTAGTTTGTTTGTTTGATTGGTTGTTTGTTTTGAGGGGGAAGGGTCCTTTGTGTTGTCCATGTAAAGTATCATATCATTTGCAAGGAGTGAGAGGTTGACTTCTTCTTTGCCAATTCAGATGCCTTTATTTCTTTTTGTTGTCTGCTTGCTGAGACTAAGACTTCCAGCTGTATCGATCAGCAGTGGTGATAGTGGACATCCCTGCCATGTTCCTGACCTTAGAAGAAAAGCTCTCTGTTTTTCCCCTATTGAGAATGACATTTGCTGTGCATTTTTCATTGCTGTACTTTATGATATTGAGGTATGTACCCTCTCTCCCTACACTGTGAAGAATTTTAATCAAGATGGGAGGCTGTACTTGGTCAATTTTTTTTCCCCTGCATCTATTGAAAGGATCATGTGTTTCTTGTCCTTTCTTTTATTAATGTCGTATATCACATTGACTGTTTTGCAGATGTTGAACCAACCTTGCAGCCCAGGAGTAAATCTCACTTGGTCATGGTGAATAATCCTTTTAATGTACTGCTGGATCCTATTGGCTAGTATGCTGGTGAGAATTTTTGTGTCTATATTCATCAGGGATATTGGTCTGTAATTCTTTTTGTTGGGAACTTTTTCTCATTTGGGGATCAAGGTGATGCTAACCTCATAAAAAGAGTTTGGAAGTTTCCCTCCCATTTTTATTTTTGGAAATTTCAGAAGAATAGGTCTTAATTTTTCTTTAAATATTTGGTAGAATTTCCCTGGGAAGCCATCTGGCCCTGAGTCCTTGTATTTTGGGAGATTTTTGATTACTGACTCAATTTCCTTGCTAGTTATGGATTTATACCAGTTTTCTATTTCTTCCTGTTTAAGCTTTGGTAGTTTATATGTCATATATATATATATATATATATATATGAATCTTCTAGATTGTCTAATATGTTGGCATGTAGTTGCTCATAATATGTTCTTATAATTGTATTTTGTATTTCTTTGGTATTGTGATCTTTTCTCTTTCAGTCATGATTTTATTTGGGTCCTTTCTCTTTTCTTTTAGATCAGTATGGACAGGGGTTTATCAATCCTATTAATTCTTTCAAAGAACAAGTTCCTAGTCTTATTGATCAGTTCTACTGTTCTTTTGGCTTCTATTTCATTGATTCCTGCTCTGATCTTTATTTAATTTCTCTTCTCTTGCCAGATTTAGGCTTTATATGCTGTTTTTCTCTAGCCCCTTTAGGTGTATGGTTAGGTTGTGTATTTGAGACCTTTCTTGTTGCTCAATAAAGACTTGTAGTACTATATATCTCCCTCTTAGGACTGCCTTTGCTCATGGATTAGAAGAACAAATATTGTCAAAATGTGTATGCTACCTAGAGCAATCTACACATTCAAACCAATCCCTATCAAAATACCATCAACTTTTTTCACAGAAATGAAACAAATAATCCTAAAACTTGTATGGAACAAGAGAAGACCCTGAATAGTCAGAGGAATGTTGGAAAAACAAACAAACAAACAAACAAACAAAACCCCTAAGTTGGTGGCATCACAATTCTAGACTTTAAGCTATATTACAAAGTTGTAATCATCAAAACAGTATGTTATTGGCGCAAAAATAGTCACATAGATCAATGGAACAGAATAGAGAACTATTCTGTTAGTTAATAGAAATGGACCTTCAACTCTAACATCAGCTAATCTTTGAAAAAGTAAGAAAGAATATCTAATGGAAAAAAGACAACCTCTTCAACAAATGGTGTTGGGACAATTGGACATCCACATGCAAAGAATGAAACTGGACCATTTCCTTATACCATACACTAAAATAGACTCAAAATGGATGAAAGACCTAAACATCAAATAGTAATCCATCAAAATTCTAGCAAAGAACACAAGCATCAACCTCTTCAACCTTGGTCACAGCAACTTTTTCCTGGCCACATCACCAAAGGCAAGGAAAACAAAGGCAAAAATCAACTACTGGGACTCCCATCAAGATAAAAATCTTTTGCAAAGCAAAGGAAACAATCGACAAAACCAAAAGACAACGAAAAAAATTGGATAAGGTATTTGCAAATGACATATCAGATAAAAGGCTAGTATCCAAAATCTATAAAGAACTTATCAAATGTAAAAACCAAAGAACAAATAATCCAATCAAGAAATGGGCAGAAGACATGAACAGAAATTTCTGCTAGGAAAATATCCAAATGGCTAACAGAACACATGAAAAAGTGCTCAACATCACTTGGCATCAGAGAAATACAAATCAAAATCACGATGAGATACCACCTCACACTAGTCAGAATGACTTAAATTAATGTCAGGAAACTACAGACTGTGGTAAGGATGCAGAGAAAGGGGAACCCTCCTACACTCCTGGAGGTAATGCAAGCTGGTGCAGCCACTCTGTAAAACAGTATGGAGGTTCCTCAAAAGGTTAAAAATAGAGCTACCCTGCAACTTAGCAATTGCATTACTTGGTATTTACCCCAAAGGTACAAATGCAGTGATCTGAAGGGGCACCTGCACCCACTGTTTATAGCAGCAAGGTCCACAACAGCGCAACTATGGAAAGAGCCCAGATATCCATCTACAGATGAATGGTTAAAGAAGATTGTGTTTGTGTGTGTACACACACACACACACACACACAATGGAATATTACAGAGCTATCAAAAATGAAATCTTGTCAGTTGCAATGACATGGATGGAACTAGTAAGTATTATGCTAAGCAAAATAAGTCAATCAGAGAAATGCAATTATCATATGATCTCACTGATACATGGAATTTGAGAAATACAACAGAGGATCATAGGGGAAGAGAGGAAAAAATGAAACAAGATGAAACCAGAGAGGGAAACAAACCATGAGAGATTCTTAATCTCAGGAAACAAACTGATGGTTACTGGAGTGGAGGGGGATGAGGGGATAGGGTGGCTAGGTGATGGACATTGGGTAGGGTATGTGTTGTGGTGAGCACTGTGTATTGTGTAAGACTGATGAATCACAGACCTGTACCCCTGAAACAAATAATACATTATATGTTAATAATTTAAAAAAATAAAATAAAAATAAAAGAATAAAAACTTCAACCCATTAAGAAGATACAAAAATTCTAAAACTGTATAGACATCATATTAAAGTTTGAAACAACATAAAGCAAAATTGATTAAATAAATTAATAAATAAATAATTAAATACATCTGTTACCAGAAATGTTCTACCATTTCCTGTTGGTATATATTAGTGATATCCTATAACTCTTTTTTTTTTCCACCAAAGTAACATAAGCCTTGTTCAGACTTGATCTTATTAATTGTCTTAAAAGCCATGGAAATGAGATTAGGAAAAATCTGGAATGGGGCAAATCTTATCTTCTAGGAAGTCGAGTCTTTTCATAGTGGTGGGTGGGGAGGTTAATACACACATGTTTTGTTGTTTTGTGATTGTTTTCTCTGTAGACTAATATGTGACCAAATTTTGTGACCACACTTAGAAGTTATTTTCTATTTTTAGTTTATAAAGTTTAATATAATCAATTAACTGGTTGAAATATAGATTTTAGAACAAATGTCAATCAAATTACTGCATAAATAATTTTGATACATACTTTAATTGGGGAATTTAACATTTAAAGTGTATGAATAATATACAATAAGAAACTAAAAAATATTATGCTGACACATATCAGACAATATACATGTATATTGTTCAAAGTCAGCTAAAAGTAAATAATATATTGTTTAGTTATACATATATAGAAAGAGAGGGTTTAGAATAGTAGGAAAGCAAGGGTGTGCTTACAGCAAAATTCTGAAAAGGGGTTTCTTTTAATGACTAAGAAAAGGATATACCCAGGGAAGGGCTAACAGAGAGCTTCAAAGTTATCTATAATGTTCTATCTATTAATATATGGTTGTTGCTCAAATGGAACCTTAATTAATATATTAAATAAACTAATTTGATGCTACCAATATAATTAACATATAATTAATATATTGTAAACATCATTTGGTATATGTACATATATGTAGACAATATAGGCAATAATAAGGATGTATGTCAAGAGGAAAATGAGAAGTTGTGCTATATTCATACAAAGGAATATTAGACAGGTTTTAAAAAGAATGAAATCTGTTTCAATGAGAAGCATAAATTTCTAAACAGTGTATTAATCACATAAAGCAAGTTAAAGTATGAAATTCAAAAGCCACTGTACTAGAATATCTACTTTAAATTTGATAAAATTTCTGCTATTTTAGATAATGGTAGTAATAAATTTACCAATAAACTAATTTAAAAGACAACATCAAAATATTAACATCTAAAATAACATCAAAGGTTTTGATACGTATATTTACCCAGAAGGTACAGGAACAATTTCTAAGAGATTTGTTAACATTGCAGTTTGATGATGAGAAAGTGCCTGAACAGATATTTACATCCACTGATGGCAGGAATGTAACTTATATTTTAGTAGGGTTATCTGACTGAGTATTTTAAAATTAAAAGTCTCTGGGGCACCTGGGTGGCTCAATGGGTTAAGCCTCTGCCTTTGGCTCAGGTCATGATCTCAGGGTCCTGGGATCAAGTCCCCCATCTGGCTCTCTGCTCAGTGGGGAGCCTGCTTCCCTTCCTCTCTCTCCCTGCCTGCCTCTCTGCCTACTTGTGATGTCTTTCAAATAACTAAATAAAATATTAAAAAAAAATTAAAAGTCTCCAAACTTAGACTGTATCTTTAAGGATACACAGAAACTTTGACAGTGCTCATCTTAGGTAGGAAGATATAGGTGGCTGGAGGACAGTAGAGAAATATAAATTTGCTCTCATTATACAGTCTTTTGTAACATACATTTATTTATTTATTTATTTATTTATTATTTTCTTTATTTATTTGACAGAGAGAGAGAGGCGGTGAGAGAGAGAACACAAGCAGTGGGAGTGGAAAAGGAGAAGCAGGCTTCCTGCCAAAGCAGTGAGCCCAATGCAGGGCTTGATCCCAGGATGCTGGGATCATGACCCAAGCCAAATGCAGACGCTTTAAGACTGAGCCACCCAGGTACCCCCTTTTTGTAACTTTTTAAATGTGCACTAATTATATTGTTTACTTTAAAAGAAGAAAATATTAAAATGAAATAAATAAATGTACATATTCCTCAATTTCTGTCATTTCATGGTTGAAATTTTAGCTAAAATATTAAATAAACGTTTACAATATTACTTCTCAGTATAGTGCTAAGTTAAAATGTTTATTTAGTGTTACTTTTAAAAAGTAATAAGAAGGAGCACCTGGATGGCTCAGTAGGTTAAGCCTCTGCTTTCGGCTCAGGTCGCAATCTTGGGGTCCTGGGATGGAGCCCTGCATCAGGCTCTCTGCTTCCCCTCTCTCTCTGCCTGCCTATCTGCCTACTTGTGATCTCTCTCTCTCTGTCAAATAAATAAATAAAGTCTTAAAGTTCACAGGCACATGATTGCAGATTTGAGGAATGTAGGAATGCTCTGTAACAGCCTAATTCTGCAATGCTTACATTTCCTGGAGTTTCAGTGATTGTATTTTAAAGCATGGAAAATGGAGTTTTGTCTTTTGATTCTCTGAATCTAGCTGACATTTAGAAAATCTTGTTTCTATTTTTTTTTCCTCATAAAGTTCCTTCTACAATCAACTCCTTAAATCAAGTGCATCGTGACATTTCTTATGTATTTGAAAAATACTTTGTATAGTGATTTTTATGAATAATTTTATATATGTTTATTTTTAAAATATATTTATTTATTTATTTATTCATTCATTTTGGGGGGTGGTGTAGGGAGAGAGGAAAAGGGACAGAATCCCCAGAAGACCTCCCTGCTGAACATGAAACATGATAAGCAGCTCAATGGGTGGCTTCATCTCATGACCCTGAGATCATGACCTGAACAGAAAAAAGTCAGACATTTACCTGACTGAGCCACAAAGGTGCCCATAAATACGATTTTATATATCTTCTTAACAACCCGAGAGGCAAACAGATGATCGTTTTACAGCTGGTAGTTGATTTTCAGAGAGAGCTATTACTTTTTCAAGGTCAAGATTAAGCAGGAGATTGAAATTTAAATCCAGCCTTTTAGTTTATGCACCTTTCCACCTCATGGTCTTACCTTATATCTTGTACTGTAGTCTCATCCTGTTAAGTTAGTTCTGCTGTACCACCTATAGGACCTTAGACTATTTAATGCCTTTAATTCAGTTAAATTATCTGTAGATAATTAATTATGAGGGTAGTATTTATGTGGATAATAGTATAACTCCAAAATCCTATTTTGAAGATTATTTAAAAAAATAAAAAATTTTGGATTTTGATTGAAACATAGTAAGCACAATTTAAATGTTAATTTAGGGATACATATGATATATTGCTATTTTTCAATATTGTTCATATTTTGCTTCTATTACTATTTTGTTTTGTTTTAGATTGCAATTCTAAGAAAAAGAATCTGACCTCCTAACCACATATAATATGTTTAATACTCATAATTAACATTTACATTATTAATCTCCTAATTTTCTGATTGAGAAATTAATAATTCAATGGAAATCAACTAGTGAAGTCAGACTTCCCCGTCTTCCAGCTAAACCAAATGGGTCTAAATGGAATGTACACTTTCCTTAACTTTTAGTTAGCTCTTCAATTTGCAACAATTGTAAGGGCAAAACCCGTTATCATTTCTAATTCAACTATGAGGTTAGGAAACCCAGCTCTTTCTGAACTCATTCTACATTTTATAGCAGCCAGTTAACTGAATATGAGAAGAAATATAATAAATATTTCATGAAGTGAAGATATCTAGATTATTTTCATGACTGAATTTGCTCTTGCTTAAATCGTTTCAGATCTCTAGATGAATTTCCTCATCTACAAAGAAATAGGGAGTAGGTTACATGCTACCTTATATAATTTTTAGATCTAAAATTTTAGAGTTCTTTCTGCAGCAATAAATTAAGTATAGCTTTTGAAAGCATACATACATACAGTTTATATACACTTTGAACATAAAAAAGTGACTTTCTGGGTGCAAAAATATTCTTTTTCTCAAACATCTATAATGGTATGAACTTAAAACAAAAAATAGAACTGCTATGACTTCCTAAATCAAATTTGAAATTAAGTTTAGGTCTGTCTTCATATTTTCAATATACATTCAATATTATAAATTTTCTTTTAAAAACTGCTTTTGTTCTGTCTACAAATTTTGATAGGCTGTTATTATCACTTTCACCTACTTCTAAATATTTTAAAATTTTGATAATTCTTCATTTATCCAGATGGGATTTAGAAATGTGTTGTTTAGGGGCACCTGGTTGGCTCATTGGTTTAAAGCCTCTGCCTTCAGCTGGGGTCATGATCCCAGAGTCCTGGGATCAAGCCCCTCATCGGCTCTTTGCTCAACAGGGAGCCTGCTTCCTCCTCTCTCTCTCTCTGCCTGCCTCTCTGCCTACTTATGATCTCTGTCAAATAAATAAATAAAATCTTAAAAAAAAAAAGAAAAAAGAAATGTGTTGTTTAGTCTGCAAGTAATTTCAGACTTTTGAACTATCTTTCTGTTACTGATTTCTCATTTAATTCCATTGTGATCAATGAGTATACTTTTCATGACTTCTATTCTTTTAAATACACTAAAATGTGTTTTATGGACCAGCGAATGTTCTATGTTAGTGAATGTTCCACATAAGCTTAAGAAAAATGTATATTCTGCGGCTGTTGGATTAAGTATTTTTATATATTTCTAATTTTATTAACATATAAAATATTATTAGCCCCAGGGGTACAGGCCTGTGAATTGCCAGGTTTATGCATGAATTATTTTATAAATATCAATAAGATCCAAATTATGGATAGAGTTGCTCAGTTTCACTATATCCTTACTGATTTTCTGCTGCTTGATCTGTGCATTATTGATAGAAGGGTATTAAAGTTTCCAACGCTAATGGTGGATTTTTCTCTTTCTCCTTTTAGTTTATCACTTTTTATCTCACAATTTTAGATGTTCTGTTTTCAAATACATACATGTTAAGGATTATTGTTTTCTTGAAGAATTGATCCCTCTATTATTATGTAATTCTCCTTTATTATCCCCCCAAAAAGTGAGGAGCCACCACTGGTTTCCCCAATATATTGAAAATTCCAAAACTAAAGTTCTTAAAAGATTCTCTGGTGTATTTTAGTTTGTATTGCTAACTCAGAGATTTTACAAAGGAACTGAATCATTGTTTCAGATCAAAATTGAGGTTCTTTGTTACATAATCTTGTTATATAAGAGAAAGGAGAAACCAAGGGCACATAACAATTTGCAATGAATAAATTAATTCCTCAGCCAGTATAATTATAATATAGATTTAAATGATAATTAAGACTATTGATAATATAATTAAACAACAACTTTGAAGGGAGATATAAGCCATCAGAAAAAAAAATCCTTATCCATTATGTATTCACATAGTTTTGAGTAAACATTTCGTGGAAAACATTCTGTCATTTGTTAGTGACATAAAATAAAATAAGTCATGGCTCATAATCTTAAACATATTATATATTACTAAAAGTCAAATATGCAATAAGTAATATCGACACAGTATGAAAGATGTAATAATGGAAATATAAGCTTCTGATTCCACCTAGAGGAGAGAAATTAGGGACTTCTTCCTGTGGACATTATGCCAGAATTCACCAGTGGTGGTAAATAAGCTTTATCATAAATGTCAAGATAAGGACAGACATTCTAAGCATAAAGAAAATAGCAATAAAAGCGTTTTTAAAATATAATTCATTAAAAGAAACTCTAATAAATTCACTGGCAGTGAGAACTTGTAAATCTTCTCAAATCAATCTTACCCTTGCTTATTGGCAAAATTGGGACAGCTATCCTTCCTAGTTCTTAAGTTTATATAAGCATTACAGTGATATACAATATTCCACAATTTTAGAGAATTTATATGTCATAGGTGCTGTACCTGCAATGGATTGGTTGCTTACCAATACTTTCAAATTCACTCATGGTGACTGACAACACTTGTTATTACAAAGCAGATCTATAACATAAGTTTGAAAACAAACAAACTAATAGGAAAATACATATATAATAATATTGAGTGAATATTTCCTGTTTATAATTGCCAGGTTCCAGTAATGTGACTGATCTGTGATCATATTTTTCATGTGAAGATGTATTCCTTCAGTAGTCTTCATGTTTTTTTTCCTGTAAAACAAATGGAAAGTATTTTTAACACCATTTTAAAAATATTTTATTTATTTATTCAAGAGAGATAGATACAGATGACAAATAGCAAGAGAGAGCAGAAGTGGGGAGGATAAGGGAGAAGCAGTCTTCCTCTGAGTGAGGAGCCTGATGTGGGGCTCAGTCCCAGAACCCTAGGATCATGATTTGAGTCGAAGGCAGACACTTAACTGACTGAGCCACTCAGGTGTCCTACTTTTTTTTTTTAATTTATTTTTTATTTATTTTCAGCATAACAGTATTCATTATTTTTTCACCACACCCAGTGCTCCATGCAAACCATGCCCTCTATAATACCCACCACCTGGTACCCCAACCTCCCACCCCGCTGCCACTTCAAACCCCTCAGATTGTTTTTCAGAGTCCATAGTCTCTCATGATTCACCTCCCCTTCCAATTTCCCCCAACTCCCTTCTCCTCTCTAACTCCCCATGTCCTCCATGCTATTTGTTATTCTCCACAAATAAGTGAAACCATATGATAATTGACTCTCTCAGCTTGACTTATTTCACTCAGCATAATCTCTTCCAGTACTGTCCATGTTGCAACAAAAGTTGGGTATTCGTCCTTTCTGATGGAGGCACAATACTCCATAGTGTATATGGACCATATTTTCCTTATCCATTCATCCGTTGAAGGGCATCTTGGTTCTTTCCACAGTATGGCGAAATCAAAAGCTTCTTCACAGCAAAGGAAACAGTCAAAAAAGCAAAGAGGCAACCCACGGAATGGGAGAAGATATTTGCAAAGGACAGTACAGACAAAAGGTTGATATCCAGGATCTATAATGAACTCCTCAAACTCAACACACACAAAACAGACAATCATATCAAAAAATGGGCAGAAGATATGAACAGACACTTCTCCAATGAAGACATACAAATGGCTATAAGACACATGAAAAAAGGTTCATCATCACTAGCCATCAGGGAGATTCAAATTAAAACCACATTGAGATACCACCTGACACCAGTTAGAATGGCCCAAATTAGCAAGACAGGAAACAACATGTGTTGGAGGGGATGTGGAGAAAGGGGAACCCTCTTACACTGTTGGTGGGAATGCAAGTTGGTACAGCTTCTTTGGAGAACAGTGTGGAGATTCCTCAAGAAATTAAAAATAGAACTTCCCTATGACCCTGCGATTGCACTACTGGGTATTTACCCCAATGATACAGATGTAGTGAAAAGAAGGGCCATATGTACCCCAATGTTTATAGCAGCAATGGCCACGGTCACCAAACTGTGGAAAGAATCAAGGTGTCCTACTTTTAACCCCATTGAAGAGGATCTGAATTTTTTCTCTTAAAACATATGACATTTTTATCTAACAAATTTATCAACAAAATTCTATGACTTCAGCATGCTTTATTCTAGGGGTCAATAAGTTTTCCTTAAATATTTGAAGCCTTGTGTGTATACTGTGGAAACCACTCAATTATGCCAGTGTCGCATAGTCACACACACCCCCACCAATACAAAACCATAGATAATCCCAATGAAACATTATTTACTAAAACTGGTGGCTACCAACGGAGAATGATGTCTTCATCATTGGGGAATAAGAATTTTCTACCATCTTCCCTCCATAAAACACAAATTACGGTTATCACCCACAAATGAAAGAGTCTTTTTGAAATCTCAGAGCCAAGAAGGAAAACTCAAGCATACCACTGGAGTAAAACAACTTAGACAGGATACATTGAAGATGGAAAGAGAGACAGTTTTACTATTTTGTAACTCCTTTCACAACGTGATACAACTCAGTACTAGGTGAGAACCTCTTGGCCCATGATTATCCCTATGAAGGTAAGTGAGAGCATGTGAGTAAGAGCTATGTGAGGTGATGCCAAAATAGATTTACTTTTTTTTTTTCTTTTCCTGTATCCAGCATATGGAGGTATGCCTTGTGACTTAGGGATGGAAAATGACCAAGAAAAGAGCATATAGGGCATGAAAGAGACAGGACTCCTACTAACTGGGTCACAGACTCTATCAGCAACCCCATTCATGAGCTGCAGAGGATACCTCCCCTCTGGATCATACCAACTGGCCCAAGGGCAAACTCAGTATTCTGCATATTACATATAAACACACACACACACACACACACACACACACACACACATCCCCCATCTCATGGCCAACTTCCTGTGAAGAATCCTGAAGAAAGTAAGAACAGTCTTTTGCAGATGGCTCTTGAGCACACATAAAAAGCCATGTTCAACTGTAAGGGATTAGGAGAAAACAAATAAATTTCAGTATTTAGCCCCACCCTAGCAAAAGCAAACATGAGATTATCAGTATTTGACTTCATTTGGTGTGATTGAAAGAAGGCATATAATCTGAAGAATTCTAACACAAGATGGGGTGCCTGGGTGGCTCAGTGGGTTAAAGCCTCTGCCTTCAGCTCAGGTTATGATCCCAGGGCCCTGGGATTGAGCCCTGCATCGGGCTTTCTGCTCCACAGAGAGCCTGCTTCCTCCTTTCTCTCTCTGCCTGCCTCTCTGCCTACTTGTGATCTCTCTGTCAAATAAATAAATAAATAAATAAATAGAATTCTAACACAAGAAAGACTAAGAGTGTACCACAGTGCATCCATAAAAAGTGTTCTCAGAAAGTCTCAGTATCTCCTAAAGGACTGAAGAAAAGTATTTCTTTCAAAGTCAGTCAGTAAAGACTAGAGGAGGTGAATGCATTTTAAGATGTAAAGAAAGTAACTCTAGAACTCAAGGGACATGAAAATTCAAGGAAACATGACACCACAAAAGGGATAAAATAATTTTCCAATAATTGACATCAAAGTAATGGAGATCTGCAATTTGACCAACAAAAAATTCAAAATTGTAGTTTTCAGGAAGATCTGTGAGCTAGCTACAAGAAAACACAAAAAGATGATTCAACAAAATTATTAAAAATACACACAAAATTGAGACATTTTAAAAATAAAAATCAAAGAAATGGACCAACAGAAATAATGGAGCTGTAAAGTATAATAAATGAAATTAAAAATGAATCGGAAGGAATCAACAAAATACTGGATCAAGTAGGAGAAAAAAATCTATTAAGTAGAAGGTAGGCCCTTTGAATTTATCAGTCAGAGAAGAGAAAAACTATCCAATAAGAGTAAGAATGAAAAAGAATGAAAAAGCCTAAATGAATTATGGGGTATCATCAAAAGATGATACCCATTTGGGTATCATCTGGGAGTACATTGGAGTCCCAGAAAGAAAAGAGAGGAAGACAGGGGCAGAAAGTTTACATTAAGAAGTAATGACTGAGGACTTCTCAACTCTGGGGAGAGATTTGAATATCCAAATTCATGAAGCTCATCATCCCATCAAAATTTCAACATAAAACATTATTTTCTGAGACACATAATAAAATTGGTTAAAACATAGCCAACAAGAATTTTAAAGGCAGGAAAAAAAATCAACCCATACAAGCAAATCTACATAAGGCTATCATTAGGTTAATCAAGAGAAACATTGCAGACCAGAGAAAGTGGAATGATGCATTCAAAGTGCTGAAAGAAAAACAAACAAACAAACAAACAAAAACTGCCAACCTAAATACTTACCCAGCAAAGTATTTATCAGAAATGAAGAAGAGATAAAATCTTTCACAAACAATAGAGGATAGAGTTCATCATAAGACCTGTATTTTAAGGGGCACCTGGATGGCTCAGTGGGTTAAAGCCACTGCCTTCGGCTCAGGTCATGACTCCCAGAGTTCTGGGATCGAGCCCCATATTGGGTTCTTTGCTCGGCAGGGAACCTGCTTCCTTCTGTCTCTCTGCCTACTTGTGATCTCTGTCTGTCAAATAAATAAATAAAATCTTAAAAAAAAAAAAAAGACCTGTATTATCAGAATGTTGAAAGGATTCTTCAGGGTGAAATGAAATGAAAGAAAATCAATTAATAACATGAAACATACAAAAACAGAAGACACATTGGTAAAGGTAAGTATATAGTCAAATAAAGAATACTCCAATATTAGAATATGGTGGTGCGATAACCAGTTAATTGCAGTTAAGTGATAACCTTTAACCTCTGAATGTTAAAAGACCAAAGTAATAAAAATTAGTATATGCATAATAATTTGTAAATGGATATGCAATATAAAAAGATATACTTTATACATCAAAATATAAAATGGGGGAATAAATGGGTATTGTTGGTTTGAATTGAAGTTGTTATTAGCTTAAAACTTGGAATTGGAATTATTATTAGCTGCAAATAAAGTGTTCTATCTGTAAGTTGTTTTATATAAACCTCACAGTAATCATAAAACAAAAACATATAATAGATACACAAAAATATAAGAAGAAAGTGGTCATATTACACCAGTACAGAAAATAATCAATAGGATGGCAGCAAGAAAGGAACATGGAAACAAGCAGGACAGCCAGGAAAGAATACAATGGCATAAAAATGTCCTTACCAATCCATATTACTATAAATATGAATGAATCAAATTGTCTAATCAAGATGCATATGGTAACTGATTCAGAAACAGTCTTAATGTTGCCTACAAGGCTCACTTTAGCTTTAGGAACACATATAAAACAAAGTGTAGTTATGAAAAAAGATATTCCATGAAAATGGAAACCGAAAGGGAGCAAAAGTAAATTTACATACTTTAGTGAAACAGATTTTAAGTCAAACACTGTAACAAGAGACAAAGAAAGTTATTATATGATAAAGGGGTCAATTCATCTAGAAGATATAATACCAACTGCAAATATATAGGCAACCAACATTGGGGTACTAAAATATATTAAGCAAATGCTAACAGACCTGAGGGTGTTGTCTGTTACAATAAATAATAGTAGTATAATAGAAAAAATCAATATCCACTTTCAACAATGGATTGATCAGCCAGATAGAAAATCAAGGAAATACTGGACTTGAGGTATACTTTAGACCAGGAGGTCCAAACATAAATGTATTAAGCATTCCATCTAACAGCAGCAGAATATACATTTTCTCAAGCATACATGGAACATTTTCCAAAAACAGATTATATGCTAGTCTTATAAACAAGCACTTGTAAAAAGACAGGAATCATACAAAGTATCTTTTCTACCAAAAAGGTATGAAACTAGAGATCAATAATAGGAGGAAAACTGTAAAATTCACAAATACATGGAAATTAAACAACACATTCCTGAAAAGGCAATGGGTCAAAGAAGAACCAAAAGAGAATAAAATAAATCTCGAAAGAAGTGAAAAGAGACAAACATACTAAAACTTACGGGATGAATCAAACGCAATTCTAAGAAATTTTTAGCACTAAATTCTTATATAAGAAAAAGAAAATCTCAAGTGACCAATCTGAATTTATAACTAGAAAAGAAGACAAACTAAATCTAAAGTTTTCAGAAGGAAGGAAATGATAAAGATCAAAGCACAAGTAAATAAAACAGGGACAAGAAAGACAATAGAAAAGACCAATGAAACTAAGAGCAGGGGTTTTCCAAAAGATTAAATTGACAAACCTTAGCTAGACAAAGGAAAGAGGACTTAATAATAAATAAAATCAGAAATTTAAAAAAAAAAAAAAAGATACTGGGGCACCTGATTGACTCAGTTGGTTAAGTGTCTGATCCTTGATTTTGGTTCAGGTCAGTTAATTAACCATTTGTCTCTTGATTTATGTCCAGGGCCCTGGAATCAATTCCTGCAAACAGCACTATTCTCAGTGGGGAGTCTGCTTGAGAGTCTCTCCTTGTTTCCCTCCCCCCATTCACACTCTCATTCTCTTTCAAATAAATAAATAAATCTTAAAAAAAAAAAGAAAAAGGATATTTCACTTTGGATAGTAAATATGGAAAGGCCATAAGAGGATGTTATGAATAATTATGTGCTAACAAATTAGGTAACCTTGAAGAAATGGATAAATTCCTAGAAACATAGAACTTAACAAGAATGAATCATGAAGAAATAGAAAATCTGAACAAAGAAATAATAAGTAAGGACATAGAATCATTAATTAAAAAATTCACAACTAAGGAAAGCCCAGGACTAGACAGTTTCACTGGTGACTTACACAAACATTTTTAAAACAGTAACACAAATTCTTTTCAAACTTAAAAAAAAAAAATTGTAGAAGAGGGAACTTTCCCAAATTTATTTTACAAGGCCAGCATTCTCTGATACTAAAGCAAGACAAGGACACTAAAAAAGAAAAGAAAAAAAAACATTACAGGCCAATATTCCCAATGAATATAGACAGAAATATCATCAATAAATACTAACAAACTATGACCCAACCATTGAACTACTAGGTAATTACCAAGGATACAAATGTATTGAATCCAAAGGGGCATCTGCATCCCAAAGTTCATAGCAGCAATGTCCACAGTACCGAACCATGGAAAGAACTGAGGTGAGGGGTAAATATGTCACACACACACACACACACACACACACACACACACACAGAGAGAGAGGAATATTACTCAGTCATCAAAAAGGATGGGTACTTATCATTTACATCAGTGTGGATAAGCTGGAGGGTATTATGCTGAGCAAAATAAGTTAGTCAGAGAAAGACAATTGTCATATAGTTTCACTCATGCGGAATGCAAGAAATAGCACCGAAGATCATAGGATAAGGGAGGGAAAACTGAATGAGAAATCATCAGAGAGGGAGAAAAACCATGAGAAACTCTCAACTATAGGAAACAAACTGAGGGCTGCTAGAGGAGAGGAGAGTGGGGGATGGGGTAATTAGGTTATGAGCTTTGAAGAGGGCATGTGATATGATGAACGCTGGGTGTTATATGTTACTGATGAATTAATGAACACTACATCTGAAACTAATAATGTACTATATGTTGGCTAATTGAATATAAATTTAAAAAAATAAAATAAAATACTAGAAAACCAAAATACAAGAGCACTAGAAAGATTATACACCATGATCAAGTGGGATTTATCCTAGGCATGAAATGATGTTTCAATATATGCATGTCAATAACTATGATACACCACACTAATAGAAAGAAAGATAAAAATATAAGATCACCTCAATAAATGCAGGAAAAGCTTTTGGCAATATTCAACATCACTTTGTGATCCACACTCAATAAATTGATTATAGAAGAAGCATACCTCAACATAATAAAGGTCATATATATCAAGTCACACACTGGTGAAAGCTTTACATTTTTCTACAAGATCAGGAACAATATTTCTATCTCAATGAAATATTTGCACTCTCACACCCATTGCATCTTTAGTCACAGTAACTAAACCATGGAAACAACCTAAGTGCTGCCAGTAAATCAATAATGAAAATGTGAATACACACACACACACACACACGTGTATATAGATACACACATATACAGACATACATAGATATGGAATATAATTAATATAATAATATAATATACTAATATATATTATGATATATAATATTACGATATCATAATATTACATAATACATACATATAATATTATGATATATAATACATATTATGCTATATATGAAATATTATCCTGCCATAAAGGCAATATAAATTCTGCCTATGTGACTACATAAATGCACTATGATAGCATTATAATAAGTGAAATAAATAAAGACAAATGTTTACGTAATCTCAATTATATGTAGAAAACTAAAAAGCCAAACTCATAACAACAGAGAATTAAATGATGTTTGCCAGGTGTTGTGGGGCAAGGGGATCAGGGCAGGGTGATGATGAGACGTTGGTCAAAGGGACAAATTTCCAGTTATATAAAATGAGTAAGTTCTGGAATTCTTATATTATACAGCATGGTGACAACAGTTAAAAATTCAGTATTATATACTTAACAGTTGTTAAGAATGTACCATGGGAATGTAAGTTGGTTCCAATAGAAAAAACTAGGAAAAGGGTATGTAAGAATTCTTTGTAATATCTTCAAACTTGCTGTAAACCCGAAATTATTTCAAAATAAAAAGATTTTTAGAATAACATGGAGGATAGTAGGATAAGGAAAGGAAAAGTGAAGGGGGGGGCAGTCAGCGGGGGAGGCAAAGCACAAGAGACTATAGATTCTGAATAAGAAACTGAGGGTTTTAGAGAGGAGGAGAGTGCCTGGTGGTGGTTATTAAGGAGGACATGTATTACAAGGAACACTGGGTGTTATATGTAAACAATGAATCTTGAAACAATACATCAAAAACTAATGATGTATTGTATGGTGGCTAACATAACACAATTAAAAAAAAAAAAAGAATGTGAATCCTAAATGTTCTCACCACTAATTGAAAAATAATATATGAAGGGCGCCTGGGTGGCTAAGTGGGTTAAGCCTCTGCCTTCGGCTCAGGTCATGATCCCTGGGTCCTGGGATGGAGCCCCGCATTGGGCTCTCTGCTCAGCAGGGAACCTGTTTCCCTCTCTCTTTCTGCCTGCCTCTCTGCCTACTTGTGATCTCTGTCTATCAAATAAATAAATAAAATCTTTAGAAAAATGAAAAAGAAAAAGAATTATATGAGATGTTGGAAGTGTAAATTAACTTTATGTAGTAACCATCTTGCAATATTTACACATATCCAATCATCACTTTGCATACCTTAAACATTCACAATGTTATTGGTCAATTACAGTTCAATAAAGGTGGAAAAAAAATATGTGGCTGGTTTGACCAGAGGTCTATAGTTTGTTTGCAAAACCATCCCTGATTTACTCTATTAAATTTTTTATTCCTGATGTGACAAATGGTGATGACCAATGTTGAAAAAATATCAGACCCAGCCAGTCCTTTAGGCAAAAGAAATTATTATAAAAATGGCTAAAAATATTTGAAAAAGATCATTACGTGCTTAAAATTTGCCCTAAATATGATATATTTTTTAGACTCTAACCACTGCAAATCACTACATCTTTTGTGAATTTAAGTGCCTGGGATTATTACATAGGAATATAGTACATGCACCGCATAGGTTTTACATGATGTCACTGAAAGAATACAAAGTTTGAAAACAATACTTATAGAAAATGAATATTGTTTAACGTAACTAAGTCCACCAAAGTTCTTAACCTCCCCTTTAAACTTATTTTATCCAAACCTGAAATTTCTACTTTGCATATGTGACTATGTATGTACTATATAAATAATGAAAGGAAAGAAAATATAAAAAGAAAAGGAAATAATATTGGCTTGAATAACAGTAGCTCACATCAATTCTAAGAAATTATAGCATCAACTTTTCTGGCAAGACTCCACCTGATGGTGTTTATTTTTCATTAAACTCTGATTCTTGACACTACAGCTTACCAACAGTAAAAATAAAAAATAAGAACAAAAAGAAATACAGAAAAATATAACCTTGAGCAAACCTAGATAGAACCATTCCAGTAAGAATTAAAAATATGCTTTCAGATATTTTTCTAGTACTGAATCATTATAATATAAAAATAATTTTGAATATCATATAGAATGCATAAATTTTAGAGTGAAACCTTAAACACTGAGATCACTGTCATATTAATTTGAACCTAATGAAATTTGAAACAAGAGAACAGTGATAACAAGTGTTTAAAGATTAAAACAAAAGGGAAAGTAAATATTAATACAATATTCATTAATAGTTGACTATGATACAGGTGAGTATATTGTGAACATTTTCACAAAGCCTGTGCATCTGTGTAATAGAGGTTAATTAAAAACAGATGGTGTGGTGACTTAAAACTGTTAATGTAAAATATATCACATAGTGGAGAAGTTAAAAGGATTCATCTCGGCCAGATCAAGATGGCACAGTAATAGTTCATATATCACACTGTCAGGAATAAGTGCCATTTTTTAAAAAATTTTCCACAATAAAGCCTACTTACACAAAGCCTATAATTTCTGGGAGGTTTTCTTATGTGTTGTAAAGGAGATGGAGAAAACAATTCAAGGAGAAAAAGGAAAAATGAAAAAGTGAAAGATACAGAATAAAAACTAAAGATGGAAAGGAAACACCACTCCATACATTTTTTTTTCCCTTAGAAGCATAAAAACTAGATACAGAAGTTTGTAAAAATAGTAAGAAGTTTCTTTGCTGACTTCGGCTGGTTATTATATTTTCAATATTTTATTGGCTACATTCAGATGCTATGCCAAAAGGCATAGCAATGATACCAATTAAGAATGTATGTGGTTTTTTAAACCTCACAATCAGGAAATGGTTCATCTATTCAAAGAACAACACATGGAAACAGTCTTATGTTTGCCTGAGGTATGCTAATATCCATGTAGAATAATCTTCTAGATATGATAAAAATAGTGACTTGATGTAGTCCAGGAAATTATTTTCCACGGGAAGAGGATGTTGTAGTTTACACTCTGAAACGTTTTTGTCCTCACACAGACTGAGAAAACATGACATCGTATTGGCACTGGGGAATCTTTTGTTCCATGATGGATGTATTCCTTCTAGGAAGAGGAGGACACTATTGGGTCTCATTCATTAAGTTGATATAATGGTGGCATGAACTATCATCCACAGAGATTTTCAATTGAATGTTATCCCACCAATCACTTTCTCACAGCCTAATGGAGTGTCCCTGACATCAGAGTCTGATAAATTGTGCAGTGCCAATTAAAAGAGAAACTTTCTCTGTCAGTCATTTAGTTGCAATGTTCTCTTTTACTAGATTAGATTCCATAAAAATGACAGGGATGATAAAGGTTTATTTATAAAATTATTCACTTTAATTTTTGAAGCTATGTAGGCTTCTGGGTTTCCATACTAGATCCAAAGTCAGGATGTTGTTAGAAAACCATTCTAAGTAGATATTATTTTAACAGAAATGCCAAAGGACTCAAATTTTTAGAGTAAAAATGAAATAACTGTGAAGAAAAATACATCTAATATTGATAACTTGTAAACACCAACAGTTCTCCCTTCTTAATAGATGAGTAAGCAGCATAAATTTTAAAGTTAACTTCTGACCCATAATTCCCACCTCTTCCAACTCATCCCAAGTTTTTGGGTTTTATAAAACTATTAAGCAGATTTAACTCATAATACAAGGTCTCTGAGCACACATAAATCTCTGCTTTTTGATAAGTTTGATGTTGCCAAGCTACTGGACAACAGATATTAATGCTCTATATTTACCACCATTAAAATCTTTTTTAGGATATTTTAGAATTCAACACACACACACACACACACACACACACACACACCCCACGGTGTTTTAGTGAACTTTTATCATGGGAATTCCTTAATGAATATATCCTGCTTTCATGTTTGAAAAGTATCATATCACACTGGATTAAGAGCTTCATGTCAGACTATTAGAGTTTGAATCTTATCCCCATTATTCAATAGTTACATGAAATTGGGCAAGTGACTTAACTTCTCTATGCTTCTATACCCTTCTAATAAGATTACTATGTTATAAATATCACTTAAATATAAATATTTAGAAAAATGACAAGCTCATTAGTAGCACTCGCTGTATGTTAGGCTTTATTATAAATCCACACCAAATAAAAATTAACATCTCTCTTGAAACAAAGTAAATCTAAATGTAGTCATTCACTCATTCATTTTTTTTTAGAGATTTATTTACTTGACAGACAGAGATCACAAGTAGGCAGAGGGGCAGGCAGAGAGAGAGATGGGGAAGCAGGCTCCTTGCAGAGCAGAAAGCCCAATATGGGACTCCAACCCAGGACCCTGGGATTTTGACCTGAGCTGAAGGCAAAGGCTTTAACCCACTGAGCCACCCAGATGCCTCTTAAAAGTATTTATAAACTAAGCCATAGACTAGTTTATTTATTTTTAAGATCTTATTTACTTATTTGACAGAGAGAAAGACACCACGAGAGGAAACACAAGCAAGGGGAGAGGGAGAGAGAGAGAAGCAGGCTTTCCGCTGAGCAGAGAGCCTGATGTAGGGTCCATCCCATGAGCCAAAGGCAGAAGCTTAATGACTGAGCCAACCATGTACTCTGATAATGGTGCTATTTAGATGGATAACAAAATGCAAATGCTCTTCAAGAATTTGTGGACAGCTAGAAAAGTTGATTCATAAATGTAATGAAGTAAATCAATCGTAAAAATATTAATAGGTGCTTTGTTGCCTGGTGACAATCTATAATTGTACTGTTTAGTCATTTAGCACTCACTTCCCTTCCCTTTCCTTTCCTTTTCTTTTTTTAAAATGTATTTATTTATTTGAGAGAGAGAATTGGGGAGGGACAGAGTCTGAAGCAGATCCTCCACTGAGCGGGAGCCAGCCACAGGGCTCAATCTCACATCCCTGAGAATGTGACCTGTGCTGAAACCAAGAGTCCCAGGCTTAACCAACTGAGTTATCCAGGAATGTCCCCCTCAATTTGTTTTAAAGGTTTGCATTCATTTTCTTTTCAAAGTTTTAAATAAAAACACAGTTCTCCTTAATTTAACTCTTTCTGTTGATCCTGTTATCTAAGTCAGTGATACATTGGTTCAAATTATCTAATTAAAGGAAACATTTGGACCCATTCTTTAACTTGACCCAAAAGATAAAATTAGGTGTAAGATACAATGCTCTATTCTACAGCTATTTGACATGAAATCTCATTGAATTCCTGTTTAGGACACTTTGTTTCACTTTTACTTTGGGAATTCATAATTTCATTTTGCTTTTTTCTCTTCTACAAAAATACCAAATTAGCACTGCTTCAAAAGTTGGAGTGACTTCTGATAACTGTTCTTCATAGGCAATTATAAAACTACATTAAAATATGCAAAGCATCTATTTTCAGGCATTAACAGCTAGCTTTAAGTTGTGATCCTGGAGATATGGCAAATGTGAAGAGGTCCATATTCAGCTTGTTTTTTTGTTTATTGGTTTCTTTTTGCCTTCTAGTACTACAACAGCTGTGATCTCACTAGGATCCCACTAGGATCTCACTAGGCTAAGATGACAGTTTGGGACTTCTGATATGTAACAGCAATATGTGACATAAGATAACAGAGGGGAGAACACTGAATAAAAGCATGTTAGAAATTTACATAAGAATCCCTTTGAGTCTTTTTTCACATGTGTATGCATGCTGAGAACCAGATGCCATGAGAATTGGAAAAAAACAGCTTCTGGAAAGAAAGAGGACTGGGAGCTAACAAAAGATCTTGAACTCAAAAGGTATTGGGAGAAATAGGAGTTCTGAACAAAGTAGCAAAGGTCAACAGACCTTGGTGAATATATCAGGCATTTTGTCAAGACTAAATTATATTTTACGCATGGGACTACACTAGTTCTATTATAAGGAAACAAAAAACAAGCCTTGACAAATAAAGCTGATCCTTCAGAAAATTAAGTGCCAATAAGAAAAGATAAATTAATATTCTTAAATGGAAAAAAATCAAGACACTCAAAATATAGCATTTATGGAGTCCAGTATACAATAAAATGTTACTATGAGGATAAGCAGGAAAATGTGCCTAAAATAATAATAAGCAATGAATAATATATAAATAATTTATAATATATAAATAATAAGCAATGAATAGACATAGATCCAGAAATGACAGAAATGTTGGAATTAGAGGATAAGGAATCCAAAGTAGCAGTGAAAGCACAATTAAGAAAAAACAATTAAATTAAAAAAAATAACAAAAATAATGAGTGAACTGGAAAATGCAAAGGGAAATCAAATACAAATCAAGTATGCAAATGGGTAGTATGTGAACAAACTAAATAGAAAGTCACAATGTGGAAAACACAAAGTTATAAATGACAAATGTAGGGATAGGATTCATAGTAATTGAACAATATAATTTATTTATTTTTTTATTTTTTTTTTTTTTTTAAAGATTTTATTTATTTATTTGACACAGAGAGATCACAAGTAGGCAGAGAGGCAGGCAGGCAGAGAGAGAGAGAGAGAGGAGGAAGCAGGCTCACTGCCGAGCAGAGAGCCCGATGCGGGACTCGATCCCAGGACCCTGAGATCATGACCTGAGCCGAAGGCAGCGGCTTAACCCACTGAGCCACCCAGGCACCCGAACAATATAATTTAAAGACTATGAAGAAGAGATCTAAAAATTTGAATAGAAAGGATAGTAAGAATATCCCAAACTGAAAAGAAAGTTTATGAAACTGAAAATAATGAAGGCTGATTCAGCGACCCATAAGATGATATATGGAGGTCTAGCAAAATAATTCATCTTTGAACCGTTAAGTTCATGTTAGCTTAATGATAATATGCTTAAATAACCTATCAGTTGCCATAGGTGCCCAGTTCTAACTCTGAAAATCTGCCATAAAACTTGCCTGGCTCTCAAGTAATTTGTAAAGTGATTTCAAGAAGTCTGTCTGGTTTGGAGACAATAGGAAGAACTCACTGCAGCCATAGGGGAATAATTATTTAGGAAGATAAAACACACAGCCGTAGGGTTTTCAAATATGGAATCATATAAGAATGTAACTCTTATGTATCTCATATTCCTTTTTAAACTACATCAAATATGTGGATAACTCTAGAAGTCCAGTGCATTTTAGAATCATCTCTGCTTTCTTACATTTATAAAGAAAATTTGTTTTTTGAAATATCTATCATTTTTGTCAACTGTCTCAACATTACTGTCTTAAATCCCATATACTTTAAAATGTTGTCAGGGTGGCCTTATGTCTTATGCATAGTTTTTTTTTTTTTTTCTAAATATACTGTCATTGATATTTGCAGACTAGATTGAAAATTTGTAGTTAGTATAATGCTGCAGTTTTTAACATCATTAAGGAAAAAATCCAGCTGGCATTTATGAAAAACTGAAAATAATGAAGGTTGATTCAGTGACCAGTGGGACTATATTTGGGGTAGACCTGTGTCATACACTGTATTCAAGTCTTGACCTAACCCTGGAGGGTCATGTTATTTTTACCATTTTGCACAAGGTAAGTTCCATGCCGCAAAGTCTGAACAGAGTCAAGCAGCCAGTAAGTTACAAAATAAGAATATAAGTTCAAGGATCATACTCTTACCTCTGGAACACTTTCTCAGCAGGAAATGGGAAGCCATAGATGACTCTGCCTCTAGGTTTTACAATTCAGTTACTAAATCACACTCTTTTCATTATATACAATAAAACCTTTTTATTGGGTTCCCATTATCTATACCATTACCTGGGGGATTAGTGTGACTATCTTTTTTTTTTCCCCTCAACTAATTTTTAGATAAATATAAACATTTTACTACATTCTTTTGGTGTTCATCTTTTCCATGATGACTTCTAAAATCTTTAAATTCCAAGTCATATAAGGCACAGAACCCTATAACACCAGATAGTTGAAAACTTAGATTTAGCTCAAGGTGTTAAGTCAGTGTTAATTTAGAAACAGCACTTAGGTCCAGAAATGTAAAGACATCTCTGCAAAAGCCCGAAGAATATTTTAGGTTACAGCTAAAAAGCTTAAGATATTCTTATGCATTTCTACCTTATTTTTCTTTCTTTTTTTCTTATACTATCCCACAAATCAAAAGAAATTTCCAATGATGCCTCTCTTAATAAATATTCCCTATTTGTAGTTATGTTAAAAGGTGTTATGTGAAAAATATATTCAAAGGTCATATAAATTTGGCAAATGCTGTCTCTAACAAAATCAAATGAATTTATTAAAGAGCAGAAAGTCTTTAAATTCCTCATGTAAATTATGAACTTTGAGGCACATATGAAAATCAGGTTTCCCACGTTTATTTGATTAATTACTCTTGTGGTGGTTGGGCTTTTAAACTATTATTTCAGGCAACAAATTTGTAATTTCTGAATGGGTCTCTTGATTTTAAAGTCAACTTTCCTGTAAGGAAACAATTTGAAAAAAACAAAAAACAAAAAAACAGAGTACTTCTATTTATCACTCATAGTAAGAATTATTTTATATACCTTATTTTTATTTAATTTGCAAACACCTGGTCATATATTATGCCTCCATTTTATAGACTTGACATCTGAGTAACAGACTTATTTGCTGACTGTTAGTATATGATGTGGCAAAATTTAAATTTGTCTCATCACTCCCACTTAAAAAAAAAAAAATGGACATGCTCTAAAGTAAACCTAAATAAAAAGATATTCAATAAAACAAAGCCCGAGCTGATAGGTACAAAACTCTGGAAGCTAATACCTGTGTGATACTAGTTTATGGCTGAAAAAAATTAAAGAGAAACAATGCAGTTTTTACTGCCAGTAAGAATGGAAGAAGCCCCATCAATAGCATGGAAATAGCGATAGCAGGACCCAATTGGTCCTGATCATTTGTCCAATCCTATCTTCAGTCACTTTATAGGAAAAACTAATGACAGCCTTGGTATCATGGATTTTCATCCTCACTGTATCAACTCCCCTTCCCTGTCCAGAGAAGTTATCACAAAAAAAAAGCAGCACAGGAACCTTGGCTGGCTTTCTGTTTCAGTGACTATGTTTGCTGTCTAAGCTGTAATCTCTCATTTTCATAAATATTCATCTTTTACTCAAATTTTTCCTTTGTTGCAAAAAACAAACAAACAAAAAAAGTTACTCCAGTTTTATAGGATCTGAATATAAAGCTGTCTTTAAGTGGTTTGAAAGGTAAAGCACCTAGTTGTTTCCACATTGTGAGGGTGAAGCTGGAAGGGCTTCGGATAACACTAAACCTCATTGCCTCTGTGACTGTGCTCTGGACTGCTAATCAGACAGAGTGGTCTGAGGACTACATTATACAGAACAAGAAGGAGCTGTGGACACTTGAGAAGCAAGACAAACCCCAAGAGTAGAAGAAATCAAAGAGAGGATACAAAAGATACAAGAAGAGAATCTCTTCCAAATTGCCGGGCAGAGCTTCTTATGTGAGGCCTCTAGATATAGAAGTTCAAGCTCCTCCACCCACAAATTTCTGGGTGTTTTTGTTGTTGTTGTTGTTGTTTTTGTTAGTTTTGTTTTGTCGTCATTGTTGTTGTTTTAAGATTGTTTGTTTCCTTACTATTGAATTTTGAAAGTTGTTAATATATTCTGGATACAAATTTACTGTCAGATATATGGTTTATAAATATTTTCTTTCAGTCTATGGTTTGTGTTTTTCATTCTTTTATAGTGACTCTTAAGGAACAGATTTTAATTTAGATTGTTTAAATCGTTCTTTCTAAATATTTAAAAATTTTGTATACAGTGATTGATGTTCTATCCTCCAGACTTGCTTATTGCCTTTTACTAAAGGCATTCTTCAGATTTTCTAGAATTTTCTATATATACTTGTCTGTGAACACAGGCAATTGCACTTCTTTTTTTCTGATGTGAATATGCTTTTTTTTCTTTTTCTAATGATTTTATTTATTTATTTGACAGAGAGAGATCACAAGTAGGCAGAATATCAGGCAGAGAGAGGGGAGGAAGCAGGCTCCCTGCTGAGCAGAGAGCACTGTGTGGGGCTCAATCCCAGGACCCTGGACATGACCAGAGATGAAGGCAGGGGCTTAACCCATTGAGAAACCCGGGTTCCCCTTATTTTTCTTGCCTTGTAGCACTTGATATATCCTCTAGATCATTGTGGAATACAAGAGATGAGAGCAGACATCATTCCCTTATACATTTTAGGAAAATTGCATTCAGCCTTTCACTATTAAGCATCCTCATAGAGATTTTGCTTCATGCATTGAATAAGATTAATGAGTGCATAAATGTTCAGAATTTTTGTGTCCACTTTATAATTATTATATGATTTTCACTATTCCTGATGTATTTTGCTCTGAAATTTACTTGATTAATATTAATATAGCACTCCATCTTTGTTTTAGTTAGTGTTAAAATGGTGTTATCATCTTACATTCATTACTTTTAACCTATTTTTCAACAACCTTACAATTCCTGCCATTGATATGGAGTGTTTTGAACTTTTACATTTAACATATTATTGGGTTTAAACCTAATAAAGTCTTGTTTTTTTTAATGTATGATGCTTTCTCTGTTTCACATTCTTTTAATTCTGACTGAAATTTTATATGTGGGCTTTTAAGTGTAATACATTTCTGTGATTGCTTTCTAGTCCGTAGTATTTTGCGGAACTTATAGTTTGTTTTCATGTGGGAGTTCACCACTTCATTTATAGTATCAGAACCATGTGATATACTTTCCCTTTCTCCTTCTTTCCTTGCCTTATTACCATACATTTTCCTTCTAGATGTTATAAAAAATTATAGCATTTTCTTCCTTTTTTAAATATTTTTTAAAATTTATTTTAGAAGAGAGAGAGAGAGGAAGAGTGAGAAGGGGGGAGAGAACTGGGAGGAAGGAGAGAGGGAGGCAGTGGGTGGGGAAAGAATCTCCAGCAGACTCTGGAGCCCTTAGTGTAAGGCTCAATCTCATGATCCAAAATAAAAACTTAGGCTGAAACCAAGAGTGGACTGCTCAACCGACTGAGCCATTCAGGTCCCCCCAAATATTCTTCTTTAAAAATAGGTCTTTATGCTTTGTAGAGACATTTAAAGAAAATAAAAATCTTGATGCTTACCCACATTCTTATCACTTTCTCTGCTTTTCATTTCGTTATACAGACTCAGATTTTCATCAAGCATTACTCTTCTAATGCCTGAAGGACTTCAGCATTATATATAGTACAGTTTTTCTATATGTGAAAAATATTTTGAGTTGAAAAGTATTTTAAGGGAAACCAGGGTGGTTCAGTCTGTTGAGCATCCAACTTTTGTTTTCTGCTGGGGTCATGATCCTAGGGTCATGGGGTCAAGCCCTGTATGCGGCTCCCTGCTCAGTGGGGACATTATGAAGTTGCTCTATGTATTTTTTGTAATTTTTTATTTTTAATAAACATATATTTTTATCCACAGGGGTACAGGTCTGTGAATCACCAGGTTTACACACTTCACAGCACTCACCAAAGCACATACCCTCCCCAATTGCCCATAATTCCACCCCCTTCTCCCAAACCCCCTCCCCCCAGCAACCTTCAGTTTGTTTTGTGAGATTAAGAGTCACTTAAAGTTTGTCTCCCTCCCATTCCCATCTTCTTTCATTTATTCTTCTCGTACCCACTTAAGCCCCCATGTTGCATCACCACTTCCTCATATCAGGGAGATCATATGACAGTTGTCTTTCTCTGCTTGACTTATTTCGCTAAGCATGATACGCTCTAGTTCCATCCATGTTGTCGCAAATGGCAAGATTTCATTTCTTTTGATGGCTGCATAGTATTCCATTGTGTATATATACCACATCTTCTTGATCCATTCATCTGTTGATGGACATCTAGGTTCTTTCCATAGTTTGGCTATTGTGGACATTGCTGCTATAAACATTCCGGTGTGCGTGCCCCTTTGGATCACTACGTTTGTATCTATAGGGTAAATACCCAAGTACAATTGCTGGGTTATAGGGAAGTTCTATTTTCAACATTTTGAGGAACCTCCATGCTGTTTTCCAGAGTGGCTGCACCAGCTTGCATTCCCACCAACAGTGGAGGAGGGTTCCCCTTTCTCCGCATCCTCGCCAGCATCTGTCATTTCCTGACTTGTTGATTTTAGCCATTCTGACTGGTGTGAGGTGATATCTCATTGTGGTTTTGATTTGTATTTCCCTGATGCCGAGTGATATGGAGCACTTTTTCATGTGTCTGTTGGCCATCTGGATGTCTTCTTTGCAGAAATGTCTGTTCATGTCCTCTGCCCATTTCTTGATTGGATTATTTGATCCTTGGATGTTGAGTTTGCTAAGTTCTTTATAGATTCTGGACACTAGTCCTTTATCTGATATGTCCTTTGCAAATATCTTCTCCCATTCTGTCAGTTGTCTTTTGATTTTGTTAACTGTTTCCTTTGCTGCGCAAAAGCTTTTGATCTTGATGAAATCCCAATAGTTCATTTTTGCCCTTGCTTCCCTTGCCTTTAGCATTGTTCCTAGGAAGATGTTGCTGCGGCTGAGGTCGAAGAGGTTGCTGCCTGTGTTCTCCTCAAGGATTTGATGGATTCCTTTCGCACATTAAGGTCCTTCATCCATTTTGAGTCTATTTTTGTGTGTGGTGTAAGGAAATGGTCCAATTTCATTTTTCTGCATGTGGCTGTCCAATTTTCACAACACCATTTATTGAAGAGGCTGTCTTTTTTCCATTGGACATTCTTTTCTGCTTTGTCGAAGATTAGTTGACTGTAGAGTTGAGGGTCTATTTCTGGGCTCTCTATTCTGTTCCATTGATCTATGTCTCTGTTTTTGTGCCAGTACCATGCTGTCTTGATGATGACAGCTTTGTAAGAGAGCTTGAAGTCCGGAATTGTGATGCCACCAACGTTGGCTTTCTTTTTCAATATCCCTTTGGCTATTCGAGGTCTTTTCTGGTTCCATATAAATTTTAGAATTATTTGCTCCATTTCTTTCAAAAAGATGAATGGTACTTTGATAGGAATTGCATAAATGTGTAGATTGCTTTAGGTAGCATAGACATTTTCACAATATTTAAGCTTCCAATCCAGGAGCATGGAACATTTTTCCATTTCTTTGTGTTTTCCTCAATTTCTTTCATGAGTACTTTATAGTTTTCTTAGTATAGATACTGTGTCTCTTTGGTTAGGTTTATTCCTAGGTATCTTATGGTTTTGGGTGCAACTGTAAATGGGATTCACTCCTTAATTTCTCTTTCTTCTGTCTTGTTGTTGGTGTAGAGAAATGCAATTGATTTCTGTGCATTGATTTTATATCCTGACACTTTACTGAATTCCTGTACAAGTTCTAGCAGTTTTGGAGTGGAGTCTTTTGGGTTTTTCACATATAGTATCATATCATCTGCAAAGAGTGATAATTTGACTTCTTCTTTGCCGATTTGGATGCCTTTAATTTCCTTTTGTTGTCTGATTGCTGAGGCTAGGACCTCTAGTACCATGTTGAATAGCAGTGGTGATAATGGACATCCCTGCCGTGTTCCTGACCTTAGCGGACAAGCTTTCAGTTTTTCTCCATTGAGAATGATATTTGCGGTGGGTTTTTCATAGATGGCTTTGATGATATTGAGGTATGTGCCCTCTATCCCTACACTTTGAAGAGTTTTGATCAGGAAGGGATGCTGTACTTTGTCAAATGTTTTTCAGCATCTATTGAGAGTATCATATGGTTCTTGTTCTTTCTTTTATTGATGTGTTGTATCACATTGACTGATTTGCGGGTGTTGAACCAACCTTGCAGCCCTGGAATAAATCCCACTTGGTCGTGGTGAATAATCCTTTTAATGTACTGTTGAATCCTATTGGCTAGTATTTTGTTGAGTATTTTCACATCTGTGTTCATCAAGGATATTGGTCTATAGCTCTCTCTTTTGGTGGGAACCTTGTCTGGTTTTGGGATCAGTGTGATGCTGGCCTCATAAAATGAGTTTGGAAGTTTTCCTTCCATTTCTATTTTTTGGAACAGTTTCAGGAGAATAGGAATTACTTCTTCTTTAAATGTTTGGTAGAATTCCCCCAGGATGTGTCTGGCCCTGGGCTTTACTTTGTTTGGAGATTTTTAATGGCTGTTTCAATCTCCTTACTGGTTATGGGTCTGTTCAGGCTTTCTATTCTTCCTGGTTCAGTTGTGGTAGTTTATATGTTTCTAGGAATGCATCCATTTCCTCCAGATTGTCAAATTTATTGGAGTAGAGTTGCTCATAGTATGTTCTTATAATAGTTTATATTTCTTTGGTGTTTGTTGTGATCTCTCCTCTTTCATTCATGATTTTATTTATTTGGGTCCTTTCTCTTTTCTTTTTGATAAGTCGGGTCAGGAGTTAATCAATTTTATTTATTCTTTCAAAGACCCAGCTCCTAGTTCCGTTGATTTTTCTATTGTTTTTTTGTTTTCTATTTCATTGATTTCTGCTCTGATCTTTATGATTTCTCTTCTCCTGCTGGGCTTAGGGTTTCTTTCTTGTTCTTTCTCCAGCTCCTTTAGGTGTAGGGTTAGGTTGTGTACCTGAGACCTTTCTTGTTTCTTGAGAAAGGCTTGTACCGCTATATATTTTCTTCTCAGGACTGCCTGTGTTGTGTCCCACAGATTTTGAACCGTTGTATTTTCATTATCATTTGTTTCCATGATTTTTTTCAATTCTTCCTTAATTTCCCGGTTGACCCATTCATTCTTTAGAAGGATGCTGTTTAGTCTCCATGTGTTTGGGTTCTTTTCAAATTTCCTTTTGTGGTTGAGTTCTAGCTTTAGAGCATGGTGGTCTGAAAATATGCAGGGAATGATCCCAATCTTTTGATACCGGTTGAGTCCTGATTTAGGACTAAGGATGTGATCTATTCTGGAGAATGTTCCATGTGCACTAGAGAAGAATGTGTATTCTGTTGCTTTGGGATGAAATGTTCTGAATATATCTGTGATGTCCATCTGGTCCAGTGTGTCATTTAAGGCCTTTATTTCCTTGCTGATCTTTTGCTTGGATGGTCTGTCCATTTCAGTGAGGGGAGTGTTAAAGTCCCCTACTATTATTGTATTATTGTGGATGTGTTTCTTTGATTTTGTTATTAATTGGTTTATATAGTTGGCTGCTCCCACGGTTGGGGGCATAGATATTTAAAATTGTTAAATCTTCTTGTTCGACAGACCCTTTGAGTATGATATAGTGTCGTTCCTCATCTCTTATTATAGTCTTTGGCTTAAAATCTAATTGATCTGATATAAGGATTGCCACTCCTGCTTTCTTCTGATGTCCATTAGCATGGTAAATTCTTTTCCACCCCCTCACTTTAAATCTGGAGGTGTCTTCGGGCTTAAAATGAGTTTCTTGGAGGCAACATATAGATGGGTTTTGTTTTTTTATCCATTCTGATAGCCTGTGTCTTTTGACAGGGGCATTTAGCCCATTAACATTCAGGGTAACTATTGAGAGATATGAATTTAGTGCCATTGTATTGCCTGTAAGGTGACTGTTACTGTATATGGTCTCTGTTCCTTTCTGATCTACCACTTGTAGGCTCTCTTTGCTTAGAGGACCCTTTTCAATATTTCCTGTAGAGCTGGTTTGGTGTTTGCAAATTCTTTCAGTTTTTGTTTGTCCAGGAAGCTTTTAATCTCTCCTTCTATTTTCAATGATAGCCTAGCTGGATATAGTATTCTTGGCTGCATGTTTTTCTCGTTTAGTGCTCTGAAAATATCATGCCAGCTCTTTCTGGCCTGCCAGGTCTCTGTGGATAAGTCAAATGCCAACCTAATATTTTTACCATTGTATGTTATAGACTTCTTTTCCCGGGCTGCTTTCAGGATTTTCTCTTTGTCACTGAGACTTGTAAATTTTACTATTAGGTGACGGGGTGTGGGCCTATTCTTATTGATTTTGAGGGGCGTTCTCTGAACCTCCTGAATTTTGATGCTCGTTCCCTTTGCCATATTGGGGAAATTCTCCCCAATAATTCTCTCCAGTATACCTTCTGCTCTCCTTTCTCTTGCTTCTTCTCTGGAATCCCAATTATTCTAATGTTGTTTCGTCTTATGGTGTCACTTATCTCTCGAATTCTCCCCTCATGGTCCAGTAGCTGTTTGTCCCTCTTTTGCTCAGCTTCTTTATTCTCTGTCATTTGGTCTTCTAGATCACTAATTCTTTCTTCTGCCTCATTTGTCCTTTCAGTGAGAGCCTCCATTTTTGATTGCACCTCATTAATAGCTTTTTGATTTCAACTTGTTTAAATTTTAGTTCTTTTATTACTCCAGAAATGGCTTTTATATCTCCTGAGAGGTTTTCTCTAATATCTTCCATGCCTTTTTCAAGCCCGGCTAGAACCTTGAGAATTGTCATTCTGAACTCTAGATCTGACATATTACCAATGTCTGTATTGATTAGGTCCCTAGCCTTCGGTTCTGCCTCTTGTTCTTTTTTTTGTGTTGAATTTTTCCGTCTTGTCATTTTTTCCAGATAAGGGTATATGAAGGAGCAAGTAATATACTAAAAGTGTGTCAACAACCCCAGGAAAATATGCTTTAATCAAATTAGAAGAGATCCCAAATCATGAGGGGGGAGTAGGGGATAAACGGAGGTTCAAAAAGGAAGAAAGTAAAAAGAGAAAAAAGAAAAAAAAGAAAAGAAAAGAATTTTAAAAACAGAAAACAAATGAAGAAAACTATAAAAAAGAAAATATATATATAAATATATATATATTAGATAAACTAGTTAAGAAAGGTTAAAAAAGAGAAGGGTAGAAGTTAAAAAAAAATTTTAACAGAATGTGAGAAAAAAAACAAAAAATGAAAAAGAAAAAAATTAAATTAACTGTAAGACTAAAAAAAAATCACAGGGAAAAAGCCATGAGTTCCGTGCTTTGTTTTCTCCTCCTCTGGAATTCTGCTGCTCTCCTTGGTATTGAAACCGCACTCCTTGGTAGGTGCTCTTGGTCTGGGCTGGATTTCTTGTTGATCATCTGGGGGAGGGGCCTGTTGTAGTGATTCTCTAGTGTCTTTGCCCCAGGCGGAATTGCACCGCCCTTAACAGGGGCCGGGGTGAGTACTCCGCTAGGGTTTGCTTTCAGGAGCTTTTGTTCCCTGAGTCCTTTCCGTAGAGTTCCAGAGGACGGGAATACAAATGGCAGCCTCCTGGTCTCTGGCCAGGAGGTACCGAGCGCCCAGGGCCCCACTCCTCAGTGCGCCCTCAGAGAACAGCTTCCAGCTACTCCCGTCTGCCTGATCTTCTGCCGTGCTCTGAGCTCACCGAGCCTGCAGCTGGTTCAAGGTAACACCGAGCTGCGAGCTTACTGTCGGCACTGTCTCTGTGCTGGCTTTCCCGTTCCAATTCCCACAACCTTGCTACTTCTCAGCCATCTTGACTCCTCCCCCCGCTCTATGTATTTTGATGGGAGAAAATTAAGAGATACAGGAACTTATTTCTAATATCCTCCTTCCCAGAATTTATTCTTATATCCCCATTCAAGATGACTAGTTTTTGTGTATCTGTTTAATCTATACTTTGCATTCTATAAACCAGTGGAAAGTTAAAGTTTTACTTACTTTTCCTTTTTTCACAATCACTTATAGCATGCTTATATTTTAATAAATATTTTATTTATTTATTTGACAGACAGTGATCACAAGTAGGCAGAGAGGCAGGCAGAGAGAGAGGGAGAGAGGAGAAAGCAGGCTCCCTGTGGATCAGAGAGCCCAATGTGGGACTCGATCCCAGAACCCCGAGATCATGACCCTAGCTGAAGGCACAGGCTTAACCAACTGAGCCACCCAGGTGCCCCAGCATGCTTATATTTTATATCTCATCACATGAATTCCTTTCAGATTGATTTTATGCTTACTTTCATTCTACATCTAGATAATAAGGTTATTTCATCCAGTCTTTAATTTGCTCATCTTCTACACTGCTCATTTTGCTCATCTTCTATACTGTCCACACTGAAACATACTCTTTGGGTGAATTTTCTTTGTTTTTTGTTTGTTTTGTTTTTCATTTTTTGGTGTCATTGGCTTGATAATCCCTGATTATCAATTTCTCTTTCATTTTTGCTTTGAATTAAGAATGCAACATAATGTTGTTTCTGTCATTTTAAAAAGTAAAATCTGTCAGGTGTTTTTTGTTTTTGTTTTTGTTTTTTCCTATCCATTGGGGAACTATCTTCTGAAGAACAAACTAATTTTGAAGGAATAAGTTTAAAAAAAATAAACAAATATGGTTATGACTAGTATAAATTACCAAAGATAGTGCATCTTTTCCAGTGCACAGTTAGTTCCACAATCTTCTCAACTCAGAAGTTTGCATAGATCTTTTAAATCAAATTAGTAAAGTCCTGTTGCATCTCAAATTGCTAAAGGAGAAAATATTGTCAGTAGTGTCTTTGCTTTTCTGCTCTGATGACTAATATGAGTATAACTTCATAAAATAACAACCTAGACATTACTAAATCAGTAATTTGTCTTAGAGCATTTGGATAGCTGAAATAAACCAAATGGAAATGGTTTCCATTCTTTCCATTATATAAGATTATTATTTTTTTTAATTTAGATAAACTAACAACATAATAATCTATATGCAGGGCATGCACATCAAAACAGTTTTAATTATATGTCAATAACATTAAACAAAATCCTACTTATATTTTGTAAAAAAAAATAACTATTTTATAGATCATTTTAAGTTATTTTACTTTAGTAGATCATTTCAAGTTATGTCAACAAATATATGACATGAATATCATAATATAAGGAGTAATAATAAGACTCTTAGCTTAAATTAACCCATATATATCAAAAAGTTATCTGCTGTATCTCAAAGTATTTTCTAAATTTGGTCTGTACAGCACACATAAATATTGGTATACACACACACATGCATGCCTTGAATAGGAAGCAGGAACTATAAGTTTAAGTGGTTAGAAAATAATATGTAAACAGTAAAGTAAAGATCTTTAATAATTACAGAGAATGAGAACCATTAAAAGCTACCTGCAGGGCAGTAACTGCATTAAATCACAGTCTTGGGGAATGCTTACCAATTTAGAACTTACTCAATCACTTCTCTCTAAGGTGTATTTTAATTTCATTTCCCTCAATCTATAATAATCCCCCCAAATAGAAAAAAAGTATAGGAGGAAGCAACTAAAATCTAAACAATAATTTCACATCAAAGGACCAAAGGATTGATATCCATTCTTCATGTAATAGTGAAGAAAATATATGTAATATTTATTCCTTTGGTCATTCAGTATGTGCTAGACACAAAATAAATACTTGAACTACCCCAATTATTAGATAAATAATTCTTGCTTTCATAGACAGTTCAGTGTAGGAAGGAAGATAAACAAGTAAATAAACAAGTAAATCACAAATGGTATTTTCAGAGAGAGGAAATGCTAAAACTGGATATGAGCAATTAACAACTCCAAAATAGAATTATTTACTGAATATGTGAATTATATAAATACTTATATACTTGTGGTTCTCTGGTTGTACTCTGATTCATGACAAATGAATCTTTGATAACAGAGTCTTCATAACAAATTCTTGTTAATTCAAGAAATTCCAGTGTAAACTACTAAAATGATACTATAATCAAATTAAATTCAAAATAAATGTATATTGTTTTTCCTCACAATATAGTTGACAGTTTACTATTTTCATCATTTTTTTATGAAGGTCTAAGTCTAAAAAGGATAGCTGAAATGTATCATCTTTCAGATGAAAAGGGGTCTCCTCTGTGAAATGATTTGTAATTCTTCACAGTAATAATATTGATATGAGGGAGTATATGGGGAAGTCACTAAATCTGTTGTTTCATGTTCAATATGTGAATGAGCCTTAAGCTCTACATTTTGTGAAATAATTCACACATTTGGTTATAAGTTAAGAATAGGAACTGTGTTTCCTAACCATGTGAAGGCCTTTTTTTTTTTCTTTTGTTCTATCCCAGTCTATGTTCTGAATTACTTTACCGACTCACTTAATTTAGAGTGTGGCATTGATGAGATGAAGTCACAGGATCAATACTTTTTGTTCAGTTACATTTACTTAAAGAAAGATAAAAAAAAAAAAAAGCTGACCACTTATCCTTATCCTTAGATAAGGGTATATCCTTATCCAAAGAATGTTCTGGGGATGCAGGTGTTGACCAACATCAAAGGAAGAATGCATAAGACAAATCCCTTGTAACACCAGATGGACTACCATAAAAGTACATCTCTGCTGTGAGTGCGGTATCAATTTCCTACAAGAATGGTGATATATTTCCCAGAGCTTGTGAAAAGAACACCTTTAATTTTGCCAGTGCAGAAAGAACAAATTTCCTTTGAAGCATCCATTACAAGTTGATACTGTATTTAGTAATTCTCCTTTCTCTTTAGATAGACAAAATTCCTGCTACCTAGGAAAATGTGAAACTATATCATTTTCTCTTTAGATCAGTAGAAAACTACAGGTATTTAGTTTTCCAAGCTCAGAAAGAGTCAGTAGTCCTACCATCTACTGAAATATGCCTGGATATAATTAGCTTTTAATCCTTACTCTTACATTTTAGTGTTTTTCTCCTCACCCATCAGACCGATATTTAAACACATTTATAAGTACACATAAATATATATATATATATTTTTTATCATTACATATACATTTGTTTTATGATCTGTATTATAGAGTATCCCTTGTGGGGTTTTTTTTAACTATATAATTTGTTTTTTGTCTTATATATCCAGGTTTTATTACTGGTCAAATTAATTTACAGAGATCTGTTTATACTGTTGTCTCAAGAGTCTATGTTACTTTCTAATTTTTTCTAAAAAATAGACTTTATCTTTTAAAGCACTTTTAAGTTAAAAATTGAGTGGAAGTTACAGATTTTCCATATAACCCTTGTACCTGCACAGGTAGGACTTCCCTATAATCAGCATCTCCTGCTGGTTGGTAAAAATTGTTACAATTAATGAACCTGCAATGACACATCATTATCATCAGAGTCCATGATTTACATTAGAGTTTACTCTTGGTGTTGTACATTCTAGGGGATTACACTAATGTATAGTTACATGTGCCCATCATGACAGTATCATATGGAATAATGTCACTACCCTAAAAAAAACCCTGTGTTCTGCCTATTCATTCCTCCCTTATCACTAACCCCTCCCTTATCACCATTTATCTTTTTATTATCTTCAAAGTTTTGCCTCACCTAGAATGTCATATAGTTGAAACTATACAGAAAGTAGCCTTTTTAGATTAGCTTTTTTTCACTTAGTATTATGCACTAAATTTTTCTCCATGTCTTTTCATGGCTTGATAGCCTTTTGTTTGTTTGTTTGTTTGTTTGTTTTAGCTGAATGTATTTCGTCATTGCAATACCACAGTTTACTTATTCACTCACCTATGGAAGGACATTCTGCTTGTTTCCAAATTTTGGCAATTATGAATAAAGCTGCCATAGACATATGTCTCCAATATTTTTGTGAACAAAAGTCTTCAGTTTATTTGTATAAATACTAAGGAGCACAATGGCCAGTACATATAGTAAGAATATGTTTAGTTTTGTAAAGAATCACTAAATTATCCTCCAAATTGGGTGTACTATTTTGTATCCCCACCAGTAATCAATAAGATTTCCTATTTCTCTACATCGTTGTTAGCATTTAGTGTTGTCCTTGTTTAGGAATTTGACCATTATGACAGGTGCAGAATGACATGTCGTTCTTGGTTTAATTCTCATTTCCCTGATGTCATATGATGTGGAGCCTCTTTTTGCTTGCTTATTTCCCATCTGTATATCTCCTTTGGTGAGATGTGTGATAAGATTTTTGGTCCATTTTTTTAACCTGGTTGTTTGTTTTTTAATTGATTAATTTTAAATGTTCTTTGTGTAATTTAGACATTTTAACCTCTCCAAAGAAAATCAATTAAATGAGACATCGTAGATGAAATGAGTTGATAATTTACAAAATGTATGAATTTAAGAAAATGTACAGATTAAATTACCACAAACTACAACACAGAGGTGATTTTTTTTTCCACAAAAGGTTATTGAGTATTGTAAAGTATGATTCCAGCAAGAGATGATCCAGCAAAAAAGACTCCCTCAAAAGATGATCACCTAGATTGTTTTGGGATAATGACTTTATTTCTAGAATCTAATTTGCTATTTTAAAGAGAATTCCCATTATATAAACTGATGCAGTTTTACATGAAGCGATTCAGGAAATTATCTTTACTCTCACATGATGATTTTCCCTCACACTATCTGAACAGATACCTAGAGCGTTTTCCTATATATTTAAAATTTTGTATATGAAAGCACTTGTATAATCAATAAACTTAAATTTTTTCATTCTAAAGATGTTAATGTACATATTATAAATGATGGCTTTGTGTCTTTGCCATCTATTTAATTAGGTCACACTTAAAAGGTCAAGAAGTTTGGTCAGTTTTCTTCCTGGTGTTTTAATGATCTAACACCCTTACATAATGGGCCAGACTGAATTTTCAGGTGATCTAGTTCTGTCATTAACTCTGCCAAAATCACTGACTCAGCCATTCTTCATTCCACTGCTTTTGGTCACATTCTCATTTTAAAGTGCTTAAACTTTTCCAACTCTTAAGTTGTGGAGAAGGACTATTACTGTCTCTAGTCATAACCTAATTCCTCCTGTTCATGACAGGGTCTGTTACCTGTTTTAGAACTTGTCTTTTCATCTGGGCATGTAGGTGTTTCTTATTTGGGTGCTATTTCTGACACTTCTTTTTCCTTCAGGGTATGATTTTAAATGGCAGTGATGATTTTTCAAACTTTCCTGTAAGTGGTGTCTGTCATGTACATGCTTAGGGCCATGACTTTGTTGTTCATGACATTTCTGGGGAAAATAAAAATTATGATTTGTACAATTCTTTACAGCATTTCTCCCAATGTTTTTTTCCTTGTGGCACACTATGTCTGTTAGAGATAGAAATACCATGGGGAGGAGAATTGATATTTATTGTGAATCTAATATGTTACATAAAGCATTTGTATATAATATCACATTTAAATCCTAAGCTGGGACTCTTAGATAAATATTATTTTCCCATTTTATAAGTGAGGAAACAAAGGCTTTTAAACTTTCTCATGGCAATATGGCTAATAAATGTTAGAACTTGTATTAATCCCAGATTTATCTGACTCCCTTAGAAGCTCTGTTGCTTATTTTCACCCACAGAAAATCGTATGATTATCTAATACTTTTAATTATAATTGACATACAATAAATTGCTTATGTTTAAAGTGTATAACCTGATAAGATCTGCAATATGAAGAAACTTTTGGAACCAGCAATAGGTCAAGAAAATGATGATATCTATCCTGTTCCTAAAGTTTCTGCTATACCCCTTTGTAGTCCTTCTAACCGCTCGAACTCCAGATAACCTGTTTTCCATCACTATATATCACATTGCATTTCCAACAATTTCATTTAAATGAAATCAGAAGATGTATACATTTTTTTTAATCTGACTTTATTTACACAGCATTATTTAAGATTCATCCATATTGATGTAGGTACCAACAAGTTATTTTTTTTTTCTATTTCAGAGTAATCATCTATTAAAAGGATACACCACAGGGGCTTCTGGGTGGCTCAGTGGGTTAAAGCCTCTGCCCTCGGCTCAGGTCATGATCCCAGGGTTCTGAGATCGAGCCCCATATCGGGCTCTCTGCTCAGCAGGGAGCCTGCATCCTCCTCTCTCTGCCTGCTTCTCTGCCTACTGGTGATCTCCATCTGTCAAATAAATTTTAAAAAATCTTAAAAAAAAAAAAAGGATACACCACAAATGTTTATTGATTCACCTGCCTACTGATTCACAGATGTTTCTTAGTTCACACTTTTTCTGGACATGTGGGTTGTTTCTGTTATTGTGACTGCGAGTTGCTTATAGCACTGCTATGAACATACATGTAAAAGTCTATATAAGTATGTTTTCATTGATGGGAAGTTATATCTAGAAATAAAATTACTAAATCAGGGCGCCTGGGTGGCAGTGGGTTAAGCTGCTGCCTTCGGCTCAGGTCATGATCTCAGGGTCCTGGGATCGAGTCCCGCATCGGGCTCTCTGCTCAGCAGGGAGCCTGCTTCCCTCTCTCTCTCTCTCTGCCTGCCTTTCTGTCTACTTGTGATCTCTGTCAAATAAACAAATAAAATCTTTAAAAAAATTACTAAATCATATGACAGATAATTGTTAACCATCTTAAGAAAATGCAAAACTATTTTTTCAAAGTTGTTATATATTTGACATTTCTAGTAGAAGTATATGAAAATTCCAGTCATTTCAAATCTTTGCCAACACTCAGTATGGTTAGTCTTTTTAATTTAGCTTGTTCCATATATGTCTATCAGTAACATATTGTTAGTTTGCAATTCCCTAATTACTAATGATGTTGAAAATCCTTTCATGTGTTTATTTCAATCCCTTTATCTTTTTGGTAAATTTTCTGTTCAAATCTTTTGCTTACTTATTTATTGAGTTTTTTGCTTTCTTATTGTTGAGTTTAAGGATTGTCTATAAGTTTTGCATGTAAGTCTTTTATAGAGTATTTGATTTATATTTGTATTATTTGTATATTTGTATTTTATAGAGTATTTGATTTCTATTAGTATTTTCTTCTAATTGGTGCCTTCATTTTTCACTTCATTACTAGTGTCTTTTGAAAGCAGTTTTTAATTTGGATAAAGTTCAGTTTATTGTTTAATCTATTAGTCTATCTTTATACCAATAACAAATTGTCTTGATTATTACAGGTTTAAAATAAAACTAGGGATGGAAGTATGTAGTGATAGTTTTTCACCTTTGTTCTTTTTCAGATTTGTTTTGAAATATGAAATAACAATCAGGATGAGCATGAAGATCTAGCATAGGGAATCACTTTGAGGAACTCTGTAGAAATTAGATATTTTTGATCCATTTATGGAAATTATTTAAAAGTTCAAATCCAACTGAATTATCCTATAATCTCAAGGCTTGGAGAGGTAAAATTCCATAAAATTCATTCACTCAGAGGAAAGCACTCAGATCTAAAAATTTCCTTGACTTCGCCAATATTAGTTAGATCTCATTTAAATTCTCAGTCAGATCAAGAAAACCAAACGACTCAGGTTTGTATTCAGGTTAACAGATCTCACAGCTACACCAGACCAGCCACCCATGCAACGTTAACATTTTAAACAAATAAACAAAAATGTCAGAATCTAAAGCATTCAATGACAGACAGATTACCTTTGAGTCAAGAGATACTTATGCAGTTTACACTGGCTCTGGTTTCTAGTCTCCTGAAACAGATGATTCAGTGGTCTGCCACATAAAATTAAGTGCATTTTGGTGATGTCTTTAAAGAAGTAATATGAATTTCAAGGGGGCCCAAAATGAAGTACAGGAGAATTTAATTATTAGGTATTATGGAGAAATACCAGATGCATAATTATTAAATTGTCATAATGTCTACTCCAAATGATTAAAAACAATAGGGTAATGAACCAATTCAATACTTTAGTTTTAAGAATATAGTTAAACTGTTGGGTGCCCATTTTCTTTATGTTGTCTATGATTACAGCCATGTGATTACACTTAAGAATAAAATGAATCATATGGTGAAAACTTCATTTACATCAAAAATAGCCCCCTTAATATTACCTTAATAATGGTTATATTATATTGTCATTCTACTATACCTGAGTAGCAATTATCTTTATCTCTTCTAGTTATTAACCATAGGGTAAATGTTCTCTAATAGAATATTCTACATACAAAAGTTTTTGGCATTTTATTTTGGAGCCATAATAATCCAAAATAATTTTTGATCAGAAGCAGGATTTCAGAGAAGATAACTGAAGTAAAATTGTATTTAATCTTCCAGTATCCTCACTGTTCATTAATTTTGATTTATTTTATCCTCCAACAATAATATATTCAAAGACTATGAACTATTTTTATTCCTTTTTTTAGATTTTATTTATTTGAGATTTTATTTATTTGAGAGAGTATGAGTGGGGAAAGTGGCAGAGGAAGAAGCAGACTCTGTGCTGGGCAGGGAGCCAGACGTGGGGCTCAGTCTCAGGACACGAGGATCATGACCTGAGCCAAAGGCAGAGGCTTAGCTGACTGAGCCACACAGGCACACCTGTTTTTCTTTTTAAAAATATCTGCTCAATATTTTCTTCAAAAGAAGGTAGATTTAGGAAGCCTGTATGTTTGTTTCCCATTTATTACATATAATCCACATATCAGTTACACTGTTATCATTTATATGGTGAGCAAGGTCCATGAAAAACTTAGGGTCTTGATTCAGTCTCAAATGTTCAGATTAGCTGCTTTGGAGGCAAATCAAATTTGCTAAAATGCCTGAAAAAAATGCAGGCCAAGTAGTGGTAATTGTTTCTGACCTCCTCCTCTTCCCATGGACAAAAATAATTCTTTAGTTAGAAAAAAATACATTATGACACTCGTCTTAATATTCTTCTTTGAAATTATAGTAACTTCTGAGCTTTACATGCGGACTCTTATAAATCTGAAATAAAATCTGTCAATAGAAAAAAGATGTGACTGCCAGCCTTTGATACTGTTTATAGTTTTGTACAAATCTGGTGACTATAGCAATATTTGACAAGACCATAGATAATGCAAAGTACCTGTAACTACAAAATGTAATTATCTGGCCATTGACTTTCAATTAGAAATCTGGTGACTTTAGGTCAGCTTTAAGAGAAAAAAGATCCTACCTAGATGGAAATGTATTATACCCATTTTGACTAAGCAACAGGGCAATCACAACCATAAGCATATATCTATTATCACCAACTTGATTATTTATAAATATAAATGCATAATAGTTAATGGTGAAATATCAAGTGTTGCCTATGGTACATATTTAGGCATATGTGTCTTTTTAATGTACTGCCAGGAAAGAAAATGGGTAAGTATATTCCCACAAAAATGCCACACATTTTTATATAAATCCAAGCAGTCAGACCTAAGATCATTCAGATTTTGCAGTCTGGAGGAGAAAGAAAAAATACATTGAGCAAATTATAGACTTCTTAATTTTCTAAAACTTAAGCAGTTTTTCAAAGAATATGTACTAAATTTTTCAAGAATTTCACGTGTAAATTTGAGAGAACTAATATGTTCTTATCAGCCTTGGAGAGTATGACAAAAACATTCTCATCTTTCTCTAATAAACTTTTGTTAATTTGCTGTAGTTGGTGACACTAGTCATGAACAAACGACAGTAGAAATGAACACAAATTTGGCTGACTGAATTAGGCTTACTAAAGATAAAGAATATTATAAAGTCAATTACTTAGAATAAATGCATATGTAATTGAAGAAGAAAATGATCTTTTGAAATAATCTGTTTCACCCATTTGATGTTGCATTACCAAGAATATAGTACAACTCACTTAGACTAATAAAGCCCACCTGTTACTTTTTTGTGTCCCTCTATAAAGTAAGTTGCTTGTTCTAAGATATTCTAATTGTAAAATCCAAGTTTCAGTTATTCCAGTCAACTGTGAATAAATGGACCTGCTTTAAGTCTGATTTCACCAGCTGTATTAATTTCAGACCGCATGTCTCCTTTCTTTGGTTTCCTCTATTGATTCTGGAAAAAAAAAAAAGAGAATGCTATTTGATTAGAATGAAAGTGTATACTCTGGCCAATTTTGATATTTCATTTGCAAGTGACTTCATGTAATGTCTTTCTCCTTTGATCTAATAATGAAAATGTGTCAGTATATTCTCATTACAGCAGTAATGTAAAGCAACCTAAGCCTCGTGGGGCCAAAAGGACTACACTTTGTGAATTTAATAGGAAAGTTATACTCCCAGTGCTTGGCAAAGAGTGCTGGCAGACCTATTTTCTCCCTTCAGCAATTGAACCAACTGAAAATTTTTTAAAAGATGCCATACATGTGTTCTAATACTGAGGGGAGAGGGAAGAATAAGAATACAAGAATATATTAATGGTTTTCTTGAAATATTCTGCTCACTGTGGAATTATGCTACCTAAAAAATGTAAAACAAACAAAAATCAGCTTACAGTCATTGTCATTCTTGAAATAAAAATCAGGAATTTTTTTGGTGTTAAGGTTATTTTCAATAGCAAAAATTGACATGGATTTGAACAAATATTAGATAAAATGCATAAAACATTTCTAAGTTCACATAAAAATAAATTTGAATAGTAGTCACTTCTAAAAACCTGACTAGATGTGACTATATCTGGATAGCACCAAATTCAGTATAGTTGGTGACTAGGTTTGATAGTTATATATAACAAAAATGAACATGCTAAATTTATTTCAATTCCAAAGTTCCATTCTAATTTATAATTCATGCTTATATCATATAAGTGTGAAGGCAGTTAATATCTTTCAAGTTAGGGGAACATTTAAACTCTTTCTAAAAAGCCTGAACATGCTATTTTGTTTTAGTTTTGCCTAAAAAAAAAGCCTTGAAAAAATATGCATAAAACTTGTAATTAACATAGTTATATGTGTATGTTTAATAATGGCTACATGTTTTTCCTTAAGCATGTATCTTTAGCATTCAGTGATTCAGTGGATTGAACAATGTTCCTTGAGAAAGTATGTCCACATCCTAAATCCACGAATATGAACTCATTTGGATACTGGGGTAAGGTCATCTTGGATTTAGGACCCACCCTTAAAGACATGAATGTTCTTATCAGAGAAAGGAGAGAGAGACTGGTGACATGGAGATATGAGAACAAACATGTGAAGACACAGACTGAGATTGAAGTTATACATTTTAAAGCCAGGGATTATCAAAAACTGCCAGCACTCTAAGAAGGTAGGAGTGAGGCATTGAAAAGATTTTTTTCTCAAATCCTCCAGAAATCCTCCGCTTTCTCCAGAAGAAAGCAACCCTCCGACAACTTAATTTCAGATTTGTGGCCTCCAGACTATGAAAGAAAATATTTATGTTGTTTATACCACCGAGCTGGTGGTAACTTAATACCATAGCTCTAGGAAACTAGTACAGTGATCTAATATTAACTTAAAGACATCTAGGGCACCTGGGTGGCTCAGTGGGTTAAAGCTTCTTCCTTTGGCTCAGGTCATGATCTCAGGGTCCTAGAATCGAGTCCCACATAGGGCTCTCTGCTCAGCAGGGAGCCTGCTTCTCTTTCTCTCTCTCTGCCTGCCTCTCTGCCTACTTGTGATCTCTGTCTGTCAAATAAATAAACAAAAGTCTATAAAAAATTAAAGACACCTGATCATGATTTTAATTAGCTATCTGTAATGTCAAACATCAAGGATACTTACGTATATCAATCCAAATAATCCAACAAGAACCATTTCCTAAAGCCTGCATATTTTAACTGCAGAGGTGAAAACAAATAATGCTTCCTGAGGAAATTTAAGAAAAAGCACACACATCAGGTAAGCAGGGAAGGATAAAACAATTCTATAGGCATTCAATGTTTAGGAAGAAAGAGTTCATTTTAAAGAAGAAATACTTAGTGCTTTCAAATAGGTTGGAATCTGCCCTTTAAACCAGATTTGTACTTGATATTCACTCATATTTCTCAAACTTGAGCCTAAAACCCTTGCTTAAAACATAAATTCCCAGGTTCTTCCCCAGAGATTCTCATTCAGTAGAGCCATGGAGATATGTGTTTGCTGCATTCTTAGTGATCCTTTGGGTAATTCTAGCAAAGGATACTTTAAACATTTTGAAGTATCTGCTTAGAAAAATGTATTTCCTCAAAATAAAACTTTTGATCAAACTTGTGAAAGGAAAAAGGAAATGTGTTCCATCCTCACTCAATCATAAAATATTCCACAACAAATCTTTTTTTTTTTTTAATACAAATTCTCCAAGTCCCACTGATTTAGAATCTGCTACTTGCAATACCTGATGTGATTATTATGACTAGGCAATTTCACAAGACACTGGCTTTGAACCAAAAATTTGACCTTGACTGACTTTAATTCATGCATTGACAGCAATGTAAAAAGAGTTAAAAAGAATACACCCCATTAAATACCATATATCACAGGATATACGTTTTGGTAAACACAACAACCTGACATTCTGGTAACCCGAAAATTGAAGTTTTGTTCACAAGTACCTTTGAGGTCAATGTTCATCCTAGAGTCTTTCTCAGCATCTGCAGATTCCCTCAGCCTGCTGCTTGAACAGTTGCTAATGAATGAAGATCACCCCAGCCTGCCCCCCTGCTGTGGCTCATTTGCCCATTAGCATCTGCTTAAGCAGCAGGCTGGGGGAAGCTCTGGTGCCCAATCAATGTAGCTGATGAGGGCCGGGAGAGGGAGGCCTCTGTTGCCAACAGAGCCAGAGCATAAATCAACTCCAATCTTGGCAAAGGTTATTAATCTTAGAAAGGATGACTTATATATCACAGTGTAGGGATGGAGAAAAGCTATCCTTGACATTTATGAGAAACAGGATAAAGCTAAAATATTATTTGTATGCTAACTTTAACAAATCTTTTGAACACCAGTAACTCTCAGTTTCCTTACCTAAAAAGTGATTTATGGTAAGGTTCTTGTTCAAACATTATCTGATGCTAGATATATGCACAGACATACAAAAACACACACAGAGAAAAGCACTCTTTAAGACATTTCTGGAGTTATCTTATTGTTTTTACATAAAGCACAAAATGACTTTATTACCCAACTGGTCAGGGAAAAACTCATTCCACTACATAACTATCCCAACTACTTCCACTTTTTCAACTGGCCATTTGTTATTCTCATAACCTCAAACTTAGAAATTGGGTAACTGAGGTTGAACATTCATGATAAGAGAAGTTGACTGGCAACTGAAAAGTAAAAATATACTCCACTCTGAGGACAGTCTTTACCTTTACCTTCATTCACACGGGTGATCCACTTTAAATACTCCAAACAGAGATAGAATCTGCATCCAAGAGAGGATTATATGTAGCTGTGTAGTGTGAAAAGGAGGGCTGGTATTAATTAGAGTAATGTTATAGTAGACTACTGCCAATAAAAATAAGCAGAGTATAAATTACGCAGAACATAAGGAATATTAAACAATGATACAGTGTTTGAAGGTCTTTTGCACATTTGAAAGTGTTTAGTACAAAAAAGATGGTGAATGAGATGTTAATACTATCTACTGTGAGAGATTTCTAAATGGCATAAAAAGAAGCATTCAAAGATTCACCCAGAATGGAGCTAAAAAACACTCCATAGAAAAATCACTCTACATTTTTCTGCATTCATTGTAGATCAAATGCAGTACTTGGAATTCACTCTTGGGTATATTAGAGAAATAATAAACAAGATTCCTCTCTCATGAAGTTTATAGGATATTAGGAAGATGACATACATACAAGAAATATAAAATAACTACATAATAATATTGAAAAAAGTGCCAAAATTAAAGAAACAACAGAGAACACTACTATAAATAAAACTACCTTCTAAACCCTCAATGCTCTCTAAGATGATGTATGATTTAAATAAATTCTCTCTATAACATTATAATTTGCTTCAAAAGTATTGCTTCCAGAAAAAAAAATCCTACAATTGAAAATAAATCTTATCATATTTAATATAAAAATACCAGTTATACTATAAAACCAATAAAATGTCTGTGTAATAATATACCATGGACACAATTTATCTTGTCATCCACTTAATAAAGTGCAAACATTCCCAAAGCAACCAGGACTTTGAGAATTATAGCATCTGGACATCAATGCTTGTATTTATCCAACTGTTGGCAAGAAAATTAATACAAACTGTCATTAATATTTTTAAGTGACTTTGGGAATCATTCTCATATAAAAAATTCAATTAAAAACAAACAAAATATGTAATTTACTTTAAGCATTCTTCTTTAGAATAGTGCAATTTTTGCATTGATTGAAAAAGAATCAATCTGAGAATAAAAATGTATTCAGTAATTTCCAAAAATTAATATAGTATCCATACATATGAAAAGATCCACCTCAATACAGAAAAATGATGTTTTAAACATTCATATATATGTGAATACATTTAAAAGTGTCATAAAAAGCCACATAACATACCAGTAACTAATTCAGGGGAAGGGTCTAAGTTTGAGCAAGCTCAAACGAGAATTTTTATCTTCTATTAACTTAAAAAATATTTTCTCCATGTGTTCATCATGCACTGATAACCATAACTAAGGTATGGAGTACTGAAAAGTAATATTAATCTAATCAAACTATCCAATAACTAAATCAGAAACTACATCTATTATGTGTACCAAGATCAAAACAAATGTTCTACACCTGGCCCGAAACCGGACATTCTAAGCTGAAATCTATGAAGCGGTACTTTAACTACCTCACCATGTGATTTTGAGACATCATAACATTGAGAATCTAAGATCTATTCAAGCCAGGAGTAGGGCAGTTGGGTCTAAAAAGCTGAAAACCATTATTAAATCAGGCACATGTGAGCTACTATTTGTCCCATTACTGCCCTCATGAACATAAGTGGCTCCTTCCCCCTTGCAGCCCAGGTCCCAGAATCAGCTCTTCCTGAGTTATGTGATTTTATAAGTAAATCTTTACCTGGTCCTTACATTGGTAGCTGGCCAGGGTGAAAAGATTTTATCTACTACTTATAACAGGCCAGATTTGGGGGGAAATAAGTGAGGTTCGGTTTAGGCTAGATTTGAGAGCTAAATACAGGAGTTTAGATTTGGAGCACAGTTGCCTGGAACTAAGAGCCCTCAGACTTTTCCATGAAGGTAAAGGTTATGGAAGTCTATTTTTGTGTGTTTGTTTTAGTCAGAAGTGTACTGAGTGAGGAGCCATCTACGTGAGGATTGACCAGCAAAATGTATCCCTGTTAAACCAGCCCTTCTCTAATAAGTGAGTTACAAACCTCTCAAATACTCTTGGTTTCACCAAGTCACTTGATGAACTCTGGGGTCAATCATCTCTTTTGCTGACCAGTGCTAGCTTCAGTTCTCCTGCAAATTTGAGGAAACTTGCTGCAAAACTCTGCAAGTTCCTGAGACACAAATCCATTTCCCAGACCTGTGTTGATATAGGTGAAGCATTTCTGTTTCCAGCTCACCCCCAGTTCTCCCTGGAGTGTAATGTCTTTTCTACTTTACTTCCAATTCAGGGATCGTTTCCCCATACCCAGCAGGAATGTCCACACTTGCTCCTGACATACCCCTGCCCAATACAAACATCTGTTCCTTGACACTCATCCACAATTGCAAAGGCTATGGAGGGATTTTCAATATCATGTTAATCAGCTTCTGAATGATTTGTGTTATAGAATTCAGAAACTCTTAATTATATGAGGAAGGGACTTTTAATTTATTTTCTTTTAGTTATTCATTAATTTATATAATGAGTGAAGGAAAATGCAGGAGAATGTGTGAAGAGCAGAGCTCATTGTGGCAATTGAGAGTGTCATTCTTTCAGTCAAGAATTTTAGTTAATGGGTCACCTGGTTAGCTCGGTCTTTAGGTGTCTGCCTTTGGGTTGGGTCATGATCCCAAGGTCCTGGGGACGAGCCCCGCCTCAGCCTCCCTACTCAGTGGGAATCCTGCTTCTCCCTCTCCCACTTCCCCTGCTGGTGTTCCTACTTTCACTGTGTATCTCTCTGTCAAATAAATAAATGGAATCTTAAAAGAAAAGAAAAAAAAAAGAATTTTAGTTGATACAGTCATTGTGTTATGAGTTGTAGTGTGTTTCCTTAAATTTCATATTTTGAAGTATATAAACCCTTGTACATAATAAATGTGACCTTATTTGGGAAAAGAGTCATTGAACATGTAATTAGTTAAGATGAGGTCATACTGGAATATAATGAGCCCCTAATTCAATATGACTGGTGTCCTTATTAAGAGGAAATTTGGGCACAGATACACACAGAAAGACTGCCATGTGAAGATAAAGGCAGAGATCAGGGTGATGCAACAGAAGCCAAAGAACACTAAAGATTCCAGTAAACCACAGAGCCAGGAGGGAGGTTTAACAGATTCTCCCTCAGAAGGAACCAATCCTGCCAATACTTTGATCTTGGACTACTAACCTCCAAAACTGTGAGACTAATGTTTATGATGTTCAGTACTCCCAGTTAATGCTACTTTATTATGAGAGCATAAGAAACTAATATGCCTTGGTTTTCAAGACACAGGAATTAGAAATAATGAAAAAACACTTTATGTCATATATTAGACAGGTAAATTAGCCTGTATTATAGACTGAAAATGGTTTGCATTTTAACCAAAGCCCAAATCATAGAAGATTTTAGAAGGATGTCTGGAAAAACCACTTCCCCATTCTTTATAGACTACAGGAAAGAACGGAAAGTAGGGGGTCTGCAGCCTAAATGTTATTCCTGACACATTTTTTTCAGACATTTCACATATCTGAATGCCTTTAGGTGGGAAATATATATCCCCATGGTATACAGATACCACCTCATTCTACAGCTTTATACTCTGAAATTTTACAAATTTATATAGTGTTCTTGGTACTTGAATTTATTGTCTTGGCTATGAATGACTTAATCCAAGGACATTTTCATATGAAATACCAATTAATAGCTTTCACTAAATTGTGCTTTCATCTATATCACAAGATTACACTGAGGGACATCACTTAATCATCAGGCTATTGCTTAGGATACTACCCACTCTGTAATTCAGTGACGATGATTAAAAAAAAAAGTATTATTTCTTTATATAATTGACCCTTGAACAATATTGAGTTAGAAGCAATGACACACCACACAGTAAAAAAACCATGTAAAGCATTCTGTCTATTGCAGGCCCTAATCCAATAGGATTTGAGGGTTTTTTTTAAAGATTTTATTTATTTATTTGACAGAGAGAGATTACAAGTAGGCAGAGAAGCAAGCAGAGAGAGAGAGGAGGAAGCAGGCTCCCCACTGAGCAGAGAGCCCGATGCGGGACTCGATCCCAGGACCCTGAGATCACGACCTGAGCCGAAGGCAGCGGCTTAACCCACTGAGCCACCCAGGCGCCCTAGGATTTGAGTTCTTATAAGAAGAGACACCAGGAGTACTCCTGTAAGGAGCAAAGGCCATGTGAGGATACAGTGAGAAGGCAGATCTCTGCAAGCAAGAGAAATCTCACCAGAAACCAACTCTGCCAACACAATGATCTTAGATTTACAGCCTCCAGAACTGTAAGAGAATAAATTTGTTGTTTAAGCCACACAGTATAGTGTTTTGTTGTAGCAACCTTAAGTGACTAATATAAAGATTTAATATACTTTGACTTTCAGTGTTGATGTATAAGATAAATAAAAAATAATCATATAGGGGTCGGAGTCAAGATGGCAGAGAAGTAGCAGGCTGAGACTACTTCAGCTAGTCGGAGATCATCTAGATAGCTTATCTAAAGATTGCAAACACCTGAAAATCCATCGGCAGATAGAAGAGAACAGCAATTCTGGAAACAGAAAAACAACCACTTTCTGAAAGGTAGGACCGGCGGAGAAGTGAATCCAAAGCGAAGGGCAAGATAGACCCCGGGGGGGGGGGGGGCTCCTAGCAAGCGGCAGAGCAATGGCGCACAAAATCAGGACTTTTAAAAGTCTGTTCCACTGAGGGACATCGCTCCAGAGGCTAAAACGGGGCGAAGCCCATGTGGGGTCAGTGTGGCCTCAGGTCCTGCAGGGTCACAGAATGATTGGGGGTGTCTGAGTGTCACAGAGCTTGCGGGTATTGGAACGGGAAAGCTGGCTACAGAGACAGAGCCGACAGTAAGCTCACAGCTCGGTGTTACCTTGAACTGGTTGCAGGCTCGGTGAGCTCAGAGCACGGCCAGAGGTCAGGCAGATGGGAGTAACCGGGCGCTGGTCTCTGAGGGTGCACTGAGGAGTGGGGCCCTGGGCTCTCGGCTCCTCCCGGCCAGAGAACAGGAGGCCGCCACTTGTATTCCCGTCCTCCGGAACTCTACGGAAAGCGTTCAGGGAACAAAAGCTCCTGAAAGCAAACCCGAGCAGATTACTCACCCCGGCCCCTGTTAAGGGTGGTGCAATTCCGCCTGGGGCAAAAACACTTGAGAATCACTACAAGTGGCCCCTCCCCCAGAAGATCAACAAGAAATCCAGCCCAGACCAAGTTCACCTACCAAGGAGTGCGGTTTCAATACCAAGGAGAACAGCAGAATTCCAGAGGAGGAGAAAGCAAGCACGGAACCCATGGCTTTTTCCCTGTGATTTTTTTTTAGTCTTGAGTTAATTTGATGTTTTTCTTTTTCATTTTTTGTTTTTTTTTCTCACCTTCTGGTAAATATTTTTTTAACTTTTACCTTTTTCTTTTTTAACGTTTTTTAACTAGTTTATCCAATATATATGTTTTTTTTTATATTTTTCTTATTTGTTTTCTTTTATTTAATTCTTTCCTTTTCTTTTTTTCTTTTTTCTTTTTTTATCTTTCTTCCTTTTTGAATCTCTTTTTATCCCCTTTCTACCCCCTCACAATTTGGGATCTCTTCTAATTTGGTTAAAGCATATTTTCCCGGGGTTGTTGCCACACTTTTAGTATTTTACTTGTTCCTTCATATACTCTTATCTGGACAAAATGACAAGACAGAAAAATTCAACACAAAAAAAAGAACAAGAGGCAGTACCGAAGGCTAGGGACCTAATCAATACGGACATTGGTAATATGTCAGATCTAGAGTTCAGAATGACAATTCTCAAGGTTCTAGCTGGGCTCGAAAAAGGCATGGAAGATATTAGAGAAACCCTCTCGAGAGATATAAAAGCCCTTTCTGGAGAAATAAAAGAACTAAAATCTAACCAAGTTGAAATCAAAAAAGCTACTAATGAGGTGCAACAAAAATGGAGGCTCTCACTGCTAGGATAAATGAGGCAGAAGAAAGAATTAGTGATCTAGAAGACCGAATGACAGAGAATAAAGAAGCTGAGCAAAAGAGGGACAAACAGCTACTGGGGAGAATTCGAGAGATAAGTGACACCATAAGACAAAACAACATTAGAATAATTGGGATTCCAGAAGAAGAAGAAAGAGAGAGGGGAGCAGAAGGTATACTGGAGAGAATTATTGGGGAGTATTTCCCCAATATGGCAAAGGGAATGAGCATCAAAATTCAGGAGGTTCAGAGAACGCCCCTCAAAATCAATAAGAATAGGCTCACACCCCATCACCTAATAGTAAAATTTACAAGTCTCAGTGACAAAGAGAAAATCCTGAAAGCAGCCCGGGAAAAGAAGTCTGTAACATACAATGGTAAAAATATTAGATTGGCAGCTGACATATCCACAGAGACCTGGCAGGCCAGAAAGAGCTGGCATGATATTTTCAGAGCACTAAACGAGAAAGACATGCAGCCAAGAATACTATATCCAGCTAGGCTTTCATTGAAAATAGAAGGAGAGATTAAAAGCTTCCAGGACAAACAACAACTGAAAGAATTTGCAAACACCAAACCAGCTCTACTGGAAATATTGAAAGGGTCCTCTAAGCAAAGAGAGAGCCTACAAGTGGTAGATCAGAAAGAAACAGAGACGATATACAGTAACAGTCACCTTAAAGGCAATACAATGGCACTAAATTCATATCTCTCAATAGTTACCCTGAATGTTAATGGGCTAAATGCCCCTGTCAAAAGACACAGGCTATCAGAATGGATAAAAAAACAAAACCCATCTATATGTTGCCTCCAAGAAACTCATTTTAAGCCCGAAGATACCACCAGATTTAAAGTGAGGGGGTGGAAAAGAATTTACCATGCTAATGGACATCAGAAGAAAGCAGGAGTGGCAATCCTTATATCAGATCAATTAGATTTTAAGCCAAAGACTATAATAAGAGATGAGGAAGGACACTATATCATACTCAAAGGGTCTGTCCAAAAATAAGATCTAACATTTTAAATATCTATGCCCCCAACGTGGGAGCAGCTAACTATATAAACCAATTAATAACAAAATCAAAGAAACACATCCACAATAATACAATAATAGTAGGGGACTTTAACACTCCCCTCACTGAAATGGATAGATCATCCAAGCAAAAGATCAGCAAGGAAATAAAGGCCTTAAATGAAACACTGGACCAGATGGACATCACAGATATATTCAGAACATTTCATCCCAAAGCAACAGAATACACATCATTCTCTAGTGCAATGGAACATTCTCCAGAATAGATCACATCCTCAGTCCTAAATCAGGACTCAACCGGTTTCAAAAGATTGGGATTTTTCCCTGCATATTTTCAGACCACAATGCTCTAAAGCTAGAATTCAACCACAAAAGGAAGTTTAAAAAGAACCCAAACACATGGAGACTAAACAGCATCCTTCAAAAGAATGAATGGGTCAACTGGGAAATTAAAGAAGAATTGAAAAAAATCATTGAAACAAATATAATGAAAATACAACGGTTCAAAATATGTGGGACACAACACAGGCAGTCCTGAGAGGAAAATATATAGCGGTACAAGCCTTTCTCAAGAAATAAGAAAGGTCTCAGGTACACAACCTAACCCTACACCTAATGGAGCTGGAGAAAGAACAAGAAAGAAACTCTAAGCCCAGCAGGAGAAGAGAAATCATAAAGATCAGAGCAGAAATCAATGAAATAGAAACCAAAAAGACAATAGAGCAAATCAACGAAACTAGGAGCTGGTTCTTTGAAAGAATTAATAAAATTGATAAACCCCTGGCCCAACTTATCAAAAAGAAAAGAGAAAGGACCCAAATAAATAAAATCATGAATGAAAGAGGAGAGATCACAACTAACACCAAAGAAATACAAACTATTATAAGAACATACTATGAGCAAACCTATGCCAACAAATTTGACAATCTGGAAAAAATGGATGCATTCCTAGAAACATATAAACTACCACAACTGAACGGAAGAAATAGAAAGCCTGAACAGACCCATAACCAATAATGAGATTGAAACAGTCATTAAAAATCTCCAAACAAACAAAAGCCCAGGGCCAAACGGCTTCCCGGGGGAATTCTACCAAACATTTAAAGAAGAACTAATTCCTATTCTCCTAAAACTGTTCCAAAAAATAGAAATGGAAGGAAAACTTCCAAACTCATTTTATGAGGCCAGCATCGCCTTCATCCCAAAACCAGACAAGGATCCCATCAAAAAAGAGTGCTATAGACCAATATCCTTGATGAACACAGATGTGAAAATTCTCAGCAAAATACTAGCCAATAGGATTCAACAGTACATTAGAAGGATTATTCACCACGACTACGTGGGATTTATTCCAGGGCTGCAAGGTTGGTTCAACATCCGCAAATCAGTCAATGTGATACAACACATCAATAAAAGAACGAAGAAGAACCATATGATACTCTCAATAGATGCTGAAAAAGCATTTGACAAAGTACAGCATCCCTTCCTGATCAAAACTCTTCAAAGTGTAGGGATAGAGGGCACATACCTCAATATCATCAAAGCCATCTATGAAAAATCCTCCGCAAATATCATTCTTAATGGAGAAAAACTGAAAGCTTTTCTGCTAAGGTCAGGAACACGGCAGGGATGTCCATTATCACCACTGCTATTCAACATAGTACTAGAGGTCCTAGCCTCAGCAATTAGACAACAAAAGGAAATTAAAGGCATCCAAATCGGCAAAGAAGAAGTCAAATTATCACTCTTCGCAGATGATATGATACTATATGTGGAAAACCCAAAAGACTCCACTTCAAGACTGCTAGAACTTGTACAGGAATTCAGTAAAGTGTCAGGATATAAAATCAATGCACAGAAATCAGTTGCATTTCTCTACACCAACAACAAGACAGAAGAAAGAGAAATTAAGGAGTCAATCCCATTTACAATTGCACCCAAAACCATAAGATACCTAGTAATCAATCTAACCAAAGAGACACAGAATCTATACTAAGAAAACTATAAAGTACTCTTGAAAGAAATTTAGGAAGATACAAAGAATTGGAAAAATGTTCCATGGTCCTGGATTGGAAGCATAAATATTGTGAAAATGTCTATGCTACCTAAAGCAATCTACACATTTAATGCAATTCCTATCAAAGTACCACTCATATTTTTGAAAGAAATGGAACAAATAATTCTAAAATTTATATGGAACCAGAAAAGACCTTGAATAGCCAAAGAGATATTGAAAAAGAAAGCCAACGTTGGTGGCATCACAATTCCGGACTTCAAGCTCTATTACAAAGCTGTCATCCTCAAGACAGCATGGTACTGGCACAAAAACAGACACACAGATCAATGGAACAGAATAGAGAGCCCAGAAATAGACCCTCAACTCTACAGTCAACTAATCTTCAATAAAGCAGGAAAGAATATCCAATGGAAAAAAGACAGCGTCTTCAATAAATGGTGCTGGGAAAATTGGACAGCCACATGCAGAAAAATGAAATGGACCATTTCCTTAAACCACACAAAAAATAGACTCAAAATGGATGAAGGACCTCAATGTGTGAAAGGAATCCATTAAAATCCTTGAGGAGAACACAGGCAGCAACCTCTTCAACCTCAGCCGCAGCAACATCTTCCTAGGAACAACGCCAAAGGCAAGGGAAGCAAGGGCAAAAATGAACTATTGGGATTTCATCAAGATCAAAAGCTTTTGCACTGCAAAGGAAACAGTTAACAAAATCAAAAGACAACTGACAAAATGGGAGAAGATATTTGCCAGCGACATATCGGATAAAGGACTAGTGTCCAGAATAAATTAAGAACTTAGCAAACTCAACACCCAAGGAACAAATAATCCAATCAAGAAATGGGCAGAGGACATGAACAGACATTTCTGCAAAGAAGACATCCTGATGGCCAACAGACACATTAAAAAGTGCTCCATATCACTCGGCATCAGGGAAATACAAATCAAAACCACAATGAGATATCACCTCACACCAGTCAGAATGGCTAAAATCAACAAGTCAGGAAATGACAGATGCTGGCGAGGATGCGGAGAAAGGGGAACCCTCCTCCACTGTTGGTGGGAATGCAAGCTGGTGCAGCCACTCTGGAAAACAGCATGGAGGTTCCTCAAAATGTTGAAAATAGAACTGCCCTATGACCCAGCAATTGCACTATTGGGTATTTACCCTATAGATACAAACGAAGTGGTCCAAAGGGGCACATGCACCCGAATGTTTATAGCAGCAATGTCCACAATAGCCAAACTATGGAAAGAACCTAGATGTCCATCAACAGATGAATGGATCAAGAAGATGTGGTATATATACACAATGGAATACTATGCAGCCATCAAAAGAAATGAAATCTTGCCATTTGCGACAACTTGGATGGAACTAGAGCGTATCATGCTTAGCGAAATAAGTCAAGCAGAGAAAGACAACTGTCATATGATCTCCCTGATATGAGGAAGTGGTGATGCAACATGGGGGCTTAAGTGGGTAGAAGAAGAATCAATGAAACAAGATGGGAATGGGAGAGAGACAAACCACAAGTGACTCTTAATCTCACAAAACAAACTGAGGTTTGCTGGGGGGAGGGGGTTTGGAAGAAGGGGGTGGGATTATGGACATTGGGGAGGGTATGTGCTTTGGTGAGTGCTGTGAAGTGTGTAAACCTGGTGATTCACAGACCTGTATCCCTGGGGATAAAAATATATGTTTATAAAAATAAAAAATTTAAAAAAAAACAATACAGAAGAGGTAAATCAATTTGTCAAAAAAATAATTATCATATAAAGCAATGTTATAATATGTAAAATAGTTAACCAGTATTGATTAAATGTGTAGATCTTAGAATCACAAAAACTAAAAATTTAATGTTACCTGAATTTTAAATTGGGAAGAGATTTAGATGATGAAAGACAAAATATACAGAAAGAAAATATAATTTGACTTGAATAAATTGCTAGATAAATTTTTCATTTTCTTACTCTTCTCTCCTTCACTATTCCTTCCTACTGTTATATTTTCCTGTCCCCTAGAATAGAAAATGCACCATGAACTCATTTTTTAAAAAAGATTTATTTATTTATTTGCGAGAGAGACAGAGAAAGAGAGATAGAGACAGAGAGTAGGAGCGGGGCTCGAGAGGAGCAGAGGGAGAGGTAGAAGCAGGCTCTCAGGAGGCAGGGCAGGATCAGAACCTAAGCTGAGGTCAGATGTTTAAGCAACCGAGCCACCCAGGTGCCCCAGAATTCATTTTTTATTACAAATTTAATTATATGTTCACATAAAATGCAACAAGAGAACAAATGACTCAATGAGAAGAATTTGAAAAAGGTGTTTTTAACAATTAAAACAATAGCACACAGAGGAACAAAAGCAAATCTTCTACACAAAGATTTTAGTTAATAATTTTATAAAACTCATAGCAATATACTTAGCATAATAGTAAAGTGCTATAATTAATATTTTCAGAAAGCAGCCAAGGTATAGCTCATAGAAACAGATAAACCAAAGGTCAAAGTAGGTAGTAGTATGTTTTCTAGTTCAAATCTGTTGATAGATAGTTCTTTCATAAATCATAATCACTTGTCTAAAGCTACCAACAACACACTACTAAAAATATATTAGAAAAATTTTAGAAATAATTTCAATAATATTTGGAAAATCACATCTAGAAGATATAGAAATATATTTATATGTACTAGAAAACTTCATTTGACCACTGATTAGGACCAACATTTTTGTAATATGGACTTTAGTAAAAATAAAGTAATATCTTATATATCCGTAGACCTACTTCTTGAATAATATGCAAATGACTCATGAGTATCTATCTAAATTTAAAAATTAAAAATTTCTAGCACAAATATTCTCAGTTGTTCAGAGACACCTTTTCTGCTTAAAAGAAAGTCAAGAATTACTCTCAAAACTCTATTAGAAAAAAAAAACTATAAACAAAAAGACCTCATAAGGGGTCAAGTTTCCTTGGAAATGATATTACTCTTAGTAAATTCCAGGTGCTCATTGTTTTTGTTTGTTTTTGTTTTGTTTTATTTTGTTTTAACTAAGATCATAAAGGGCATGAACATGGGGACCAGAAAGGGGCTAGAGACAGAGACAGCTGGTGTTGTCAAAAAGCTAATGGTATAAAACAGATTCATTTTGAGGAATAGGAGTCAAAAGCCCTGTAACATTGGAGGTAGTAGAGAATAGAAATATGGAGCATTTTAAAGAGTGATTATAGTTTTACACTTAAATTATTTAAAAATTTTGACAGAGCTGATTGTTAATACTCAAGTTCCTGTTTAGACTATCCTTCTTTGAATAAGATAGTACTACATGACTAAATTTTATGAGCCATTTATCATTAAAATTTTCCTAGATTTAAAAAAAAAAAGATGATCTGTACTATAAAACTTACTCCAATAGATCTGACTTTTACTAAAGAAACTGAAGTCTATAAAAATGCTAAAAGAAAGCATAATGAAGTCTATAAAAGTGCTAAAAGAAAGCAGAATAAGGTGGAAGACAGAGTAATGGAGAATAACCAAGCTGAGCAAGGGGAAAAAAATGAAGAATAAAAAAACCAAGAATAGAAAAAAATAAAAAATAAAACAAACAAAAACCCTGAGAATAGGTTAAGAGAACTCAGAGACATCATCAAGGTTAATAACATCTACATTAAAGGGATCTCAGAAAGAAAAGAGAAAGAAAAGGAGGCAGTGTTTTTTTTTTTTAATTTTTATTTTTTTAAAGAATAAAAAGGAAACAGATTTCCATTCTAGGAGGCACAGAGTGTACCTAACAAAATTGAACTAAAAAGGTGCAACAACATGGATGGAACTAGAGCGTATCATGCTTAGCGAAATAAGTCAAGCAGAGAAAGACAACTATCATATGATCTCCCTGATATGAGGAAGTGGTGATGCAACATGGGGGCTTAAGTGGGTAGAAGAAGAATCAATGAAACAAGATGGAATTGGGAGAGAGACAAACCATAAGTGACTCTTAATCTCACAAAACAAACTGAGGGTTGCTGGGGGGAGGGGGTTTGGGAGAAGGGGTTGGGATTATGGACATTGGGGAGGGTATGTACTTTGGTGAGTGCTGTGAAGTGTGTAAACCTGGTGATTCACAGACCTGTACCCCTGGGGATAAAAATATATGTTTATAAAAAATAAAAAATTAAATAAAAAAAGTCCAGAAGACACAATAATTTAAATAATAAAAAGTTAAATAAATAAATAAGAATACAGAAATTAAAGATAAAAATAAGATTAAATGGCAAAAAGTAGGAAAAAAAAGAGAGAATATTAAAAGAAGCAAAATAAAACATGTATATACAAGGGAAAGCCTGTTATGCTATCGCCTGATTTTTCAGCGGAAACATTTTGGGCTAGTAGGGCAGTGGTGTCATATATTCAAAGTACTAATAGGAAAAAAAATACAACAACCAAGAATATTCTATCCATCAAGGCTATCATTCAGAATAGAAAGAAAGATAGAGTTTCCCAGACAGACAAATATTAAAGGAATTCACTGCCACTAAATCAGAATTATGATAAATGTTAAAGATAATTCTTTATAGAAAGGAAAATCCACAATCAGGATTAAGAAAATGAGGAAAGGATAAAATTTCACAGGTATATATAAGCATAGTAAAACTACTAGATTAATAACTTATAAAACCAGTACAGAGGTTGAAGCACAAAGTCAGTAAAATCAATTTTATCTGTAAAAATCAATCATGGATTTCACAAAATAAAAGGATATAAATATAACATCATATAAATAAAATATGAGGAGGGTGTAAAAATTTAGTGCCTTTAGAATAGGTTCAGACGTAAGTGACCATCAACCTAACATAGACTGTTATATGTACAGGATGTTGTGTGTAAATCTATCAGTAGCCACAAATCAAAAACCCTATAATAGGCAAAAATAAAGAAAAGGAATCCAAAGCATATCACCAAAGAAAGTTATGAAACCACAAGAAGAGAGAAGAAACAGAGAAAAACTACAAACACAGCCATTAAACAAACAACAAAACAGCCATAACTACATACATATCAATAATTACTTTGAATGTGAATGAACTAAATTCTCCAATCAAAAGATATAGGGTGACTGAATGGATAAAAAAGCAATATCTATGCATATGCTGCTTACAAGACATTCATTTCAGATCTAAAAATACATGCAGATTGAAAATGAAGTGATGGGAAAAATTGTCATATGAATGGAAGTCTAAAAAAAGCTGGGGTAGCAAATCTTAGACAAAATAGACTTTAAAAAAAGACAGTAACAACAAAAAAGAACAATACATAATCATAGAGTTCAACAAGATATAATAATTGTACATATTTATGAACCTAAATGGGAACACCCAAAAATATAAACTACTGACAGACATAAAGGAAGAAATTGATAGTAATATAATAATAGTACTCTACTCTACTTACATCAATGGATGATAGATTATTCAGAAAAAAAGAAAAAAAAAGTGGTTTTGAATGGCACATTGGACCAGATGGATTTAACAAATATATTCAGTTCAGAACATTCCATCCCAAACCAGTACAATACACATTCTTTTCAAGTGTACATTGAACATCCTCCAAAATAGATCATATATTAGGCCATCAAAAACAAAAACAAACAAACAAAAAACTCAAGAAATTTAAAAAGATTGAAACCATATCATGCACCGTTTCTGATCACAACACTATGAAACAGAAATCAACCACACACACAAAAGAAATTCCAAAACCACAAATACATGGAGGTTAAATAGCAAGCTACCTAACAATGAATGGCACAGCCAAGAAATCAAAGAGAAAATTAAAAAAAAAAAAAAAAAGAAAGAAAAATGAAAATGAAAACAGGGTGTTCCAAAACCTTCAGAATGCAGCAAAATCTCTTCTAAGATGGAAGGTTATGGTAATCTAGACCTGCTTCAAGGAGCAAGAAAAGTCTCAAATAAAGGGAGCTAGAAAAAGAACAAACAAAACCCAAAGTCAGGAGAGGAAAGGAAACAATAAACATTAAAGCAGAAATAAAAGGCATAGAGACACAACGAAACAAAACAACAACAGCAACAACAAAACACAATAAAACCTGGATCTAGTTCTCAGGAAAGACCAACAAAATTGATAAACTATATCTACACTCATCAAAAGCAAAACAATATAAAGCAAAACAGAGACAGGACTCAAATAATAAAATCAGAAATGAAAGAGGAGAGGCGCCTGGCTGGTTCAATGGGTTAAGTCTCTGTCTTCAGCTCAGGTCATGATCTCAGGGTCCTGGAATCGAGCCCCACATTGGGCTCTCTACTCAGCGGGGAGCCTGCTTCCCCCTCTCTCTATGCCTGCCTCTCTGCCTATTTATGATCTCTGTCTGTCAAATAAATGAATAAAATCTTAAAAAAAAAAGAAATGAAAGAGGAGAGCTAATAACTCACACCACAGAAATATAAAGGATTACAAGAGAATATTATGAAAAATTTTATGGCAACAAATTAGATAATGTAGAAGAAATGGGTAATTTCCTTATAACCTCCAAAAATGAATCAGGAAGAAATAGAAAATTTGAATAGACATTACCAGCAAGAAAATTGAATCAGTAAAAACTCCCAACAAACAAAAGTCTAGGACTGGATGGTTTTACAGGCAAGTTCTACCAAACATTTAAAGAAAAGTTAATATTTTTTTTCTTTTTAAGCTATTAAAAAAGAAAGTAGGGGAAATAAATCTTCCAAAGCCATTCTATAAAGGCAACATAACACTGCTACCAAAACCAAATAAAGGTACTACCCCCCCAAAAGAAAAAGGTGAGAGACAGAATTACAGGTCAATATCTGTGTTTAACATAGGTGCAAAATCCTCAACAGAACATTAACAAACTGAATCCAATGATATATTAAAAAAAAAAAATCACCACAAGAAAGTAGGATTTATTCTTGGGATGCAAAGTAGTTCAAGATTCAAAAATCAATTAATGTGATACATCAATAAAAGAAAGGATAAAAGCCAAATAATCATTTCAATAGATCAATAGATTCGGGGGGGGGGACTCGACAAAGTACAACATCCACTCATAATAAAAACTTTCAACAAAGTAGTATTAGATGGAACATACATTAACATAACAAAGGACATATATGAAAAACACACAGCTAACATTATCCTCAATGGTGAAAAGCAGACTGATTTCCCTAAGGTCAGGGACAAGACAGGGATGTCCACTCTCACCACTATTATTTAACATAGTATTGGAAGTTCTAGTCAAAGTAATTAGATATGAAGAAGAAATAAAAGACCTCTAAACTGGTAAGGGAGAAGTAAAACTTTCACTCTTTACAGATGACATGGTAACTATATATAGAAAAACCAAGTCTCACGAGAATAAAGTCTCACCAAAAAACTATTAGAATTATTAAATGAATTCACTAAAGTTGCAGGATACAAAATCAACATACAGAAATCTGTGGCATTTCATACACTAATAATGAAGCAACATAAGGAGAAATTAAGAAAGTAATCACATTTACAACTGTACCAGAGATAATAAAATACCTAGGCATAAACTTAACCAAGCAGGTGAAAGACCTGTATTCTGAAAAATATAAAACATTAATGAAAGATATTGAATATGGCACAAACAAGTAGAAAAATATTCCAACCTCATGGACTGGAAGAAAAAACTGTTAAAATGCCAATATTATCTATATAATCTACTGAGTTAATGTAATCCCTAGCAAAATGATTTTCAATAATGTTTTTCAAAGAAGCAGAACGAACAATCCTTAAATTTATCTTGAACAACAGAATATCTCAAACAGCCAAAACAATCTTGAAAAAGGAAAAGAAAGCTAGAGCTATCAAAAATTCCAGATTTCAAGTTATGCTACAGAGCTGTAGTAGTCAAACCAATATAGTACTGCACAAAAATAGACATATACATCAATGGAATAGAATAGACAGCTGAGAAATGAACCCATGTTTATAATAGTCAATTAATCTTCGATAAAGGAGGAAAGAATATGGTGGGGGAAAGACAGCCTCTTCATCTGGATGGCTTTATGCAAAAGAATGAAAGTGGACCACTGGGTTACACCATAAATAAAGATAAATTTAAAATGGATTAAAGTCCTAAATGTGAGACCTGAAATGAAAAAAAAAAAAAATCCTGTAAGAGAGCACAGCAGTAAGTTCTCTGAACCAAATGTAGCAAGTGAAACAAAAGCAAAAATAAACTATTGGGACTACATAAAAATGAAAATCTACAGTACAATAAAGGAAATTTTCAACAAAAATAAAGGACTACCCACTGAATCACAGAAGATTTTTGCAAATGACATCTATGATAAAATATTAGTATCTAAAATATATTAAAATTATAAAACTCAGTATTTAAGAAAAAAACAAATAATCCAATTAAAAATGGGCAGAAGTTATGAGCAGACATTGCTCCAAAAAAGACATTCAGATGGTGAGCAGACACATGAAAAGATGCTCAACATCACTCATCAGCAGCAAAATGCAAATCAAAATCATAATGATATATCACATCACACTTGTCAGAATGACTAAAGTCAGAAACATGAGAAAAAAGAGTTGGGGAGGATGTGGAGTAAGGGGATCCCTCTTGCACTGCTTCTTGGTGGTAGTGCAAATGGGTGCATTGAGGAAAATAGTATGGAGATGCCTCAAAAAGTTAAAAATATTTCTTCCAATCCAGTAATTGCACCACCAGGTATTTACCCCAAATATATAAAAAATTCAAGGGAATACATGCACCCCTCTGTTTATTGACGTATTATTTACAATAGCCAATTATGGAAGCAGCGCAAGTGTCCATCATCAATACATGAATGGATAAGGAAGATTGTGTGTATATATATACAAAGGAATATAATTCAACCATAAAAAAATCTTGCCATTTGCAAAGATATCAATAGACCTAAAAAGTATAATGCTAATTGAAATAAGTGAGTCAGAGAAAGACACATACCATATGATTTCACTTATATGTGGAACTTAAGAAACAAACAAACAAAAAAAGAATCAAGGGGAAAAAAGAGAAAGAGACAAACCAAGAAATAGACTTTTAACTGTAGAGAATAAACTGGTAGTTAATGAAGAGGAGGTAGGTGGTGGGATCTGTGAAAGAGGCAATGAAGATTAAGGAATTCACTTGTGATAAGCACTGAGTAATGTATACAATTGTTGAATCACCATATTGTACACCTGAAACTAAAGTAACCTTGTATATTAACTATAGGGGAATTAAAAAAATACTTAAACTAATTTAACTTAATGCAATTAAGTTTAAACTTAACTTAAACTTAAATTTAAAAACTTAATTAAAAATATTTTCACCATGATCAAATAAGATTTATTCTAGGGATTAAAGGATTGTTCAATATTTGCAAATCAATCAATGTGACACATCACATTAATGAGAAATGATAAAAACTATATGATCATTTCAAAAGATGCAGAAAAAGCACTTGACAAAGTACATTTTTCCATGGTAAAAACTCTCAACAAAATAGATTTAGAGGGAACACACCACAATATAATAAAAACTACACAGCTAACATACCCAATGGGGAGAAAACAGAGCTTTTCTTCTAAGATCAGGAACAAGACAGGAAGGTCCACTCTCACCACTTTTATTCAACAAAGTACTGCAATTCCTAGCCACAGAAACTACACACACACACAAAAAGGCATAGACTAGTAAGAAAGAAGTAAAATTTTCACTGTTTACAGATGACATGATCCTATATACAGAAAATCCTAAGGACTTCACCCCAAAATTTCTAGAACTAGTAAATGAATTTGGTAAAGTTGGAGGGTACAATATTAATATACAGAATCTGCTGCATTTCTATACACAAATAATATACACAAATATACTTTGCTACACAAAGTAGCAAAAAGGGAAATTGAGAAAAAGAAAATCCCACTTACAAAGCATCCAAAATTATAATAATAATTGTAAGAATAAATGTAAGGAGATGAAAGACATGTACACCAAAAACCATAAAACATTGATGAAAGAAATCAAAGATGACACAAATGGAAAGATATCCCATGCTCATGGGTTGAGAGACTCATGATTGTTAAAATTCCATACTAACCAAAGCAATCCATAGATTCATTGCAACTCTGCCAAAATACCAAAAGCATTTTTCACAAAAATGAACAAATAATCCCAAACTCTGTATGGAACCATTAAGAAACCTGAATAGCCATAACAATCTTGAAAAAGAAGAACAAAATTGGAGATATCACAATCCTAAATTTCAAGATATACTCAAAACTGTGGTAATCAAAGCACAGTATGGTGCTAGCACAAAAATAGATACATAGATCAATAGAAAAGTTTAGAGAGTCCAGAAATAAACCCATACTTTTATGGTTAATTGATCTACAACAAAGTAGGTAAGGATATGCAATGGGGAAAAAAGGGCTTGTCTTCAACCCATAGTTTTGGGGAAAGAATGAAACTGGACGGCTTCCTTATACCATACCCAAAAATAAACTAAAAATGGATTAAAGACCTCAGTGTGAGACCTGAAACAATAAAATTCCTAGAAGAAAACAAAGACAGTAATCTCTTTGACACTGGCCATATAAACACTTTTCTAGATAGGTGTCCTTTGGCAAAAGAACCAAAAACAATATTAAACTATTGGGACTACTCCAATGTAAAGACCTCCTGTACAGCAAATGAAACCATCAACAAAACTAAAAGAGAACCCACAGAATGGGAGCAGATATTTGCATATGATATATCCCATAAGGGGTTAATATTCAAAATATATAAATAATTAATACGACTCAATACAATAAACTCAAATAATCCAATTAAAACTAGCCAGAAGTCATGACTGGAACTTTCTCCAGAGAGGGCATACAGATGGCCAACAGACACATGAAAAGATGCTCAATATCATTCATCATCAGCAAAATGCAAATCAAAACCACAATGAGATATCACCCACACCTACCAGTATGGCTAAAATAATAATTAAAAAAAAATAAAACTACAAGTATTGGAAAGGATGTATAGGAAAAGAAACACTTGTCAGCACTCTTGGTGCAATCACTATGGAAAACAACAATATGGAGGTTTCTCAAAATATTAAAATAGAATGGCCATATAATCTGGAAGTTTCACTAATTGGTATTTGCCTAAGGAATATGAAAACATTAATGCAAAAAATTATGTACCCCTATGTTTATTGCAGCATTATTTACAATAGCCAAACTATAGAAACAGAGCAAGTATTCAGAACACGAAAGGATAAAGAAGATGTGATGTGAATATATACATATTTTTTCACATCTGCATATGTATATGTATACACATACACACACACAATGGAATAATATTCAGCTATAAAATAAAATGACATCTTGCCATTTGTAACAACATGAATGTATCTGAAGGATATATTGCTAAGTGATATAAGTCAGACTGAGAAAGACAAATGTCATATAATTTCACTCACATGTAGAATTTAAGAAACAAAACAAAGAAACACACACACACACACACACATGCAAACAAATTCTTAAATCTGGTACTTGCCAGAGGAGAGATGGGTGTGTTGATAGGGGAATTAGGTGAAGAGGCTTTAGAGTATTGTCACAGAAAGATAAATACCATATGATTTCACTCATATGTGGGATTTAAGAAACAAAACACAAGTAAAGGGAAAAAAGAGAGAGAGAGAAACTACGAAACAGACTCTTAACTGTTGAGAACAAACTGATGGTTATCAGAAGGGGGGTGGGTTCAGGGATGGCTTGTGTTATGTGTGTGTGTGATGTATGGAATTGTTGAATGACTATATTGTGCAGCCCAAACTAATATAACATGTTATGTTAACTGGAATTAAAATGAAAACTTAAAACTTAAAATTAAAATAAAACTTAAAATAAAAACTTAAAATAAAACTTAAATAAAATGAAACGTACACTCATTTTGATGAGCACTGAGTAATGTATAATCATTATAATATTGAATCATTACAATGTACACCTGATACTAATATAATGCTCCATGTTAATTATACCTGAATAAAAAAAAAATAAGGGACAATGATGACAGACTTAGAGAAGTATACTTAGAATTAAATGAGATGCATGTACTAATTACATATAATGATAGTACCTATACATAAGGTAATTTTGGCACATGGCAGAGACTCAATGTATTTTACCTTCTTGTATCCTGTTAAATCAGAGGAAGTATGTATTTTATAAATATACTTATATTATATATATATGTATATAATATACTATATAATATCTTATATATGTATATATATAGTATTATATTACGGGGAGCCCTACTAGAGGTCAGTACACCAGGAAATTAGATTAGATGAATGACTATAACAACTACTAACCAACAGTATTAAGATCTTTAAGTTAAAAAGAAAATAATAATAATAAATAACTAATTTAAAGTGCAGGAATATAGTAAGTGATAAAAACCAGTGTGTTGAACAGAACAGAACCTCAGCAAAGGAAAAGTGATGTAGACATCTCAAGTCACTATGTATAAAATGTCTGGTTAAAATAAGAGTATTCTTCCTTTTTTTTTAAGATTTTATTTATTTATTTGACATAGATCACAAGTAGACAGAGAGGCAGGCAGAGAGAGAGGTGTGGTGGTTGCTTGGGGTGGGGGTGGGAAGCAGGCTCCCTGCTGAGCAGAGAGCCTGAGGTGGGGCTCAATCCTAGGACCCTGGGATCATGACTGAGTGGAAGGCAGAGGCTTTAACCCACTGATCCACCCAGGCACCCCAAGAGTATTCTTTCTTAATGGCCAAGCTGTTCAGTAGATTTTATATATGTGAAGTTAGGATCCCCAATACTGTACTTTGAATTATTCAAAATTAAACACTGTATATGTCCACCCTGTTCTCATAGCCACTCACTCCAATGAGTACTAAGCACAGAGCAATGTTAGAGAGATTTAACACACATATTTTGCTCACAACCTTAGCTCTGAATTGCTTCTTTAACATATTCTCACACTTGATTTTGGGCAATGCTATCATTCCATTTATTTATAACTGGATGGGTTTTCAGTTACACTTTATTATAATTCTGATTATATATCCCAATATGTTTACCTTCACAACCTCCAGCAAACATTCTTCTTGTGGCACTCTGGTACCATAAGGAGAAATCCCTTTCTAGGCAACACTCTGCTGACCCTTTATGTCAATCCTGCAAAGAGAAGTAGGAAATATATTGTCATGTTTTATTTCCCACATGGTTTCAGTAAAATTACCAATTTCTGTTACAATAGGTATTTATTAAAAGGGAGAAATTTTCAAACATTAATTAAAGGTACACTTCCAAAAGTTAAAGGATTCCTCAAAAAATAAGCTTGTTAGATTTTGTAGCAAGAATATATATACAATTAGAGTGAAAGCAAGAGAATGAGAGAGCACACTATCTCTGCCTCCAGCCCTAACATGACAGAGGTAGAAATGGAAGCAATCTATCAAATCATCAATCTTATTATGGGACCACCATGGAACAAGTAACAGAACTCATAATTTCTGTTATTTTTACCCTACTAAGCTTGTGAACATTAGTATTAACATATAACTGAGTTTCATTAAGTTATAAATTTCTTCAGATTGTATAATTTCTTCAGATTGTATAATATTCTCTAAAAACAATGATTGTATTTCCTCAATTAAAGTGTGCATCATATGAAAGGTAAAAAGCTCTCTTATGTGCCTATTAGAAATAAAGCAATATCTGTCAAGTGTTGATAGGTGTACTATGAACTCAAACTCACCTAAGGATAGATAAGGAAGACAGGTGTATTTGCTCTGTCTATGACTGTCATGGCAGGATGTTTGATAAGTTACTTTGAGTTATTATCTGTCTCTTTGAGAAAAGACAAATGGATTATGCACCATGTCAAGGTCTTGTCATTTGCATAGGTATAAAGTATGGCAATTACTAATTTAAAATGTCTCAGAGCTTGAGACAGATATAATCTTTCTTTCTATAAACTTTCCATATGTAATTTTGAAGGGAGACATGAGTCACATCCTTCATGTGTCTGATATTTTCTTAAGTGAAATGAACTCCACAGTTTATTTGTTGCAAAGAGATATATTTTGAATGTGATATTTTGAGGTTTAAGTAGAATAGTGATACATTCTTGAATTTTTAAAGACTGCAATGTAGAAGTCCCCAGAATAGAATGCAGCCATATATTCCTATGAACATCTTTTTTTCAAGATTTTATTTATTAGTTTGACAGAGAAAGACACAGTGAGAGAGGGAATACAGACAGGGCAGTGGGAGAGGGAGAAGATGGCTTCCTGCTGAGAAGGGAGCCCAATGTGGAGCTCTGATCCCAGGAGGCTGGGATCATGACCTGAGTGAAGGCAGGCTCTTAATGATTGAGCCACCCAGGTACCCTCCTATGAACATCTTAACATCTAGAGCTGGCATGTATTTTCAGCTTTATTTCATTTTATTCTTCACATCCATTGTATCCTAGATTTTAATCTAAACTAATTTTATCTAAAATTGCTGGATTAACATTCAGATTTTTAAAAACTGTCCCTTCCATGCTTGAGCATTTTCCAAAAATAATTTTAAAATCATAAGATCAGAAAAATAATGGAGTCTGTAGAATTTAAAGTTGTTCATCTAGTTTACTCACCTAAACAGAATCTTTTTTGCAATATCTCTGATAAACAGATGGTCACCTATTTTCCACTGAACTGCTGCTTATTGTGGCTGGCAATCCATTTCAGTTTTGAACAGCACTAATAGTTAGAAAATTCCACTTCATATGTTTATCCTCTAATCACCAAGTACTCTTCCTTGTATTATATATTGGAGCAAAACAAAACAATTCTACTCCTCCTCCTGCATGACGGATCTTCAAATTCAAGTATTCATTAATATCATAAAATGGGTACATATTATGTCCCCTTGTCAGAATTAGATAAGTACTCTACATTCATGAACTATATTCTACAAGAAATAAATATGTATGATATTTTAAATGTTTAATTTATCTAAACTGCCCTATAAGAACACAGTTCTTTCTCGTGAGTTTGGTATTTTTCTCTCTTCTCTAGGCAGATTGTATATAAACTCTTGATCTTGCATGTCTAGTGCTAAAACATTTTTAGCATGCACCCCCGATAATTTTATTTATTTTTGATCTATTATATGTAAGCGCAGTAACTTGCTACTACAAGGTGAAATTCAGGGGCATCTGGGTGGCACAGTCTAATGAATATCTGACTTTTGGTTTCAGCTCAGGTGGTGACTTCAGGGTTGTGGGACTGAGATCCACAGTAGGCTCAATAGTCAGTACAGAGTCTGCTTAACACTCTCTCTCCCTCTGCCCCTTCATCTTGTTCTCTCTCTCTTCCTCTCTCTCCTTTTCTTTCTCTTAAAAGAATAAGAATTTTTTTTAAAAAATATTAAAATTTATAAATTATGCAGAGATATCACAAAATAATAAAAAATAAACATATGGAAATTTTGATATTTTATTCCCAAACCCAAGTGATCAACTTTCAGATGTAGAAAATGACATTTCTTAAACTTCAAGATATTGAACTTTTCAAATGAGTTATTTTTGCTTTCCTTTTAACAGATTTGCTTGGCAGAAGTGAGAAAGAGGGCACACTTCTGCCCATTTCTGATGGCAAATGTCATTGTGTGTGTGGTTTTTGTGGTGGCATCCTTATAATCATTAACTGATTGTGGTGATTTTGTGGGAATGTCGGCTTTCTTTCTTTCTTTCTTTTTACTTTCTTTCTTCTTTCTCTCTTACTTCTTTCTTTCTTCCTTCATTCCTTCCTTCCTTTCATTCCTTCTTTCTTTTAGAGAGAGAAAGAGTTCTTGTGACTGGGGGAGGGCAGTGGTGGCAGAGGGAAAGGAAGAGAGAATCTTAAGCAGGCTCCATTCAGAGCAGAGCTGCATATGAGGTTCAATCTTAGGACTCTGAGATCTTAACTTGAGCTGAGATCGAGTGGGAGGCTTTACTGACTGAGCAACCCAGGCACCCCAAGCATGATGGTTTTCATTGAGGAAGCAGATTTCTTGGTGGCCTGGTTCTGAAACACAAATTTCAGAGTCTTTTCCTGAAATATTAACCTAAAGCCAATTTTCTCGGTATCCCCAATAACTTCATAAGTGATTTGGTACCCAATAAGATATCCTTTCATGTACAACTAACCTAAAACGATATTATTCCCTATGGTGTAATACTAAACAATACATTGATATGTTAATATTATTCTTCCCAAAAGGGATACATCTTAAATTCATCAATCATTCAATTGAAAAAATAATTTTAATTACTGAAATTAACCATTATTTATAGAGCACTTGTCAGGTACCTGACACTGTATTGGAATTAGGAACATAACTCATTAACATAACTCATAAAAATTTCTGCTTCTTAAATTCCTTTTGTTTAAATTATTTAAATTTTTTATTAACATACAATATATTATTAGCCCCAAGGGTACAGGTCTGTGAATCTCCAAGTTTACACATTTCACTGCACTCACCATAGCACATACCCTCCCCATAACCCAACCACCCTGTCCCTACCCCCCTTCAGTTTGTTATGTGAGATTAAGATTCTCTTATGGTTTGTCTCCCTCCCAATCCCATCTTGTTTCACTTATTCCTTTCCTATCCCCCAAGCTCCCCAGGTTGCCTCTCAACTTCTTCATATAAGGGAAATAATAAGATAATTGTCTTTCTCTGATTGACTTATTTGGATATTAGAAGGAAAATATAAGGATAATACCCTCTAGTTCCATCCATGTCATCACGAATAGTAAGATTTCATTTCTTTTGAAGGCTGTATAGTATTCCATTGTGATTGTGTGTTACATCTTCTTTAGCCATTCATCTCTTGATGGACATCTAAGTTCTTTAGATAGTTTGGCTATTGTGGATATCGCTGCTATAAACATTCAGGTACGCATGCCCCCTTCAGATCACTACATTCATATCTTTGGGGTAAATACCCAATATTGCCATTGCTGGGTCATAGGGTAGCTCGACTTTCATCCTTTTGAGGAACCTACCTGCTGTTTTCCAGAGTGGCTGCACCAGCTTGCATTCCCACCAACAGTGTAGGAGGGTTACCCTTTATCTGCATCCTCACCAGCATCTGTCATTCCCTGACTTGTTAATTTTAGTCATTCTGACTGGTGTGATGTGGTATCTCATTGTGGTTTTGATTTGTATTTCCCTGATGCCAAGTGATGTGGAGCACTCTTTCATGTGTCTGTTGGCTATCTGGATGTCTTCTTTGCAGAAATGTCTGTTCATGTCCTCTGCCCATTTCGTGATTGGATTATTTGTTCTTTGGCTGTTAAGCTTGATAAGTTCTTTATAGATTTTGGATACTAGCCCTTTATCTGCTATGTCATTTGCAAATACCTTCTCCCATTCTGTCAGTTGTCTTTTGGTTTTGTTAACTGTTTCCTTTTGCTGTGCAAAAGCTCTTGATCTTGATGAAGTCTGCCCTTGCTTCCATTGGCTTTGGCAATGTTCCTAAGAAGAACTTACTGCAGCTGAGGTTGAAGAGGTTGCTACCTCTGTTATCCTCAAGTATTTTGATGGATTACTTTCTCACATTGAGGTCCTTCATCTATTTTGAGTCTATTTTCATGTGTGGTGTAAGGAAATGGTCCAGTTTCATTTTTATGCATGTGGCTGCCCAATTTTCCCAACACCATTTGTTGAAGAGACTGTCTTTATTCCATTGGACATTCTTTCCTTTGAATTGTTGAATATTAGTAGAAGATTAGTTGACCATAGAGTTGAAGATATATTTCTGGGCTTTCTATTCTGTTCCATTGATCTATGAGCCTGTTTTTGTGCCAGTACCATACTGTCTTGATGAGGACAGCTTTGTAATATATCTTGAAGTCTGGAACTGTGATGCCACAACTTTGGCTTTCTTTTTCAACATTCCTCTGGCTATTTGAGTTCATTTCTGCTTCCATATAAATTTTAGGATTATTTGTTCCATTTCTTTGAAAAAAAAGGGGGATGGTATTTTGATAGGGATTGCATTAAAGGTGTATATTATTTTAGGTAGCATAGCCATTTTCACAATCTTTGTTCTTCAAATCCATGAGCGTGGAACATTTTTCCATTTCTTCGTGTCTTCCTCCATTTCTTTCATGAGTACTTTATAGTTTTCTGAGTACAGATTCTTTGCCTCTTTGGTTAGGTTTATCCTAGGTATCTTTTGGTTTTGGGTGCAATTGTAAATGGAATTGACTTTTTAATTTCTCTTTCTTCTGTCTTGTTGGTGTATAGAAATGGAACTGACTTTTGTGCATTGATTTTTATCCTGACAGTTTACTGAATTCCTGTACAAGTTCTAGCAGATTTGAAGTGGAGTCTTTTGGGTTTTCCACACAAAGTATCATATCACCTGCAAAAAGTGATAGTTTGACTTCTTTGCTGATTTTGATGTATTTAATTTCTTTTTGTCATCTGATTGCTAAGGCTAGAACTTCTAGTACTATGTTGAATAGCAGTGGTGATATTGGACATCGGTGCCATGTTCCTGACCTTAGGGGAAAAGCTCTAAGTTTTTCCCCATTGAGAATGATATTCGCTGTGGGTTTTTCATAGATGGCTTTGATGATATTGAGGTATGTACCCTCTATCCTTTCACTTTGAAGAGTTTTGTTTGAGAAAGGATGCTGTATTTTGTCAAATGCTTTTTCAGCATTTATCGAGAGTATCATATGGTTCTTGTTCTTTCTTTTATCAATTGATTTGTGTATGTTGAACCAACCTGGAAGCCCAGGAATATATCCCACTTGGTCATGGTGAATGATCCTTTTAATGTACTGTTGGATCCTATTGGCTAGTATTTTGCTGAGAATTTTCGCATCTGTGTTAATCAAGGTTATTGGTTTGTAATTCTCTTTTTTCTTGGTTTTGGGATCAAGATAATGCTGACCTCATAAAATGAGTTTGGAACTTTTCCTTCCATTTATAGTTTTTTTTTTTTTAACAGTTTCAGGAGTATAGGAATTAATTCTTCTTTAAATATTCGGTAGAATTTTCTTGGGAAGCCATCTGGTCCTGGGCTCTTGTTTGTTGGGAGATTTGTGATGACTGCTTCAATCTCCTTAGTGGTTATGGGTCTGTTCAGGTTTTCTATTTCTTCCTGGTTCACTTGTGGTAGTTTATATGCCTCTAGAAATGGCATCCTTTTCTTCCAGATTGTCAAATTTTCTGGCATATAGTTGCTTATAATATGTTCTTATAATTGTTTGCATTTATTTGGTGTTGTTTGTGATCTCCCCTCTCTCATTCATGATTTTATTTATTTGGGTCCTTTCTCTTTTCTTTTTGATAAGTCTGGCCAGGGGCTTATCAATCTTATTAGTTCTTTCAAAGAACCAGCTCCTAGTTTTGTTGATTTGTTCTACTGTTTTTTTTTTTAATTTCTATTTTATTGATTTCTGCTCTGATCTTTATTATTTCTCTTCTCCTGCTGGGTTTAGGCTTTCTTTGCTGTTTCTTTGTTCTTTCTCCAGCTCCTTTTGGTGTAGGGTTAGGTTGTGTGTTTGAGACATTTCTTATTTCTTGAGAAAGGCTTGTAATCATTATATACTTTATATGTTATATACTTTCTTTCAGGACTGCCTTTGCTGTGTCCCACAGATTTTTGAACAGCTGCGTTTTAATTATCATTTATTTATATAATTTTTTTTTCAATTCTTCCTTAATTTCCTGGTTTGCCCATTTATTCTTTAGTAGGATGCTCTTCAGGTTCCATGTATTTGAATTATTTCCAACTTTTCTCTTGTGATTGAGTTCTAGCTTCAGAGCATTTTTGTCTGAAAATATGCAGGGAATGATTCCAATCTTTTGGTATTGGTTGAGACCTGATTTGTGACCTAGCATGTGATTTATTCCAGAGAATGTTCTATGTGCACTGGAGAAGAATGTGTATTCTGTTGTTTTGGGATGGAATGTTCTGAATAGCTCTGTGATGTCCATCTGGTCCAGTGTGTCATATTAGGCCTTTATTTTTTGTTGACCTTTTGCTTGAATGACCTGTCTGTTTCAGTGAGGGAAGTGTTAAAGTCACCTACTATTATCATATTATTGTCGATGTGTTTCTTGATTTTGTTATTAATTGGCTAATATAGTTGTCTTCTCCCATGTTAGGGATGCAGATATTTAAAATTGTTAGATCTTCTTGTTGGACAGACCCTTTGAATATGATATAGTGCACTTCCTCATCTCTTATTATAGTCTTTGGTTTAAAATCTAATTGATCTGATATAAGGATTGCCACTCCAGCTTTCTTCTGATGTCCATTAGCATGGTAAATTGTTTTCCACCCCCTCACTTTAAATCTGGAGGTGTCTTTGGGTCCAAAATGTGTTTCTGGTAGATAGCATATTGATGGGGTTTCTTTTTTTTTTTTTTTTTATCCATTCTCATACCCTGTGTCTTTTGATTGGGACATTTAGCCCATTAACATTCAGGGTAACTATTGAGAGATATGTAATTAGTGCCAGTGTATTGCCTGTAAGGTGTCTGTTACTGAATATTGTTTCTGTTCCTTTCTGGTCGACTACTTTTAGGCTCTCTCTTTGCTTAGAGGACCCCTTTCAATATTTCCTGTAGAGCTGGTTTGGTGTTTACAAATTCTTTTAGTTTTTGCTTGTCCTGAAAGCTTTTTATCCCTCCTTCTATTTTCAATGATAGCCTAGCTGGATATAGTAATTTTGGCTGCATATGTTTCTCATTTAGTGCTCTGAATATATGATGCCAGTTCTTTCTGGCCTGCCAGGTCTCTGTGGATAATCTGCTGCCAATCTAATATTTTTACCATTGTATGTTACAGACTTCTTGTCCCTGGCTGCTTTCAGGATTTTCTCTTTGTCACTTATACTTGTAAGATTTACTACTAAATGACAGGGTGTGGACCTATTCTCATTGATTTTGAGAGTGGTTATCTGTGCTTCCTGGATTTTGATGCTTGTTCCCTTTGCTATATTAGGGAAATTCTCTATGATAATTTGCTCCAGTATACCTTCTACTCCCCTCTCTCTTTTTTCTTCTGGATCCCAATTATTCCAATATTGTTTTGTCTTATGGTATCACTTCTCTCTCGAATTCTCCCCTCGTGGTCCAGTCGTTGTTTGTCTCTCTTTTGCTCAGCTTCTTTATTCTCTGTCATTTGGTCTTCTATAACACGAATTCTCTCTTCTGCCTCATTTACCCTAGCAGTAACACCCTCCATTTTTTAATTGCATCTCATTAATAGCTTTTTTAAATTTCTGCTTGGTTAGATATTAGTTCTTTTATTTCTCCAGAAAGGGCTTTTATTTCTCCAGACAAGGTTTCTCTAATATTTTCCATGACATTTTTGAGCCCATCTAGCACCTTGAGAATCGCCATTCTGAACTTTAGATCTGCATATTACCAATGTTTGTATTGATTAGGTCCCTAGCCTTCAGTACTGACTCTTGTTCTTTTTTTTTTTTCTTTTTTTTTTTTTGTCGTGAATTTTTCTGCCTTGTCATTTTATTCAAATAAGAATATATGAAGGAGAGAATAAAATACTAAAAGGGCAGCAAAGAACCCATGAAAATGTGTGTTAACCAAATCAGAAGAGACCCCAAATTGTAGGGGCAAGAAAGGGGGTAAAATAAGTTCCAAAAAAAATTAAAAAAAAAATACAGATGTTGGGCTGGTGAATGGAAGAGAGCCACCCATTTAATTTTTGGAGTACTTTGGCCTCTTAGGAGAAACTACCTCCCAAAATTTTAAAGAAAGAAAAATGTGCATCATACATATACATATTTATATTTATATTTATATTTATATTTATTTTATATTTATATATATGGTACACATGATGAAGGGATGGAATATGACTGCAAAGATAAAAATTAAAAAAATATATTCTAAAAAGGTAGTTGATAAGTTGGTTGGGAAAAGAATGAAATGGAAAGTGGAGAGAATTTGCTCAGGCTAGAGACTAGAACAAAGCCCTCTGGTAAATTTAGGGTATATTTTGACCTATTAGCAGAAGTTCTATCTCAAAATTTTGAGAAACTGTATGTTTATACAAAAAATAAAGTTAGATACATTGAAGGATAATGTATGACTATAATAATGAAGGTTCAGAAAGGTTTGTTTTTTTTTTTTAATGACAGGTATTGTTAAGATAAAGGTTAAAAAACCTTAAAAGAGGATAGAGTAAAAGTTTTAAAAAATTAGAATAAGGAAAAAAAAAACTTTGCAAGACTAAAGAATCATGAGGGAAAGACTTCAATTCCATTATTTTCTTTCTCCTCAAAATTCAGCTGTTCTTTATAAGTGAGTTTGTTCTTGTTTGGATTTCTTGCTGGTCTTCTGAGGAAGGGGCCTGTTGTAGTGATTCTCAGGTTTCTTTGCCCAGGCCAGAATTGCACAGCCTTTGCCAGGGCTGGGCTAAGTAATCTGCTTGGGTTCACTCAGGAGCTTTTGTTCCCTGATCACTTTCCGTAGAATTCTGGAGGACAGGAATGAAAATGGCAGACTCCCAAACTCTAGCCCAGAGGAGCAGAGAGTTTGGGCCCCCACTCCTCAGTGCATCCTTGGAGAAAAACACTCAATCACTCCTGTCTCCCTGGCCTCCAGCTCTGCACCAAGCTCACCCAGCCTATGACCGAGCATCTCTGTCTCTGGCACACAGCCTCGCCTGGAGTCTTCAAATCCAGTAGATCACCCCTACTCTTCCAGGGAGGTCTCCCTGGATCTGCCTCTTGTGGGGTCCCTGCTCAAAGAGCTGTGACCTGACTATGCCATGGATCACAGTTTAAGGTAACTCCAAGCTGAGACCTTATTCCTTGGCCGCATCTCTGTAGTCAGCTTCCCTGCTCTAATACCTGTGAGCTCTGCTATACTCAGACACCCCTGATCCTTTGGTGACCCTGCAGAACCTGAGACCATGTCAGCCCTGAGAGGGCTCCATCCCCACTTAGCCTCTGGAGTGCTGTCCCTCAGTGGAGCAGAATTTTAAAAGTTCAGATTTTGTGCTCTGTTGCTCCACTGCTTGCCAGGAACTGACCCCTCCTCCTGCAGTCTATCTTCCCATCTCTTTGGATTCACTTCCCCACAGATCCTACCTTTCAGAAAGCGGTCGATTTTCTGTTTCTGGAATTGCTGCTTTTCTTCTCTTTAAACCCCTGTTGGATTTGTAGGTGTTTGGAATGATTTGATAAACTATCTAGCTGATCTCCTGCTACCTGATGTTATCTTAGCCTGCTACTCCTTTGCCATCTTGACTCCTCCCCCTGCTTTTTAAATTCTAATAAGTATTTTTTTTAATGTGATTTCACATGTAAAGGTTACCTATATACATGACTATAATATTATTTTGTTTTGTCCACCAAATAAATAATTCTTCCACATATCTCACTTAGCTTCTATTATCTTGAGGTTTATCCTCATGCTTTAGACCTATTTTGAAACTGTCTTAAACTTCCAAGATTATTAATATAAAATATAAAATAAAACTTCCATAATACATAATTAAAATATATTTTAATAATCCTATGTTTGTAGAGGGATTCACTAATGACGTTTAAAGTTAATAGTGACTCTTGCATTAGGATAAATATAATACATTTTAAAACACCTCAACTACAACTATCTAACTAGAAAGTACTGAAATTCTTAAAAAATGCATTGGAACTCCACGATTTGTGAAAGCATATAAAATGAATGGCTTATCCTAATGCTTATTTTCCTTGGTTTTATCAACTCTATATATTTGAAAAATGCTTTCTTGTAATTGCATGTCCACTTTATAGTGAAGAGTAAGATAAAAATCAAAGATTAAATGACTCATTAAAATGTATTACAAAATTTTTAAAATGTGCTATAAAATACAAAAATAATAAAATTTGAGTTCCATGCACAACTGAAATCACCTGGCATTTGTTTTTCTAATTGACTTATTTTACTTAGCATTATACTCTCTAGCTCCATTCAGTCTTGCCAGTCATTGCAACTGAGACTTCATTGTTTTATGACTGAGCTATGTTTCTGTGTGTGTGGGTGTATTTATATCTATATATCTATATCTATATATCTTTATCCATACATCTATCAATGGAATTACAAGTAAGTAAATAAATAATAATCACAAAGTAAGAAAATACTTCTCTGGAAATATGGCATTGCAAAACATAAATTGGTTCCCAGAATCTGGGATTTAGAAAACTCAATTTTAAAAGATGTGAACTATGAGAAAAATACAATTATATAACAAGAATGTTTAAAAAATTCTATGGACTTATACCTTCTCAGATTACAGGCCACATATCTGAAGTGAAACCACAGCCATTAGACTCAGAGATAAAATTTCTATGTAATTTTCAGTCAACTTATATGGACCAGTTCAAAAAAAGCTCTGTTTTGTTCCAAAGTCTATTTCCTCCCCTTCTTCTTCTTCCTCCTCCTCTTCTTCTTCTTCTTCTTCTTTCTACTTCTTCTTCTTCTTTTTAAGCTTTATTTATTTATTTATTTCAGAGAGAGAAAGAGAGAGCATGAGTGAGAGGAGGAGCAAAGGGAAAGAATCTCAAGCAGACTCCTTGCTGAGTGTGGGACCAGATGGTTGTGGAGGTCTATCCCATGACCCATGATATCATGACCTGAGCAAAAACCAAAAGTTAGACCCTTAACCTACTGCGTCACCTAGGTGTTCCCCAGGTCTATTTTTTCTATTTAATCTTTTGTAGATTTTTTTCTTGCCAGGAGATAATTGAAATCCTGGTCATTTTTATTCAAAGTACATGAATTAAAAATGAGTTTCGGAGTGAAAATATCATTGGATATACAATCTTCAAATTTAAAAATTTCAGGGTTTAATAAGTTCCCTCCTCAGCTGGAGTTTGTGTGTGTTGTATAAAATAACTTTTCCCAAATAGTCTGTAATATGTAACACCAAATATATATCTCCTTAATTGCTTTGTTAGACAGAATTATTATTTTCTTCATATGCTCTTAATGTTTTAATAAGATATTTTATTAATTGTCACATGAACAATAAGTTCAATTCTAGAAGGTCTTAGAATTTATAGGTGAGCTGAATTAGGAACTTAAGTATTTTGATCCTTACTGAAAAATAATTCCATTCACTATTTAAACTGCTTTTCCCCAGCTGTATTGATTACTTTGGTACTATTTAAATAACATCAGTCCTATATCTGGTATTTGTTATAAATGCACAAAACTATGCTTTTAAATTTGTACTTCAAAATTTCCTATTCTCTACTTAGGTAACATAGTAGTAGATAGAGGTACTGATAATATTAATATTTAACTGAAAACAAATTGTTAACTAATTTCTAGGAAATTTTCAGATAGTACTAAATAACCTTAAATAACCATTGGGTGTAGAGATTACCAAGTACAGAAATACATGGCAGTTTTCATGAGTAACACAATTTAAGGTTAGTAATGTAAATCGGGCTGAAAACTTTGCTAATCTTGATCATAATTAAAATTTTAAAAAATTATAACTAGATTGAATCCTAACTAAAATTTTCACTCATAGATTAAAATGCTAGCCAGCTAAATTTGCTGAAAATATAATACAATTACACTTGAACCCTAAAGCTCACAGACTTAAAATATTAAAGTTTGAGCTAGAAATATTCCACAGGTTTTAATATTCAAATTTCAAAATATACATAAAAATTGAAAAACCTCAAAAGCAGCATTTCCAATTCCTATAAATATCTACAAATATTTTATTTTACTATACACATTTCTGTGTATTTTTAAATAGAGGATTTACTCTTATAAGAGATCCAAACATCTATCAATCTTGATATCTCCTATTCTGTTTAGTAAATATTTTTTATTAGATAAACTATAAAATTTAAAAATCCTTACTTTATCACCTATATCACCAAATAAAATATTAAATTTCTAATTGAGACCATTTTTTCATGAATTTTATTCTCATCACTTCTCCAAAATTACTATTATATCATATCTATTAGAAAGTAATGAAATCAGGGGCACCTGCGTGACTCAGATGGTTAAGCATCTGACTCCTGATTTCCCTTCAGTTCATGATCTCAGGGTTGTGATATTGAGCCCCCACATCATGTTTCATGCTCAGCATGGAGCTGCTGAGATTCTCTCCCTCTCACTATGTCCTTTACCTGACTCGTGTTGTCTCTCTCAAAATAATAAATAAAATCTCAATAAACAAATAAAAGTAATGAAATCATATACATATGTCAATGCTATATCAGTGATTACTCCAATACACCAACTTCACAAGGAATACATATTAAATGTATGTTTTAGAAAAGTTGAAAGCAATACCGCTGACCTTTTATCACAGAAAGCTACTGTACATAAAGTCTAGTATGTGGTTTTCACTGACATGGCTTATCCTTCTGTTGACACATTAAATACCTTGAGAACTTGCTTTGTTTGTGATGGATCTTTATAGTCCATTTAAGCCTCATTTTCTTTTCTTTCCTTTTGCAGGATCAAACTATAGGAATACTTGTCTCTTACAGAATTATATTAGATAACAGGGGGCACTTGGCTGGCTCAGTTGGGAGAGCATTTGACTTGATTTTGGGGTTATGATTTCAAGTCCCATATTGGGTGTAAAGATTACTTAAAAATAAAATCTTAAAAAATAAAGAATTATATTTAAAAATAGTAAACATTAAAATCTCTGATGCTATGATCTTAATATTTGTGTCCCCTGCAAAATTCTTAGGTTGATACTTAATGCCCACTGTGATGGTATAGGAAGTGTACTTTGGGGAAGTGATTAGCTGTAAGGGTGAAGCCCTCCTGAATGGGTTTAGTGTCCTTATAAAAGAGAATCTAGAAAACTGAACCCTCTTCTATGTGAAGGCACAGCAAAAAGACAGACATTTATGAATCAGGAAGTGGGCAATCATCAGATACCAAATCTGTTTGCACTTTGATCTCAGATTTCCAAGCCTCCATAACTATAAGAAATAAATCTCTATTGTTTACAGATCACCAAGTCTATGGCTTTGTTAGAGCAGGCCTAATAAACTAAGGCATCTGGCTGTTAGCAACCACTTAGTGAATACTATTATTAGTAATGTCTTTGTTAATATTATTCTTATTGTTTAATACTGTTTGCATTTGATTGTCTTCCCAAGAGTTTGTTAGAAAGAATTATTAATAAAATCATTAATCATCATTAAATAAATAAATCTTAATTCTTTCTCATCCCAAAGTACACTATAAACACTCAGATTCAGGTGGATTGAAAAATTAACATGTATAATCCAAAACATCTGTACTCTTAACATCTGATACATGATTCATGTTTGCAAGCACTATTGTTTTATTATGGTCATAGCATCTTAGTAATCTTTGCCTGTTTCTCCTGATCTGGGTCAAAAGAGCTTTCTACAACATGTCATATTCATTTTTTTCCCCAGAAGCAGTCTATGACTCTAATATGACTGCACCATAACAGTTGTGAGTACTCAATTGGTTGTTCCCTTTTCCCATAACCTCAAGTTAAAAACGAATCAATCTTGGGGCACCTGGGTGGCTCAGTGGGTTAAAAAAATGAATCAATCTTGATGATCTCTATATAATCTCTCTATCTCTCTCAGAAATATTATTTTGGAAATTGTGTAGAAATGGTAGGTTAAGTAAAATCTTTACCTCTATTTCCAAATCTCTTAAAAATCATAGAAAATATAAATGAGCTCATTAGTATGAAAAACAAGATGAGGTACCATAGGCAAACTAATAGGTGTGATAAATCTCTAGAAGGTATCATTTGATCAAATTACACTAACAAGATGAAAGTAAACCATAACCGGGCGCCTGGGTGGCTCAGTGGGTTAAGCCGCTGCCTTCGGCTCAGGTCATGATCTCAGGGTCCTGGGATCGAGTCCCACATCGGGCTCTCTGCTCAGCAGGGAGCCTGTTTCCTCCTCTCTCTCTCTCTGCCTGCCTCTCTGTCTACTTGTGATCTCTCTCTTTCTAATAAATAAATAAATAAATAATCTTAAAAAAAGAAAAAAAGAAATGCCGGATGCTGTTTTTAAAAAAAAAGAAAGTAAACCATAACCAAGGACACATATATAAGAAAAAATTCCCTAAGTGGTCTAGAGAAACTCAGTTCAGTGTAAGCAAGTGACAAATAGAGGGACTGTGTTGGAAAAACTAACAGAGTAATTTATTACACAGCTACATTTTTAGGGACTTGGCCAATTTGTTCTTCATCTAATGCTTTTGATGGATCCAAGAATATCAATAATCAAAATAATCTGGTGAGGAGAGGCTTTTAGGGATGGTAGATATAAGGCCCTGGGAGCAAAGCAAAACTTGAGATTGGACTCACAAAACTCATTGAGGAAGTTCAGGGGGATGATCAGAAGAAAGATTGCTGATGGAAATGTTATTAGCAGGGAGGAAACATGCTGAAGAACCCTCTTCTGCGGCACAGTCCAGAATGTTTAGTCAACTTATAGACTAAGAGCTACAAGTTACCAATAAGCACATTTATACATGATAAAAATTTCCTGATAATTCAGAATGGGTCAAAAAAAATCATCAATAAATATTTTTTCATCCATTACATTGGCCAAAGTAGTGAAGATACTCAGCAAGATCACATAGCAGCTTCATACTATTTTGAGGGAAATTTTCCAAAACTGAAATACCAGTTTAGTTTCTGGGTATCTATTCTAGAGAAATTGTTTCCTATGTTACTTAAATGTCATACACATGATTGATTGAATTATTGCAAAATAATTAGAAAATAAACTGAAAATAGATAAGTAAAATAATGTTACATTTTCATGAATGCATTTAAAATACCAAGGCAGGGGCGCCTGGGTGGCTCAGTGGGTTGAGCCGCTGCCTTCGGCTCGGGTCGTGATCTCAGGGTCCTGGGATCGAGTCCCACGTCGGGCTCTCTGCTCAGCAGGGAGCCTGCTTCCTCCTCTCTCTCTCTGCCTGCCTCTCTGCCTACTTGTGATCTCTCTCTGTCAAATAAATAAATAAAATCTTTAAAAAAAAAAATAAAATAAAATAAAATAAAATACCAAGGCAGATGTGTATATACATAAAAAATATTCCAAATGTCATTAAGTAAAATAAAAAATAATAATATGTGTGGAATGATAGAATGTCATTTATTTATATTTTAAAAGGTTTTATTTATGCATGTGAGAGAGAGAGACAGAGAGAGCAGAAGTACAGGAAGAGACATGGAGAAAGGGAGAAGCAGACTCTCCACTGAGCAGGGAGCTTGATGCAGGGACTGAATCCCAGGACCCTGGAATAATGACCTGAGCCAAAGGCAGATGCCCAAAAATCTGAATCACCCAAGCACCCTAGAATTCCATTTATTAAGGAGTTTTATTTTTGTTAATCATATGTTGCTGTATCTTGCACAGATTATAAGAATGCATTAATAGTAACAGAATTACTATTAAAATTTTATATAGTAAAAAGTTGCATTCTTTCAGGACTTTGAAAAGGAGGAAGTACTTAATTATCTAAATCAGATCTTGGTTTGAAATAAAGATTCTGCTATACATCGTTTCTGATTTAATGTGCAATGATTTCGTAAGATAGAAATGGTTGTTCCCGAACCTTCTTATGAAATCTTTCATTCATTCACTGTAATTATCACTCAACAAATACTGATTTTTTTCTGTATCAGATTGTCATAGGTCCATAGAAGCAGCAACGAACAAAATAGACGTCAGGTGTCTTATAGTAGAGTGTAGGGAGTAGTTTTTGAGTAATACTCCAGCCAACATTACTCCTGGCCTTATTCTATTGGCGAATTTGGTAGTAGGGAATGGGATGCATAGCTCATCCCTCTCAGCCCCAATCCCTCATTTTTTTATTCCCAATTCTGAAATAGTATTTTTTGGTTAGTAAATAGTAGCTTAGTTGAGCTCCCTTTGGGCTCAACATCCTGTCTTGGAAAATAATTCTAATTCCAGGCATGGGGGGATGTATAAGTAAGTGCATTGTGGGCATGTAGCCACACCTATTATAAAAGTAACATTTTGATATGCTTCTGTCTTGTTACTCTTTGTACTCTTCTCTTTGCTCTGAATGTAGGTGCAGAAAAGAACAGGGCACTTATGACACTATTGAGAAAAGTTATTATATAGTGCTTTATTAAATAGATAATGACTTAAAAGAATTACTTTACTTCATTTTTCAAAATTTCATAGAATTTTCATACTTCAGTTTCCTTTTTCACAGATTTCCATAACAGAGTTTAACTAAGATGACAAGTCTATAAACACTCAAGAGTACTACTCCTCTATTCATTCATCCATTCCCCAAATGTATTGATCCTGGATTATACCCATAAAGTGTCTGCAAATTATCATCTAACAATAAATACTTGCCAGCAAAATCTTCCTTTTTCACATTTCTAAACCACTAATTACTGCATAGGCCTCTGGGTCTGACTGCCCTCTGGACTGTCTAGCCAGTTCTATAGAACCTCATAAAAAACTAATGAAATGGCTAAGAATAGAATAGGAGAAATGATACACTGTTCATTTTCATGAATGTGGAGTACAGGGAAATAAGCTTTGTCAGCCAACCTCGCTTACTTATCTAGACAATATATTGATTTTAAAAATATAAATCTACTGCAAATAAATATAACTGTCAGTTGAGTATAGTTACCAGTACTGATTTGTGAAAAACGAATTATGATTGACTAATTTAATTTCTGTAACAAATTGGAACATGTGAGACCAAAGTAGAATTCTCATTAGGGCATAACTAAGATGTGACAAGTTAAATCTTTGTAGGAAGAACTTAATTTGAATGATTATTTGGTAGATAAAAAAGTCTGGGAAGTCAATATATATGAAAGTCATACTATAGTCTCTATATGTGCCACACCAAGCTGTAATGCATGTCTGTTACACAAACATATATTCTGTTTAGAATTAAAAAAAAATACAAATACAATTTGTGTGTGTGTATATGTGTTCGCACACATACAAAATTGTGGATTTAGGTTAGGTTATAAAATATTTGTTTCACAGTAAAGCCAAAAATAAAAATCATCTTGAAAATATTCACTGGTAAATTGTATTGCCTTATGTGTATAAGACTGGTGACGTTGTAAATTCCAGATATATACTTGCTAAATCAAATTTTCTCCACAGATTTAAAAATAGAATAAACACTTAGATGTTTAACAGGATTTATAAAGGCTGACTCAGCAGCTTTTATTTCTATGAGGGTTACAGAGGAAAAATGCAGGCTTTGGAGTCTGGAAGAGATGGAAATGATTCCTAGCTTTGCTCTTGATATCATGTGTGATCTTGTGTTTCAGCTTCCTGATCTAAACAAAGAGGCTGATGATAATACCAATTTACACACTTTATTCCTTACAATTTTATAAGAATTAGAGATAAGTGTATACAGTAATTAATTATATATTATGTTATCGGGAAGATTAATAAATCCAATAGATGACTTTGTGATTATTATTATTTTTCAGCCCTAAGGATACTTGGGAAACAAACTCAGAGTAACATCAAATGTCAATTTTATCAATCTACCTAGAATGACCTGCAGTGATTTTATTGACATTATTCCCAAATGAAGGCTTAATAACTAGTATAGATTGGATATGCAAATTACTGTCAGATAACAGAAGAATTTCCTACATTTTACCATAAGGAGCATAGTAATATGATTAAATGAGAAGTGGGGACCATAAGAAACACAAGATTAATTTTTTTTCATTTTCCTATATCACCAAGTGCAATAAAAACAAAAGTGATAATTTAAAGGATGTAAAGCCACATAAAATTGGGCAATCCTCTGTGAAGTCCATTTGTTCTTCCAAACTTTCAATACTGTGATGAATACTTGACTCTTTGAAAGCCAGGGTAAATGGAAAGACATTTAATAGAGGAACATGAACGAATGAATATAATTTTAATTTGTAAGAGAGATGCTACATAATTAGCAATATGTTCAGAGATGAATGAGTCTTGTAAAAATGGCTAACTCATGCTGCCTCCTGGGATTTGTGTTTTCCTATGCATGATATACACTGGTATTAAAAACACCATCATTTTCTTCTGGAATAGCACATTTTGTGACTATTTATTGGTAATGTCAGAAACATTCAAAAGGAAGCCCTAAATATGAGGTAAGACTTTTGCAAATTTTATTTAAAGTGGTTAATTTTCTGAGTTCAAAATATGCATTTTTATATACTTCAACTTATATATATTTGTATGGTGTATAATAATTTTGAGCCAAAAGCCCACTCCTAGATGACTGCACACACATTTCTTATGCCACACTCATTAAGAGAAGGCTTAGCAGTTTGGGGTGAAGTGGAAGATTTTAGTCTTTCAGGCATCTTGGTTCTCCTACTCAAATTACTCCAGAAACTCATGGTGTCATGATGGAAAAACCATTCATCTCTTTCTATTCCTTAGCTTCTTCATTCCTAAAATGAAAAAAGTTGAATTACGTGATCTTTAAGGTCTCTGTAAATCCTGTCACTTACGGATAAGCAGAGATTAGTGAGATACTTTTTATCTCTCTAAAGAAAAGGAAAAGGTCCCTGGTTTTTATGTTACTTCTGTAAACAATGTCTGTGTTCATCATACCTTCTACATTAAAATATTTAGATAAAAATGTTTCTTCAGGATTTATGATATACTATACAGCTAGATATCATTACAATGTTTCTTTCCATATTCTTCCTTCTTTTTTTAAGATTGTATTTATTCATTTGACAGAGAGAGAGAGATGACTAGTAGGCAGAGAGGCAGGCAAAGAGAGAGGGGGAAGCAGGCTCCCCACTGAGCAGACAGCCTGATGCAGGGATCGATCCCAGGACCTTGAGATCATGACCTGAACCAAAAGCAGAGACTTTTTAACCCACTGAGCCACCGAGGCGCCCCGATATTCTTCCTTTTGTATACAAACTGTCACAAGAAATAAAACTAATCCTTGAAAGCTTTAAGGAATTGTTTATGAAAAGTACAGAATTATACCACAATAAATATGACATTGTTAAAGAGAAACAGTTGTTCATAGTTAAAATTTCAATTCTTAGTCAGTACAAGGTTTTTTTATTTATTTGTTGGTAATTTATTTTTATAAGATTTTATTTTTTTGAAGTTATCTCTACATCCAGCATGGGGCTCAAACCCACAACCAGGAGACCAAAAGTCACATGCTCCACCAACTGACCCAGCCAAGTGCCCCATTTGTTGATAACTTTGAAAAGCTTTAGATATTTTATTTTGAATGAAATCCAAAAAGGAAGAAAATCACTTATTCTAATATCTTTAATTTACACAATTTCTCACATTTACTAGTTCACTTATTTAAGAAAAAAATAAGCCACTAGCTTTTGTAAGATTGGCAGGATTAGTATTAATATTTTTATTTTAAAAATAAAGAAATTAAGATTCATATTTGCAGAGTTAGAGAGTGACAGAGAGGGTGCTTGGGTGGCTCAGTAAGTTAAGCCTCTGCCTGCCTCTCTGCCTACTTGTGATCTCTTTCTGTCAAATAAATAAATAAATAAATAAACTCTTTAAAAGAGAGAGAGAGAGAGAGACAGAGATAAGACTTTCCCAAAGTGTTCTAAGGCTAGTAATGCTATATGTATTAAATAAAAATTGGAAATTGGTTATAAGAATAAGAATGAAAATACTCAAAAATTTAATTTTTGTGCCTAGTTAGCCACCTTTTCTTCAATTATGAGTTTACTGCTCTTCTGCATTTTTTCCCCTTCTGTAAATAGAAATTTTGGATCAAAAATATAATTCACAGTTAACCAAGAGGACTAAAAGAGGATGGAAACATTCAGTAAGGGATAAGCCATTTAAATATGTCTCAGAAACACAACATATTAACACATTTTCTTCTTTTCTTTTTGGTCTATCCTACTCAGTGTCTCTGTCAGCAAGTAGCCTAGCCTTAAAATAGCCTTTTAGATCATGATTAATATTTTAGCTTAAAATACGTTAGTATATTTAAAATACTTTTATAGGCCAATAAATGGAATTACTTGTCATAACTTGTTTAATAGTTATTTTGAATTACACAAAGTTGTACTGCCTACACAAATATTTTTAAATCAGTTTATTTTCTTGGTTATAAAACTAATACATAAAAAATAAAACTAATATATAGTCATTGGGGGGGAAGAAAAAAAATAGAAACAATTAGAAGTTACCCATAATCCAATATAGTTAAAGTAGTCAGGCATACTGCTTTCAATTATTATTCTGTATATATTATTACATAATCATCCCATATATAATGAAAAAAGTACAACCTGAAAGAAGTATATGGTCTTGTTAACATTTATTTCCATCTGGTAAAGATGCCAAATTATAATTATTCATTTCCATTTTTAGGGATATACAGATGTATTCCAATTTTAAAAATAATTCTTTGTGTTTAAATTAAATTGATTTCTATATTTACTGAAATAGAATTTATTAAAAGGAAGAAAAAAATCTTAATATTAATCCATGAATTAAATGTTATAAATTACTAAATTTCAATAAGTCACTAGATTAACTTCCATTTTTAGGCAAAAATATAGGTCAAAATCTTACAGTTGGGAAATTGCTATGCATTAACTTAAATTTGTCAGCTAATTGAAAAGAGGTAGAAACCCTATATCCTCATGTATAGACCTGCTGCTTCCATTCATCCACTCCTAGAAGAACAAAATATCTATACTCACCTCACTGAAGGTGAAAGGCAGAAAACTGGGATCACTAAGCAAAGGAGAGTACAAATAAAATAAAAAGAAAGACTAACTCTAAGTATCCTACTGAGTCATAGGACCCTTCCAGTATCAGCTCCAAGAGTCCTTGAGTCACAGTTATAACACAGAAATAAGAAATCTAACATAATTCTTTGGAGAAAAATATAAAGTCCAGTACAGTCGCCCAAATACTGATATTTAGTGATCACTTACAAGTGCATTGAAATATGAACATCATCAGACTTCTCAACAACACTTGAGAGTAGTAATAAACTTGGAACAAAGAACTCAAAACAGAGAGAAAAAAATATTTTCTTAAAATTATATTTCCCTTTGGAGAGGAGTCAAGATGGCGGAGAAGTAGCAGGCTGAGACTACTTCAGCTAGCAGGAGATCAGATAGATAGCTTATCTAAAGATTGCAAACACATGTAAATCTATCGGCAGATCGAAGAGAAGAAGAAAAGCAATTCCAGAAACAGAAAAACAACCACTTTGTGAAAGGTAAGACTGGCAAAGACGTGAATCCAAAGTGACGGGAAGATAGACCCCGGGGGGAGGGGCTGGCTCCCGACAAGCAGCAGAGCAACGGAGCACAAAATCAGAACTTTTAAAAGTCTGTTCCACTGAGGGACATGGCTCCAGAGGCTAAACCAGGGTGAAGCCCATGCAGGGTAACTGTGGCCTCAGGTCCCGCAGGGTCACAGAAGGATCGGGGGTATCTGAGAGTCGAGGACCTTGCGGGTATTGGAATGGGAAAACAGGCTACAGAGACTGAGCCGACAGTAAGATCACAGCTTGGGGTTACCTTGAACCAGCCGCAGGCTCGGTGAGCTCTGAGCGTGGCCGGAGGTCAGGCAGACTGGAGTAACTGGGCGCTGTTCTCTGAGGGCGCACTGAGGAGTGGGGCCCCGGGCTCTCGGCTCCTCCAGGCTGGAGACCAGGAGGCCACCATTTGTATTCCATCCTCCGGAACTCTACGGAAAGTGCTCAGGGAATAAAAGCTCCTGAAAGCAAACCCGAGCGGCTTACTCAGCTCAGCCCCTGGTAAGGGCAGTGCAATTCCACCTGGGGCAAAGACACTTGAGAATCACTACACCAGGCCCCTCCCCCAGAAGATCAACAAGAAGTCTAGCCAAGACCAAGATCACCTACCAAGAAGTGCAGTTTCAATACCAAGGAGAGCAGCAGAATTCCAGAGGAGGAGAAAGCAAAGCACGGAACTCATGGCTTTCCCCTGTGATTTTTTTTAGTCTTGCAGTTAATTTAATTTTTTTCTTTTTCATTTTTTTTTCTTGCCTTCTGGTAAAAATTTTTTTTTAACTTTTACCCTTTTCTTTTTTAACGTTTTTTAACTAGTTTATCTAATATATATATTTTCTTTTTTATATTTTTCTTTATTTGTTTTCTTTTTTTAAATTCTTTTCTTTTTTTTTCTTTCTTCCTTTTTTAAAATTTTTATTATTATTATTATTTTTTTTAAAAGATTATGTTTATCAGAGGGAGAGAGGAGAGAGAACGAGCACAGGCAGACAGAATGGCAGGCAGAGGGAGAAGCAGGCTCCCTACTGAGCAAGGAGCCTGATGTGGGACTCGATCCAAGGACGCTGGGATCATGACTTAAGCCAAAGGCAGCTGCTTAACCAACTGAGCCACGAGGGGTCCCTCTTTCTTCCTTTATGAATGTCTTTTTATCCCCTTTCTCCCTTCTCACAATTTGGGATCTCTTCTGATTTGGTTAAAGCATACTTTCCTGGGGCTGTTGCCACACTTTTAGTATTTTACTTGCTCCTTCATATACTCTTATCTGGACAAAATGACAAGATGGAAAAATTCACCACAAAAATAAAGAACAAGAGGCAGTAGCAAAGGATAGGGACCTAATCAATACAGACATTGGTAATATGTCAGATCTAGAGTTCAGAATGACTATTCTCAAGGTTCTAGCCTGGCTCGAAAAAGGCATGGAAGATATTAGAGAAACCCTTTCGGGAATATAAAAGCCCTTTCTGGAGAAATAAAAGAACTAAAATCTAACCAAGTTGAAATCAAAAAAGGTATTAATGAGGAGCAATCAAAAATGGAGGCTCTCACTGCTAGGATAAATGAGGCAGAAGAAAGAATTAATGATCTAGAAGACCAAATGACAGAGAATAAAAAAGCTGAGCAAACGAGGGACAAACAGCTACTGGACGATAGGAGAATGAGAGAGATAAGTGACACCATAAGATGAAAAACATTAGAATAATTGGGATTCCAGAAGAAGAAGAAAGAGAGAGGGGAGCAGAAGGTATACTGGAGAGAATTATTGGGGAGAATTTCCCCAATATGGCAAAGGGAATGAGCATCAAAATTCAGGAGGTTCAGAGAACGCCCCTCAAAATCAATAAGAATAGGCCCACACCCCATCAACTAATAGTAAATTAACAAGTCTCAGTGACAAAGAGAAAAATCCTGAAAGCAGCCCGGGAAAAGAAGTCTGTAACATACAATGGTAAAAATATTAGATTGGCAGCTGACTTATCCACAGAGACCTGGCAGGCCAGAAAGAGCTGGCATGATATTTTCAGAGCACTAAACGAGAGAAACATGCAGCCAAGACTATGCTATCATTGAAAATAGAAGGAGAGATTAAAAGCTTGATTAGGGACCTAATCAATACAGACATTGGTAATATGTCAGATCTAGAGTTCAGAATGACTATTCTCAAGGTTCTAGCCTGGCTCATAAAAGGCATGGAAGATATTAGAGAAACCCTTTCGGGAGATATAAAAGCCCTTTCTGGAGTAATAAAAGAACTAAAATCTAACCAAGTTGAAATCAAAAAAGCTGAAAGAATTTGCAAACACCAAACCGGCTCTACAGGAAATATTGAAAGGGGTGCTCTAAGCAAAGTGAGAGCCTACAAGTGGTAGATCAGATAGGAACAGGGACCATATACAGTAACAGTCACCTTACAGGCAATACAATGGCACTAAATTCATATCTCTCAATAGTTACCCTAAATGTTAATGGGCTAAATACCCCTGTCAAAAGACACAGGCTATCAGAATGGATAAAAAAACAAAACCCATCTATATGTTGCCTCCAAGAAACTCATTTTAAGCCCGAAGACACCTCCAAATTTAAAGTGAGGGAGTGGAAAAGAATTTACCATGCTAATGGACATCAGAAAAAAGCAGGAGTGGCAATCCTTATATCAGATCAATTAGATTTTAAACCAAAGACTATAATAAGAGATGAGGACGACACTATATCATACTCAAAGGGTCTGTCCAACAAGAAGATTTAACAATTTTAAATATCTATGCCCCCAACTTGGGAGCAGCCAACTATATAAAACAATTAATATAAACAATAGTACAATAATAGTAGGGGACTTTAACACTCCCCTCACTGAAATGGACAGATCATCCAAGCAAAAGATCAACAAGGAAATAAAGGCCTTAAATGACACACTGGACCAGATGGACATCACAGATATATTCAGAACATTTCATCCCAAAGCAACAGAATACACATTCTTCTCTAGTGCACATGGAACATTCTCCAGAATAGATCACATCCTCGGTCCTAAATCAGGACTCAACCAGTTTCAAAAGATTGGGATCATTCTCTGCATATTTTCAGACCACAATGCTCTAAAGCTAGAACTCAACCACAAAAGGATGTCTGGAAAGAACCCAAATAATGGAGACTAAACAGCATCCTTCTAAAGAATGAATGGGTCAACCAGGAAATTAAAGAAGAATTGAAAAAGTCCTGGAAACAAATGATAATGAAAATACAACGGTTCAAAATCTGTGGGACACAACAAAGGAAATCCTGAGAGGAACATATATAGCGGTACAAGTCTTTCTCAAGAAACAAGAAAGGTCTCAGGTACACAACCTAACCCTACACCTAAAGGAGCTGGAGAAAGAACAAAAAAGAAACCCTAAGCCCAGCAGGAGAAGATAAATCATAAAGATCAGAGCAGAAATCAATGAAATAGAAAACAAAAAACAATAGAACAAATCAATGAAACTAGGAGCTGGTTCTTTGAAAGAATTAATAAATTGATAAACCCGTGGCCTGACTTATCAGAAAGAAAAGACAAAGGACCCAAGTAAATAAAATCATGAATGAAAGAGGAGAGATCACCACTAACACCAAAGAAATACAAACTATTATAAGAACATACTATGAGCAAACCTATGCCAACAAATTTGACAATCTGGAAGAAATGGATGCATTCCTTGACACATATAAACTACCACAACTGAACCAGGAAGAAATAGAAAGCCTGAAGAGACCCATAACCAGTAAGGAGATTAAAACAGTCATTAAAAATCTCCAAACAAGCAAAACCCAGGGCCAGACGGCTTCCCGGGGGAATTCTACCAAACATTTAAAGAAGAAGTAATTCCTATTCTCCTGAAACTGTTCCAAAAAATAGAAATGGAAGGAAAACTTCCAACCTCATTTTATGAGGCCAGCATCACCTTCATCCCAAAACTAGACAAGGATCCCATCAAAAAAGAGAGCTATAGACCAATATCCTTCATTTACACAGATGTGAAAATTCTCCCCAAAATACTAGCCAATAGGATTCAACAGTACATTAAAAGGATTATTCACCACGACTACGTGGGATTTATTCCAGGGCTGCAAGGTTGGTTCAGCATCTGCAAATCAGTCAAGGTGATACAACACATCAATAAAAGAAAGAACAAGAACTATATGATACTCTAAATAGATGCTGAAAAACATTTGACAAAGTACAGCATCCCTTCCTGATCAAAACTCTTCAAAGTGTAGGGATAGAGGGCACATACCTCAATATCATCAAAGCCACCTATGAAAAATCCTCCGCAAATATCATTCTCAATGGAGAAAAACTGAAAGCTTTTCCGCTAAGGTCAGGAACACGGCAGGGATGTCCATTATCACCACTGCTATTCAAAATAGTACTAGAGGTCCTAGCCTCAGCAATCAGACAACAAAAGGAAATTAAAGGCATCCAAATCGGCAAAGAAGAAGTCAAATTATCACTCTTCGCAGATGATATGATACTATATGTGGAAAACCCAAAAGACTCCACTCCAAAACTGCTAGAACTTGTACAGGAATTCAGTAAAGTGTCAGGATATAAAATCAATGCACAGAAATCAGTTGCATTTCTCTACACCAACAACCAGACAGAAGAAAGAGAAATTAAGGAGTCAATCCCATTTACAATTGCACCCCAAACCATAAGATACCTAGGAATAAACCTAACCAAAGAGACACAGAATCTATACTCAGAAAAATATAAAGTATTCATGAAAGAAATTGAGGAAGACACAAAGAAATGGAAAAATGTTCCATGCTCCTGGATTGGAAGCATAAATATTGTGAAAATGTCTATGCTACCTAAAGCAATCTACACATTTAATGCAATTCCTATCAAAGTATCATCCATCTTTTTCAAAGAAATGGAACAAATAATTCTAAAATTTATATGGAACCAGAAAAGACCTCGAATAGCCAAAGGGATATTGAAAAAGAAAGCCAACGTTGGTGGCATCACAATTCCGGACTTCACGCTCTATTACAAATCTGTCATCCTCAAGACAGCATGGTATTGGCACCAAAACAGACCCATAGATCAATGGAACAGAATAGAGAGCCCAGAAATAGACCCTCAACTCTATGGTCAACTAATCTTCGACAAAGCAGAAAAGAATGTCCAATGGAAAAAAGACAGCCTCTTCAATAAATGGTGCTGGGAAAATTGGACAGCCACATGCAGAAAAATGAAATTGGACCATTTCCTTACACCACACACGAAAATAGACTCAGCATGGATGCAGGAACTCAATGTGCGAAAGGAATCCATTAAAATCCTTGAGGAGAACACAGGCAGCAACCTCTTCGACCTCAGCCACAACAATATCTTCCTAGGAACATCGCCAAAGGCAGGGAAGCAAGGGCAAAAATGAACTATTGGGATTTCATCAAGATCAAAAGCTTTTGCACTGCAAAGTAAACAGTTAACAAAATCAACTGACAGAATGAGAGAAGATATTTGTAAACATCATATCAGATAAAGGACTAGTGTCCAAAATCTATAAAGAACTTAGCAAACTCAACATCCAAAGCTCAAATAATCCAATCAAGAAATGGGCAGAGGACATGAACAGATATTTCTGCAAAGAAGACATCCAGATGGCCAACAGACACATGAAAAAGTGTTCCATATCATTCGGCTTCAGGGAAATACAAATCAAAACCACAATGAGATATCACCTCACATCATTCAGAATGGCTAAAATCAACAAGTCAGGAAATGACAGATCCTGGGGAGGATCCGGAGAAAGAGGAACACTCCTACACTGTTGGTAGGAATGCAAGCTGGTGCAACCACTCTGGAAAACCGCATGGAGGTTCCTCAAAATGTTGAAAATAGAGCTGCCCTATGACCCAGCAATTGCACTACTGGGTATTTACCCTAAAGATACAAACGTAGTGATCCAAAAGTGCACCCGAATATTTATAGCAGCAATGTCCACAATAGCCACACTATGGAAAGAACCTAGATGTCCATCAACAGATGAATGGATCAAGAAGATGTGGTATATATACCCAATGGAATACTATGCAGCCATCAAAAGAAATGTAATCTTGCCATTTGCGACAACTTGGATGGAACTAGAGCGTATCATGCTTAGTGAAATAAGTCAAGCAGAGAAAGACAACTATCACATGATCTCCCTGATATGAGGAAGTGGTGATGCAACATGGGGGCTTAAGTGGGTAGGAGAAGAAGAAATGAAACAAGATGGGATCGGGAGGGAGACAAACCTTAAATGACTCTTAATCTCACAAAACAAACTGAGGGTTGCTGGGGGGAGGGGCGTTCGGTGAAGGGGCTGGGATTATGGACATTGGGGAGGGTATGTGCTTTGGTGAGTGCTGTGAAGTGTGTAAACCTGGTGATTCACAGACCTGTATCCCTGGGGATAAAAATATATGTTTATAAAAAATAAAAAATTTTAAAAAATTATATTTCCCTTGCTTTATATACAAAGTTAAACTAACACATCAATTGTGAGGAGGGAGGAAAGATATTTTCAGTGCTTTAGCACCTTGATCAGTTTACCTTCCATTTACTTTAGGCAAATAAAGGTAAGTTTACATTTACTTCCTAATTTACTTGAAGACTTAATGTAATATATGCATTAACATGCAAGAAAGAGGACATAAAATCTAGGAAGGATTGATTCAATCTAGGAGAGCAAAGTACAGATCTCAACAGTAACATTATTTTACATAATAATAATAGGATTGACTCTCACGTTAATTGAAACTGTAATGTAAAGAACATTAAGAGTTAAAAACAAAAGAAATTTGAGGTAAGAAGTGAGTAAGCAGTTATATCTTTAACTATGATAAGAAAATCACAAGATACAATAATGTGACACCTGAATTGAGTCACACAGATTTTTTTTCAACCATTAGTATTCTTATTTTTACATAGCAGTTTTTAAAATACCTAAAACAATTAATAATAACATGTAATTGGTATGTCACTTCAAGATTACAAAAACCTTGGCAGCGCCATCCTATATATTTCTTGGATTCTAACTTGATGCAAAATGATGAACATACAGAGTGACATACAGAATTCAAAACTGGGCTCTCTTCTTCAATGAGAGTGAACATTTTCTTCTCCCCCCCCACCAATCATTGCATCTGTATTTTCACCCACAGTGGAGAAGCATTATTTTAATGCAAAAATAGACTAAAATTGCATTTTACACTGTTTTTCATGAACTAACAGATATTTTCTATGAATTTATATAAATGTTATAAATGTAAATGGATCTTCTTAGAGCAAGTGACTACCTCAGAGTTTGTAACTACAAGAAAAATGCTAATAAAATGAAGAGAAAACTGTAATTACAAATGGAGAAATAATAAAGACTAAAAGAAACAGTTTTTGTTTATCACATAAAACACAGTGGGAAAGCCTTGCTTTTAAAAAGTCACCCTATAAAACAAGTTAATATTATTGTGATTAATAAAATATACTTAATAAAATGCATAAAATATATGTTTTGGATATGCTTAGTAAAATATTATAAACTAGTTCCTCATAATGATAGCTCTATATTTAGTAAAATTTTATTAGTCTATATATATATATCAGCTACATAATTTGCATACTTAAAAGTCCCTGGGTACTCATAAACATGATCAATTGTAATGCCTGAAATGATTCTAAAAGCAATACCATATTAAGAAAACATTATAAACCTGGCCCAAAACCCAGAAGAAGAGCTCTATCCCATATTATGGCACAGCTTCATTCTTTGAAAAGTTTGTAATTTCAAGTTCCAAATGAAAAAATATTTATTAAATATGGATTTCAGTTTGCAGAGATGGGGGGTTTCCCACATTGGACACAATTCCATGTGTTACATCAATGAGGGAGAAAGAGGGTATGAGGCAGAAAGAAATTGTTTCAAAAATTTCTTATAAAATTTTAAAAGATTACTTTAACCTTCTGTAGGTAAGCTTAATATGCCATTTTACATCTGGATGAATTCCCAGGACTTGAGAATAAAATAGTGAAGTTTAAGCATATGTGCTTCTTTGCACAGAAAAATAAAAGAAATCAGCTAATCAAGACTGTTTTTAATGACGCAAAGCTTAACATTTCTTAAAATTGTTAGAAAGTTATTAGTAATGAATTGCTGTATAATAGAAAAATTAGAATTGAATAGGTAATTTAGAGGTAAAAATAAAACACTGCAGCTTAAGTAGGTGATGACTTAAACATGTACATTTATTAAGCATTTACTTTGTGCCTATTATGTTTGGTTAGGTCTGTGAGCAAATTCAGAGCAATCTTTAACCTAATAAAACTTCAGTTTATCAAGCAACTAGTCCATAGTATCTAGAGAACAGCTTCTGGTATATAAAAGAATAGTAATCAGTGCTAAATATTTTGAGGCTGAATCAATAAAACTTAGGACTAAGACACGTTGCCCATTCTAAGGCAAAATTTTCAAAACTCTATTTGCAAAGTTACCTAAAACTGACTGGTAAGTTAATATGAAATATTAATGGCTTGTTTTACATGAATTCTCAATTTTAGCAAATTGATGCTTAAGAATTTTGAGAAAATTATAAATACCCTTTGCTACCTTATGAAGATGAGATTTATGTAGCTAGTTATATTCATATTTTCTGCATTTAGTGTCATCCTAAATGCTCAGCAATAAATATATTAATTTGCAGAAAACATATAGTCAAAAATTCTGAGTACATTTCTCTTCCCACTGTCGATTTTGGTAATTATTGATACCAAATTGGAAAAGGGGAACAAAAATAAAACATAATTAGTAATAAAAATTACTAAGTATAATTATATATAAATGTAGGAGATAATAAAAAATGAATCAGAGAAATGCTTTATTTTAGATAATTTATTTTTCCAATTAAAAGAAACTGTTCTGGGGCGCCTGGGTGGCTCAGTGGGTTAAGCCGCTGCCTTCGGCTCAGGTCATGATCTCGGGGTCCTGGGATCGAGTCCCGCATCGGGCTCTCTGCTCAGCGAGAGCCTGCTTCCCTCTCTCTCTCTCTGCCTGCCTCTCCATCTACTTGTGATTTCTCTCTGTCAAATAAATAAATAAAATCTTAAAAAAAAAAAAAAAAAAAAAGAAACTGTTCTGGAGGAGGAGTCAATATGGAGGAGAAGTAGCAGGCTGAGACTACTTCAGCTAGCCGGAGATCAGCTAGATAGCTTATCTAAAGATTGCAAACACCTGAAAATCCATCGGCAGATCGAAGAGAAGAAGAACAGCAATTCTGGAAACAGAAAAACAAACACTTTCTAAAAGCTAGGACGGGCGGAAAAGTGAATCTAAAGCGAGGGGAAGATACACCCCGGGGGGAGGGGCCGGCTCCTGGCAAGCGGCAGAGCAACGGCACACAAAATCAGGACTTTTAAAAGTCTGTTCCACTGGGAGACATCGCTCCAGAGGCTAAACCGGGGCGAGGCCACACGGGGTCAGCGTGGCCTCAGGTCCCGCAGAGTCACAGAAGGATCGGGGGTCTGAGTGTCGCAGAGCTTGCGGGTATTGGAACGGGAAAGCCGGCTACAGAGACAGAGCCGACAGTAAGCTCACAGCTCGGTGTTACCTTGAACCAGTCGCAGGCTCGGTGAGCTCGGAGCGCGGCCGGAGGTCAGGCAGACGGGAGTAACTGGGCGCTGTTCTCTGAGGGCGCACTGAGGAGTGGGGCCCTGGGCTCTCAGCTCTTCCAGGCCGGAGACGAGGAGGCCGCCACTTGTATTCCCCGTCCTCCGAACTCTATGGAAAGCGCTCAGGGAACAAAAGCTCCTGAAAGCAAACCCAAGCGGATTACTCACCCCGGCCCCTGATAAGGCCGGTGAAATTCCACCTGGGGCAAAGACACTTGAGAATCACTACAAGTGGCCCCTCCCCCAGAAGATCAACAAGAAATCCAGCCGAGACCAAGTTCACCTACCAAGGAGTGCGGTTTCAAACCAAGGAGAGCAGCAGAATTCCAGAGGAGGAGAAAGCAAAGCACGGAACTCATGGCTTTTTCCATGTGATTTTTTTTTAGTCTTGCGGTTAATTTAATTTTTTTCTTTTTCATTTTTTTGTTTTTTTTCTCTCGCCTTCTGGTAAATTTTTTTTTTAACTTTTACCTTTTTCTTTTTTAACGTTTTTTAACTAGTTTATCTAATAAATTATTTTTTCTTTTATATATTTTTCTTATTTGTTTTCTTCTTTTTTTAAATTCTTTTCTTTTTTTTTCTTTTTTCCTTTTTGAACCTCTTTTTATCCCCTTTGTCCCCCCTCACGATTTGGGATCTCTTCTAGTTTGGTTAAAGCATATTTTCCTGGGATTGTTGCCACCCTTTTAATATTTTCCTTGCTCCTTCATATACTCTTATCTGGACAAAATGAAAAGATGGAAAAATTCAACACACAAAAAAGAACAAGAGGCAGTACCGAAGGCTAGGGACCTAATCAATACGGACATTGGTAAAATGTCAGATCTAGAGTTCAGAATGACAATTATCAAGGTTCAAGCCGGGTTAAAAAAAGGCATGGAAGATATTAGAGAAACCCTCTCGAGAGATATGAAAGCCCTTTCTGGAGAAATAAAAGAACTAAAATCTAACCAAGTTGAAATCAAAAAAGGTATTAATGAGGTGCAATAAAAAATGGAGGCTCTCACTGCTAGGATAAATGAGGCAAAAGAAAGAATTAGTGATCTAGAAGACCAAATCACAGAGAATAAAGAAGCTGAGCAAAAGAGGGACAAACAGCTACTGGACCACGAGGGGAGAATTCGAGAGATAAGTGACACCATAAGACAAAACAACATTAGAATAATTGGGATTCCAGAAGAAGAAGAAAGAGAGAGGGGAGCATACTGGAGAGAATTATTGGGGAGAATTTCCCCAATATGGCAAAGGGAATGAGCATCAAAATTCAGGAGGTTCAGAGAATGCCCCTCAAAATCAATAAGAATAGGCTCATACCCCGTCACCTAATAGTAAAATTTACAAGTCTCAGTGACAAAGAGAAAATCCTGAAAGCAGCCCGGGAAAAGAAGTCTGTAACATACAATGGTAAAAATATTAGATTGGCAGCTGACTTATCCACAGAGACCTGGCAGGCCAGAAAGAGCTGGCATGATATTTTCAGAGCACTAAATGAGAAAAACATGCAGCCAAGAATACTATATCCAGCTAGGCTTTCATTGAAAATAGAAGGAGAGATTAAAAGCTTCCAGGACAAACAACAACTGAAAGAATTTGCAAACACCAAACCAGCTCTACTGGAAATATTGAAAGGGTCCTCTAAGCAAAGAGAGAGCCTACAAGTGGTAGATCAGAAAGAAACAGAGACGATATACAGTAACAGTCACCTTGCAGGCAATACAATGGCACTAAATTCATATCTCTCAATAGTTACCCTGAATGTTAATGGGCTAAATGCCCCTATCAAAAGACACAGGCTATCAGAATGGATAAAAAAACAAAATCCATCTATATGTTGCACCAAGAAACTAATTTTAAGCCCGAAGACACCTCCAGATTTAAAGTGAGGGGGTGGAAAAGAATTTACCATGCTAATGGACATTAGAAAAAAGTAGGAGTGGCAATCCTTATATCAGATCAATTACATTTTAAGCCAAAGACTATGATAAGAGATGAGGAAGGACACTATATCATACTCCAAAGGGTTTGTCTAAAAAAAAGTTCTAAAAATTTTAAATATCTATGCCCCCAACGTGGGAGCTGCCAACTATATAAACCAATTAATAACAAAATCAAAGAACACATCCACAATAATAGTAGGGGACTTTAACACTCCCCTCACTGAAATGGACAGATCATCCAAGCAAAAGATCAGCAAGGAAATAAAGGCCTTAAACGACACACTGGACCAGATGGACATCACAGATATATTCAGAACATTTCATCCCAAAGCAACAGAATACACATTCTTCTCTAGTGCACATGGAACATTCTCCAGAATAGATCACATCCTCGGTCCTAAATCAGGACTCAACCAGTTTCAAAAGATTGGGATCATTCTCTGCATATTTTCAGACCACAATGCTCTAAAGCTAGAACTCAACCACAAAAGGATGTCTGGAAAGAACCCAAATTCATGAAGATTAAACAGCATCCTTCTAAAGAATGAATGAGTCAACTGGGAAATTAAAGAAGAATGGATAAAAATCATGGAAACAAATGATAATGAAAATACAACGGTTCAAAATCTGTGGGACACAACAAAGGCAGTCCTGAGAGGAACATATATAGTAGTACAAGCCTTTCTCAAGAAACAAGAAAGGTCTCAGGTACACAACCTAACCCTACACCTAAAGGAGCTGTAAAAGAACAAGAAAGAAACCCTAAGCCCAGCAGGAGAAGAGAAATCATAAAGATCAGAGCAGAAATCAATGAAATAGATAACAAAAAAACAATAGAAAAATCAACGGAACTAGGAGCTGGGTCGATGAAAGAATTTTTAAAATTGATTAACTCCTGACCCGACTTATCAAAAAGAAAAGAGAAAGGACCCAAATAAATAAAATCATGAATGAAAGAGGAGAGATCACAACTAACACCTAAGAAATACAAACTATTATAAGAACATACTATGAGCAACTCTACGCCAACAAATTTGACAATCTGGAAGAAATGGATGCATTCCTAGAAACATATAAACTACCACAACTGAACGGAAGAAATAGAAAGCCTGAACAGACCCATAACCAGTAAGGAGATTGAAACAGTCATATTAAAAATCTCCAAACAAACAAAAGCCCAGGGCCAGACGGCTTCCCAGGATAATTCTACCAAACATTTAAAGACGAAATAATTCCTATTCTCCTGAAACTGTTCCAAAAAATAGAAATGGAAGGAAAACTTCCAAACTCATTTTATGAGGCCAGCATCACCTTCATCCCAAAACCAGACAAGGATCCCATCCAAAAAGAGTGCTATAGACCAATATCCTTGATGAACACAGATGCAAAAATTCTTACCAAAATACTAGCCAATAGGATTCAACAGTACATTAAAAGGATTATTCACCACGACCAAGTGGGATTTATTCCAGGGCTGCAAGGTTGGTTCAACATATGCAAATCAGTCAATGTGATACAACACATCAATAAGAGAAAGAACAAGAACCATATGATACTCTCAATAGATGCTGAAAAAGCATTTGACAAAGTACAGCATCCCTTCCTGATCAAAACTCTTCAAAGTGTAGGGATAGAGGGCATATACCTCAATATCATCAAAGCCATCTATGAAAAACCCACCGCAAATATCATTCTCAATGGAGAAAAATTGAAAGCTTTTCTGCTAATGTCAGGAACACGGCAGGGATGTCCATTATCACCACTGCTATTCAACATAGTACTAGAGGTCCTAGCCTCAGCAATCAGACAACAAAAGGAAATTAAAGGCATCCATATCATCAAAGAAGAAGTCAAATTATCACTCTTCACAGATTATATGATACTATATGTGGAAAACCCAAAAGACTCCACTCCAAAACTGCTAGAACTTGTACAGGAATTCAGTAAAGTGTCAGGATATAAAATCAATGCACAGAAATCAGTTGCATTTCTCTACACCAACAACAAGACAGAAGAAAGAGAAATTAAGGAATCCATCCCATTTACCATTGCACCCAAAATCATAAGATACCTAGGAATAAACCTAACCAAAGAGGCTAAGAATCTATACTCAGAAAACTATAAAGTACTGTTGAAAGAAATTGAGGAAGACACAAAGAAATGGAAAAATGTTCCATGCTCCTGGATTGGAAGCATAAATATTGTGAAAATGTCTATGCTACCTAAAGCAATCTACACATTTAATGCAATTCCTATCAAAGTACCATTCATATTTTTGAAAGAAATGGAACAAATAATTCTAAAATTTATATGGAACCAGAAAAGACCTCGAATAGCCAAAGGGATATTGAAAAAGAAAGCCAACGTTGGTGGCATCACAATTCCGGACTTCACGCTCTATTACAAATCTGTCATCCTCAAGACAGCATGGTATTGGCACAAAAACAGACACATAGATCAATGGAACAGATTAGAGAGCCCAGAAATAGACCCTCAACTCTATGGTCAACTAATCTTCGACAAAGCAGGAAAGAATGTCCAATGGAAAAAAGACAGCCTCTTCAATAAATGGTGCTGGGAAAATTGGACAGCCACATGCAGAAAAATGAAATTGGACCATTTCCTTACACCACACACGAAAATAGACTCAGCATGGATGCAGGAACTCAATGTGCGAAAGGAATCCATTAAAATCCTTGAGGAGAACACAGGCAGCAACCTCTTCGTCCTCAGCCGCAGCTACATCTTCCTAGGAACAACGCCAAAGGCAAGGGAAGCAAGGGCAAAAATGAACTATTGGGATTTCATCAAGATCAAAAGCTTTTGCACAGCAACGGAAACAGTCAACAAAATCAAAAGACAACTGACAGAATGGGAGAAGATATTTGTCAGCGACATATCAGATAAAGGACTTGTGTCCAGAATAAATTAAGAACTTAGCAAACTCAACACCCAAGGAACAAATAATCCAATCAAGAAATGGGCAGAGGACACGAACAGACATTTCTGCAAAGAAGACATCCAGATGGCCAACAGACACATGAAAAAGTGCTCCATATCACTTGGCATCAGGGAAATACAAATCAAAACCACAATGAGATATCACCTCACACCATTCAGAATGGCTAAAATCAACAAGTCAGGAAATGACAGATGCTGGCGAGGATACGGAGAAAGGGGAACCCTCCTCCACTGTTGGTGGGAATGCAAGCTGGTGCAGCCACTCTGGAAAACAGCATGGAGGTTCCTCAAAATGTTGAAAATAGAACTGCCCTATGACCCAGCAATTGCACTATTGGGTATTTACCCTATAGATACAAACGAAGTGGTCCAAAGGGGCACATGCACCCAAATGTTTATAGCAGCAATGTCCACAATAGCCACACTATGGAAAGAACCTAGATGTCCATCAACAGATGAATGGATCAAGAAGATGTGGTATATATACACAATGGAATACTATGCAGCCATCAAAAGAAATGAAATCTTGCCATTTGCGACAACTTGGATGGAACTAGAGCGTATCATGCTTAGTGAAATAAGTCAAGCAGAGAAAGACAACTATCATATGATCTCCCTGATATGAGGATGTGGTGATGCAACATGGGGGCTTCAGTGGGTAGGAGAAGAATAAATGAAACAAGATGGGATTGGGAGGGAGACAAACCATAAGTGACTCTTAATCTCACAAAACAAACTGAGGGTTACTGGGGGGACGGGGTTTGGGAGAAGGGGGTGGGATTATGACATTGGGGAGGGTATGTGCTTTGGTGAGTGCTGTGAAGTGTGTAAACCTGGTGATTCACAGACCTGTATCCCTGGGGATAACAATATATGTTTAAAAAAAAAAAAAGAAAAGAAAAGAAAACTGTTCTTAAATGATTCTTGTAAGGCAGTGGTTCTTTTTTTTTTTTCTTTTTAATTATTTGTATTTAAATTCAGTTAATTAACATATAACGTGTTATTAGCTTCAGAGTTAGAGGTTAGTGATTCCTCAGGCCTAAATAATACCAAGTTCTCATTACATCATGTGCCCTTCTTTACACCCATCATCCAGTTACCTATTCCCCCAACCTTCTCCCCTCCAGCAACCCTCAGTTTGTTTCCTGAGATTAAGAGTCTCTTATGGTTTGTCTCCCTCTCTGATTTCGTCATGTTTTATTTTTCCTCTCTTCCCCTATGATCCTGTTTTGTTTCTTAAATTTCACATGTGTGAGATCATATGATAATTGCTTTTAATCTGTTTGACTTATTTTTTTAACACAATGCCCCCTAGTTGCATCCACATCATTGCCAATGACAAGATTTCATTTCTTTTGATGGCTGAGTAGTATTCCATTGTATATATGTACCACATCTTCTTTATCCATTCATCTGTTGATGGACATACAGTCTCTTTCCATAGTTTAGCTATTGTGGACATTGCTGCTATAAACATTGGGGCACAGGTGCCTTTTCAAGGTCATTACATTTGTATCTTTGGAATAAATACACAGTAGTGCAATTGCTGATTGTGGGGTAGCTTTATTTTCAACTTTTTGAGGAACCTACATACTGTTTTCCAAAGTGACTGTGCTAGCTTGCATTCCCACCAACAGTGTAAGAGGGTTTTCCTTTCTTTGCATCCTCGCCAACATCTGTTTTTTCCTGACTTGTTAATTTTAGCCATTCTGACTGGTGTGAGATGATATTTCATTGTGGTTTTGGTTTGTATTTCCCTGATGCTGAGTGATGTTGAGCATTTCTTTTTGTGTCTGTTGGTCATTTGCATGTCTTTTTTGAAGAAATGTCTGTTTCATGTGTTCTGCCATTTCTTGATTGACTATTTGTTCTTTGGGTTTTGAGTTTGATAACTTATTTACAGATTTCTGATACTAGGTAAGGAAGTATTTCTTAAGAGGTGTTGTTTCTCTAGGGACATTTGGCATTATCTGGAGACTTTTTGGTTGTTGAAACAAGGGTATAAGAGAAGATACTACTGGTCTAGTGGGCAGAGGATAGGGGTGGTCTTCTGGACAGAGAATTACCTGACTCAAAATGCAATAATGTCAAAATTGAGAAAACTTGCACTAAGGTCATGAAAATGTTTACAATGGGCAAATAGTTATAATTGCATATATAAATTTTAAATAGTATTTCAACTCACTGATACAGAGGATGACAAGTTTGGCATTATTTCACTTTCTTACACTCAGTATATAGTTACATTATTTTTATGTCTTATAATTATAATATATAATTTATTTAAAATTATAATACTCATATAAAAATTTTCCCAGAATTATTTAATCTTGGTTCTAAATTTAAATGGCTTGAATATTCACCCTCAAACTTCATTCCATTTTATATTCATTACTGAGTTATTTAATTTGAATCCTTTTAATTAGCTGGATTTTTAAAAATAGAGTTTCGTTTTAGAAATGATTTAAGTTCACAGAAAATTAAGCAGAAAGAACATATTTTGCATATACTTCTTTTCCTCATACAAACACAATCTCAACATCCCCACCAGAGTGGTACATTTGTTGTAACTGATAAACCTACATTGACACATCATTATCACTTAAAGTCCTTTGTTTACATTATTGTTCAACTCTAGTGTACATTTTATGGGTCTGGAGAAATGTATAAGGACATGTATCTATCATTATGGTGTCATACAGAGTAGCTTCACTGCCCTAAATATCTTCTGCACTTCACTTATTCATCTGTCTTCACGCTTATATTTTTATGGTCTCCAGAGGTTTACTTTTTCTAGAATGTCATATAATTGAGAACATATCCTGTTTAGCCTTTCAGATTGGTTTCCTTCACTTAGTAATATATGTTGAGGTTCCTCTTTGTCTTTTGTGACTGGGCACCTCATTTCTTTTTACCAATAAATGACAGTTGTTTGTGTGTGCCACTGTATTTATCCATTCACCTACCAAAGGACATCTTGGTTGCTGGAAAGTTTTGGTAATTATAAATAAAGCTGCTATAAATGCTGGTGTACAGGTTTTTATGTAGACAGGTTTTCAATTCCTTTGGCCAAACATCAATGAGTGTGACTGCTGCCTCATATAGTAAGAGCATGTTTATTTATTTACTTTTTAAAATTTTGACTGAACCTCATAATGAAAGTTATTTGTTTGTTTTCTAACCCCCAAGAGGATCTAAAGTATATTTTATTGGAAGATAATGATCAATCACATTTGTTCTAAAATATTATCTTACCTCTGCCATCCTTACCTTTAAATACTGTGTAATTGCTCAGCAAATGCTTTTAGTAATTTTCCTCTGTATTCATTATGATTGTACTTAATCTTTCATCTTTATTAAGTTATTAATTTTCCATCTTTTCAAGTTTTTTGATTTTGATTTAAAAATTATTTTTAAAGTGCTTTTTTGATGTTCAATTTATTTCCTTAGCTCTGTAATACATATTTTCATGTAATTTGGTCTTTTTATTATATGGTTTTTAATTTATTTTTTATCAAATCAATATATGCATTTTTAATATAGACTAAACATTATTTCTAATGTTCTAACTAGTTATTTCCTCCCACTCCAAGCCTTGCCTCATGCTTCGTGCTTTATAACTTCTTTGAATATAATACTACTTTTCCTAAAGTACAGTTGCATACACACAAAGTCATTTTAATTATCCTTGCTTATAAATAAGCAGTTCTTCCCTGATTTGATCTAGGAAGTCAATGCTTCTCATACTATTTATATTTAGGGCTAGTTTTCTTTTTCTCTTATTTTATTTCTAATCTATCCAGACTAATACATGGTACTTCTGCACATGATTTGTTCACAGATCATACCACATGTGACAAGTCACCCAACTTCGACATTGAGTAAGGGACAGGTGGAGGTAGGTACGGAGAGATTGGTAGAACCCTGCAACTCTTCAACATCATTTGAACTGAGATATACACTGTTAAATGGAATGACTCCACAGATAAAGTTTTTTTTTTTTTAAAATCTCAACAACTAAATAATCTACACAATTTTAGTTGTAGTGTGATATGTGGGTTGATGGCATTCCATGATATGTTTGTCACTATCTCATACTGAGGAAGGTATGGAATTGAGAGGAAGCCTATAAGACCTTTGACAGAAATTTGGCATTGTTGAGATTTTTAAAAATACATATTACTAAGTAAAAGAAGCCAATCAGAAAAGGCTACATAGGGTATCATTACAACTCTAGGAAATCCTGAAAAAGGCAAAACTCTGGAGATAACAAAAAGGTAAGTGGTTGCCAGGGGTAAGTGTGGGGGTAGATGAATAGGTGGGACAACTATTTAGGACAGTGAAGCTACTTGGTATAATACCATAATGATGGAAACATGTTCTTAGACATTTCTCCAAACCCATACAGTGTACAATACCAAGAATTAGCTGTAATGTAAGCTATGGACTTTGACTGATTACAATGTGTCAATATTAATTGTAACAATGTACCTCTCTCATAGTGGATGAGGGGAGGCTATGCATATGTGAGGGAATACATATAGTTGTAGAGATTTCCTGTGCCTGAATCTATACAAATTTCTTTGTGCCATAAACATTAAAAGAGACCTCACCAAATAGGATATATAAATTGAAAATAAAAATATTAAAGGTGTTGCACTTCAAAGTAATGCAAATTAAAACAATGAGATACTATTATATATACCTGAGAATAGCTGAAATCCAGAACACTGACACCACCAAATACATACAGGAAATCTCTATAATTTTCTTTTAATTTTGCTTTGAACCTAAATCTTTTTTTTTTTTTAATTTCTTTTTTTTTTTCAAGATTTAGTTATTATCTTAGAAAGAGAGAAGTGAGTGGGGGGTGAGGAGCAGAGGAAGAGAGAGAATCTTTAGCAGGCTTCATGGAACCTAGAGTGGGGCTTGACTTCATGACCTTGAGATCTTGACCTTAACTGAAATGAAGAGTCAGATGTTTAACCTACTGAGCTCAGTGGCTTTTAATATATTTGAGCCACTGAACCACTGAGCTCAGTAGGTTAAACATCTGACCTGGGTCCACCCAGGAAACCCTGTTTTTTATTTGTATTTTTTAAAAGTTTTTGTTTAAATCCCTGTTAGTTAACATACAATGTAATATTATTTTCAGGTGTATATACAGTGGTTTAGCAATTCCATACATCACGTGATGCTTCTCATGAATTCACTCTTTAATATTATTTATTTATTTATTTATTTGTCAGAGAGAAAGAACACAAGCAGGGGAAGCAGAGGGCAAAGGGAGAAGCAGGCCCCCTGCTGAGCAAGGAGCTAGATGAGCGACTTGATCCCAGGACTCTGGGATTGTGACCTGAGCCAAAGGCAAGTGGCTTTACTGACTGAGCTACTTAGGCATCCCTCCCCATCACCTATTTAAAGATTTTATTTATTTATTTGATAGAGAGAGATCACAAGTAGGCAGAGAGGCAGGCAGAGACACAGGAAGGGAAGCTGGCTCCCCGCTGAGCAGAGAGCCCCATGCAGGACTCAATCCCAGGATCCTGAGATCATGACCTGAGCTGAAGGCAGTGGCTTAACCCACTGAGCCACCCAGGCACCCCGCATCACCTATTTAAACCATTATCTACCCATCTTCCCTCAGATAGCCATCAGTTTGTTCTCTGTAGTTAAGAATCTATTTCTTGGTTTATCTTTTCCCCCTTTGCAAGTTTGTTTTGTTCCTTAAATTCCACGAGTGAAATCATATGGTATTTGTCTTTATCTGACTGACTTATTTGTCTTTCTCTGACTAACTTATCATAATCCTTTCTAGCACTATCCATGTTATCATAAATGGCAAGATTTTATTCCTTTTTTATGGTTGAGTGTTACTCCATTGCATGTAAATGCCACTTCTTATTCATTCATCAGTTGATGGATATTTGGACTCTTTCCATAATTTGGCTATTGTTGATAATGCTACTATAAACATAGGGGTGCATATATTGCTTTGAATTAGCATTTTTGTATTTTGGGGGTAAATACGCAGTAATGCCATTCTGAATCTTAGGGTAGTTCTATTTTTAACTTTGTGAGGAACCTGCATACTGTTTTCCAGAGTGGCTTAAACAGTTTGCATTCTCACCAACAGTGCAAGAGTGTTCCTTTTTCTCCACATCCTCACCAACACCCTTTGTTTCTTGTGTTTTTTATTTTAGCCACTCTGACAAGTGTAAGATGATATTTCAATGTACTTTTGGTTTGCATTATTCTAATAGTCAGTGACATTGAGCATCTCTTCTTGTGTGTGTTGGCCATCTGTATGTTTTATTTGGAAAAAAAAAATGTCTATTCACATCTTCTGCCCATCTTTTAATTGGATTTTTTGGGGGTGTTGAGTTTTATGAGTTCTTTATGTATTTTGGATACTAACCCTTTTTTTATATCTATCATTTGCAAATATATTCTCCCCTTCCATCAGTTGCCTTTTAATTTTATTGATTGCTTCCTTCTTTGTGCAGAATCCTTTTATTTTGATGAAGCCCCAGTAGTTTATTTTGGTTTTATTTCCCTTGCCTCAGGAGACATATCTACAAGGAGGTTGCTACATCCAATGTCAAAGACGTCACTGCCTATGTTCTTGTTTAAGACTTTACTGGTTTCCTGTCTCACATTTAGGTCTTTCATCCATTTTGAATTTATTTTTGTGTATGGTCTAAGAAAGTGATCCCATTTTATTCTTTTACACATTTATGTCCAGTTTTCCCAATACCATTTGTCTTTTTCCATTGGACATTCTTTCCTGCTCTGCCAAAGATTAATTGACCATATAGGTGTGGGTTTACTTCTGGGTTTTCTATTCTGTCCTATTGATATATATGTCTATTCTTGTGCCAGTCACAAAATATCTTGATCACTACATCTTTGTAATGTAACTTGAAGTCAAAAATTGTGATCCCTCCAGGTTTGCTTTTATCAAGATCATTTTAACTCTTCATAATCTTCTGTGTTTCCATACAAATTTGAAGATTGATTGTTCTAGCTCTGTGAAAATTGATGTTGCTATTTTGATAAGTACTGCATTAAATACGCGGAGTGCTTTTGGTAGTTTAGGTATTTTTAACAATATTTGTTTTTCCATCCATGAGCATGGAATTTCTTTCCATTTCTTTGTGTCATTTTCAATTTGTTTTATCAGTGTTTTATAATTTTCAGAGTACAGATTACCTCTTTGGTTAGATTTATTCCTAAGTATCTTATTGTTTTTGGTACATTTGCAAGTGATATGGATTTCATAATTTCTCTTTCTGCTGTCTCATTATTGGTATATAGAAATGCAATAGATTTCTCTACATTGATTTTTATCTTGCAACTTTACTGAATTCTTTTATCAGTTCTGGCAAGTTTTTGGTGGAGGCTTTCAAGTTCTCTATACAGAACATCACGTCATCTGAAAATAATGAAAGTTTACTTCTCCCTTACTGATTTGGATTGCTTTTATTTATTTTTGTTGTCTCATTGTTGTGGCTAGGACTTCCAATACTATGTTGAATAAAAGTGGTGAGAATGGATATCCCTGTCTTGTTCCTGACCATAGAGAAAAATCTCTGTTTTCCCCCTTTGAGAATTATATTAGCTGTGGGTTCTTCATATATGGCCTTTATTATGTTGTGGTATTTTCTCTCTAACCACATTTTGTTGAGGGTTTTAGTCATGAATGGATATTGTACCTTTACAAATGCTTTTTAACATCTATTGAAATGATTATATGATTCTTATTCTTTCTTTTAAAATGTTATGTATCTCATTGAGTAAAGTACAAATATTGAACTACGCAGGCAATCCAGGAATGAACCCCACCTGATTATGGTGAATTATTTTTTAATGTATAATTGGATTCAGTTTGCTAGCATTTTACTGAAAGTTTTTGCATCCATGTTCATCAAAGATATTGGCCTATAGAATTCCTTTTTAGAGGAGTCTTTTTCAGGTTTTGGTATCAGGGAAATCCTGGCCTCATCAAATAAGTTTGGAAATTTTCTTTCCTCTTGTATTTTCTGAAATAGTTTTAGAAAAAAAAAAGTAGCAATTTATTTAAATATGTGGTAGACTTCACCTGTGAAGCCATCTGACCTAGACTTTTGTTTCTTGTGAATTTTCTGATAACTGATTCAATTTCTTTGCTAGTTTTTGGTCTGTTCAAGTTTTCTATTTCTTCTTGGTTTAGTTTTGGTAGTTTATATGTTTCTAGGAATTTATTAATTTCTTCCAGGTTGTCCAATTTGTTGATGTATAGTTTTTTTCATAATATTCTATTGTAATTGTTTGTATTTCTGTGGTGTTGGTTATTATTTCTACTCTTTCATTTGTGATTTTTTAATTTGGTCCTTTACTTTTCTCTTTGATAAGTCTGCTTAGGGGTTTATCAGTTAATTTTTTTTTTTTTAAACCAACTCCTGGTTTCATTGATCTGTTCTTTTGTGGGGTTTTGTTTTTGTTTTTACTTTTAGTTTTTATATTATTTATTTCAGCTTTATTTTTTTTCCATTTTCTTCTGTTGTCTTTGAGTTTTGTTTGTTTTACTAACTCCTTTAGTTATAAGGTTAAGTTGTTAATTTAAAAATTTTCTTGCTTCTTAAGGTAGGTCTGCATTGCTAAAAATTTCCCTCTTTTGACCACTTTTGCTGAATGCCTGAGGTTTTGGACCATTGTGTTTTCATTTTCATTTGTTGCCATGTTTGTTGTTGTTATTGTTGTTGTTTTAATTTTCCTTTGATTTTCTAGTTGACACGTTCATTCTTTAGTAGCATGTTTTTCTTTTTTTTTTTTTTAAGATTTTATTTATTTATTTGACAGAGAGAGATCACAAGTAGGCAGAGAGGCAAGCAGAGAGAGAGAGGAGGAAGCAGACTCCCTGCTGAGCAGAGAGCCTGATGCGGGACTTGATTCCAGGACCCTGAGATCATGACCTGAGCCGAAGGCAGTGGCTTAACCCACTGAGCCACCCAGTAGCATGTTTTTCAACTTTCATGTATTTGTGGTCTTTCAAAATTTGTTCTTGTGGCTGACTTTAAGTTTCATAGTGTTATGGCCTGAAATGAGTCAGGGTATGACCTCAATCTCTTTATATTTGTTGAGGCGCCGTTTGTGACCCATTATGTAATCTGTTCTGGAGAATGTCCCATGTGTACTTGAAAAAAACTGTCTTCTGGTGTTTAGGATGGAATGTTTTGCATATATCGTTAAGTCCATCTGATCCAGTGCATCTTTTAAAGCCATTGTTAGCTAATTTATTTTCTGTTTAGACTGATTTGCCATTGATATAAATGAGGTGGTAAAGTCCCCTACTGTTATTGTGTTTTTATCAATCAGTCCTTTATATTTGTTATTAATTCTCTTATGTATATGGTTACTCCCATGTTTGGTGCATAAATAATTATAATTATTATATCTTCCTTTTGGTTTGTCCATGCATAATTATATAATGGTTTTCTTTGCTTCTTGTTAGTTTTTGTTTTGAAATCTAGCTTGTCTGCTATAAGTATTGCTGTTCCACCTTTTTTTTTTTTTACATCCATTTGTATGAAAAATGCATCTTCACTATCTCATTTTCTAATCTTTATGTCTTTAGGTCTAAAATGAGTTCCTCATAGGCAGAATATGGATGGGTCCTGTTTTTTATCCATTCTGACAACCTGTGTCTTTTGATTGGAATATTTAATCCATTTACATTCAAAGTAATTATTGATAGACACATATTTATTGCCATTTTACTACTTGTTTTGTCATCATTTCTGGAGATTTTCTCTGATCTTTTCTTTCCTATGTCAATATTGGTCCTTCCTTTCCATTCAAAGAGTCTTTTGAGTGTTTCTTATAGGGCTGGCTTAGCGGTTACAACTCCTTTAGTTTTTGTTTGTCTGGGAAATACTTTATCTCTCCTATTCTGAATGAGAGCCTTTCTGGGATAGAGTATTCTTGGTTGCAGATTTTTCCAATTCAGTACTTTGAATATATCATGCCATCTTTTCCAGTTTGCCAACTTTCCATGGAAACATCTCCAACTAGCTTTATGGGCTTTCCCTTGTAAGATAAGAATGTCTTTTGCTTTGCAGTTTACCAGATTTTTAAAAATTTGTTTATTTATTTATTTAACAGAGAGCGAGAGATCCACAAGTAGGCAGAGAGGCAGGCAGAGAAAGGGAGAAGCAGGCTCCCCATTGAGCAGAGAGCCCGATGCGGGGCTTGATCCCAGGACCTGAGATTATGACCTGAGCCGAAGGCTGAGGCTTAACCCATTGAGCCAACCAGGCCCCCCCAAGATTTTTTATTATTGCATTATGCGATTGTAATTACAATATGTATTGAGGTTGGTCTTAAAAAAATATATATATATATATTTTTTATTTATTTATCTGGGAGAGAAAAAGAAAGCATGAGTGGAAGGAGTTGCAGAGGGAGAGGGAGAGGAAGAAGCAAACTCCTAACTGAGTGTGAAGTACAATGTAGGGCTCAAACCCAGGACCCTCGGGTTATAACCTGATCCAAAGTCAGAGGTTTAACTGAATGAGCCACCCAAGAGCCCTAAGGTTGGCCTGCTTTCACTGATTTTGATGGAGGTTTTCTGTGTCTCCTGGATTGGAAAATCCTTTTTTTCTTTCCCCTGGTTAAGGATGTTTTTTTATTATTTTCTTTTATTAGGTTTTCTTATTTTTATTATTTTCATTTTATTATTTCTTCTTATTATTTTTTGAAATAAAATTTCTGCCCCCCTTCTCTCTCTTCTTTTGGGACACCTATAATATAAATGTTCTTACATTTGATGGAGTCACTGAGATCCCTAAGTATATTCTCATATTGCATAATTTTTTTCTTTCTTTTGTTCAGCTTCATTATTTCCCATTATTTTGTGTTCCCTGGTACTAATTTGTTCCTCTTCTTCCAGCCTATTGTTCATTGCCTCAAGCCTGTTTCCAGTCTCATTTACTGCCTTCTTTGTCTCTGATTCTTTTTTAAAATTCTTTTATCTCTGTAGTAATGATCTCATTGATGTCTTCTATTCTTTTCTCAAGCCCAGTGAGTATCCTTATGATTGTTGCTTTAAATTCTCCATCAGAGATGTTACTTATATATGCTTTGCTTAGCCATCTGGTTGTGGCCTTATCTAGTTCTTTCATATGTAATAAATTCCTCCATCTTGGCATTTTGTCTAAATCTCTGCCTTTTGGTTTGTGTCAGAAAACCCAGTTATATCTCTTGCTCCTGAAAGTAATAGTCTAATGAAGAAAAAGCCTTGTAGTGTCTAGGGCCTGACACTTCAGGAATCATCTCTGGTACATGCTGTGTGTGCTCTGCTACTATGTTTTGGCTGCTCTAGCCTTCAGATCAGTTATATGTAAAGGCTCTTCTTGTCATTTGTGGGCAGTGTTGGGTCCTTGGCCTGAATCTGATGAATTTAGCTAGATATGCTCTGGTCTGCTTATGATATGAAACCTGACACCAACTCTACCAGACCTAAGGCCCTACAGAACTCTCTGGTCAGGAGACATGGTGTGGACAGGAGTCTGTGCTGGTCTTCTCGGGGAGGTGTCTGCCATACTGGGACTGAGGCAAGCTTGACTGAGAAGCTCAGTTACTTGGGAGCTCAGTGGAGTGGGGCTTGGTATAAGCAAGTCAATAACCCAGTGTCTGTGCTGAGCTGTTTCCTTCAGATGGCCCTGTGTTATGCTAAGGGGCATGGGGGAGAAATAGGACCAGCCTGCTCCTAGGTTCCCAGGGAGGCATCTCCATGAATGCTGCCTGGGTTAGTGAATAATTTCTCTTCTATGTGCCCCAGATCACTGTTTCCATGCTGCCTTTGGGTTGCATAGTGCCCTCCTGACTCCATTTTGCCCAAGCCTACTGACCTTTTAAAACTCCAGGCTTTCTACTCCACTCTTGTAAGAATTCATGAAATTCAATCCCTCTTATTTTCCAAGCCAATGGTGTTTGGGAAATGATCTCCTTGTTTGTTCCCTTGTGTGATCTTCTCTTTCTCACTTTTATCTATGACCATGGCTCCCTCCCCTCTGCAGCACCTGACATCCATTTCTCCCATAACTACATCTCCAAACATCCTGCCATCTTCAATGTGTCCTTTTCTTTCACTTTAGTTGTAGAGTTTGTTCTGTCAGTCTTCAGGTCTATTTCTGACCATCTTGAAAACTTATCATTATTATTTTTTTAATGGTGAAAAACAAGAGAAAAAAAATCTGAGAAATACTCTAAACACAGAATAAACTAACTTAAACTGGAGATTTGTTTAGAATACTCAAGACTTCTAGAATTGTCTTTTGGTGATATATATACTTATTGATGATGTAACAGATTTCACTAAACTTCTTTTAAATGTTAGGATATGTGTGTTTATATGTGTGTATACGTGGTATGTGCATGTCTCTGTGTATATATGTGTGTAAAATCCTGTTTTTTTTAAATTTTACTTTATTTTACTACAGAGATATCCAAAAGAGGTACATAAATGCTGATAGGAATTATATGTCCTGATTCCTCAACCAAATTGACAAGAAATCACTATTTGGAAGTGAAATAATGCTCTTTTTTCCCCCTCCCTTTCCTCCCACCTTTTCTTTTCTTTTCTCTTCTTTTCTTTTTTTTCCTTTCTTTCTTAATAATATCCATGCCTTGAACTGCCTGGGTTTGGACTTTAAGCTTTCTTATATTACACCTGTTTTGGCAGGATATCATTGATATTTTGTCACATTAGATGTCATAACAATCATATTATTTCCATCATTTCTTTAATGCATTTAACTTAAGGAACTTAAACATGATATATATAAATCATTATTAAACAAATAGAAGTTCTTTTATTTGGGACAATAGAATTTTCAGGCCAATGTGACTATAGAGGTTATGTGATTCTTACTCTAATATGCTATGCATGTATATAAATAAGATGAAAGTTAAATTCCAGTCGATTCTCAAATTAAGCAATAATAAGATGATTCTGCTATTCCCAAGCAAGATAAATTATAAGACAAAATGTAACTAAACCTGTGGTACAAATAAAACTTAATGAAAATAACTTTTTCCCTATCATGTTATAAGCAATTTATATAAAGTTACGTCATACAAATGTTGAAAAACACTCTTTTCTAAGAACAAAAAGATACTAGTTAATATGCTTAGGCATATATTTCTCCACAAAATAATAAGAACAAAAGAAAATAAGTGGAAAAATAGTTACATGTGATATTATTAGAACTAGCTTAATTTTCTAAGAATTAGAAAATTTTCCAATCCTGTCTACATGAAATTCTAGTACTAGAGAGATTTTAATACCGTGTAAAATTAGAATTTTAATTCAAGAATGTTAGGAGATCCCTTAATAATCTATAGAGTCAGATGAACTAGCAGATAATGAGAATCTCAGTCTTAAAAAAAAAAAAAAAAAGGAAAAGAAAGCAAAAGCTAACATAACACCACTAAAAATGTAGCTTTTATGAAACTGGATAAAGAATGTAATGTTATTTCTAAAATAATCAGATTACTGATAGTCATAAAAGGGATACTCTTATTCAAGATATGAATATGGACTACAGGTTTTCAAAATACATTTTCTCAAAAATTCATTTTTTTTAAAATAAAGAGAAAAAGTGAGTACAAAAGTGGTAAAAAGAATACATTAGTTCTCAGTAGGCAGGATTTTTTGAGTCTCTTCTTTACAAAGAGCAATGTATTAACCATATGGCAGAATATTATATTGTGAAACTCATAAAGACATTTATTATTTATCATTGCAAGTCTAAGGTATCAAAACTTAATAAAGGATAAACAGTCAACTCTCTTTGTTCAAAAACTGGATAGACTGGTGGTTGAGAAGATTAATTTTGTGGAAGTGCTGAGTTAGCAGTGAATAGATTAGGTTCAAGTTAGGGCATACGAACAATTTGCTTCAAAGTCTTCTATAGGTAACTCTACTTACTTTTCTTCAATTTCCATTTTAAATGTACTGACTGCAAAACTTATATCTTAAGATTTAGGAAGTTTTAAATTCCATTGGGTTGAACTTCATCTAACATTACATTTTTGTGAACCAAATTCCAGCAATTTTATAGATTTCACATAATAGTTAAAAGTAACCTACTCTTTACAATGAAAGTCCAATCAAGCTATTTTGGAGGTACTGACAAACCGATTGTAAAGTTTACAAGCAAAAGGTCTAAATTAGCCAACATAATACTGAAGCACAACAAAAAAGATGGGGTGTTTGTACATTATATATATATATATATATATATATATATATATTTCCTCTATGTATGTGTATATACCTATTTATGTTTATTTTGTATAATTGTGTGTATACATGCATGCACACACATATTTATGTTTATAGTTTATAAGGCAGCAATATGCCAAGTGCTTGTAATAAAACAATGAAGAAAACATGGCTTTAAATTTGAAGAATTCAAGTTTGCTCTATTGAATGCTATTACTGGGATACTGAGGTGATAGATAAATGACATTCTGGGTTTGGTGGAACTGCTAGATGATCTTCAAGAACAGCTTAGAGTTATTTACACATTTCCCAACACACATATATTTTGCCAGTGATGGGATTAAGCTTGGCCATTGAGTGAAAAGAAAAGGTCTATATATTCATTTCCAATTAACATTTCCTTCAGTAAAGATTTTTGACAATATAAAAGAGTGAGGAAGTGGTGATGCAACATGGGGGCTTAAGTGGGTAGGAGAAGAATAAATGAAAGAAGATGGGATTGGGAGGGAGACAAACCATAAGTGACTCTTAATCTCACAAAACAAATGGAGGGTTGCTGGGGGGAGGGGGTTTGGGAGAAGGGGTGGTATTATGGACATTGGGGAGGGAGGGTATGTGTTTTGGTGAGTGCTGTGAAGTGTGTAAACCTGGTGATTCACAGACCTGTACCCCTGGGGATAAAAATATATGTTTATAAAAAATAAAAAATTATATTAAAAAAAAGACAAGAAAAAAGAAACTTGCTTCTACTTAAACATCAAAAAAAAATAAATAAATAAAAGAGGGGAACAACAAACCAAACAAAAATTTTAGCTCTACCCTCTTCCTTCCAACTTAGAACACACATATGTGAAGACATGACATCTGAAGCACTGCACCAATGTGCCTAACTGTACTTAGTATATGAAATGCCTTGAACCACCAGTCTTACTATGAAAATGAAGAACCCAAGAGTAACAAGGTGGGAGAAACTACCCATAAAATGAGGTAGCTATTTTTGTTCAACATAATTAAACATTTTTAAATGGTTAGTTTGGTAATTTAGTTACCAGTAGTTAGTTGGTCTTATTTTCAATCTCTTATTTACAATCAAACCTACCTTACTTGATTCAAAAATTAAAAAAAAAAATTTAACTGAAGACCTCATACCTGTCTAGTGTTATTCAATCTTAATAAACATAATAAAAGTAAGCCTGTCCATGTGCACTGTTTTACATATGGTATAAAACAAGAGTAGCTGATATTGATGAACCAGCTAATAAAAATGAGCTAAAACAAGACTATTTATGAACCACTGAGACTAAATGATCAGAAGTTACAGATTTAATTTACAAAAATGATGGGAAATAGTTACACTGGGTTTATTTCTTTGAATGACTCTCTCTCTCTCTCTCTCTCTCTCTCTCTTTTCCTAACTGGCCATCCCTTACACTACTAGTATAGCAGCAATCTTGACTATTATCACCTCACTATATAATTTTAATGTGACACACTGATTGGCAAATAAATATCCTATGTTAATTTTTAACAGCACTCAGAGTAGCAGTAGTAGTATTTAAATCACCTTTACCAAAAAGTATCTCTAATCAGGATCTTTTTATAGCTTAATCTTTTACATATTCCCCACATGTCCCTACAAAACATATTTTGTTTTAAAACCAAACAATGAGACAGAAAACACTAATGTGGCCATGTTTATAATTTTAATTCTTCTGCAATGTAGGACCTAAATGGTGATTTTCAAGTCATTTCCATATTTTAGCCTCTTTAAATACCCATACTCACAAATGAGGATTTATAATATTAGGCATGCTTGACAACAGAAGGCCTGGATGCCAAGTAAGGAATCTGTTTTCCAAACAGATGCCAAAGCATTGTAGTTGCACATATATTCATAATTGCCCAGCAGCCATTCTAAAAGACTTGTTCTAATTCCTCTGAAGATTATCTTCTAATTTTTAAAAATTTGCTTAAAAGCTATGACTCTCCCTCAAACTTTTCATTTTTCAAGCATGAAATTTATGTAGAGATTATTTCGTGTAGTTCTGAGAGCATGCCCTTGTCATTCACCATATCCTGAGAACCAATGTGTTCATTTTCTAATCCTTTTTAATCTGTCACTGGGTAATGTTGAAACAATGAAGCAGTCAACACTGGCAAAGTGTATTAAAATGATCATTTTTAAAATATTCTATGTCTCTTCTCAGCTTGTTAATCATGGAATAAACACAATTATTTTCAAGTATTACATATAAAACAGGGTTTAAAGTTTTTGTTATTATATATAGGCATCATTTTCCAAAGAATCACATAAATAACAATAAGAAGCATAGAAAGGCAGCAGAAATAACTATACACATTTTGTTCCCTTGAGAAGATAGATTAAATGGAACAAAGTTTTGGTCATTTTAGTGTGTGATTTAGGAGCATGAACCACTGGATCCATTTTCTAAATCTAGAATGTTCCTAAAGACATGTACATATTTTTCAAATTAAAAAAAAAAACAACAAACAACAACTTAAACATGAAAAACAGATAAAATTCAGTATTTTGCACGAGGTTAAGAGACAGCAAGTCTACTGTGCTTTATCGATATGTAGGGGTTCTGTAGATCTGAAATGTATACCAATTTACATTATGTAATCTAATTTTAAAATATCATTATCCACCATTCAATTTTGGTGGACTCAAATTTAACAGTTATTTTATTAGTTTGTGTTATTGGGATCATATTTAAGAAGCCACTCTCAAAAGGTTGTAAATATTCACCCCTATTTTTTCTTGATGACTTATATTACTTTAGTTTTAAATTTATCTATTTGCTCCATTTTGAATTATTTTTTTACATATAATGTTTAGTAAAGGTCTACACTTCAGTCTTTTGCAAGTGTATATCCAATTTTCCCAGCACTGTGTTTTCAACAGACTCTTCTCATTAACTGACTTAGCACCATTGTGAAAATATGGCATAGATATGTAACATTATAACATTTATGAAATTATAGCAACACTGTCAAAATCAAAGACACTAGTAAAGGTAAATAAACAGATTTATAAAACTCTAATTTTATAATTTGATGATTATGTCAACCATATATTCCTTTATATAAAAGGGAAAGTACTATAAAACTACAGCTGTTATAATTTGTTAATGAATATACAATATAAAACTCAGTAAACAATGACATCAAAAATGTAAAAGAAGGGGAGCAAATGGACAGAAATGCATTCTTAACTAAAGAGGGATTGTGATTACTGATATACCTTCTACGAAAAACAATTCTATACTATTTTTCATCAGAAACATGAATAATATTATCTCCGTGCTACAAACCTGGTTTGTATTTCTTTTGCTTTTTGGTTTTTAATATGAGAAAAATATAACCCCCTACCATAGTAGATAGTATTAATTTTGGATCTCTGTTACCAGGACTTGAGCAAATTTGTATCTGATACGAAATTATTAGTACAGTAAATTAAGTGTTGCTTCTATTAAGGTGAAATAATACATAACAGAAAAGCCATGAGCTATGTTAAGGAAATTAATTTACTCAACCATACTAAAAATATAATATAGGCCTCAAAGTAGGTAAATTATTTGTGATACAGCAGTGAAAAAACAAATACGGCATGTGATGTGGAAAACAAAGGCAAGAGAACAACAACAAAAGTCCTTACTGGCTACAGTCTATTGACAAACTGGTAGAGTGAACTTCCTCTAGGAATTCAGCTGCCTCAATATTGACACTCCGCTAAGGGCAAAAGGCAGTCTTAGCCCCACTCCCCAGAATCCTTTAAGTCTACTTTAACACATAAAAATTCCTCTGAAAACTTCCTTTATCTCTATCCCCCAACCTATATGTTAGCAATCATCCTCCAAGCATATGGCCCAATGGTATACATCTGAAGTCTTTTGACTGAGATTTTTTTTTCATTTATTTATTTTCAGCATAACAATATCATTATTTTTTCACCACACCCAGTGCTCCATGCAATCCGTGCCCTCTATAATACCCACCACCTGGTACCCCTACCTCCCACACCCCTGCCACTTCAAACCCCTCAGATTGTTTTTCAGAGTCCATAGTATCGACTGAGATTTTTTTTAAAGATTTTGTTTATTTATTTGATAGACAGAGATCACAAGTAGGCAGAGAGGCAGGCAGAGAGAGGAGGAAGCAGGCTCCCTGCTGAGCAGAGAGCCCGATGCGGGGCTCGATCCCAGGACCCTGGAACCATGACCTGAGCCAAAGGCAGAGGCTTTAACCCACTGAGCCACCCAGGCGCCCCTTGACTGAGATTTTACTAAGCAAAATAAATGACCTTTTCCTAACAATGGCTAGCCCCCTCGGGATCCTGGAAATCTTGTTTCCAAAATATCTTGGAGGATTGTACTGTCCCTAACCCCCTCCCAAGTTGAAAGTATATAGTCACAACCCCAGTGCAGTTATTTCTGCTCATGGGTCCTGTCCCCATGTTTTAATAAAACCACCTTTTTGCACTGAAGACATTTCAAGAAGTCTTTCCTGGCTGTCAGCTCTGATCCCCAACATTTCCACATCAGTATGTCTCACTTTAGAGTTTATTGCTTAGCCACTAACCATATGCCAATATCTGTTCACCTAAGAAGGTAGTGGTCAGAATTCTAAAACAGCATAATTTCATAAGCGAAGAGGAAGAGCTCATATGTCTGTCTGTGTATCATTGGATTTGCTTCTTCTTTTTCCTCAGGGCTTCCTTTTCTTTGTATTTGTTTGTTTTTCATTTTTTCATTGTATTTGTTTGTTTTAATGCCAAATGCCTGCCTTTTCCACACAGCTCCTCACAGAATTTCCACTTACCTGTCAATCTAAAATAATTTGTCTATTACTGAGATCACAACTGATTTCCAAAGTTTTAAGTATTTCTAATGGAAGTATAGTTGACATAGAGTATTATACATTAGATTTCTAAGTATTCATCATCATCATGTTATTTAAACTTTCTCCAGTAAATGACACTGTTGACTAATCCCTCCTGGAAAGACTCTTCTGTTTTGACATTTGTAAGGGATATTGTATTTTGGGATTCTTCCACTCACTTGAGGTGATCGGTATTTATAGACTAATTTTCCTGCATATCAGTGCCCCTCAGGCTCCAACTCAGAATATTTGCTCTCTTCAGTGCATTTAATCTTCTTAAGGAATGACATCAGTGCATATGGCTTTGTTGGGGAGGAAGACCATCCTCTGCCCTATGGTCCCTCTAGCTGGTCTTAGAATGAAATTGACATGAAACAGATTAACAGGAGAAAATATGGTGAATCAATATAAGCATGAAACTCCAAAGACAGTGAGGCAATTTGAAGCATATCTGAGCTGAGGGCTGGGGATCTAAGGACATTAAGGAAGAAAATTCATTAGCAAGAAGGTGAAAAGTGGTCTTTGGAGAAAGACAAGATTGCTCTGTCATGCAGGTAAGTTCACTTTGTAAAGATGGTCTGTTAATAGTTAATATTTCTCTTCCTTGTACAGGTTCTCCTTTCCAATGTAAATTTAGACAGTTGGGAGGAGGCAGAGAGCTTTTTCTGCATCTGTTGTTTTTGTTTTGTTTTGTTTTGTTTTTTATTATTATTACTTTTAGCTTTGAAATAATCTTTATGCCAAAGTGGCACATTTTGGGTCATCTCACCCTGTACCCTTTCAGCTTCAAGGACCCCTTTTGTCTTAATGATTTTAAAAATTAGTAACCCCTAGCCCAAACCTTGATTTTGAGATTCTCTTATTATTTAGTATGACTTACTATTATTGTTACTTGAAGCCAGTATGGTTTCAGAAAAAAGTTAAGTTTCATTTTGCTTTATTCTTACTCTACTAAAATCAATTTAAAGTACGTATACTCAGTTAATAACCCATGCAAACATACTTTTCTGAATCACTAGTAAAAACATGGAATATATATATCAAAGAGAACATGTTGGTATTTGCAGAGTTCTATACTACCTTGAAAACTGGCTTCTCTGTTAAGCCTGTACTGCAACAAGAATTAAGATAAAGTTGATTTATGCAGTATTACTCTAGTGCTTCAATGACATTTATTCCTCATTTTACAGAAATTCACATGTGAATGACATTGAAACTTACATGTTGAACTATCAGTTTTTCCATAGTTATCCACATTATGAATATGTAACATCAGTGCATATGGCTGAGGACTTTTTCAAAAATGTAATTACTTTTTCTGGCACATGATAAGTGAAATAGACAATATTATTTCACAAACTTTATGTGACAATTCAAATAAGTAATTTAAAACCACCTTATTCATTTGTTTTGCCATTTAGCAATTTTTATGCATTACATTAAAATTAAATATGATGCAGAAAGATTTCTATTTATTAGAGTAAATATAGATTAAGTGTTACATATCAAGTTTAAGATGCATTATGTGATATTTCTGAATTTAAATACACTATTTTGATTATATATATGAACAAATATCAGACAGATCATAAATCACATTTCCCATTTCTAAAATAAATATTGGTCCCTTTTTTAGAATTAAATTTGATAAAAAATGTTTAAAGGATAATTTAAATATAATTGATCAGTGATCAAGCTAACAATTGTCCAGAAGTTTGCATGACTTTAAAAAAACTATCCTTCCCACTCCCACCCCCCAAAAGGCTATGGTATTCAGCATAAACTTAATATTGTGTACTTGGCACTGTTGGATTGATCGTTTGTACACTTATTTTGAAACTTATGCTCAAACGCCCTCTCTCAAACTCCATTTACCTGCAGACCTTGCAGTGTTAATTTTCACCCCTTTCCCTTGACTCCTAATCTAGTCTTTATTGGCTCTGATGCTAAGCAAGCACTTTTAGTTTGCTCAGATGGTAATTACCTGGATTTATAGTAGGGTTTTGTGAATTGAAAAGTCTAAAAAGGAATGAAAACAGTTGCAATTACCTCAGGGGTAGGCCTGTCAGAAAGGAGGAATACAAAATCTAAAGCAGTTTTGGCAATACACCTTGTCTGTTAGGTTGGTCCAGCAGTAGATACTATGTTTTTCCCTATTCTAGTGTACAAGTTGGTAATGCAGCTCCTCTGAGATCCTCTATGACACCTGCCATGGACTCCAGATTCCTGCTTACACTAGAGTTCTAAATGCTGCCCCCTCTATGGACGGCATTTATCCATTGCTCCCACTACCAATAACTGACTCATTCTCATTTCCTGTTCATTTAGTTTTTCATTATCCATTTCAAAAGACTCACATGTAGTACTCTCATTTCAGGAACTTCATAGTTCCCTGGACACTCTAAAGCAAGCGATTGATGGCTAAAAACCCAACCCTGTTTGAATCATCCCAATGAATTCCAGTGCTCTCATTTTTTCAGAAAGGACTTAGGGTAGTGGCTTCCTACATGAATGTATGTGCAGCTGACCTCTTTGGTAATACACATTTCTTGGTGAACTCTTTCAGTAACATGAAAAAATTGCTTCAAACCCAAAAACAACCATTACAGTGTGCTGCTCCTGTGGGCAGTCCCTGCCTTGTATTCCTTGGCCTTTGAAGTGAAATACAGCTATTTCTCACCATCCCACACAGTTGAAAGCATTTGTATCTCCTATAAGAAAGTATATATAGCTGGTAATGGATTGAAATTGAAAAATAAGATTTAAGACTCATATTTAAAATTTAGATCCTCTGTTATATAAAAGCAGCTAGGGCAATAAGATTTATATTCTTTGAAATGAATAAGAATTTCAGGGCAATATTTCTTTTAAAAGATACCTCAATGTTAGAGAAAAAAACACTAAGCTTATAAGAAGGAAATTTGATATATTCAATGAAATGTGGGCTTACATTATCAAAGGAAATGTAGGAAGCAAATTCTAGGCACAATCTAAATCATCAACATAGACTGATATTTATTTTTGTTTAGGAAAGAAAAATGACCAGAATTATTAGAGCAAAGATACATATTTTGGATTTCTGAAAACAAAGCAGAATAAGTAAAAATGTGATAGTACAGTCTTAAATGTTAGAACAGATATTTTAAAGTGTCCTATCTAGAGTACAATAAAAGGAGAAGAAAATATCAACGTCATGATGACTGAAACTTAAACTGCCTTGTTGTTCCTCTTTTTCTCTCAGAAAATCAGACAGAATGACCTATCATTCAGTGTAGTCAAGAGATTAAGGGTTGAACTTTGGTGTCTGAAAGACTTAGATTTTCATTTTGAAGATTCATAATTATTAAATAACTTCACTGAATCTATTTTTCTTATCTATAAATTTTATAAATATATATATAGATATAGATATTTATATCTATCTTATCTATAAATTCTATAAATCCATAAAGCTATTCAAACATTTGGTTGCTATAATAAGTAAAATAATAAAGGTAAAAAATAAAGCAGAGGGTATGGTGCATAATATATACTCATGAGCTGATAGCCATTCCTATACTATCTTCAAAATAAAACAAAACTGGAAATTAGAACTTAGGGTCCTAGGGATACCTGAAGGGCTTATTTGTTTAAACATCTGCCTCCTGTCATGATTCCAGGGTCCTAGGATGGAACTCCACATTGGGCTCTATGCTCAGCAGGAAGTCTGCCTCTCTGTCTCCCTGTGGCACTGTTCCTCCTAAGTAGGTAGGAATGCTCCCTCTCTCTGTCAAATAAATAAATAAAATCTTTTTTTTTTAATTAAAAAAAAAAAGAATTCAGGCTTCCAGAACCTACTCTGCAAAAATTTCCACTCTGTAATAGTTACTTTGTGTGTCACCATCTTCATCAGAATAATGGAAGCTAGATGAAATCTCTGAATCTCTGAATACTTCTTGGATATAATTTTTATATGTCTTTGGGAAAAATTATTTAAAAAATGCAATGCCTCTAAATTATACTAATAGTTAAGTTTACATAAGCAGATGAAAATTTTGATATTTCTTTATTTTTTGATATTTCTTTATCACAAGCAAATCTGACAAACATTTGACTTAGGCCCTGTATCAGTATCTACAACCAAAATGTCAAAATATTCAGTCAGAAACACAAAGTTTGAACATTACTCTAACCCACTACTGAATATCTTGCTACCATCTTGCCTGTCTCTTCATAGTTTTAGGTCAAAAGCAATAAGAGTTTTTGGCACACTGTAGTTTTTTAGCTAGAATCTGCTGAATAAGATAGTGAAGAAATTCATTAATTCCTAGACTATATTTAAGCCACGTTGTGGATAACATGACCTTTTTTGGGCCAGCTGAAATCCAAATGACATTTTATATTATGGCTTGTTCATTGAAATGTATTTCTATTTTCAAACACTTTTGTTGAAAACGTGGCTTATTCCTAAATATAGCAAAGGGTATATCTAGATAAGGGAATCAAACACATTGTTTTGGTAAATAGTGGTATTTTAACACTCAACAATAAAGCTCACTCTTACTTTAGCATCCAAATAAAAGTGATAAAAAAATAAATTGTCCCGTTTCATATGTATTTTATTTAATCATATAGTCTAATGAATACCAGTGTGTACAATTTTAATAAAAACTAAAATTCGGGACGCCTGGGTGGCTCAGTTGGTTAGGCAGCTGCCTTTGGCTCAGGTCATGATCCCAGCATCCTGGGATAGAGTCCCACATCGGGCTCCTTGCTCGGCAGGGAGCCTGCTTTTCCCTCTGCCTCTGCCTGCCATTCTGTCTGCCTGTGCTTGCTCTCCCCCCCTCTCTCTCTCTGATAAATAAATAAAATCTTAAAAAAAAAAGAATAGTTTAAAATAAAAAAAAAACTAAAATTCATTTTTTGAAATTTTTAAAATGTATCTACTTTTTTTCAAATTGGTAACATCCATTTTTATGGTTTTTTTTTAATTTTTTATTTTTTATAAACATATATTTTTATCCCCAGGGGTACAGGTCTGTGAATCACCAGGTTTACACACTTCACAGCACTCACCAAAGCACATACCCTCCCCAATGTCCATAATCCCACCCCCTTCTCCCAAACCCCCTCCCCCCAGCAACCCTCAGTTTGTTTTGTGAGATTAAGAGTCACTTATGGTTTGTCTCCCTCCCAATCCCATCTTGTTTCATTGATTCTTCTCCTACCCACTTAAGCCCCCATGTCATTTTTATGGTTTTTAAATACCTTAAAAAATTCCATTAACATACATATAGTAAAATACACTCATTGTTAATGTAAAGTTCAATTATCTTTTCTATATGGATTTATCTAATGTATATGCACATTTTATGTATGTATATATATTTTTAATCATCACCCACCTCATGATTTGGAACACTGCCAACAATTCCCAAATTTATCCCTTCCCAGTCAATATCCTCCATGCCCCACCCACTTATCCTTCCATACCTCTTGTCAGAGGTAATCACTATTCTGACCTTCTTTCACCATTGGTTACCTTTGCCTGTATTTGATCTTGCAATAAGTAGAATCTTCCAGTATTTACCCTTCTGTGTTGAATACTTTGGCTCAATATTCTTTCCCTAATAGAAGTTTTCATGATTTATTCTTTATATTTTTATTAACATTTAATGTAATTTTGCCCCAGGGGTACAGGGATACATATTTCACTACACTCACCATATCACATACCCTCCCCAATGTCCATAACCCAGCAGGCTTAAAATTCATTTTTTAATGATGATTTATTTATTGAAGAACAAAGTTTGCTAAAATTGTGTTGAATTCTAGTCACAGATTGAAGTACAGATCTTAACATTAACATTGAGAAAAGACAAACAATATTTTTTAAATATGCTATATCTTTGTAAAACTTAATTGAGTCTAGTAAAAATTAAGTCCAGAGAAAACATCTGTAATAGAATCATTGAAGTATTTTATATAGTTGTAATCCTGAAAACAGTGATTAATACTTAATTGGTACATATCTAAAAAAAAATTCATGAAAATCAGGACAGCAAAAAAGTAATGCTTCTCGTAACCCAAGTTAAAATTTCAGACTTCAAAATTATGGAATTCTGGACACAGTGAAGGTGGTGTCACATGATTTAGGTACACCTGGGTACTGACTATTCTTTCTCCCTTTGGTTTCTTACTTTGGGAAAATCAAGCAATAAGTAAGATAAGAAAATGGACATCTGGAAATATTTTCTTAAACAGTAGAATGTAATTTTTTAATGTAGGTTCTAACAGAATGTTGATGTAACTTGGGGGCAGGGGAGGTGGAGGCCCAGCATAAATGCATGATCTTCCTAATTTGACTATGACAATACACAATCATAGTCTTTAAGCAGTCATCTAAAAAGAAAAGCTGGGCATAGTAATGACTCTACTTTGAACCTACTTTGGTTTAATTAACTCCCATGTCATTGGCTAAAGAATAAACAAATACAGAATTATAGCAGATATGTAGGCTGTTTGCAGATGCCACTGTGATAATATTTCTTACCTTTGTACAGATGCATCTTTGCAATGTGCTTATGCTATTTCAATTAAGAGGTAGAATTTATTTTTCCATCCCTCCAATCTGAATTGGTTGTGTACTTGTTTTGCTTTGATTAAAAAGACTTGTAGATGTGACAATGTGCAATCTCCAAGAGGTATTGCAGATTCTACTCTACTCATTTTGATGTTCTAAAATTGAAATGTAAGAAACTCAAGCTAACTTCTATGAAGATGAGAAATCTTATAGAGAGACAGTGTCAGCCTACAAGTGACACAAATGCTATATAAATAAGTGGATAATCTTGGGATCAGTTAGATGACTATGTACTTCTGAGTGACCATGGTTGATATCAGCAGAAGAATGATTCAGCTGGTCCCAATCCAAAAGATCAAGCAATGGAATCATGATTAAAGAAATGATTACCATGAAAATAAAGTTCTCTGTGTTTTCAAGGTGGTTTGTTACGCAGTGAGAAATGAGTTGAAATAACTTGAGGTGTGTGTGCAAAAGTGTGTATGTATGCATGCCCTAATGCATGCACATAAGTGATTTCTTCCCATTGATCTGCAGATCAATCGTATGTATTGGAAAAACCAAGTTGAAAAATATAAGTTTAGCAAATTCGAATAAAATATTTATCATCATAATTTGACTCCAATGTGTTTTTTTCAATAGTGGGGTTCCTAACAAGAGATTTATTTTTATAACTACATGCAGGCACAGCAAATATAATGGGGTGGATCTTAACACACCCCACGCTGTTAAGATCTATTTAAAATAAATTATTTTGAACTTCATATAAAAGAATACACTGAATGTTCCCACAGTACAATGCCAAAGACCTGCCTTTTTTTTGTTTGTTTTAATACATAAGAGTCAAAACTATTCAGCAAAGTGATGCATTATTTCTTAAGATATTTATCAATTGAACAGGTAAATAAATTATTCAAAAGATAAACATGAGAAGTATATTTAATAGGGTCACCAAGTGAATAAATATTTTTCCAAAGATAATTTTAAAATACTCTCTATAGGCAAACAGATGTATTAAAGAAACACACACACACACACAAACACACACACACAATGACCTTAACCAAGCATATTTTAGTTGGAGGTCACTACTATGACAGAACTCAGTATGCAAGTCAGTACCAGTGACAGAATGAGGTTGAATGCATGAAGCCAAAACAAAACAGAAGAGATTAGAAAGTCAGATATGTATATATTTTTTGTTCTAGAGCTTGATTATTTTTTTCCAGTTTGGAGTCCTGATCTTAATAAGATCTGTGTTGCCTTCAGCTCAGGGTAAAAACTGAGACATTGGAGTGTAAGTTATCACCATTCACCTTGGGAAAGTCAGAAACTCTATTAGGGTGCTGTTAATTTAGCAGATATATGGTGAGCTCAGGAAGTGGTGGAAAAGTGAGAAATTCACCTGGGGTTTCCTGAATAGTTTTCTGAGAAATTTCACTATCCAGTTAATGACATATGTTTTCCAATGTAATCTGTCACATCTGTCTGGTATCAAGAATAAGTTATTTAAAGGAAAGGAAAGAATCATTCACCAGTCACTACTGAGCCCAATTTTAAGTATCCTTGTTAGACTACAAAACCCTACATATATTTTCTTACTATGAGGAAGGGATATAAGTTAGAGATGAAATTTTATTCTATTTAGTATTTAATGATAATAATATCATTAAATACCTTGATAATGATGAATATTATACTAATACAATTATTTTCATTATTCCTACTACTAATGCCTAGCAAGAGTTTGCATTATTTCTAGTATTACTAAAGTAAAACTGAGAAGCAATTATTATTGTTCTCATTAAATGGAAGAAAAAACTGAGTCTTATTAAGTTTAAATCACTTCCAAATTCACCTAGCTTGGTGAAAAATCCACATTTGAAACCAGGAGTAGTTATTTCAAATCACTTATGTTTTAATTATTTCATAAAACTAAATGTTCAATATTCTCTGAATTCAGTGTTTCTTATAGAACATTATTGAAATATGCCTATAAAAGAAATATTAATCTATTTTGCTAGTTCAGTAATCAGAACAAAGCAATCTCATTATATACATATATATGTATATATATATATATATAGTGAGATTTGACAGAATTTTATATATATATTTATATATATATATGAAGAGAATTGAAATAGCAAAACATCTCAAAGTAAAATGGCAAAGGCAATCACTTTAAAATGATCTAAAGAGGCATTGTGAAACTGTTTCCCATATCAGAGGACCAAAAGCAGACATCCTATGACAATGTCCAGGAATCTTGCAATGTGGAATTTCTATTATCTCAGGGAAATCTTTATTCACAGGGAATAACTGTGTGAAGAGGTCAGTCTCAGTGTTCCCATCGCCATTATAACTATGTTCTTGACAAGAGCACTATTCCTAAGATGTAAAGGTGAGAGATAGTGATGATAAATTATTGGATTTTCTACTAAACTGTTTTTGAATACCTACAGGGCAGCATAGATTAGGAACTGGTAAAGTGAGTTTGAAACTCAGGAGGCAGGACACAGAGATATGTTAAACTTTTGGAAAAGGGGAGAGAGTGAACATAGCTGTTGAAATAAAGTATGGAATCAAGAAGAGCTCAAAGAATCCTTCTTCTGACCATGTCAGAATAGAGAGATAGGACTTATTTATGTACTTGAAAAAAAAAAAGACATTGGACATCATGAAGTAAAATTATAGTGATCTACAAGATGGAAACCAAATGAGAAGAAATAAAAAAATGAGAAGGACTGCATGACTGCCACAGTTTACAGCCTTAAAAGTTTTCAAGCCACAATGCAACGAGGGAGTATGGATAGATCAAGCAGATACCTTGAATTAGGAAGAGCATCTGAGAAGCTATGAAAGAAAGAGTAGCTAGAGTTTATAGAACAAAGTATTATAAAGGAGAGCTACACAGAGTGCAAGAACTCTGGAGACATGCAAAAGATTTACCTAGAGTAATGATAAGAAGATTGATCAACACATAATCATAAGGCAGCTACTTGAGACCATGCAGAAAATGATAAAGGATACAAGGAAACAGTAACTGATATTCAAAAATCCTAAAAATAAAAATCATCCCATGTTTGTTTTATTTCTATTTCTATATGTTTATTTTACTAACCATGCTGGAAAACCCAATAATTCACACAGTATGGGGAAGAGTACTCAGATGGGAATAATTAACACTAGAATAAACATAGCTCTTGTCATGCTTGAACAATCGTTAAAGCAATATTCCCAAAGGACCAAAGTGATTCCTAGTAATACAAGTGTGTCTAGGACAAATTTCAAGAATAAATATAGGAATACAAAAGGGTAAAATGTAAATTTGGCATCCAATCAAAAAGTGCCAGGTATGCAAAGAAGCATGACTATATGATCTATTATTGAAAGACAAATTAATTAATAGATGCCTTCCCACTACTGACACAGGTCTTAGAGTTAAGCAACAAGGATATTAAAAGAGTTATAACTTATAAATAAATATTCACACACCTAGGGATGAAAAGTATAATAAGAAGAAAAACACATGAGATGGGATTAATAGGAAGTTAAATATTACAAAACAAAATATTAATGAAACTTGAAATGATAGAAATGTAAGTTATTCAAAACCAAGAGAACAAAAGGAAAATATTGTTTATATATGTATATATAGTAACCTATTGTAAGTGTAACCAGACTCCTTAAATTGGGAAGGAAGGAAAAACATTCTTGAAAAAATAATTATTAAAAATTTTCAAGATCTAAGAAACTCCAAGAACCTAAAGCATAAGTATAATGAAGAAATTACACCAAGACATATTATCAAATTGTTTTAAACTAGTACTAAGAGAAAATCTTAAAAGCAGCCAAAGAAGAAAAATACGTTATATAAAGAGAAAGAAAAAGTTGACAACAGATTTCTGAAACAGTGCTTCAGAGAAGACAGCAGAGCAAAATCTTTAATATATGAAATATGGTGTCAACCCTGAATTTGATGCTCAGGAAAAAAAAAAAAAATATATATATATATATAAACAAAGGTGGGGTAAAATCTTTGTTAGATACAGTAGCTGAAAGAATGGATTAGGGAAAGAGAACACTATAAGAAATGTCAGAAGTTGTCCTTCAGACACAAGGTAAATGATACCACATGGACATATGGAACTACAAAAGGAATGAAGAGCACCAGAAATGATAATAACATGGATAAATAATAAACCTATTTTGCTTTTATATAATCACTTTCTTTTAATTTTTATTTTTTTATTATGTTAGTCACCATATAGTATGTCATTAGTTTCTGATGTAGTGTTCCAGGATTCATTGTTTGCATATAATACACAGTGTGCCATGTAATACATGCCCTCCTTAATACCCATCACTAGGCAACCCATCACCACCCTTCCCAAAACCCTCAGTTTGTTTCTCAGAGTCCACAGTCTCTCATGGCTCATCTTCTCCTCCAATTCCCCCCCAACCTTCATTTTTCCCCTCCTTCTCCTAATGTCCTCCATATTATTCCTTACGTTCCACAAGTAAGTGAAACCATATGATAATTAACTTTCTCTGCTTGACTTATTTCACTCAACATAATCTTCTCCAGTCCCATCCTTGCTGACACAAAAGTTGGGTATACAACTTCTCTGATGGTTGAGCAATATTCCATTGTATATATGGACCACAACTTCTTTATCCATTCATCTATTGAAGGGCATCTTGGCTCTTTCCACAGTTTGGCTATTGTGGACATTGCTGCTCTGAACATTGGGGTACAGATGCCCCTTCCTTTCACTATCTTTGAGGTAAATACCTAGCAGTGCAATTAGAGGTTTGTAGGGTAGCTCTATTTTTAATTTTTTAAGGAAACTCCACACTATTTTCCAAAGTGGCTGCACCAACTTGCTTTCCCACCAACAATGTAAGATGGTTCCCCTTTCTCCACATCCTCTTTAACATTTGTTATTTCTTGCCATGTTAATTTTTGCCATTCTCACCTTACAAGGTGATATTTCAATGTGGTTTTGATTTGAATTTCCCTGGTGGATAATGATGATGAACATTTTTTCATCTGTTAGCCATTTGTATGACTTCTTTGGAGAAATGTCTATTTATGTCCTCTGCCTATTTTTTGACTTGATTATCTGTTTTTTGAGTGTTGCATTTGAGAAGTTCGTTATAGATCTTGGATATCAGCCCTTTGTCTGTAGTGTCACTTGCAAATATCTTCTTCCATCCTGTGGGTTGCCACTTTGATGACAGTTTCCTTTGCTATGCAAAAGCTTTTTACTTGGTGAAGTCCCAAAAGTTCATTTTCACTTTTGTTCAGACGTGTCCTGAAAGAAGTTGCTGTGGCCAATGTATAGGAGGTTACTGCTTACTTGCTCCTCTAGGATATTGATGGAATCCTGTCTCACATTGAGGTCTTTCATACATTTTGAGTTTATCTTTCTTTGTGTATGGTGTAAGAGAATGGTCGAGTTTTATTCTTCTACACATAGGTGTCCAATTTTTCCAGCACCATTTATTGAAGAGACTGTCTTTTTTCCATTGGATATTTTTTCCTGCTTTGTTGAAGATTAGTTGATCATAGAGTTGAGGGTCCATATCTGGGTTCTCTACTCTGTTCCATTGGTCTGTGTGTCTGTTTTCATGCCAGTAGAATCCTGTCTTGGTGATCACAGTTTTGCAATAAAGATTGAAATTAGGCCATGTGATACCCCCAGCATAGTTCTACTTTTTCAATATTTCCTTAGCAATTTGGGATCTTTTCTGGTTCCATACAAATTTTAAGATTGTTTGTTCTAGCACTTTGAAAAATGCTGCTGGTATTTTGATCAGGATTGCACTGAAAGTACAGATTGCTCTAGCCAGCAAAGATACTTTAACAATGTTTATTCTTCCAATCCATGAGTATGGAATGTTTTTCCATCCTTTTGTGTCTTCTTCAATTTCTTTCATGAGTATTCTATAGTTCCTCGGGTATAGATCCTTTACCTCTTTGGATATGTTTATTGCAAGATATCTTATGGCTTTGGTGCTATTGTAAATAAAATAATTTCTCTAATTTCCCTTTCTACAGTTTCATTGTTAGTGTATAATAAAGGAACTGATTTCTGTGCATTGATTTTGTATCCTGCCACACTACTGAATTGTTATATAAGTTCTAGTAATTTGGGGGTGGAGTCTTTTGGGTTTTTCCACATAAAGTATCATGTCATCTGCAAAGAAAGTTTGGCTTCTTTGCCAATATGAATACCTTTTATTTATTTTTGTTGTCTGATTGCTGTTGCTAGAACTTCTAGAACTACATTGAACAATAAGAGTGAGAGTGGACATCCTTGTCAGGTTCCTGATTTCTATGGAAAGGCTCTCAGGTTTTCCCCATTGAGAATGACATTTGCTGTGGGTATTTCATACATGGATTTTATGAAGTTGAGGAATATTCCCTCTATCCCTATACCCTGAAGAGTTTTAATCAGGACAGAATGTTGTCAAATTCACAAATTTTGTCAAGTGCTTTTTCTGCATCAATTGAGAGGATCATGTGGTTCTTCTATCTGTTTGATTTGTGAATGTTGAACCACCCTGGCATCCCAGGGATAAATCCCACCTGTTTATGATAATCTTTTTAATGTACGGTTGGGTCATATTAGCTAGGATCTTGTTGAGAATATTTTCATCCATATTCACCAGGGATATTGGTCTAAAATTCTCCTTTTTGGTGGTTTTTTTTTTGCCTGGTTTGGGGATCAAGGTAATACTGGCCTCACAGAGTCTGGAAGTTTTTCTTCTGTTTCTATTTTTTGAAACAACTTCAGGAAAATAGGTATTATCTTGTTTCTTAGAATATTTGGTAGAATTCCCCAGGGAATCCATCAGGTCCTGGATTCTTATATTTTGGGAGGTTTTTGATCACTGCCTCAATCTCATTACAAGTTATTGGTCTACTCAGGTTGTTAATTTCTTTCTATTTCAGTCTTGGCAGTTTATAGGTTTCCAGGAATGCATTGATTTCTTCTAGTTTGCTTAATTTATTGGCATATAGCTGTTGCTAATAATTTCAATGACTGTTTCTATATTCTTGGTGTTAGTCGTGATTTCTTCCCTTTCATTTATAATTTTGTTAATTTGAGTCCTTTTTCTTTTTTTTTACACTAGTCTGACCAGTACTTTATCAATCTTATTAATTCTTTCAAAGAATTATTTTCTAGTTTTGTTGATGTGTTCTATTGTATCTCTGGTTGCTAACTTATTGATCTCTGCTCTAACAATTATTTCCATTCTTATTCATGGGGTTGGTTTAATTTGTTGCTTATTTGTTGCTTATTTTTCAGTTATTTAAGGTGCAAAGAGAGTTTGTGTATTTAGGATTTTTTGTTTTTTTTTTTTTTGAGTGAGCCTTGAGTGGCTATGTATTTCCCCCTTAGGACTGCCTTTGACATTTCCCATAGATTTTGGACCAATGTGTCTTCATTCTTATTGGTTTACATGAATGTTTCAGTTCTTTGATTTCCTGGTTGACCCAAGCATTCTTGAGCAGGATGGTCTTTAGCTTCCACGTGTTTGAGTTTCTTCCAAACTTTTTCTTGTGATTGAGTTCCAATTTCAAAGCACATGGTCTGAGAATATGCAGGCAATAATCTCAGTCTTTTGGTATTGGCTGAGACTGGATTTGTAACCTAGTATGTGCACTCAGAAAGAATGAGTATTTGTTGTTTTAGGGTGGAATGTTCTGTAGATGTCTATGAGGTCCATCTGGCCCAGTGTGTCATTCAAAGATCTTGTTTCTTTGTTGATTTCCTGCTTAGTTGATCTGTATATTGCAGAGAGTGGAGTGTTCAGGTCTCCTATAATTAGCATATTACTATCAGTGTATCTCTTTATTTTGGTTAACAGTTGGTTTATGTCATTCTCTGCTCCCATGTTGTGGGTATGGATATTTACAATTGATAGATCTTCTTTGGGATCCACCCTTTAAGAATGATGTAGTGTCCTATATCTTTATAGTCTGTAGCTTAAAATCAAAATTTTGTGATATGAACATCACTACTCTAACTTTCTTTTGAGGTCTGTTGGCATGAAAGATGGCTCTCCATCCCTTCACTTTCAGTCTAGATGTATCTTTAGGTTCAAAATGAGTCTCTTATAGACAGCATAGGAATGGTCCTGTCTTTTTATCCAATTTGTAACTCTATACCATTTTATGGAAGCATTTAGTCCATTCATGTTGAGAGTGATTATTGACAGATCAGATTTTATCATCATCATGTTGTCTGTAAAGTCCTTGTTTCTATGGATTTTCTTCATATATCTCTATTCTATATTACTCGTGGGGTCTTTCTCCTTTCATAGAACCTTTCCTTAATATTTCTTGAAAGGCCAGCTTAGTGGTCACATATTCTTTTCGTTTCTGTCGGTGTTGGAAGCTTCTTCTTCTTCTTCTTCTTCTTTTTTTTTTTAAAGATTTTATTTATTTGATAGCCAGAGATCACAAGTAGGCAGAGAGGCAGGCAGAGAGAGAGAGGAGGAAGCAGGCTCCCTACTGAGCAGAGAGCCCAATGTGGGGCTCGATCCCAAGACGCTGAGATCATGACCTGAGCCAAAGGCAGAGGCTTAACCCTTTGAGCCACCCAGGTGGCCCAAGTGTTGGAAGCTTCTTATCTCTCCATCTATTCTGAATGACAGCCTTACTGGATAAAGAATTCTTGGTTACATGTTCTTATTTAGTGCCCTGGAAATGTCTTGCCAACCCTTTCTGACTTACCAGTTCTCTTTGGACAGGTCTGACATTATTCTGATGTTCCATCCTATGTAGGTAGAAATCTATTCCCCCTAGCTGCCCTTAAAATTTTTTTCTTCATTCTAAGATTCGAGAGTTTCACTATCACATGCCTGGGGGTTGATCTTTCCTCATTGACCTTGAGGGGTGTCCTCTCTGCCCCTAAGACATGATTACTCTTTTCATTCCCAGCTAGAATTCTCAGCTAGAATTTTGTCAAATATATCTTCTAGTCCTCTCTTTCTCTCCACCCCCTCAGGGATCCCAATAATTCTGACACTGTAATGTTTCATGGTGTCATTTATTTCCCTAATTCTCTTTTCATGCACTCTAAGCTGTTTGTTCCAAGCCACCTTCTGATCCTTCTTCTCTGTCAGTTTGTCTTCTAGATCACTAATTTGATCTTCTACCTCACCCTAGCTCTTAGAGTATCTAGATTAAATTGGATCTCATTGACAGCATTTTTAAGTTCTACCACATCTACTCTCACTTCTGCCCTTAATAAATCTATGTTGCCATTAATAGTTTTCTCCAGACTGACTATTGTTTTCATAACTGCTACCCTTGAAGTCTTTCTGACAGATGACTTAGATCCATATCTATTAGATCTGTGGGAGAAGCCATTGTCCCTGGGTCTTTTCTTTGTTGGGAAGTCCTCCTCCTTGTCATTCTGTTGAGTTGTGGTTGAGGGGATGTATAGCTAAAAATATCAACCACTAACCAAGCAATGTGCATCCTGGGAACTTTTGGAGCAATCAGAAGTGACCACTAAAAAGAAAAAAACAAACAACAACAACAAAAACAATCAAAATGAGCCCCAAGAGTAATATTTATAAAGTACAAAAACAAAACAAACAAACAAACACAATACCAACAAAATAAAAAGAAAAAATAAATAAAAACACAAAATAAAAAGTGGGGGGGGTGTGACAGGAAGGTGGTTATAATATCTCAATGTGGGTGAGGAAGGGTATTTAAGGGCTTCCTGGGTGTATCTTGTTATCTTTGTTAGAGGACTCAAATTTCCAGAGATATAGGGAAATTAAAACTGGTATATACATAAAGGTAGAATTAAATAGGGGAAAAAGGACTACATTGAAGCTTTTATCTCTCTATATATATGAAAAAGAAAAAGAGTATATGTATGAAAAAGTTCAAGGTAAAAAGATAGTATGGAATATGTTCTATTAAACATCTAGTTGAGGTGATAAGTAGGTAAAAAAAAAAAAGAACAAGAATCATGAGAAATAATTTTAAAAAAAGAAGAGAGAAAAGTTGTATCTAAGAAATATACAGGCTGGGAGGCAATAACAGGAGCTTAATATACTGTTTTCCCCTGGTATTGGGGTTTTGCAGTTTCACGGGAATCCTGTAGTTGTCCTTTTGTTCTTTCAACTCCCCGCGCCCCAGTCAATCCTGCTCAAGCAGATTTGCCCTGCCCCCTATTAAGGGGCTAGGATTCTTAAAAACTGCTTTTTTGGGGGGGAGGGGCAGGGGCTTTAATTATATGGAGGCTTTTGTTTTGTGGTGGCCTTTTGTGCCTTTTAGGAGGGTCAGAGCAAAGTAAACTGTCTGCACCTAACCCTTTGCCTTAGAGAGAAGCCACAATCTGGTGCTCCTCTCTGAATGGTCTAGGACACACAGACTCCCCCTCTGCAAACCCCATTGAATATCACAGCCTTCCACAAGTTGTGTGCACCCCCAACCACTGACTCAGTGGTTGCTTGAGGCCTGGCTTGTCTCTGTAACCGTACCCTCAAACTGGGGCAAGACTGGTCCAGAAGGGACTGGTCCCAGTGGCTGGCATTCTGGAACCACACATTCATGTCCACAGCAGGTCCTCTTAGGTGCTGGTGCTTAGCAGCCACAGCGGGTTCTGAGACCATGGGTTTAGGTCCCTGCCTGTGACCATCCAGTCCCAGTAATTGTCCCTTAAGGCCCTTTGTTCTGGTTGAGTCCTATTATTAGTTCCTTCCCATTTCACAGTCACCAGTCTCCAAGCTACTGCTCGTTACCAAGTGCAGGACACTTTGACATTGTGGTATTACTTTCCAATGGCTTGCTTCTGGTGGCTTCCTCCACCTTCTGCTTATCCTCTGATATCTGTCCCTGTACTCCCAACTCCCTTGTTCAGACCTCTCCACCGATGGACCTCCACCCGATAGACATCTAGAAGTATATAATCTTAAAATATTTTTCTTTAAGATTTTATTTATTTATTTGACACACAGAGAGAGATCACAAGTAGGCAGAGAGGCAGGTATAGACAGAGGGGAAGCAGGCTCCCTGCTGAACAGAGAATCTGATGCAGGACTCAATCCCAGGACCTTGAGATCATGACCTGAGCTGAAGGAAGAGGCTTAACCCACTGAGCCACCCAGGAGCCCCTAGAAGTATATAATCTTATATCTCAGGCTGATTTCATGGGTTTTCAAAGTGCTCTGGTAGATACCTAGCTCAATTCAGGGGACCATTTGAAACAGGATCTCCAACTCCTCTGACATCTTTCCCCTTGACCTATATAATCACTTTTAAAACATACATTTTTTAAAAGCTAGTTTACTATCAGTCTTAAGTTTACAACAAAATTGATAGGCGAAGGCAGAGATTTTCCATTTACACCCTCCCTCTACACGTGCATAGTTTCTTCCATTATCAACATCATTCATCAGAATGGAACATTTTTTTTTTTTAACCTATGATGATCTTACACTGACATTATCATCCCTAAAAGTCCACAGTTAGGATTTACTCTATATTGTACATTCTATGGACCTGGGAAAATGTATAATGATGTATATTCATCATTATAATATCATACAGAGTATTTTCACTGTTCTAAAATTCCTCTATGCTCTGCCTTTTCACCTTTTCCCTTCCACCTCTGGCAACCATTGATTTTTTTTTCCAATTTTTTGAGGTAAAATTGACCTATAATATTTTGTAAGTTTAAGGTGTACAATGTGATATAAAACTTTTAAAAAATAAATGACTACACAAAATTAATAATAATGTAGAGTAGGGCTCCACAGATATGTAAAAGTAAAAAGCATGACCTTAGTAGTCCAAGTAATAGGAAGCAATAAATCAAAGTATATTATTTCAAGGTTTTTGTATTATCACTAAAATTTAGACTATAATGATTTTAAAGATGTCTGTGAACCATGAAACAGCCACTAAAAATAACAAAACAGAGTGTTATAGTCAATAATCAACAGAGGAGAAAAAAATGGAATCATAAGAATAAATAATCCAAAAGAGAGAGAGAGAGGGAAAAAAAAAGAAAAAAAGAAAAAGAGAAGAAAAGAAAGAAAAAGAAAAAGAAAAAAGGAAAGAAAAAGAGGGATGGTGGGAAGGAAAGAAGGAAAGGGGAGAGAGAAAGAAAAGGAAGGAGGGAGGAAGAAAGAAACATTCAAAAATAGGACAAATGGAAAATAAATAGACGTTGAATTTAAACATAACTCCATCTTAAGGGAAAAGGTGGTAATAAATGCTTAAATTAAAAGGTAAAGATTATCAGATTGCATAAAATGTTCAAGACTCAACTATAAGAAACATATTTAAGAAAGACATCACACACAGAATATTTGCAGAGCCTTAACTTATCTCAGCCAAAGTATGTATTAATGACAGTGGTAATTTCAACATATGTTCACAAATTCCTTGATACTCCAGCAACTGAGAATTTATTTCCCTCCTCTTGAGTGTACCTGGATTAGGCTCATTTTTCACTAATAGATTATGAAAATGGAAACATAGCAGTTCACAGTGGAGATATGTGGCAGACAATACCTCACTCAAATGAGTAAGTTTAACATCAGCATTAACGATTCATTTTGAAAGGCACTCCCTGATATGAGAAAGAAACATAATCTCTTTGTAAGTCTTCTCTAAAATTCATAATTTCATTGTAATTATGAGAAAACATACTTATATTCAATGGAATAACTTAGCAGTACTCTTCCAAAATGTCAGAATTATAAAAGAAAAAGACTGAGATACTGTCAGATTAGAGGAGACTGAGGTCATGTAACAAGTAGAAGTATGATTATAGCTTCAACTGTGCACTGAAAAGACAAAGGAAAAACTAGAAAAACATAGGCATGTATTTTTATATTCATATATTTAAAATCTATAGCTTAGCTAATAGCACTGCACCAATGTTATTGATAAATGCACTGTGGTTATGCAACTATTAACATCAGGACAAGCTGGGTGAAGAAGAGATAAATAATCTCTGTTTAACCTTTCCAAATTGTCTTTAAATTGAAATTCATTCCAAAATACAAAGTTAAAAAGATACTATTTGCAACAGAATTATTCAAATATATTTAAAACTAGGTTAACTATAATTTTAGAATGTCCTATAACATGTAAGATTCACAGATTAGTCTTTCTTGAAAAAAAATTATGATTTGGGAAAATATTTAAGTTTGAAGTCACTTATACTGGAAATAGTACAACAGTTAAAAAATAGGTTACCTTGAGATCTTCAAATAAGGAACATGTGTCTTCAGACAATATGTCACCATTATCCCAGGTGTATACACACGTCCACCTCATCTGCAGGCCTGGCGGGCACACATCTTACTTAGACAATTCTGTAGAGGGTTGTTTAGATTCTGGATTTTTAAAGGGGTTATTCAATATTCTCTTCTATACAAATGAAAATTTAAATGTGCATAATTTCATATATTTACTTTTCCTGGTCCTATTTTGATGCAACAGAGAAAAGAAACCAAAACCATATTTTTTGAGCAAAACCAAGATGCTGATAGAAATAGGAATGACCATATTCTAATTTTTTTTTTCAGTTAAGCTGATTTGTATTGAAATTGTTGTGGAGTATAGCACAGAAATCAAAGAAATGGAGCCTCTGTCTCCCAGAATAGCTTCTTACTCAGCAAATGCAATGAGACAATCCATAATGTCAAGGCACCATGTTTAATCGCCTCTGTAGTAGACAGAATGAATTTTCTAATAACCAATTTGGAATTCTTATGAAGTTCTTTCACCATTTAGTATTGCCAGGTTTTCTGCGGTTTGCTAGTTTACCACTCTGTCGTATTTTCAAAAGGATTGCCTAAGGCAATTAGCAGTCAAGTGAAGAGAGAGAAAGAGATGATATGTGCCTCTTCCCAAGTTATGGTTGACACTGAATAAATACTTCTGGTGTTGTATAATCATTTTGCTGGGTTTTAAAAAAATCTGCAACAAAATCTTCATCATGGCTTAGTGGACATACCCACTTTATTTACTTATTTATTTATTTATTAAAATTTTTTATTTTTTATAAACATATATTTTTATCCCCAGGGGTACAGGTCTGTGAATCACCAGGTTTACACAATTCACAGCACTCACCAAAGCACATACCCTCCCCAATGTCCATAATCCCACCCCCTTCTCCCAAACCCCCTCCCCCCAGCAACCCTCAGTTTGTTTTGTGAGATTAAGAGTCATTTATGGTTTGTCTCACTCCCAATCCCAACTTGTTTCATTGATTCTTCTCCTACCCACTTAAGCCCCATGTTGCATCAACACTTCCTCATATCAGGGAGATCATATGATAGTTGTCTTTCTCTGCTTGACTTATTTCACTAAGCATGATACACGCTAGTTCAATCCATATTGTCGCAAATGGCAAGATTTCATTTCTTTTGATGGCTGCATAATATTCCATTGTGTATATATACCTCATCTTCTTGATCCATTCATCTGTTGATGGACATCTAGGTTCTTTCCATAGTTTGCCTATTGTGGACATTGCTGCTATAAACATTCGGGTGCACGTGCCCCTTTGGATCACTACATTTGTATCTTTAGGGTAAATACCCAATAGTGCAATTGCTGGGTCATAGGGCAGTTCTATTTTCAACATTTTGAGGAACCTCCATGCTGTTTTCCAGAGTGGCTGCACCAGCTTGCATTCCCACCAACAGTGTAGGAGGGTTCCCCTTTCTCTGCATCCTCGCCAGCATCTGTCATTTCCTGACTTGTTGATTTTAGCCATTCTGACTGGTGTGAGGTGATATCTCATTGTGGTTTTGATTTGTATTTCCCTGATGCCAAGTGCCATATTTTGAAGAGGCTGTCTTTTTTCCATTGGACATTCTTTCCTGCTTTGTCGAAGATTAGTTGACCATAGAGTTGAGGGTCTATTTCTGGGCTCTTTATTCTGTTCCATTGATCTATGTGTCTGTTTTGGTGCCAGTACCATGCTGTCTTGATGATGACAGCTTTGTAATAGAGCTTGAAGTCCGGAAATGTGATGCTACCAACGTTGGCTTTCTTTTTCAATATCTCTGGCTATTCGAGGTCTTTTCTGGTTCCATATAAATTTTAGAATTATTTGTACCATTTCTTTGAAAAAGATGGATGGTACTTTGATAGGAATCGCATTAAATGTGTAGATTGCTTTAGATAGCATAGACATTTTCACAATATTTATTCTTCCAATCCAGGAGCATGGAACATTTTTCCATTTCTTTGTGTCTTCCTCAATTTCTTTCATGAGTACTTTATAGTTTTCTGAGTATAGATTCTTAGCCTCTTTGGTTAGGTTTATTCCTAGGTATCTTATGGTTTTGGGTGCAATTGTAAATGGGATGGACTCCTTAATTTCTATTTCTTCTGTCTTGCTGTTGGTGTAGAGAAATGCAACTGATTTCTGTGCATTGATTTTATATCCTGACACTTTACTGAATTCCTGTACAAGTTCTAGCAGTTTTGGAGTGGATTCTTTTGGGTATTCCATATATAGTATCAAATCATCTGTGAAGAGTGATAATTTGACTTCTTCTTTGCCGATTTGGATGCCTTAATTTCCTTTTGAGGTCTGCTGAGGCTAGGACCTCTAGTACTATGTTGAATAGCAGTGGTGATAATGGACATCCCTGCCGTGTTCCTGACCTTAGCAGAAAAGCTTTCAGTTTTTCTCCATTGACAATGATATTTACCGTGGGTTTTTCATAGATGGCATTGATGATATTGAGGTATGTGCCCTCTATCCCTACACATTGAAGAGTTTTGATCAGGAAGGGATGCTGTACTTTGTCAAATGCTTTTTCAGCATCTATTGAGAGTATCATATGGTTCTTGTTCTTTCTTTTATTGATGTGTTGTATCACATTGACTGATTTGCGGGTGTTGAACCAACCTTGCAGCCCTGGAATAAATCCCACTTGGTCGTGGTGAATAATCCTTTTACTGACTGTTGAATCCTATTGGCTAGTATTTTGTTGAGTATTTTCGCATCTGTGTTCATCAAAGATATTGGTCTATAGCTCTCTTTTTTGATGGGATCCTTGTCTGGTTTTGGGATCAAGGTGATGCCGGCCTTGATAAAATGAGTTTGGAAGTTTTCCTTCCATATCTATTTTTTGGAACAGTTTCAGGAGAATAGGAATTAGTTCTTCTTTAAAAGTTTGGTGGAATTCCCCTGGGAAGCCGTCTGGCCCTGGGCTTTTGTTGTTTGGAGATTTTTAATGACCTTTTCAATCTCCTTACTGGTTATGGGTCTGTTCAGATTTTCTACTTCTTCCTGGTTCAGTTGTGGTAGTTTATATGTTTCTAGGAATGCATCCATTTCTTCCAGATTGTCAAATTTGTTGGCGTAGAGTTGCTCATAGTATGTTCTTATAATAGTTTGTATTTCTTTGGTGTTTGTTGTGATCTCTCCTCTTTCATTCATGATTTTATTTATATGGGTTCTTTCTCTTTTCTTTTTGATAAGTCGGGCCACGGGGTTATCAATTTTATTAATTCTTTCAAAGAACCAGCTCCTAGTTTCGTTGCTTTGTTCTATTGTTTTTTTGGTTTCTATTTCATTGATTTCTGCTCTGATCTTTATGATTTCTCTTCTGCTGGGCTTAGGGTTTCTTTCTTGTTCTTTCACCAGCTCCTTTAGGTGTAGGGTTAGGTTGTGTACCTGAGACCTTTCTTGTTTCTTGAGAAAGGATTGTACCGCTATATATTTTCCTCTCAGGACTGCCTTTGTTGTGTCCCACAGATTTTGAACCGTTGTATTTTCATTATCATTTGTTTCCATGATTTTTTTCAATTCTTCTTTAATTTCCCGGTTGACCCACTCATTCTTTTGAAGGATGCTGTTTAGTCTCCATGTGTTTGGCTTCTTTCCAAACTTCCTTTTGTGGTTGAGTTCTAGCTTTAGAACATTGTGGTCTGAAAATATGCAGTGAATGATCCCAATCTTTTGATACCGGTTGAGTCCTGATTTAGGACTGAGGATGTGATCTATTCTGGAGAATGTTCCATGTGCACTAGAGAAGAATGTGTATTCTGTTGCTTTGGGATGAAATGTTCTGAATATATCTGTGATGTCCATCTGGTCCAGTGTTTCAGTTAAGGCCTTTATTTCCTTGCTGATCTTTTGCTTGGATGATCTGTCTATTTCAGTGAGGGGAGTGTTAAAGTCCCCTACTAGTATTGTATTATTGTGGATGTGTTTCTTTGATTTTGTTATTAATTGGTTTATATAGTTGGCTGCTCCCACGTTGGGGGCATAGATATTTAAAATTGTTAGATCTTCTTTTTGGACAGACCCTTTGGAGTATGATATAGTGTCCTTCCTCATCTCTTATTATAGTCTTTGGCTTAAAATCCAATTGATCTGATATAAGGATTGCCACTCCTGCTTTCTTCTGATGTCCATTAGCATGGTAAATTCTTTTCCACCCCCTCACTTTAAATCTGGAGGTGTCTTCGGGCTTAAAATGAGTTTCTTGGAGGCAACATATAGATGGGTTTTGTTTTTGTATCCATTCTGATACCCTGTGTCTTTTGACAGGCGTATTTAGCCCATTAACCTTCATGGTAACTATTGAGAGATATGAATTTAGTGCCATTGTATTGCCTGTAAGGTGACTGTTACTGTATATGGTCTCTGTTCCTTTCTGATCTACCACTTGTAGGCTCTCTCTTTTCTTAGAGGACCCCTTTCAATATTTCCTGTAGAGCTGGTTTGGTGTTTGCAAATTCTTTCAGTTGTTGTTTGTCCTGGAAGCTTTTAATCTCTCCTTCTATTTTCAATGATAGCCTAGCTGGATATAGTATTCTTGGCTGCATGTTTTTCTCGTTTAGTGCTCTGAAAATATCATGCCAGCTCTTTCTGGCCTGCCAGGTCTCTGTGGATAAGTCAGCTGCCAATCTAATATTTTTACCATTGTATGTTATAGACTTCTTTTCCCGGGCTGCTTTCAGGATTTTCTCTTTGTCACTGAGACTTGTAAATTTTACTAATAGGTGATGGGGTGTTGGCCTATTCTTATTGATTTTGAGGGGCGTTCTCTGAATCTCCTGAATTTTGATGCTCATTCCTTTGCCATATTGGGGAAATTCTCCCCAATAATTCTCTTGTTTACCTTCTGCTCCCCTCTCTCTTTCTTCTTCTTCTGGAATCCCAATTATTCTAATTTTGTTTCGTCTTATGGTGTCACTTATCTCTCAAATTCTCCCCTCGTGGTCCAGTAGCTGTTTGTCCCTCTTTTGCTCAGCTTCTTTATTCTCTGTCATTTGGTCTTCTATATCACTAATTCTTTCATCTGCCTCATGTATCCTAGCAGTGAGGGCCTCCATTTTTGATTGCACCTCATTAATAGCTTTTTTGCTATGAACTTGGTTAGATATTATTTCTTTTATTTCTCCAGAAAGGGCTTTTATATATCTTGAGAGGGTTTCTCTAATATCTTCCATGCCTTTTTTGATCCCGGCTAGAACCCTAAGAATTGTCATTCTGAACTCTACATCTGACATATTACCAATGTCTGTATTGATTAGGTCCCTAGCCTTCGCTACTGCCTCTTGTTCTTTTTTTTGTGTTGAATTTTTCCTTCTTGTCATTTTTTCTAGATAAGAGTATATGAAGGAACAAGTAAAATACTAAAAGGGTGGCAACAACCCCAGGATAATATGCTTTAACCAAATTAGAAGAGATCCCAAATCGTGATGCGGTAGAAAGGGGATAAAAAGAGGTTCAAAAAAGAAGAAAGAAAAAAAAATAAAAAAGAAAAAAAGAAAAGAATGGAATTTAAAAAAATAAAACAAATAAGAAAAATATAGAAAAATATATATATATATATTGGATAAACTAGTTAAAAAACGTTAAAAAAGAAAAAGGTAAACGTTAAAAAAAAATTACCAGAGGGCGACAAAAAAAAACCAAAAAATGAAAAAGAAAAAAATTAAATTAACTGCAAGACTAAAAAAAATCACAGGGAAAAAGCCATGAGTTCCATTCTTTGCTTTCTTCTCCTCTGGAATTCTGCTGCTCTCCTTGGTATTGAAACCACACTCCTTGGTAGGTGATTTTGGTCTGGGCTGGATTTCTTGTTGATCTTCTGGGGGAAGGGCCTGTTGTAGTGATTCTCAAGTGTCTTTGCCCCAGGCGGAATTGCACCACCCTTAACAGGGGCAGGGGTGATTAATCCGCTTGGGTTTGCTTTCAGGAGCTTTTGTTTCCTGAGCGCTTTCTGTAGAGTTCCGGAGGACGGGAATACAAATGGCGGCCTCCTGGTCTCCAGCCCGGAGGAGCCGAGAGCCCGGGGCCCCACTCCTCAGTGCGCCCTCAGAGAACAGCGCCCAGTTACTCCCGTCTGCCTGACCTCTGGCCGTGCTCCGAGCTCACCGATCCTGCGACCGGTTCAAGGTCACCCTGAGCTGCGAGCTTACTGTCGGCTCTGTCTCTGTAGCCAGCTTTCCCGTTCCAATACCCGCAAGCTCTGGGACACTGAGACACCCCCAATCCTTCTGTGACCCTGCTGGACCTGTGGCCGCACTGACCCCGCGTGGGCATTGCCCCGGTTTTGCCTCTGGAGCGATGTCCCTCAGCGGAACAGAGTTTTAAAAGTCCTGATTTTGTGCTCCGTTGCTCCGCCGCTTGCTGGGAGCTGGCCCCTCCCCCGGGGTCTATCTTCCCGTCGCTTTGGATTCACGTCTCCGCCGGTCCTACCTTTCAGAAAGTGGTTGTTTTTCTGTTTCCAGAATTGCTGTTCTTCTTCTCTTCGATCTGCCGATGGATTTCTAGGTGTTTGCAATCTTTAGATAAGCTATCTAGCTGATCTCCAGCTAGCTGAAGTAGTCTCAGCCTGCTACTTCTCTGCCATCTTGACTCCGCCCCCTACTTATTTATTTTTTAAAAAGATTTTTTATTTATTTGCTTGACAGAGAGAGATCACAAGTAGGCAGAGAGGCAGAGAGAGAGAGAGAGGAGGAAGCAGGCTCCCTGCTGAGCAGAGAGCCTGATGCAGGGCTCGATCCCAGGACCCTGAGATCATGACCTGACCTGAAGGCAGCAGCTTAACTCACTGAGTCACCCCAGGCGCCCAACAGACCCACTTTAAATATTACTTGCAGTCCTTAGGCACATTATCAAAAAGAGATAAGAATAAATTTATAATTTTTTTTAAATCCTTATAGACAAGAAGAAATTCAAATAGCCCAGAAATATCTACATTTAGAAAGAGTATACCTCTGCTTATTGTCCTTACCCTGGAACTACAGTGTCATATTATCTTGGTCACCACACAAATCTTAGCAACTAGGAACTACCAGCAAGAAGCTATTTTTATTGTTTTTTGTTTGTTTTTGTTTTTGTTTTCCCAACTAATTTTAGGGTGGCATTAGGGAAAATTACATACATCAACTACCATAAGGTAATTAGGGACACTACAGTGATTTCTGCCCAGTGAAATTCTTATTTACAGGTCCATCACTGAAGTTGTACATAGCGTGTACTTCGTCTTGAAAAGATTGGCGGCTCCCTCTGCTGTTTCTCCGGGTGAGGTGCGAGGAAATCAAGGCTCACCTCTTTGTGTAATTTCCTTTCCTGTGATGCAGGACTTTCACAGCTTGTCAATTAATGGCCTTCAAGCTGGCAAGCTTTCAAACTCTGGCTGACTTTCAGCAGTAAGATGGCACCTTTAGGACACCTGCCTCGAAGACCCATCTACTTCAAAAGAAAGCTTGATACTGCTATTAAAGCGAGGCATGTGAATCGCACCCTTTCTTTGAAGCTTTCTATTTCTGTGTGTATCCGTCTGGTCCATTTATAACAGATGCAGGCTTTTGAAAAGCAATCCTGCTTGGCAATAGAAATTTGTGGCTTCAGAATCTGATTTCTTTTACATTTTTTGAAGAAACATTTATTTATTTTTTTTATGAAGCACACACTGGTTGGTATCTATTTTTCTAGATCTCTTTCACCTCATGTGCAAAAACCAACTTTTTCCATTTTTTTCAAATTTTACTAGATACATTTCACATAAAATCTACATCTCTTTTATCCATGCCTTTGTTATTGTGATTTCAGAGAAAGGGGAAAAAACCGGTGCTATTGTCTCTCTCAATAAAATTTTCCAGAAATTTGTCTGCATTTATAATTCCTTTTTCATACACTGAGAGGATTTTTTAAATAGCCTGGGAAAAAAGTATTCATCATATTATAGTGGTTCAAGCATTTTAGCTTAAGGGACAGAGATAAAATAACCTGCTTCATCTATACAATGTATAGAAGCATAATTCTTTTCTTTTTCCAATGAAAATCAGCATTTGAGTACAGAATTCTCCATTATAAATCAATCTAAATATATAAGAAAATGAAAAAAGAATAAAACAACATCATCCCGGTATCTTTTCTTAGCAATATTACTATTTATGAAAAAGCCAATGCATACTTATTTCTGGCACTTTTAAGTTTTATTTAAATTCCAGTTAGTTAACATACAGTGTAATATTAGTTTCAGGTGTTTTTCTATATTTTAATGACCATGGCTACTACAACTTTTCAAAGGGACTATGACTTTATTTTTTTCAAACAGTATCTCTGAAACATGCTGTGTAGACCAAATAAAAAAAGCAAAGTAAAATCTACCTTTATCAGAAAATAGTGATTGTTCTTTGTGGAATATTTCCTTTCCAGGTATCTAGCTCTCAAATAAAGAATTACTCTGTGTATAATGGTGATACTATTGTGCATCTCCTCTGAGGCCAGATATTTGTTTCCACTACAATGAAATTAAATGGGGAGAGATTTCCATGTATTGACAAATTTGTAAGAAAAGGTCCTTCCTTCTTCCCTGTACTTTTTTAAAGGTGCTGAAAGACAGTTATAAAGGTAAAATAATAAAACAGACCATGGCTATTACATTTGAAATGCTTACAATTTTGGAAGGAAGATATGTACACAAATAAATACAAGGTCAAATGATAAGAGTTATGGGGTTCTATATGAAAATTATTTCCAGTGTCTGTAATATACTCTTTGTTGTTCTCTGAAAGTTTATTGAACTAACTCCCCAGTCTGATATGCTGTAGCATTACAAATGCAATCTCGTGTTATTACAGTATTCACTGGAGCATTGTCCAAAGTCACTTCGTACAGCAGATGAACTATGATGGGACAATGGGATATTTCCTTTTTGGATATCTAGCTCCTAGCTTGCTATGTTGAGGTCCAATAACTCTATATTTCCATTCCAACCATGGACTTACACTATTGAAAAACAGGGCATGATAGATGTATACTTGCAGCTCCTGAGACTGGATGGAAAACCAACTGAGTCTAACTACAATCAGATACCTAATTGTGTAAAACACAACTGAAATAGTTTTGTTGACTAGCAAACACAAATGATGTTTCAAATACATTTAATTCTAGAAATCACTGATTCAGGTAATAAGAATTACCTCTCATCTCTTGTTTTTAGACAAACTGTGCTTTTATATATTTTTCTTGCTTATGTATCTCCCAAAGTACCTTTATACAACAGAAAAAAAAGTCTCTAATATAAAGTATAATACTATTAAACAACTGAAAAACTTAGTGCTGAACATTGTTAAACACGAAAAATAAATTACATATTTCCTACTAACCATTATAAGGCAGATTTCAAGAAATAGATTGTTTTTAGAGCCTCAGGTATATTTTACTATTAATATAGGGACAATAGTGTATTTATAACAATAGTTTAAGACTTTTTTTTCCTTTGCAGACACTTAAAAAAAGTAATAATTAACACTTTTTTGTCTGTATTCCCCCAAAGAACAATGAATAGTACGATATTATGCAGCAGTTGATAGTTTCATAAAATATTCCTTCAGTGGAAAATTTTCTTATAAAATATCAATATGTCCATGTGCTTAGTCAGTCACTGTTATATGTTCTTTTCCATTTATGATTCTTGAAAAATCGTCTTTCACAGTTCCATGTTTTACAGATGTTATAATATAGAGAATGTTAGACCTTAATATGCCTGTGTGTGCTGAATCACTGGAGAAACAAGTCCTGACTTAATGAAAACTATGTTACATTTCTAATGAAATGGATCAGAAATAGAGTCAGAACTGCCTGGTACATCTACTGTTCTCTGGATGGCTGTCTTCTAATTGTAAATGATAATGCAATAACTGTTCACTATAAACATCAGAAGGTCCTGCATTGATTTTTTTTTTCCGTCATTGGATCTTGGTATTAAGATTTTGAATTTCTTATGTTTTTCTGTGTAGAAGTGTGATCACAGTAATTACAAATTTTATAACATTTAATTTAACCGTCTTCTAAGATTTTATGTCACACCTAACAAAACAAAAATGACACATTATATTACACTGAAAAGATAGACATATTGCCAGCTACTTATAGATATGTTTAGGAAGAATACAATTGTTGGGCACAGCAAAGATGGCGCTGGCCTGCCTTCTCTTCCGGCTAGAAAAGGCGCCACCGTGGCAGTATTGGCGCCAACGTGGCGGTTTCGGTTCCGCATATCTCTGATATTTCCTCCTCTCGCCCAACACACCCTACCCAGTTACTGACTACGTAACCAAACCCCATAGGCTCTCTCCCCGCTGACCTCATTTCCCATCCCCTACCCAATATAAGCTGCAACCCCGCTCAATAAAGTGAGATCCTGCTTCGACAGATCCCCCGAGTCTGGTGTGGTTCGTTAATGCGCCTGGACTCGCGACACTCGCCATCCCGCTCAGCCCCAAGGGGAGCTACCGGCTGGCCCGGACGCTCTCCTCGTGCCTGTCGGCCCACAAAACCTACCGGAGTCCGACATACAATAATAATGATGATCATAGAATAACATGAATCAGATATGCTGGCCAACTTATATTTGTATTTATAACTAAAAAAGTTTTACAGACCTGTTAAGGGTAGCTTTTTGCTTTTATATATAAAAAATATATATACATATATTTTTGATTTCAGTTTCACTATAGGTAACATACACTGTTATATTAATTTCAGGTATACAATATAATGGTCCAAGAATCTTATATATTACTTAGTTCTTATCATAATAAGTGTACTCTTAATCCTCTTCATCTAGTTCACCCATTCCCCACCACACCCCTCTGGTAACCATCAGTTTGTTCTCTATAGGTAGGAGTCAGTTATTCGCTTTGACTCTATATGACAAAGGGAGAGATCACAAGTAGGCAGAGAGGCAGGCAGAGAGAGAACGGGAAGCAGGCTCCCCACTGAGCAGAGAGCCCAATGTGGGACTTGATTCCAGGACCCTGAGACCATGACCTGAGCCAAAGGTAGAGGCTCAACCTACTGAGCCACCCAAGCACCTCATCACTTGGACTCTTTATCTTAGTTCACCTTTTTGTTTGTTTCTTAAATTCCACATACGAGTGCAATCATATGATATTTGTCTTTCTTTGACTGATTTGTATCACTTAGCATTACATACTCTAGATCTATCTATGTTGTTAAAATTGGTGAGATTTCATATTTTTTTAAGATTTTGTTTATTTATTTGACAGATCACAAGTAGGCATAGAGTCAGGCAGAGAGAGAGAGGAGGGGAAGGAGACTCCCTGCTGAGCAGAGAGCCCGATGCAGGGCTCAATCCCAGGACCCTGGGTCAATGGACACTTGGATTGCCACCATAATTTGGCTATTACAAAAAATGCTACAATGAACACAGGGATATACATATATTTTGATATTTGCATTTTCATACTCTTTCAGTAAATATCCAGCAGTAGAATTTCTGGATTACATGGCAGTTCTATTTTTCCTTTCTTTTTTTTTTTTTTAAGGAATCTCCATATTGTTTTCTACAGTGGCTCCACCAGTTTGCATCCCCACCTACAATGCACAAGGGTTTCTTTTTCTTGACATCCACGTTAACACCTGTGGCTTCTTGTGTTGTTGACTTTAGTCATTCTAACAGGGATGAGGTGATATCACATTGTGGTTTTAATTTGTATTTCAGTGATGACTGGTGATATTTCACATATTTTCACATCTGTTGGCTATTGTATGTCTTCTTTAGAGAAATGTCTGTTCGTGTCTTCTGCATTTTTTAATTAGATTGTTTTTTTTGTGTGTGTGTGTGTTGAGTTGTGTAAATTCTTCATACATTTTGAATACTAACCCTTCATCAGATATGTCATTTGCAAATTGAGTAGGTTGAGTAGGTTGTCTCTTTGGTTGGTTATTTCTTTTGCTGGATAAAAACTTTTTATTTTGATGTATTCCCAGTAGATTATTTTTGCTTTTGTTTCCTTTGACTCAGGAGACATCTTTAGAAAAACGTTGCTACAATCAGTATTAGAGAGAGTACTGCCTGTGCTTTTTTTCTAGGACATTTATAGCTTCAGGTCTCACATTTAAGTCTTTAGTCTGTTTTGAGTTTACTTTTTTGTGTGGTATAAGAAAGTTGTCCAGTTTCATTTCTTTACATGTAGCTTCCCTGTTTTCCCAACATCATTTGTTGAAGAGACTTTTTCCCATTGCATTTTCTTGTCTTTTTTGTTGAAAGTTAAGCATATAAACATGGATTTTATGAACTTTCCATTCTGTTCCATTAATCTATGTGTCTATGTTTGTGCCAGCACCAAACTGTTTAGATTATTACAGCTCTGTAGTACATCTCAAAATCAGAATTGTGATACCTATAGCTTTGTTCTTATTTTTCAAGATCATTTTGGCTATTTGGGGTCTTTTGTGGTTCCATACAAATTTTAGGATTGTTTGCTCGGTTCTGTGAAAAATGTTCTTGGTATTTTGATAGAAATTGCATTAAATATGTACATCACTTTGGGTGGTATGGCATTCTAACAATATTGGTTCTCCCAATTCATGAGCATGGGATACCTTTCCATTTGTTTGTGTCATCAATGCCTTTCATCAGTGTTTTATAGTTTTTAGAGGAAAAATATTTCTCCTCCTTAGTTAAGTTTATTTTTAGGTATTTTATTATTATGGGTACAACTGTAAATGGGATTTCTTTCTTTCTTCCTTCCTTCCTACCTTCCTTTCTTTCCTTCTTTTTAGTTTTTCTTTTAAATATTGTATGTATGTATGTATGTATGTATTGTCAAAAAGAGAAAAAGAGAGCACCAACAGGTGAACAGCAGGCAGAGAGAGAAGCAGGTTTTCCACAGAGCAAGTAGCCTGATCTGGGACTCAATCCCAAGACGCTGGGATCACAACCTGAGCAAAAAGCAGATGCTTAATTGACTGAGCCACCCAGGCATCAATGGGATTGTTTTCTTAATTTAAGTTTCTATACTCATTATTAGTGTACAGAAAAACAACAGATTTTCTCTATATTAGTTTTTTATTCCAGGACTTCACTGATTTTATTGATCAAATCTAGCAGACTTTTGGTGGAGTCTTTTGTGTTTACTCTATATAATATCATATCATCTTTAAAAAAAATGGAAGTTTTACCTCTTGCTTACCAATTTGGATGTATTTTATGTCTTGTTCATTTGCTACACCTAGGACTTCAAGTACTATGTTAAATAAAATTAGTTAGATTAGAAGTCCTTCTTTTGTTCCTGATCTTAGGGGGAAAGCTCTCAGTTTGTCCCATTGAGTGTGATATTTGCTGTGGGTTTTTCATATAAGGCTTTTATTATGTTGAGGTGTCCTTCTAGACCTACTTTGAAGTTTTGTTTTGTTTTGTTTTTTAAATCATAAATGAATGCTGTATTTTGTCAGATCCTTTTTTTGCATGTATTAAAATGATCATATGGGAGGGGAGGCATGATGGTGGAGGAGCAGCAGACTGAGATGAAAACAGATTGTAGGAGTTCAACTAGATAGTTATCAAACCATTCTCATCACCTACAAACACAATAGGAGATCAATGAGAAGAAGAGCAACAATTCTAGGAACAGAAAATCGACCATTTTCTGAAAAGTAGGACCTGCAGAGAAGTGAATCTGAAATAACAGGATGATAGACCATGGGGGGATGTGCTGGGTCCCAGCTAGCAGTGGAGCAGCAGAGCACAAAATCAGAACTTTTAGAAGTCTGCTCCATTGAGGTACATCGTTCCAGAGGCTGAGCGTGGGTGGAGCCCTCTCAGAGAGAGTGTGGTCTCAGGTTCTGTGGGGTCACAGAAAGACAGGGGGTGTCTGAGTGTGGCAGAGCTCATAGGTATCAGAGCAAGGAAGCCAACTACAGAGAGCCAATAAGTGAGTTTTCAGCTCAGGGTTACCTTAAACTGTGATCCATGACTCAGTTGGGACACTGCTCTTTGAGCAGGGACCCCACATGTAAGCAGATCTGGGGAGACTCACCTTTTTTCTCTGAGCAGCATAGCAGGACTTTGTTGGGTTTGAAGGCCCCAAACAGGGCTGTGTGCCAAAGACAGAAATTTTCAGCCACAGGTCAGGTGAGCTTGAAGCATGACAGGAGAACTGGGAGACAGGAGTGATTGACAGCTTTTCTCTGAGGGTGCATGAGGAGTGGGCCCCTGAGCTCTCCGCTCCTCTGGACTGAAGATTGGAAGGTCGCCATTTTCATTTCCATCCTCCAGAGCTCTATGGAAAGTGCTTAGGGAACAAAAGCTCCTGAGAGTGAACCCAAGCAGAATACTTAGCCCAACCCCTGGCAAGCACAATGCAATTCCATCACAGGCAAAGACATTTGAGAATCACTGCAACAGACCCCTCTGCCAGGAGATCAGTAAGAACATCCAGCCAAGACCAAGCTCTCAGATCAAAGAGAATAGTGGAACTTCAGAACTAAGGGACAGCAATTCATAGAATTCATGGCTTTCTCCCCATGATCCTTAAGTCTTGAAAAGTTAAATTAAATTATTTTTTAATTTTTTTTTCTTATTCTATTTTTTAACTTTTCCTCTTTCCTTTTTAAACGTTTTTAAAACTAGTTTATTTTAACAATACCTTGCTGGGAAAAAAAAATCCTTTTAAACCTTTATAATTTTAGTCATATTTTATCTTCATTGTATTTAACCTTATTTTTTGTATACATATAGTTTTTTTTTCCCTAAAAAAAGATTGTGATACAATTTCTTCTAATAGATCAAAATATATCCTAAATCTAGCACAGGACTTTGTTCTAGACCCAGACTAAACACATTCTCTACACTTTATTTTTTTTCTTTCTTTTTCCAACCAACTTATCTTATCAATTCCTTTTTTTAATTTTTTTTAAATTTTCATCTTTACAGTCATATTCCATCCCTTCTTTGTGTTTACACATATATATATATATGTGTGTGTGTGTGTGTGTGTGTGTGTGTGTGTGTTTCTTTCCTTAAAATTTTGGGAGGTAGTTTCTTCTAACAGACCAAGATACACCCCAAATCAAATGGGTGGCTCTATTCCATTCACCAGTCTGTATGTATATATATATATATTTTTTCCTTTTACCCCCTTTCTTTCTTCTCCCCCCAATTTGGAGTCTCTTCTGATTTGGTTAGCATACATTTTTCTGGGATGTTTGCTACCCTTTTAGTATTTTTATTCTCTTATTCATATATTCCTCTCTGGATAAAATGACAAGGCAGAAAACTCACCACACACACACACACACACACGCACACACAAGAACAAGAGGCAATACTGAAGGATAGGGACCTAATCAATATGGAGATTGGAGATTGGTAATATGTCAGATCTAGAGTACAGAATGACAATTCTCAAGGTGCTAGCTGGGCTCAAAAAAGCATGGAAGGTTTCTTACGAAAGAAACCTGTCTGAGAAATAAAATCCCTTTCTGGAGAAATAAAAGAACTAAAATCTAACCAAGCTGAAATAAAAAAAGTTATTAATGAGGTGCAATAAAAAATGGAAGCTCTTACTGCTAGGATAAATGAGGCGGAAGAGTGAATTAGAGATATAGAAGACCAAATGATGGCAAATAAAGAAACTGGGAAAAAGAGAGTCAAACAGCTACTGGACCATGAGGGAAGAATCTGAGAGTTAAGTGATACCATAAGTTGAAACAATATTAGGATAATTGGGATTCCAGAAGAAGAAAGAAAGAGAGGGGCAGAAGGTATATTGGAGTGAATTATATTAGAGAATTTCCCTAATATGACAAAGGGAACAACCATCAATATCCAGGAGGCACAGAGAAGCTTCCTCAAAATTGATAAAAATAGGTCCACACGCCGTCACCTAATAGTAAAACTTACAAACAAGTCTTAGTGACAAAAAGAAAATCCTGAAAGCAGCTCAAAACAAGAAGTCCATAACATACAATGGTAAAAACATTAGATTGGCAGAAGACTCATCTACAGAGACCTGGCAGGCCAGAAAGAACTGGCATAATATATTCAGAACACTAAATGAGAAAAATACACAGCTAAAAACATTATATCCCACTAGGTTTTCACTGAAAATAGAAGGAGAGAGAAAAACCTTCCAGGACAAGCAGAAATTAAAATAATTTGCAAACACCAGAGAAGCCCTGCAGGAAATATAGAAAGGGGTCCTCTAAGCAAAGAAAGAGTTCAATAGTCGTAGACCACAAAGGAACAGAGACAATATACAGTAGCAGTCACCTTACAGGCAATACAATGGCATGAAATTCATACCTTTCAATAGTTACCCTGAATGTAAATGGGCTAAATGCCACAACCAAGAGACACAGGGTATCAGAATGGAAAACAAACAAACAAAACAAAAACATTAATATGCTGTCTACAAGAAACTCATTTTAGGCTAAAAGACACCTCCAGATTTAAAGTGAGGGGGTGGAAAAAATTTACCATGCTAATGGACATCAAAAGAAAGGATTGATGACAATCCTTATATCATATCAATTAGATTTTAAGCCAAAGACTATAAGAGATGAGGAAGGGCATTATATCATACTCAAAGCATCTGTCCAATAACAAGATAGAGCAATTTAAAATATCTATGCTCTTAACATGGGAGCAGCCAACTGTATAAACTAAATAAAACAAAATCAAAGAAACAATGACAATAATACAATGATAGTAGGGGACTTCAAAACACTCCTCACTGAAATGGACAGGTCATACAAGCAAAGGTCAACAAGGAAATAAAAGCCTTAAATGATGCACTGGACCAGATGGACATCACAGATCTATTCAGAACATTCTATCCTAAAGCAACAGAATACACATTCTTCTCTAGTGCACATGGAAGTTTCTCCAGAACATATCACATCCTGGGTCACAAATCAAGTCTCAATTGATACCAAAAGATTGGAATTATTCCCTGAATATTTTTAGACCACAATGCTCTGAAGTTAGAGCTCAATCACAAGAGGAAAGTTGGAAATAACTCAAATATATGGAACCTAAAGAGCATCCTATTAAAGAATGAATGGGTCAACCAGAAAAATAAAGAAAAAATAAAAATAACTCATGGGAACAAATGATAACGAAAATGTAGCTGTTCAAAAATCTGTGGGACACAGCAAAGGCAGTTCTGAGAGGAAAGTATATAGTGATACAAGCCTTTTTCAAGAAATAAGAAAGGTCTCAAATATACAACCTAACATTACACCTAAGGGAGCTGGAGAAAGAACAACAAAGAAAGCCTAAACCCAGCAGGAGAAGAGAAATAACAAAGATCAGAACAGAAATCAATGAAATAGAAACAAAAAGAACAGTAGAATAAATCAATGAAACAAGGAGCTGGTTCTTTGAAAGAATTAATAAGATTGATAAGCCCCTGGCCAGAATTATCAAAAAGAAAAGAGAAAGGACCTAAATAAATAAAACCATGAATGATAGAGGAGAGATCACAACCAACACCAAAGAAATAAAAACAATTATAAGAACATATTATGAGTAACTACATACCAGCAAATTTGACAAACTGGAAGAAATGGATATATTCCTAGAGAGGTATAAACTACCACAACTGAACCAGGAAGAAATAGAAAACTTGAACAGACCCATAACCAGTAAGGAGATTGAAGCAGTCATCAAAAATCTCCCAACAAACAAGAGCTCAGGGCCAGATGGCTTCCCAGGAGAACTCTACCAAACATTTAAAGAAGAATTAATTCCTATACTCCTGAAACTGTTCCAAAAAATAGAAATAGAGGGAAAATTTCCAAACTCATTTTATGAGGTCAGCATTATCTTGATCCCTAAACCCGACAAAGACCCCATGATAAAAGAGAATTACAGACCAATATCCTTGATGAACACAGATGCAAAAATTCTCAGCAAAATACTAGCCAATAGGATCCAACAGTACATTAAAAGGATCATTCACGATGACCAAGTGGGATATATTCCTGGGCTTCAAGGTTGGTTCAACATACACAAATCAATCGATGTGATACAATACATTAATAAAAGAAAGAACAAGAACCATATGGTACTCTCGATAAATGCTGAAAAAGCATTTGACAAAATACAGCATCCTTTCTCAATCAAAACTCTTCAAAGTATAGGGATAAGGGTACATACCTCAATATCATCAAAGCCATCTATGAAAAACCCATCGCAAATATCATTCTCAATGAGGGAAAACTGAGAGAGCTTTTCCTCTAAGGTCGGGAACATGGCAGGGATGTCCAATATCACCACTGCTACTCAACATTGTACTAAAGTGTAGCCTTAGCAACCAGACAACAAAAAGAAATTAAAGGCATCCAAATCGACAAAGAAGAAGTCAAACTCCCACTCTTCACAGATGTTTTGATACTTTTTGGGGAAAACCCAAAATAATCCACTCCAAAACTGTTAGAATTCATACAGGAATTCAGTAAAGTGTCAGAATATAAAATCAAAGCACAGAAGTCGGTTGCATTTCTATACATCAAAAAAAAAGACAGAAGGAAGAGAAATTAAGGAATTGATTCCATTTACAATTGCACCTAAAACAATAGGATACCTAGGAATAAACCTAATCAAAGAGGCAAAGAATCTGTACTTAGAAAACTATAAAGTACTCATGAAAAATTGAGAAAGACACAAAGAAATGGAAAAACGTTTCTTGCTCAATGATTGGAAGAAAAATATTGTGAAAATGTCTATACTACCTAAATCAATCTACACATTTAATGAAATCTCTATCAAAATGCCATCAATTATTTTCAAAGAGAACGACAGATAATCCTAAAACTAATATGGAACCAGAAAAGAGTGAATAGCCAGAGGAATGTTGAGAAAGAGAGCCGAAGTTGGTGGCATCACAAGACTTCCAAACTTCAAGTTCTATTATAAAGCTGTAATCATCAAGACTTTATGGTACTGGCACAAAAACAGACACACAGATCAATGGAACAGAGTAAAGAATTCAGAAATAGACTCTCAATCCTACGGTCAACTGATCTTCGACAAAGCAGGAAAGAATGTCCAATGGAAAAAAAAGTCTCTTCAACAAATGATGTTGGGAAAATTGGACAGCCGCATGAGAAAAATGAAACTGAACCATTTCCTTACACCACACACAAAAATATACTAAAAATGGTTGAAAGACCTCAATGTGAGAAAGGAATCCATCAAAATCCTTGAGGAGAACACAGGAAGCAACCTCTTTGACCTCAGCCACAGCAACTTTTTCCTAGAAATATCACCAAAGGCAAGGGAAGCAAGGGCAAAAATGAACTTTTGGTACTTGATCAAGACCTAAAGCTTTTGCACAGCAAATGAAACAGTTAAAAAAAAAAAAAAACCAAAAGACAACTGACAGAATGGGAAAAGATATTCACAAATGACATATCAGATAAAGGGCTAGTATCCAAAATCTATAAAGAACTTACCAAATTCAACACCCAAAGAACAAATAATCCAATCAAGAAATGGGCAGAGGACAGGAACAGACGTTTCTGCAAAGAAGACATCCAGATGGCCAACAGACACATGAAAAAGTACACAACATCACTCAGCATCAGGGAAATACAAAGCAAAACCACAATGAGATACCATCTCATACCAGTCAGAATGGCTAAAATTAACAAGTCAGGATATGACAGATGTTGGAGAGGATGTGGAGAAAGGGGAACCCTCCTACACTGTTGGTGGGAATGCAAGTTGGTGCAGCCACTCTGGAAAACAGCATGTAGGTTCCTCAAAAAGTTGAAAATAGAGCTACCCTATGATCCAGCAATAACACTACTAGGTATTTACCCTAAAAATACAAAGGTAGTGATGTACAGGGCACATGCACCCAAATGTTTATAGCAACTATGTCCACAATAGCCAAACTATAGAAAGAACCTAGATGTCCATCAACAGAAGAATGAATAAAGAAAATGTGGTGTAGATATACAATGGAATATTATAATACTATGCAGCCATGAAAAAAATGAAATCTTGCCATTTGCAACAATGTGGATGGAAATAGAGGGTATTATGCTGAGGGAATTAAGTTAATCAGATAAAGACAATTATCATATTATCTTCCTGATATGAGGAATTTGAGAGAGAGTAGGGGTTTGGAGGATAGGGAAGGATAAAACAAAACAAGATGGGATCGGGAGGGAGACAAACCATAAGAGACTTTTAATCTCATAAAAACAAAACAAAACAAAACAAACAAACAAACAAAACCTGAGGGTTTCTGGGAGGAGTGGGTGCATAGAGAGGGTGGTTGGGTAATGGACACAGGGCAGGGTATTTGATATAGTGAGTGCTGTGAAGTGTGTAAGCCTAATGGTTCACAGACCTATCCCCCCTGGGGCAAATAATACATTATATGTTAATAAAAATTTTTAAAAAATGATCATATGGTTTTTATTCTTTCTTTTGTTGATGTAATGTATCATGTTGATTGATTTATAAATAGTGAACCACCCTTGCATCCTAGGAATGGATTCTATTTGATTGTGGTGAGTGAATTTTTAATGTATTATTGGATTCAGCCTGTTAATATTTTGGTAAGAACTTTTGCTTCTATATTCATCAGAGATATTGGTCTCTCTATCCATCTTTCTGTTTCTGTCTGTCTCTCTCTCTTTTGTAGTGTCTTTATCTGGTTTTAGTATCAAGGTAATACTGGCCTCATGAAATGAATATGAATTTGGAAGCTTTTCTTCATCTTCTATTTTTTCAAATAGCTTGAGAAGGACAGATATTAACTCTTCTTTAAATATTTGGTAGAGGAGGGTCTGGGTGGCTCAGTGGGTTAAAGTCTCTGCCTTCATTTCAGGTCATGATCCCAGGGTCCTGGGATTGAGCCCTGCATTGAGCTCTCTGCTCAGCAGGGAGCCTATTTCCCTTCCTCTCTCTCTGCATGCCTCTCTGCCTACTTGTGATCTCTGTCTGTCAAATAAATAAATAAAATCTTTCTTAGTAAATATTAAAATTTGGTAGAATTCACCGTGAAGCCATTTGGTCCTGGACTCTTTTTTTTTTTTTTTTTGGTTAAACTGGGAGTTTTTTGATTACTCATTCAATTTCCTTGCTAGTAATTTGGTGGTTTGAAGAGATTATGTTTCTAGGAATTTGTTGATTTTTCCTGAGTTTTCCCTTTTGTTGGCATATAATAAAATTCTGTTACAATCCTTTTGTTGTGGTGTTATTTGTTGGGTTTTCTCCTCTTTCATTTATGTATTTGAATCTTCTCTCTATCTCTCTTTTTAATGAGTCTGCCTTTAGTTTTATCAAAAAAGTTTCAAAAATATATTTTTTTAAATTTTTATTTATTTATTTTTTAAGCAGGCTCCCCGAGAAGTGGAGAGCCTGATGCGGGGCTCGATCCCAGGACCCCGGGATCATAACCTGAGCCGAAGGCAGAAGCCTCAACTCACTGAGCCACCCAGGCGCCCCCAAAAATATGTTTTAATTTTTTTAAAGATGTTATTTATTTATTTGATAGAGTGAGTTCACAAGTGGGCAGAGAGGCAGGTAGCCATAGGTGGAAGCAGGCTCCCTGCTGAGCAGAGAGCCTGGTGTGGGGCTCGATCCCAGGACCCTGAGATCATGACCTGAGCCAAAGACACAGACTTAACCCACTAAGCCAACAATTATTTGGCTCAAATAATTGAGCCAAATAATTTCAAACAACAAAACAAAACAATTATTTTTTTGTTTTGTTTTGTTGTGTTTTTTTATTTGTTTGTTTCTATTTCATTTATTTCTATTCTAATCTTGATTATTTCCTTTCTTCTACTGGTTTGGGGTTTTGTTTATTCTTCTTTTTCTAGTTCCCTTAAGGGTAAAGTTAGGCTGTTTATTTGAGATTTTTTCTTATATCTTGAGGTAGGCTTCTATAGCTATAAAATTCCCTCTCATGACAGCTTTTGCTGCCTCCCAAAGATTTTGGACTGCTGTGTTTTCATTTTCATCGGTCATCACTTACTTTCTGTTTTTTCCTTTGATTTCTTGGTGGACATATTCATTACTGAGTAGCATGTTATTTAACTGTCTTGCATTTGTGTTCTCTCCAGATAGTGTGTGTATGAGTGTGTGTGTGTGTGTGTGTGTGTGTGTGTGTGTGCATGGGTGTGGGGGTTTTTAGTTTTATAGTGTTGTGGTTTGAAATGATCCATGGTATAAGTTCAAACTTTTTGAATTTGTTGAGACTCTCTTTGTAACCTAGTATGTAATCTAATCTGGAGAATGTTCTATGTGCACTTGAAAAGAATGCACATTCTGTTGTTTTAAGATGGAATGTTCTGAATATATCTGTGACATTCATGTCATGGTCCAGTGTGTCAAGTCAAAGTCATTTCTTCCTTCTGATTTTCTTTCTGGACGATTTATCCATTGATATAAGTAGGGTGATAGAGTCTCCTACTATAATTCTATTACTATCAATTTCTTCCTTTAAGTTTGTTATTAGCTGTTTTATGAGTGTGTCTCTGTTGGGTGCATAAAAATTTACAATTGTTCTATCTTATTAGATCGTTCCCCTTATTATTATATAGTGTCTTTCTCTGTCTCTTGTTACACTCTTTATTTTAAAGTCTACTTTGTCTGCTGTAAATATTGCTAATTCAGATTTCTTTTAACATTTATTTGCATAACAAATGCTTTTATATCCCTTCATTTTCAGTCTGCATATGTCTTTGACAGTGTCTGAAATGAGTCCTCCTGTAGGCAGCATGTAGTTGGGTCCTGCTTTTTTATCCAATCCATTTCCTAGGTCTTTGGATTGGAGTGTTTAGCCTATTCACATTCAAAGTAATTATTGATAGGTATGCACTTATTGCCATTTTTACTCATGTTTATTTTTATTGTTCTTCTCTGTTCCTTATTTCTTTTGCATTGTCTTTCTTTAGTGATATGCCTGGATTCTTCTCCTCCTCCCCTTCCTCCTCCTCCCCCTTCCTCTCCCCCTCCTCCTTCTTCTTCTTCTTTCTCTTCTTTTCTTTCTTTCTTTCTTTCTTTTTCTTCTTCTTTTTCTTCTTCTCCTTTTTCTTCTTCTTCTTCTTCTTCTTTTTACATATCTATTACTGGTTTTTGATTTGTAGTTACCATTTAGTTTGTATGTAATATCTTCTGCATATAGCAGTCTATATTAAGTTGACAGTTGCTTAAATTTAAACCCATCCTCTTCTCCCACTCCCAATACTTTTAAGGTTTATGTATCGTGTGTTACATCCTTTTATTTTATGAATCCCTTGACTAAGTCTTATAGATGTTCTTTACTGTTTTGGTGCTTCCTACTTTTCTTACTTTTGCTTATAGTCTTTCAACTCAAAGTGTAACCTTTAGCATTTCTTGTAGGGCTGACTTATTCATCATGAATTCCTTAACATTTGCTTGTCCTGGAAATTCTTTCTCTCTCCTCTTATTCTGAATAATAGCCTTGCTGGATAGGGTACTCTTGGTTGCAGGTTGTTTTCTTTTAGCATTTTGAATATATTATGCTACTCTCTTCTGGCCTGCAAACTTTCTGCTGAAAAATTAGCTGATAGCCTTATGGGTTTTCCCTTGTATGTCATTGTTTTCTTTTATTGTCTTATTTCTTTTATTTCTTTTCTTTTCTTGTCTTTAATATCTATCAGTACTTTTTATCATTTTAATTACTTGTGTCTTGGTGTGGATCTCCTTGGGTTGATTTTGTTAGGAGCTTTCTTTGTATCCTGGTCTCTGTTTCCTTTCCAGATTTCAGTTATTATTTCTTCAAATAAGTTTTCTGTCCCTTCTTCTTTTTCTTCTCCTATGGGATCCTTGTAATGTGAATATTATTATGTTTGATAGTATCACTGTTATTATTTCTTCAAATAAGTTTTCTGTCCCTTCTTCTTTCTCTTCTCCTTTGGGATCCTTGTAATGTAAATATTATTATGTTTGATAGTATCACTATTTTCCCTTAATCTATCTTATTTTATTATTATTGTTGCTTTTCTCTCCTGTTTAGCTCAATTGCTTTCCATTACTTTGTACTCTGCATCACTGATCCATTCTTCTGCTTCCTCTCTGTATTACATCCAGTATTTTTAATTTCATCAATTGTGTTCTTGACCTCAGATTATATTTTCTATCTCTTTGTTGAGGGTCTCAGTGAAGTCCTCCTCTCTTAAGTTCTATGAGTATCTTTATGACTCTTAATTTAAATTCTCTATCAGGCATATTAATTATCTTCATTTTGTTTAACTTCTTGATGTGATTTTGTCCTGTTCTTTTATTTGGGACATAGTCCTCTGTTTCCCCATTTTTATCTACTTCTCTAAGTCTGTTTATGTGTTATGAAAGTCAGCTATGTCTCCTGCCCTTGAAAGCAATGGATTTGGGGCACCTGGGTAGGTCAGTGGGTTAAGCCGCTGCCTTCGGCTCAGGTCATGATCTCAGGGTCCTGGGATCGAGTCCCGCATCGGGCTCTCTGCTCAGCAGGGAGCCTGCTTCCTTCTCTCTCTCTCTCTGCCTGCCTCTCAGTGTACTTGTAATTTCTCTCTGTCAAATAAATAAATAAAATTTAAAAAAAAAAAAAAGAAAGCAATGCATTTATGAAGAAGAGGTCCTGCTGGGCCTGTAATGCAGTGTCACTGATTCACTAAAACCTGGCACTTCAGAGGTGTCTCTTGTATGTGTTGCCTGTGCCCTACTGTTATGGATAAACTGTGTTTGCCCTAAGTCCCTTTGTCTGCAATGATTCTCTGTTTGTGGGCAGACTTTGGTCCCTTTGTTGTTAGCAGGTCAGTCTAGGGTCTTCTGGTTGAATTGAGTCAAGCTAGGAGTTTGGCAGAGATGCTGTAGCACCAAACTACAGGGCACTTTCCCTGTGTTGTCCCCTTAGAAGCTTTTGTTGGTGGGCAGGGCCTGCAAGACTCAATGTCTGCCCCCAGCCCACTGCTGGGGCTGCAGCTGGACTAGTGTGTATGACTATCTTCCCCTCTCTCCTGGGCAGGGGTCATCACATTAGAGTAGCCTGACTCCTGCTGAGTTTGTTCGCAGCTTGTGGTATCACCTTGGATGGGCTCTAGGCAAGGATATATTAGAAGGAGCAAGTCAACAGGAAAGTGCAGGGAAAGGGTGCAGTTTAAGTTAGATGAGGAGTGTACATGTTATACTGGTTCCCACAGGTGTCTACATATCTATGTTGGGGGTTGGGGGAGTAGGAAATTGTGCCTGCCATGTCTTTTGCTCTTGAAGAAATTCCTCAAAGATCCCTGCCCCTCTAGTATATGCTCCAAGACTGGTAAATAAATCTCCTTCCTGTATATCATAGACATTTTTCAAACTTCTGCTTCAATGCTGTATCTCATCAGAGCTGATTGTTTTGCTGACCCTCTAACAGCCAGATCTCCACCCTCTGGGCTTTCAAGAGCTGAGCTGATTTTTAAAGTTTCAGGTATTAAACCCCACTGAGTATTAGGGCCTTCTGGTTTTCAAAGCCAAATGTTATGGGGATTTATCTTACCCATGTGGGTCCGTAGGTCCCCTCAGCCTGGGGTGTCTGGTATGGGGTCTGTTCCTTTTCCTGTTTCCATGCCTGCAGTATCCTTCCCTCCAGCGGACAGTCTCACCCTGACCACGTCTCTGCTTCAATGTTGCTTCTTCTTTTCATTTAGCTGTGGAGAATTTGTTCTGCCAGTCTTCAGGTTGTTTTCTGGGTTATTTACACTGATGTAGGAGTTATCTAGTTGTATCCATAGGAAAAGGGCAGCTTAGGACCCTTCTATTCCACTCTCATCTCTGGAAGTCCTCCTGTTAAGAGTAACTTTTAAAACTCTTCCTTTGCTACAGATTAGCTTCTTCCTTAAGGAAGTATATTGCTACCTAATATATTTTATATGTCCCATTCTTTATAGTTTAGCTCTGCTCAAACAGCAAAGAATATTTTAGATACCTTTACTAAACTCACTACTGCTTAGGTCTTTAAAGCATTAAGTGGATGGAATGAAATAATGAACTTCATTAATATAGTCACATACATAATGTGATTAAAAAATAAATGGGTGGGTCTTGTCTCTAGGTAAGGGTAACAAGAACAAAAATACTGATTTGTCTCATGGACATTTATCATATGGTACTGAGAGTACTCTGTATAACTGCCAAGGTTTGGAGCATGCTGAATTAAAGTATAATATAACTGTAGTTCTCTAGGTACTTTAAAATATGATCAAAGTGAAGTTTTCATTTTCAAACAATTATACCAATAAGTAAAATTGCAAGTAAATCAATAAATTAAAATATAACCACCGATGCTACAATTTTCAGCACAGAGTTAATTAGCTAATAATAGACTGCTTTTTCAAGAACATAGTGTTTGATTCATTCTATTAAGCATATTTGTAAAGGAGTAAAACCACACTTGTGTGATTCATGAGCTCCTAGCATAACACCATTGTTTATTTCCCTTTTGGGAGACAGTCCTTATAGGTATTCTGTATTAAATCATTGTTGAAACTTGGGGTAAGGAGAGAAAACACATACTTACTAATCGTACACTTAAGGTAATCATATAGATTATCTCAAGTATAATTATATTCTACAAATATTAAATATGTTCTACATATGATTATTGTTTCATATTTATAAACTGTTTCTTAAAAAGCATCATGCTCTTAACCTTCTACAGACAGTGTCACTTGACTTTGCCAACCAATGTTACTAATTTTTATTCAGGTAGAATGTCTTGTAGGAAGCCTTCAGAGAAGCATTCTCTCTGCCTCCATCCTTGCTGACAATCTTTCTGTTTTACACTAGCTTAAATGAACTGGCCATATATGTGCTCATAACAATGCACTTCTGCTATGAGTAATCAGTGTGCAATTTTATGGTATTGATATATTATGGTCATGGAAATGATGACTCCTTGAACTATACCAGAGGCACACCTGCCACTCATTTCACAGAGAAGAATAAATATGTATAAGTATAAATGGAAAAGAGAACAAGAGACATCATTTTTATCTAACTCCAAAAAATAACCTCTGTGGATACTGGTAGAGGGTGCTGGAATATAAAACTTATAGGTCTGGGATTTAAAGGACTTTTTCTAACTGTTTTTAGCTTGAAAAGAGGAACTCAGGAAGAAAAAAAAAAGAGAGAATTTTTAAGTGCAAAATGTTCAGGGCCTACTCCCATCTGTTAATAAACAATAATGATAATATTAAAAAAAATCAAACTTACTCTGTGCCAGTACTGTATTAAGCCATTATATAAATTGTTCTCTTTCATCTTCAATATTGTCATATGAAGTAAGTTGGTACTTGTACTATCTTCAATTAAATGATGAAGATATACATTGCTTTCTTTGGTGTTTTTCCATTTATTGTTCATATTTTCTATGTATTTTCAATCTATTTTGGTAATTTTCACTTGCCTAGAAAAATACCCATTTTGTTTAGTTTTGGAAATTAATTGGAATGAAGTAACCCATTTTAATCTCATATATAAAGTAGCTATTTTCACTATCACTATTTTTTCTTCCACCTCTTAATATTTTGAACTTTTATCTTTTTATCTTATAGGTATTGATAGCAGTTTAACTCTATTACTTGATTTTAAGAATATCAGCTTTTAGTTTCTTGAAGTTCTTTCACTGGAGCATTTAAAATGTCTGTTTATTATGCTATAACTTAATTAATTGCAATTTATGAATGTGATCTGTAAGTTTTTAACTATTTAACACTTCTTGAGAAGTTCTATATGACTTAATTAATGGTCCATCTATTACAATGTCTCTTCAAAGTTCAAAAACAATGCATTATTTCTATTAGTTTTATAAATACTACAAGCTTTGTAGATCCTATTAGATCCTATTTGAGGACTGTGGTTTTTTCAAAACTCCTTTGTCTTTGGTATATTTACATCATTCTAAACTCTATATTTCAGAGAGAAAAAGTTAAAATTTATCACTGAGATGGTGGGTGTGGTAAATTAAATTATTGCCTCCCAGTCATTTGCCCTTCTCTATTCCAATGACTTCATAATTTTTCAGGTCCTTTGACAAGGCAGAGTGAAATTTCTTGACCCTTTACTGACTTGACTGGCTTTAGGACATGTGGTGTTAGCAGACTTTGTGTAAATAGGGGCATGTAATGAGTTTACACAATTGAGCTTGCCCTTTATTCTTCTGCCATCTCCATGAGCAATGCTTTTCCCAGATAGCCGCTGCACCCAAAATGATCACATGTAGAGAAGCCGAGAATCAAACCATCTATAGAATGCAAACCCAGTTGGAATTACAGCTTGTAGCAAAACTGCCAAAGTGAATCCAGCCTGAATCAGCTCATCTCCAGCCATTGCACTTTAGACCTATTGTTTACCAAGCTGGGTGCCATTATTCTTACACCAATTAATTTAGCTGGTCTTTGTAACATATAATTTCACAAATATTTAATTTGTTAACAAAATTTGTCTCTTCTAACAATTTAAGCATATGGGTGTTTATTTTAAAATAAATTAGATTTATTGCAAGAATAGTGTCAGACTCCAGTAGGTTTTGCAGGCCGACAGGCACGAGGAGAGCGTCCGGGCCAGCCAGTAGCTCCCCTTGGGGCTGAGCGGGATGGCGAGTGTCGCGAGTCCAGGCGCATTAACGAACCACACCAGACTCGGGGGATCTGTCGAAGCAGGATCTCACTTTATTGAGCGGGGTTGCAGCTTATATTGGGTAGGGGATGGGAAATGAGGTCAGCGGGGAGAGAGCCTATGGGGTTTGGTTACGTAGTCAGTAACTGGGTAGGATGTGTTGGGCGAGAGGAGGAAATATCAGAGATATGCGGAACCGAAACCGCCACGTTGGCGCCAATACTGCCACGGTGGCGCCTTTTCTAGCCGGAAGAGAAGGCAGGCCAGCGCCATCTTTGCTGTGCCCAACAGAATAGTTGCAAGAGTTTAGTTGCAAGAATAACACAGAATGTTCATATACCCCTGCCACACCCTTAAATTAATATGGCACTTAAAATCTTACATTAATATAATACATTTGTCACAGTTAATGAAACAATATTAGCACATTATTATTAACTGAAGTCCATACTTTGTTCAGTTTTTTTTTTTTTTTTAATTTTTTACTCAAAGTTATTTCCCTACCAGGATCCTACCCAGGATACCACATTATGACTTTGCTTTGTTGTTGTTGTTGTTGCTGTTGCTGTTTTCCATCTCTTTAATATCATCTTGCAGGGACAGTGTTCCCAGACTTTAGTTTTTGATGACCTTGAGATTTTTTGAGAAATACTGGTCAGATATTTTATAGAATGCCTTACAACTTTTAGAGTTGTCTGATCATTGTTTTCACAATTATATTGGAATTACAGGTTTAAAAAAAAAACAGGGGTTAATGCTCATGCTTATTACATCACATCTTAAGGATAAATGCTATCAATATCACTTATTAATTATGTTGATCTTGATAACAAAACTGAGAGAGTGTTTGTCTGGTTTCTCTGCTGTAAATTTATACTCTTTTCTCTCCTTTTCATACTGTACTTTGGGGAAGAAAATAACAATGAATAGTCCATATTTAAGGGTGTTAATTTGTTTTAGAGTTCTTTATTCTGCTGTAAAAAAGTAACACAAACATAGTGGTTTAAGTGCACAAATTTATGATTTTATAGTTCTGAAGGTCAGAAATCTGAATGGGCTTAATGAGGCTAAAATCAAGGTGTTAGTAGAGCTGTACTCTTTCTTCAGTCTTTAGGGAAGAATGCATTGCTTTCCTTTGCCAGCTTCTGGAAGCCACCTGCCTTCCTTGGCTTATAGACTTTTCTTCCATCTTCAAAGCCAGCAGGAGAGCAAATTTCAGTCTTTCTTTTAGACTTCTGCTTCCATTACCACATCTCTTTCTTTGACCCTCCTGCCTCTTTCCTTTATAAAGAAAATCACATCTTACATTGGGCCCATCTGGAAAATCCAAAATTATCATCCCATCTTAAAATGCTTAATTGTATTTGCAAGGTTACTTGCAAGGTTACTTTTTGCATGTAAGATAATGTATTCAAAAGGTTCTACAATTAAGATATGGACATCTTTTGAGAAGGAAGAGAGGCGATACCTACCACACACATTGTCTACTACACAGAGTCACATATTTGCTTATAATTTTTATAAAAATATTTCATATCATTCAATATTTATATTTGTTACAAACATAACTTTCATTAATTGCCCATTATAACTATCTTATTCTCGGGGCACCTGGGTGGCTTGGATGGTTAAGCAACTGCCTTCAACTCAGGTCATAATCCTGGAGTCCCATGATGGAGCCCCACATCTGGCTTCCTGCTCAGCAGGGAATCTGCTTCTCCCTCCCCCTCAGCCCCTTCCCTTGTTCCTTCTCTCCCTCTCTTGCTCACACACTCTCTCAAATGAATAAATTCTTAAAAAAAAAAAAAAAAACTCTCCCATTCTTCATCTTACTGCTTAGAGAGGTAGCAAAATTTTATGAAATAATTTGCTAATTTCTGAAACACTGTGATGTTTTATTCCTTCATTTTTTGGTCCATTTTCATACATGCTAACAATATTCTTAATACTTTGTTGTGTCATAGTGTAGCAAAAGTACTTATCTTTTTTTTTCTATTAGAAAATGTCATTGTTTTATATTCATTCTTTTTTTGTAAATATTTTATTTATTTATTTGACAGAGAGAGAGAGATCACAAGTAGGCAGAGAGGCAGGCAGAGAAAGAGGGGAAGCAGGCCCTTTGCTGAGCAGAAAGCGGGATATGGGGCTTGATCCCAGGATTCTGAGTTCATGACCTGAGCCGAAGGCAGAGGCTTAACCCACTGGGCCACCCAGGTGCCCCTATTCATTATTTCATGATAGTTTTTGTATAAATTTTAATTTTTCTAATACTTTCCATTATTATTTTTACTGTTGTTGTCTTGGAGTTCATAAGGAAAATGTTGTCAGCGACTTATTTGTCATGTATAAGCAATTTGTTTTCCTTTCAGACTTTTTTTTTTAAAGATTTTATTTATTTGACAGAAAGAGTGAGATCACAAGTAGGCAGAGCAGCAAGCAGAGAGAGATGGGGGACACAGACTCCTTACCGGGCGGAGAGCCCAACTCGGGGCTTGATCCCAGGACCCTGAGATCATGACTTGAGCGGAAGGCAGTGGCTTAACCCACTGAGCCACCCAGGCACCCCTCAGACTTTTTTTTTTTTTATAGTTTTATTTATTTTGAGAAAAAGAGAGAGAGATAGAGAGAGAAATATCACAAATAGGGGTAGGGGCAGAGGCAGAGGGAGAGAGAAAAATCTCAAGCAGAGTCCAGACTCCACACTGAGTGCAGAGCTCAACACAGGGTTCAGTCCCACAACCTGAGCCAAAATCAAGAGTCAAAAACTTAACCAAATGAGCCACCTAGGCACCTCTCTCAGTATTTTCTGAGAATTATTTCCTTGTATCTTATACCCTGCATCTATTCCTTTTAATACATTTCTTCTGATATTTTATTCCACAACTCTTATACAATGTATGTTCTAGTCTATTAACTCATGCTACTTGCTAGCTCAAGAAGACTGTAGCAAACAGAAAAACAGCTTTAAATAGTAGCAGGGGAACATCAAATAGCTATGCACCTGGGCTCAGGGTGGATGGAGCAGGCAAATTTACCTATTTCCCAGTTTCTTCCTCAAAGAGGTTTGATTATGTGCTTTACCAGCTGCTAACTGAGGCTGTTTCTAATCAGCCTCCATCTAGATGCGACAAGGATCTTATCCTTTGGGATACCTCAACTACCGGGATCCACAAAAAGAAGTAAATTGTGTCATCAAACATGTAAGATAGAGACTAGTATGAAAATATAGAGTTTTAGTATGTGTTCAAAGTTGTTATTATCAACTTAAAATAGACTATTATGCCCATGAGATATTTTATATATAATAAGCATGGTAACACAGAGCAAAACTTTAAGGTAGATTCACAAAAGAATATATATATATATTGTAGAATATATATATATTCTACAAAGCATACCACTGTAGAAAACTATCAAATAACAAAGGAAGAGTGTGTGGACTCAAGAACAGCAAAACCGGAAAAATAACCAAAGAACAATTAACAAAACGGCACTAATACTCCGTACTATCAATAACTATTATAAAAATAAATGGAGTAATTCTCCCATTAAAATGTAGTAAGAGGCTTCATGGATTAAAAAAACAAGTCCCATCTATACACTGCTTATAAGAGACTCACTTCACGAAGCTGATAAAGTCAAGAGATTTAAAAAGATATACTATGCAAATGGAAAATCCAGAGAAAGCAGTGGTATCTACACTTACATTAGACAAAACAAATAATAAACCCAACAGTGTCAACAATAGACAAAGAACTTCATTATAAAAAGTTGAATAATGTTCAAGAAAGTTTAACAATTATAATATTTATGCAACCCACCATTAGAGCATCTAAATAATATTAACAGATCTGAAGGGAGAAATAGACACTAATATAATAATAACAGGGGACTTCAATACCTCACTTTCAACAATGCATAGATCAAAGAAAATCAATAAGGTAACACTGAATTTAAAGTACATGTTAGAACAGATAGATCTAACAAGCATGTATAGGACATTCTGTCCAATAGTATCTGAAAACACATTTTCTCAAACACACATGTAAATTCTCTCAGATAGATCATATGTTAAGCTACCAAACAAGTCTTAATGTAAGCAGATTGAAAAAATATCAGCATCTTTTCCAAAAGATGCTGTGAAATTGAAATTTGGTGTGAAATTTAAAATCCATTACAAGAATAAAACTAGAAAATTCACAAGTATGTAGAGATCAAACAGCATGTTCCTGATCAACTAATGGGTCAAAGCAGAAAACAAAAGGGAACTAGAAAAACACCTTGAGACAAATGAATATGCAATCCCAATAGTACAAAACTTATGGGATGTGGCAAATCTGGCCTAAAAGGGATTTTTAAAAACAATATACTAAAGATTTTTTTTCTGGTTTGGTAAATGTCTGCTTTGTAATTTATTAATTCTAGGGACTTAAAAAGTAGTCACATTTGGTGTTTTCAGAAAATGACATATATCAACTGTATTAACTTCAGTAATTAATTCTTGCATATGCTTATTCTTTCCAAGTGGTATTTCATAGGTTGAAGTGGTTTTAAATCCCATCTTACAATCATGTTCATACCATTTTTCTTTAATCTTCTTAGGTTATGTTTAATGTATTTAAGAAGCTATCTAAATAACTCATATTATTTAGATCTTTGCTGTGGGATTACATTTTTATTACTGCAAAATATAATTTTATTTTAATTAATATATTTCATACCTAATTCAGTTTTGTCTAATGATTTCTTAAATTCCCACATTCTTATTTTGCATTTGCCTTTCTATCTTCTCCATTCTCTTATTAGAGTAATTTTCATAAGTGTGTATTAAGAGAGAGGTAGTGAAATAGTAGAAAAAGAGAGAAAAGGAGTTTGTCTACTTATCATGTGTTCATTTTGGCTTCTGGACCTGATTGGGCCCAGTCTTATACCAAAAAAAAAAAACCCAAATGACAAACAAACAAAAAAAACACCTGCCATCAATGTTTAACTTCATTATTCATTTATTTGATTAGGTAACACAATGCATGATGGTCATCTCAGTGTCATGTTATTATGGGTTTAATGTCTTTTAGGCCAAGTACCAGTCAGGAAGTGTTATTTAAGTTGAGAATAGTTATTGCTGAAAATCAGCATGGTCTTTCTCCAAAAATTTTAATTGTCAATTCTATAATTTCTCTATTAGGCCTAAGCAAAGACTGTATTTAGCTTATATGTTTGCCTAATATAATACTATTCATAACATTGGCTGTGTCAACGGCACAAGTGGGACAAGAGCTTGTGTGGTAGTTGATACCTGAAGTAGAACATTTTGTTTGTTTTTACTTTTGCTTCAGATATTACCAAAAATAGAAAGACTCAGAGGATATATGTGAAATAGATCTGAACAGTATAACCAATATGGTATATGGTTCCTCTAGAAACTCCACTCAAGTATCTGGCATTTTTGTTGTGTGTGGCATGTAAGTGTTTTACTAAGACTTCTAGACTGCATGCTCCTTCTAGCTTACCAGGAGCAATTAGCAAAACATACTAATGCATAGCCTTGTGTTTTGTGGGTTATTAATATTATGAAGGATTCTCCAGGCAATATTGTGATAAACAGAAGGATTTACAATAGAATATTGTAATAATATTCTAGATATATAGATATATTATAGTTTCATAGCTAGACATATAGATGTATATTATAGATATAGATATATTCTAGATATATAGATAGACTAGAACATTGACAATAGAAGTATTAAGAGGCTTTTGCTAAGTAAAGACAAAATGCTTATGGTTTTCTTTCTTATATGAATGGAAATGAAAGGATTATTTAGGTCAATAGTTGCAGATAGCTATATACAAGGTACCAGCTGTTGCATTAATTTGTTAGAGTCAAGTCATGTCATCTTAATGGCTGAGACTGACGTAAGGATGAGACTACATTTCTAGTAGTACATTTCTAGTTTACCTTTATTATCTCTCTAGTTTTTGCACTGGCCAAAATATGATACCTGTGGAAATCACCACCCATACATCTTTCTCTACTATCTGTAATTCTACCAGATATATGATACCATTATTAGTCTTACTTTCTTGGTAAAAAACAGTAGTTAAATAATTTTCCACTTGGCCCTGATTCCAGAAATCAGAAAACCCATTAGAAAAATTTTGCTGTTTTTAGGTGTAACTTTGTCCATAGTACTTCAGGAGACTGGAGGTGGGGGGGGTGGGGGAGAAAGGAAAGAAAGAAAGAAAATTCTAAGGTGGGTCTCTGGCCCCACTGAATTTACTGTGAGGCAGACTTCTTACATAATGTGGACTGCATACACCCACATTATGACTAACAGAAAAACAAACAAACAAAAACTCCACTATCTTGTCTAGGTACTAGTGTCAGATATGAGTCAATTTTGGATTCTCATGAAATATGCTCCTAAGAATGGCTGTGTGCAAGTCTTTGTGTATATGAAGCTTTAATTTCTTTTGCACAAATATCTAAATATGAAATTTGGGAGCTATGGTAAAATTAGATTGAAGTTTTTAAGAAAATGTTTTCTAATTGGCTATATAATTTTACATGCCCACTAGCAATGCAAAAGTGTTCCAATTTCTTCACATTCTTGCCACCATTTGTTAATTTTTATTAACTGATTTTTTTATTTTATTTTTTTTTAAACTAAAGCTATCCTAGTGAGTGTGAAGTTGTATCTCATTGTGGTTTTGACTTACATTTCCTTAATCACTACTGATGCCAAGCATTTCATTTGGTCATTGGAAATTTGCATATCTTCTTTCACAAAATTTTTATGCAGTTCCTTTGCTTATTTTTTTAAGTTGGATTACTTGTGTTTTTGTTTTTGAATTGTAAGAGAAAATAAACTTGTTTAAGAATATGACATTTTCAGTGAGAAGAATTTCTTGGAGAGTTGAGAGCACTGGGAACAATATCAATAGTGAATTAAGAGCAAACTATGAAATATAGTACTTTTTCTAAATAATCTGAATTAATATGAAACATAAAATAAAATTATAAAAAAGTAAATTACTCTGAATGCTACAATAGATCATATTGATTACTTACTAAATATTTGTGAAAAATGAAAAAGAAAAGAAACAGGTGATGTATAAAATTGCTGAATCACTGTATCATACATCTGAATACACTGTATTATACATCTGTACATTACTAACTTGAATTAAAAACATAATAAAAAGAAGAAAAAATTTTAAAAAGACAATTGATTTTGTGTTTGCATTGGATTTGGAAAACTGGAAAGATGTAATTGTTCCTGCTCAGTTATTTATTCAAGGAATTAATGCCAAGTATAAAGTGACTGAAAAATTAGAGAACTATCTTGTATGAGTAGTCTGCATGAACAGTTATAGGTAAACACCTTTCAGAAGAAGTTGAGAAAATATTAATTTAGTACCTACTGAAATGAAATCTGCAAAGAAGTGTTAAAATTCACAATAGTAAAAATATGTGTGGAGCAGGGAAAAAAAGACTTCCTTGTACAAATGTCCAAAGATTACGAAAAATTAAGGTAATTAAAATTCATAGTATTCATTGTACTATTTTTCACCAGATACTTTGAGCAGTTTTTAAAATATGTGACTCTAGCATGTGCTATTAAGCCAGGATTGTTACTGGTAAATGACATTCACACTTGTGCATTTAATCACTGTTATTTGACTTTTTATTACAATAGAAAATGTTCTTATTTGTCCCACAACACACCAGTTTTATATTTTAGCAATGGTGAAGTTTTGTTTCAATTTATTGAGCTCAAGGTCAAAATTGAAGTTCTTCTCAATTGGAAGAACCATTTTCAATGATAATTATTTAACACCAAATGATTTTGGAAATTAGCTTTTGTTATATATTTGAAAATATTTCTTAGTGAATTCTATTTAAAATTACAAGGTAAAATACTGTTTATATGTGAAACTTATATTGTGGCAAAGTCATTTTGAGAATGACTGATGTCTGAATCACAAGTAATGTCAAGCAACTTAATACATTTTTTATCCTGTCAAAAGTTAAAACAAAGACCAAGATATCCACTCACACAAATATCTGCAGTTAATATATTTTCTAAGTTACAAGTCAACAGCCTTCTTTCAGACCTCAATGCAAGCACAAAGGAAATTTTCATACTTTTCAACCCACCTAAATGTGTGTAATTAAGTTTCTATCTAAGCTTTCTTTGGAATTGACTAATCTGCAATTGATGACAGGCTAAAGGGTACATATCAAAGAAAAAAATTAATATAATTATATAAATGCCTTCTGAGTGGTAAATATGCTCAATTCAGACCATACACTCATGGACTGATAACAGAATTTAGCAGTATTTATCTAAGAGAAAAGACCCATTTGAAGATGACATGTAAAATCCAATCACAGATCAGCATTAACAGAGGAAGTATTGCAATTGAATTTGTTCATAGACACTAATTTTGAATACTAATTAAAAAAAAAACTCTTCCCCAAACACTATAAAAAGGAGTTACTAGTTGCTAGTTACTAAATATGTATCTAAATATGTTCTAGTTTCTATACATCTCGTTTTGTAAACAAAATGTTTATGTGTCTTTAATTTTTGTATTTTAAAATTATCAATTAAAATTTGCATATATTTTCTCTGTTATAAAAGGATCTACATAATAGCCTTGATTTGTCTCTACTCCAACAAATCTACAACTGTTATCCAGCCCTTGACAAAAAATCCTAGATCTATACTACACTTTTTTGTGTCTAAAGTAAAAGGAGAAATAAGAAAATACTTATGTATCTGAAGTTTTGAACAAAAAGACACAGGAAAGGTAATTGAGAGATTAATGAAGCTGGTTCCTTATAGGTTATGGATAGAAATGAGATGGAAAGAATACAGGGAATTAGGGAAGATAACATTTCTCTGAATGTATTTTTTGCATAGTCCTGCCACTTCAAACCATTTTAATTTTTTTACATACTCATAAATAAGTAAATAAATGAATAAATGAATAGATAAATAAATAAATACAATCCATAAAGAAGGGATGGAAATCTCTGAAATTCAACGTAGACTCAAATGAACCAAACCATATTTCAAATGAACAATATAAACACACTAAAGGGAATAAAAAAATTAACTCAAGTAATTTTGAACACAGTATTAGAATATACATCCTCATGCTATAGACGGAAAATAAATAAATAAAATAAACCTCTCCAAAAAGATATTAAACTCTAATTAGTACGTTTATTTTGCAGGGCCAATAGCACTTCTGAAACTCTTTTTTATACATTTGGAATTTTAGCAAACGAGTGAATATACTTTGGATAATGGTAACTAGCTTTTTCATGTCAGAGTAGAGTTACAAATACGGAAGGGACAAAGAATAAAAACAACATGGGAGCATTGGACTGGGACTAGAGTTATCAGTGTAATTTGGTGGTTTTGTCTTTGCATTTTTAGATAGCATGACATGAAAATGGATATATAGAGAGAGATATACGTCTATATATATGAATAAATATATGTTGCAAAAATTGCACAGGTTGGACAACTGAAAGGACTCATAAGACTCTACACAGCATAAATATGCAGGGCTTTAATACAGGTAAAGGGTATGGTTCAGCAAGACAAATAAATCACAGGCAGGCTTTGGAGTACTCAGAGAGTTCCAGGCCCAGTTACCCAGGATCCTTTACTAGTTTCATAGGAGGAGCTTTATTTGCAGAACATGAACCACCAGGTTTTCCATGCAGAATATTTTAGTTGAGTCAAAGAAACCAAAACCATTTTATCAGCCTCTTAGAAACTTCATTTATTACTTGACAATTCAGATTGCCTAACAGGTTTAAATAGATTTAAGTTGTCAATATATAGATTTTTAAGCTATATAAACTAGTAGGTTTAGGGTGTGCTTGCATGAACACATGTATGGATGCATGTATGTCAATATACATTTATATGTTACATCTCTGTTGGTTGAGAGGGTCTGGATGCAATGACACCTCAGTAGCAAGGAAAACAACTAATACACACATTTTGGTTACTGAATATTGTTCTCCACTAACAGAAACTACATATCTTTGGGAAAATGGCCAATTGCTGAGCTTAGGGCTTAAGAAAGCATGAGATTAGCCTGGGATATTTTCTTATTCCAAAAAGGAATAAGAATAGATATTCTTATTCTATTCTTAAACTGCTTAAAGAATGGCAGGAGCTTGTCGAAAGTCAAGAAGGAGAAAAAACAAAACAAAACAAAATTTGCAGGAAAGTGTCAGGTCTGGGAACATTTGACCTATTAAACAGAATTTGGGAAGTCTATACCTCAAAATAAATACAAAAATAATTGATCACAGCAAATTTCCTGAAGCAAGCATCAATAAATCCACACTAGTCCAAATAAGTAAATACAAAAATAAACAAATATATATACTAATAATTGACTATAAAGGGACAATTATCCCTTAAGCACAATGCCAACTAATCTATAAGAAAAAATGATGGACTTTGAAAACTGCCATTTGGTAACAACAACAATTAATTCTGATCATTAATGTCTAATAAAACTAGTGAGTGAATAAATGAAGAATACAAAATATTTATATAAATCTTAAAATTATCTGCCCACAAAATACTTATTCCTTACAAAAGGAAAACTAGTGACATGATCACAGAGAAGAAACACAGCACAAACTACCCAAACCAAATGATCACATTTAAATATTGCCAATAAGGATTATTCAACAATGTGTCTCTTCTGATGTGATACAATGGGTCAAACTCAGCAACATTTTTTGTGTGTGTTTGTTCCTGCCAAAAATGTATAACTGACATTTAATCATGAGACAACATCAGACAAACCAAACTAAGGGATATTTTACAAAATTTGTAGCTTGTGCTCTTCAAAAATGGCAGTTTTGTGAAATACAATAAAAAATTCAGGAACTTTTCTAAAAGAGTCTGAAGACACATGCCAACAACTAAATGCAATTCATAATTATGAATTTTCTTTTGCTAGAAAAGACATCATTTGGCCAATTGCCAAAATATGAGCAAGGTTTGCAAATGAGAAAATACAATGCTCATTTTCCAGTTTTGAGGGAATCCCTTAACCACAACACAAACTGAAAGAAAAGAAAAAAAAAAGAGTACTCTATTATTGTATTCAAATCATTTGATAGAAAACATTAAATTTAAAAACAAAATAAAATACTTCAGATCAAAGGTTTTAAGTGAAATCTCCAAAAATCTATAGAATATTATAAGTAAAAACTTAAAAATCCAATGGCCATAAGAACAAAATACAAAAGTTAATAGCATATATTTGCTAGCAAAAATAAAGGAAAATTTAAAAAGATAAATTTGTTAATAAATTATATTTATAAACAAATAAATAAATAGTAGGTTTTTATTAAAACAATATAAAATTTGGGGAAATAATAATAATGCAATAAGTGCAAACATATTCCCTGTGTGTGAATATTAAAACTTAATTAATTATAGCTGGAGATTTTCCTCAAATTATATAAATCCCATGCAATTTCTTCAAAATGCCAAGACTTTTTTTCACAGACTTTTTTACAGACTTAAGGAAGCCACCCTACAAGAATAGAATAGTCTCTTCCCCTGGACAATCATTAATCCAAACATCAAACTCACAAATTGATGGATCTAACTAGTGTGACCTAAGTCATAAAATCACACCTTTCTGCTCTTTAACTGTGGTACTTTCTATATCTTCCCCTCAAAAATATCCATACATAAAACTGGGATTCCTCCAAAGTGCAAACAGTATGTAAAGAAAAACTGTGTTTTAACAGCACCTGCCATTGTAGGGTAATTCAATAATTTTTTTTAAATGTGAAATAGGAAAATTATTAACAAAATATAAATTGCGTATCTACTCTTTAGGTTGGAGCACTTCCAGATAAAAATGAAAATACACATCCTGGTCTTGACTTGACTGCATAAAGAGGAAGGTAATTAAAATTTATTTGATTTACATTGATGTAATATAAACACACACACAGTTTGATAGTAACAAAGATGAGAAACATTAGATCTGTTTTGTGTCATTGGAATAGGTATTTCCTATGCATGCTGATATTTGCTGGATATTCAGAGCTTTCCATGTGGAAAAGTAATGGGAAAAAATCAGAGCTGCTTGTAGGTCCGGGTTGATATTTCATGTTAAGTATAGCAATAGCAAGCCACAAACTTATTTCTTCTCTGAGTTTTTACTACTAGTTGATCAACTAAAAATATTGCTGACCAAGCTGTGTAGTACCAAACACTCTGAGATCATTACAATTCATGATATGTTATTAACAATGTAGGTTATCTTTTAGCTTTCAGTAATTGAGCTTGCAACCTAGGTTCTAAACTCATTTACTTCTCTGTAGCTGCAAAAGCCCATGTACTGTCAACATGTGAATGTAACAAATATTAAAACTGCATATCTTTAAAATCACATTATTAAAATGGAGTCTCCATATTTTTCTGTTCTCAGGTAAACTATTGCCTTCTGGGTTTATTTTAATCCCATATGCAGGTTTTCTCTCATTTTTATCGGTCTTAAGTTTAAATCCTTATATTGCTATTTAAATGTAATTGAAGGAAAACTTATACATTGAGAGTCTGTAATAGGCCTTAAAAAACTAGTTTACAAGAGATTACTACTTATAGATTTAGGAAAGCATATAAGACAAGTATCTTGCTGAAGTTAACTGTCACTATAATACTTAATCTAATAAATGTATATGATTGTGGTAGGCAAAATTCTAAAATGTGCCCCACCCCTGCCAATATCCCCCACCCTAATCTAGGGAACTGGTAATATTGATGAAAGATCACACTCTTTATGACATGCCTTTGACATGGCAAAAATGGATTTTGCAGATACTTTTACAGTTGACTCTGAGTTATTCAAAAGGATCTCATCTAGTCACATAACTATTTGGGTGGACTTCATCTACAAAAACCCTGTACTTGCACTGGTGTTGTGAATGAAGACATCAAAGAGATGACGAGCACAACGGCTTAACCTGTCCTTGCTGGTTTAACTATGGAAAGGCCACTTGAGAAGGAAAATGAGTGCATTCTAGGAGCGGAGAGCTGCCCCTGGCTGACACCTATGAAGTAAATGGGAACTTCAGTTGTCCAAATGCAAAAGAGAGAATTCTGCAAAAATCTCAATGAACTTGGAAGCAGATTCAACTTCTGAGCTCCTATAAGAGTGCCCAGCCCAGCTGACACCTTGATTTAGGAGAGATCTCAGTCGAGTCCTCCTGGCCTTCTAACCTACAGAATTTGTAGATAATAAATGGGGGTTATTCTATGTCGCTGAGTTTGTAGTAATTTGTTACTCAGAAATAGGAAACTAATATAATAACAGACTCATAGAGAGGTGTTAATCAAAAATATACTTACAATGTAATATTTGCTTACTAACACTTACCCTAATTAATACCACAGAGAATAGATACTAACATTCTAATGACTTGGAGGATTATTATGTAAATTAACCTTACAATCTCTTGAACTTTAAAGGATCAGTAAGGGTAAGCCTACATCTAATTTTATTATTTACTTCTCATATGTCTAACACAATATTTATATATCATAATTGGTCAACAATTTTTTAAAATCTTTTTTAATGGCCCATTTTTTTTGTAATCCAAGAAAGTTTATGGACTGTCCACATCTATTTTCTGCACAGAATTGAACAATATAGAAGAATGTGATCTTATTCTCAAAAAGCCTATAGCCTACAAATCTGGTTCATTATTTGCCTAAAAGATCTGTACTGATAGATATTTAAAAAAAAAATTTATCTTTACACTATCAAAGACTACTGAATTTATATTTGCATACTGGTATAAATATATCTGTTGTAATTTCTCAGTTCTGGAATTATTGTACTAGTTCATGCATTTTAATTTTGACAGATTTTGCCAAATTATGTCCCCTAAATAATTGCCAGATATATAAAAAACAGCATCTAGCATTATTTAATTTTCATGGTGAGTTTGAGTATCATTTTTCACTCATCTCCCCCATATATATATATATATATATAAAATATAAAATATATATAAATATATATATATAAAATATATATATATAAAATATATATTTTACGGCTACGACCTGCACAATTTTTTGTCCATTTTTCTACTTGTACTTTGTCTATATAAAAATTGTTTATAAAAATACTTGGGAAGTCAAGGACACCCTCTGCCTATATATGTGTCATGTACATTCCTTAACTTTGTTGAATTTTTGCTATATACACATTTTATAATTTTATGTAAATACATTTACATCTTTACTTTTTTAAAGCTCTAGCTTTATATACTCCTGATTTTTTTTCTTTTTTAATTAGAGAACTCGTATTGAATCTGAAAAATGCTGATAGTGGAAAGAGAAACTCTATATGTTGGAAGAACATTACCGAGAGCTGTATTAACTTTGAATATATACAAAATCTGGAGAGCTTTAGGGCATCTATATAATGAGAAATATATACTCAATTTTTTTTTCTTTTTTCTTTTTGTCTTGGCTTTAAAATTAGAAATCTCCAGAATCACATTTTAATCTAAATGATTGCTAGTAGTGATTCTATGGAGGGTTATTTCTGACACAAAGAAAAATAAAGTTGTTAGTAATCAATAATGAGCAATCTGTATAGACTTAAATTTTTCACTTTTCTACCAATGAGAAGATGAGATGAGGAAAATGCCAGTAAAATAAACTTGTAGTATGTATAACATTAGGGGATTGTCACAGTAGAGCCATGTTTTAGCTGAAGTACTAGAGTGATTACACAAGGAAAGGAGGAACAGGAAGTTAACAGAGCTTCATTTTCCAGTATAATCCAGGCAGTTAGTTAGTTAGGCAGGAGAGATTTAGGGATTTAAAGTACTATAAAGTTTTTTTTTTTTTAATAGTGAATAGTCATTTATATGCTTAAGGAAGAAATTTAGTATCAATAAACTCTGATAAATGAGATGTTTAAAAAAGGAAATGTTAAATCCACACAGTAAAGGACCTATTGTTGTCATTGAAATTATGATTTTTCTAGAAACAATCTGCACCAGAGATTTTCTTTCTTTACCAAATTTGGGGATAGCTCAGATATATCATTTTATCCTTACCTCCCATATGTTAAATTTAAAACTTAGTGGCATTGATGTATCAGGAATAATGGGTGTCATTGAAACAAGAATATGAGGAATATGAGGTCAGTATTTACCATGAGATAACCTGGCCAGTGTAAAGAGTCGCAGTGATGGAACAAATAATTCTGGTGGTGTTTGTGAGACCAGAAAGACAATAGTGGTCTATCTACATGCAACCACTATAAAAGCCTAAACCAAGTGTTAGGAGTATAGCTGTCCAAAGCAAATCAATATTATATTAAACAGATGCAGAATAAATTACCCACAAAGGGGATGTAGGAGACTGAGCATAGCATAAGAGAACACGCTGTAATTTTCAAGATAAAGCAAAGGTAGTAAAGTAGAAGTACTTGCCCCAGTGTTAAACAAGTATGTATTGTGTTAAGGTTAACAAATTGTTGTAATGCAATTACATATGTGAGGTCATATTTGGAAATACTAAGCAATTACACTCTGATATTTCCCTATCCTGTTGTTATCAGTTACTCTCAAAGACACTTATTGCCTCTAGAAATTGATGTGACAATTGATGTAAGTAGAAAACAAAATAAAACAAAAACCCCCAATGAATTGGATTTCAAAGGTTCAGTCCAAAAGATTACTTGGTATTAAAAAAGTGAATGAATAAACAAATAACACTTCTAAAATAGACCGCACTTGTAATAAGAAAGAACTACAGCAACAATGTTAAGTCAGGAAAGAAGCAAGATTTTTAGGTACTGGCATCTCAAAGAAAACAAAGACCCATACATTGCTTCAAGGAGTTCTTTGAAAGCCATCATGGAATAGTAGTAGAATATCACCTGTGCCACATAAAAATACTGCTATCTTCCCTGACATTGTAGGCGAAAGTATGATTCAAAGAGGGTTTTGTCGAAGGAAGCAGATGCTACAATAGCACTATTATGGACCCAAACTGGAAGACTAGACATAAAAACAATTGAAGCTAGCATGGACAGATGATGATCAAATCATGTTAGATGGACTACATGTATATGTGTAAGCCTCCCACTCCAAAACCTGTATCTAGTTCAGAACAAAAGGGATTTGATTAATTGCTACATTGACTCAGATGATGTTTCTGCCACCTCAACTAATAAGTAGAATTGTAGAGAAAATTGTAAAATAGAAATGTAGAGAAATTATAGGGGGGGAAAGGCAAAAAAAAAATTGTCATGCAAAGTGAGTGAGGGAATCCTTTTATTCAGCTGGAAAACATCATTATGAGACCAAAAAAACAAAAAAACAAAAAACAAAAACAAAAAACCCAAAACAAAACGAAACTAAACAAAAAACCATAATGCAAATAGAATAGAAAGAAAAGTAGATACAGGAACTGAGCCTGGCATTCACTTAGTAGCAATTAAAAGATTGTATTGGCCACACTGTGAAGATGGATTAATGTTCAAATAGAGATGTTCATTATTATCTTCATAGTAATTAGTCACACATAGAAAAAATTAATTACATCTCCACCTATTATTTGTCTGGTAATTCCTCAAATAGTTCACAAATGGTCTTATTTTAGATCTTCTCAATGACTTTTCTTTTGGTTCTGGTTTGTTCATTTATTCAAGAAACATTTACTGAAAATCAAATATTGTGTGAAATTCTAAATAAGATGAAGGGGACGAGCCACTTTCACATGGGACTTAGAGCTTATATTGGGGACACACAGTAAACAAATACTTGCATGAGTAAGTTTTAAATTTCAGTCATGCATAAGTGCTAATAAACAATGTAAAGTAAAGAAGCAGATAAATAAGATGACAATCTACTGAGTCTGGAGGTAGGAAAAAATTGGTGGTGATGGTCAGTAACGTGTCCCTCATAGGACAGCGAGATTTAAACAGAGACCTGGAAGGTCAGAACTCTAGCCAGGTGGGTAAAAAAGGAGAGAGAATATTTCAAGCATGGAGATTTGCATGTATTGGATGTTTGAATTTAAATATCTTTCATTAAAAACAAAGCCATTATATTTGAATTAGGTGATGAGGATTGAGCATCTAGCCTGGGCCTTGGTGTTGATACATATAACTAAACCTACCAGTCCTATATTTGCATAGATACCCATCTGTATCTCTAATAAGTACCATTAAGCAATTAGATTTAATATTATCCCAACAAAATGTATTTTTTTTAATTTTTTTAAGACTGACTTTATTTGAGAGAGAGACAGAGATAGCAAGAGATAGCATGAGTGGAGAAGAGAGGGAGTAGCAGGCTCTCCACTGAGCAGGGAGCCCAATGCAGGGTTTGAGTGCAGGACCCCAGGATCATGACCTGAGAGGAAGGCAGATGCTTAACTGACTGAGCCACCCAGGCAACCCTTAAAAATATATTATTAAATATATATCAGTAAGAAATAAGTTGGAGAAATGCATTTTTTTAAAGATTTAATTATTATTATTTTTTTTTTACTTGAGAGAGAAAGAAAGAGTGAGTAGGAGAGGGTAAGGGAGAGAATCATCAAGCAGACTTCCACTGAATACAGAGCCCCACTCGGCATCAATCCCAGGACCCATAAACCCATGAATGGAGTTGAAACCAAGAGTCAGACACTCGACCAACTGAGCCAATTAGGGGTCCCTCAACAAGATGTATTTTAAGTAAAATATAAAATATTTAACTTCTAGAGTCCTACACTAATGATGGTTTATCTTGGAACCTCAATCCAGGGATTCAGAGTTTTAGATTAGAAACAAAGTTTGTATGGTGGTACCTAGGTGGCTCAGTCATTTGAACTACTGACTCTTGATTTCAGCTCAGCTTATGATCTCAGGTTTGTGAGATCTGGACCTGCCTAGGGTTCCACACTTAGCATGGCGTCTACTTGAGTTTTTCTCCCTCTACCAGCCCCAACTTGTGCTTTCTTTCTCTCTCTCTTGCTCTCTCAAATAAACAAATAAATAAATATTAAACAAAATAAAAGACAAGAAGAGTTTGTATAAAAAACCAAGTGTACTTTCAAATTAAGAGAGATCATGGGAAATAATTATTCTAGGATATCCCATATTTATTTAGAAGAAAAATTCAGGAAATTAAAAATATATTCTTGGGGCACCTGGTTGGCTCAGTTGGTTGAGCAACTGCCTTCAGCTCTGGTCATGCATGATCCTAGAGTCCTGGGGTCAAGTCTGGCATTGGGCTCTCTGCTCAGCATGGAGTCTGCTTCTCCCTCTGACCTTCCCCTCTTGTGCTCTCTCTCTCTCTCATTCTCTCTCTCTCAAATACATAAATATAATATTATAAAAAATAAAAATATATTCTTTAACTTTCAATTATCATGATATTAAACTGTCAAAAGGGTACATTGGTTGTAAAATCATATATAGCTTCATCTTTTATGTTTTTAGTTAATTATATATATACATATATTTTAAAGGATGAAAAAAATACTGTAAAATTCAAGTATACTGAGACATTCCATTCTGTGTTAATTTTGAAGTGTCCTGAAAAATTTGTATATTTCTCAATAATCGAAATTTTCATGATATAAATCTGTTCTTATTGTCCCTGCAGCACAGATCTAACTATTGTTTGGTTAATACTTTCATCACTCTTTTCTTTTCTTTTTTTTTTTTTTTTAAACCAGGGGGAGGTATGAGGGAGAAACAAACATGAAAACAATCCCACTTTTCAAAAGATAAACCAGAAACACTAAAATGTAAGTTTTCTCATATAAATAATTGGGATTATTGCAAATGTTAAAAATCAAATGTACACTGAATACATGATTTTCTAAAAACAAAACAAAACAAAAAAACTTGATTTTGTATATTAGTTTTGCAGACGTTGGTAAAATGGTTTTGACTATGTATTGATTACATATGCATACTATACCTTAAGTGAACCCTAGGTAATATAATCATATAGAAAGATGCTTCATGGGGTTTGACAATTATCAGTTACTCACACATTTCATAATGTATGTTGAATGCTTGCTACCTGAATTTGTGTTAACAGGATTCAGAGAATCAGACAATACTTTCCAACTTCCCCTATCTTTTATTTGCTTGTGGATTTTTATTTCTAAATAATTGTTTCTCTGAATTTTGGGGTACATAGGATTTGAATAAAAGAACATTTCTATGTTCTGTTTTTTTCTCATTGTGCTAACATTAGTCAAAAGTTACTGTTAGGGTTTCCATATTAGTTGCTTGAATATGGGACTCAGGAACTGAGTATATGTAGTTTATGATATAGAATCATTCAGTGTGAATTCAATTTTGACTGTATTACTGTGTGATCATGGCAAAGTCATTTCTTTCTTTAAGCCTCACTTTCCTCACATATAACATGGAGCTAATGGAACTCACCTCAGGATTGTTGCGAGACTAAATATGTGCTTAGCACATAGAAAATGCTTATCACGCATTATCATGCTTATCATGCTTATCAATGCCTGTATTGTGGGGTTTTTTAATTGTTTTTCATACTAGTAAGTGGTGGGTATAAAAGAATATAGTGTTGCAATGGTTTTTAACATGATTTTAATATTTAATGAAATAATAAAAATGACTGTCATTTCTTAGAAACTGCTATGTTCTAACAAAAGTGTAAAATGAAATTAACAAGTATTAACTTATTTATTAAACACATATATTGCTTTCTCTGTTTCAGACACTGTTTTAAGCAATTCAAATATCTTAACTCATTTGATTTTCATAGCAACCCCTTAAAGAGGATAAGGAAACTGAGGAACAAGAAATTAAGAAATTGCCTCTGGTTACGTTCCCAAGTGGAAACGTGAGAGTTTAAATCCAGATGTTTTCTCTCTCAGGAGCCCAAGATCTTGATTCAAAGCTATTTATTTCTTAATTTTGAATAGTATAACCTGATAAAATTTCTTAAGTCGTTAGAAATACTAGATGGACAGCAATCAGAGATGCTTCTCAGAGATACTTCATTGTTACTAAGTCACTATTTTAAGGTAATATGGTTTTTCTACGTAGTGGTAAGTACTAAGTAAAATATCTTTTTTTTTAATTTTTAATTTTTTATTTTTTATAAACATATATTTTTATCCCCAGGGGTACAGGTCTGTGAATCACCAGGTTTACACACTTCACAGCATTCACCAAAGCACATACCCGCCCCAATGTCCATAATCCCACCCCCTTCTCCCAAACCCCCTCCCCCCAGCAACCCTCAGTTTGTTTTGTGAGATTAAGAGTCACTTATGGTTTGTCTCCCTCCCAATTCCATCTTGTTTCATTTATTCTTCTTCTACCCACTTAAGCCCCCATGTTGCATCACCACTTCCTCATATCAGGGAGATCATATGATAGTTGTCTTGCTCCGCTTGACTTATTTCGCTAAGCATGATACGCTCTAGTTCCATCCATGTTGTCGTAAATGGCAAGATTTCATTTCTTTTGATGCTGCATTGTATTCCATTGTGTATATATACCACATCTTCTTAATCCATTCATCTGTTGATGGACATCTAGGTTCTTTCCATAGTTTGCCTATTGTGGACATTGCTGCTATAAACATTCGGGTGCATGTGCCCCTTTGGATCACTACGTTTGTATCTTTAGGGTAAATACCCAATAGTGCAATTGCTGGGTCATAGGGCAGTTCTATTTTCAACATTTTGAGGAACCTCCATGCTGTTTTCCAGAGTGGCTGCACCAGCTTGCATTCCCACCAACAGTGTAGGAGGGTTGCCCTTTCTCCACATCCTCCCCAGGATCTGTCATTTCCTGACTTGTTGATTTTAGCCATTCTTACTGGTGTGAGGTGATATCTCATTGTGGTTTTGATTTGTATTTCCCTGATGCCGAGTGATATGGAGCACTTTTTCATGTGTCTGTTGGCCATCTGGATATCTTCTTTGCAGAAATGTCTGTTCATGGGGCGCCTGGGTGGCTCAGTGGTTTGGGCTGCTCGGGTCATGATCTCAGGGTCCTGGGATAGAGCCCCGCATCGGGCTCCCTGCTCCACAGGAAGCCTGCTTCCCTCTCTCTCTCTCTCTTTCTCTCTGCCTGCCTCTTGCCTCTATGCCTACTTGTGATCTCTGTCTGTCAAATAGATAAATAAAATCTTAAAAAAAAAAAATGTCTGTTCATGTCCTCTGCCCATTTCTTGATTGGATTATTTGTTCTTTGGGTGTTGAGTTTGCTAAATTCTTTATAGATTCTGGACACTAGTCCTTTATCTGATATGTCGTTTGAAAATATCTTCTCCCATTCTGTCAGTTGTCTTTTGATTTTATTAACTGTTTCTTTTGCTGTGCAAAAGCTTTTGATCTTGATGAAATCCCAATAGTTCATTTTTGCCCTTGCTTCCCTTGCCTTTGGCGTTGTTCCTAGGAAGATGTTGCTGTGGCTGAGGTCGAAGAGGTTGCTGCCTGTGTTCTCCTCAAGGATTTTGATGGATTCCTTTCGCACATTGAGGTCCTGCATCCATGCTGAGTCTATTATCGTGTGTGGTTTAAGGAAATGGTCCAATTTCATTTTTCTGCATGTGGCTGTCCAATTTTCCCAGCACCATTTATTGAAGAGGCTGTCTTTTTTTCCATTGGACATTCTTTCCTGCTTTGTCTAAGATTAGTTGACTGTAGAGTTGAGGGTCTATTTCTGGGCTCTCTATTCTGTTCCACTGATCTATGTGTCTGTTTTTGTGCCAGTACCATGCTGTCTTGAGGATGACAGCTTTGTAATAGAGCTTGAAGTCTGCAATTGTGATGCCACCAACGTTGGCTTTCTTTTTCAATATCCCTTTGGCTATTCGAGGTCTTTTCTGGTTCCATATAAATTTTAGAATTATTTGTTCCATTTCTTTGAAAAAGATGGATGGTACTTTGATAGGAATTGCATTAAATGTGTAGATTGCTTTAGGTAGCATAGACATTTTCACAATATTTATGCTTCCAATCCAGGAGCATGGAACATTTTTCCATTTCTTTGTGTCTTCCTCCATTTCTTTCATGAGTACTTTATAGTTTTCTGAGTATAGATTCTGTGTCTCTTTGGTTAGGTTTATTCCTAGGTATCTTATGGTTTGGGGTGCAATTGTAAATGGGATTGACTCCTTAATTTCTCTTTCTTCTGTCTTGTTGTTGGTGTAGAGATATGCAACTGATTTCTGTGCATTGATTTTATATCCTGACACTTTACTGAAATCCTGTACAAGTTCTAGCAGTTTTGGAGTGGAGTCTTTTGGGTTTTCCACATATAGTATCATATCATCTGCGAAGAGTGATAATTTGACTTCTTCTTTGCCGATTTGGATGCCTTTAATTTCCTTTTGTTGTCTGCTGAGGCTAGGACCTGTACTACTATGTTGAATAGCAGTGGTGATAATGGACATCCCTGCCGTGTTCCTGACCTTAGCGGAAAAGCTTTCAGTTTTTCTCCATTGAGAATGATATTTGCCGTGGGTTTTTCATAGATGGCTTTGATGATATTGAGGTATGTGCCCTCTATCCCTACACTTTGAAGAGTTTTGATCAGGAAGGGATGCTGTGCTTTGAAAATGCTTTTTCACCATTTATTGAGAGTATCATATGGTTCTTGTTCTTTCTTTTATTGATGTGTTGTATCACATTGACTGATTTGCGGATGTTGAAACAACCTTGCAGCCCTGGAATAAATCCCACTTGGTCGTGGTGAATAATCCTTTTAATGTACTGTTGAATCCTATTGGCTAGTATTTTGGTGAGAATTTTCGCGTCTGTGTTCATCAAGGATATTGGTCTATAGCTCTCTTTTTTGATGGGATCCTTGTCTGGTTTTGGGATCAAGGTGAAGCTGGCCTCATAAAATGAGTTTGGAAGTTTTCCTTCCATTTTTATTTTTTCGAACAGTTTCAGGAGAATAGGAATTATTTCTTCTTTAAATGTTTGGTAGAATTCCCCTGGGAAGCCGTCTGCCTCTGGGCTTTTGTTTGTTTGGAGATTTTTAATGACTGTTTCAATCTCTTTACTGGTTATGGGTCTGTTCAGGCTTTCTATTTCTTCCTGGTTCAGTTGTGGTAGTTTATATGTTTCTAGGAATGCATCCATTTCTTCCAGATTGTCAAATTTGTTGGCGTAGAGTTGCTCATAGTATGTTCTTATAATAGTTTGTATTTCTTTGGTGTTAGTTGTGATCTCTCCTCTTTCATTCATGATTTTATTTATATGGGTTCTTTCTCTTTTATTTTCGATAAGTCGGGCCAGGGGGTTATCAATTTTATTAATTCTTTCAAAGAACCAGCTCCTAGTTTTGTTGATCTGCTCTATTGTCTTTTTGGTTTCTATTTCATTGATTTCTGCTCTGATCTTTATGATTTCTCTTCTCCTGCTGGGCTTAGGGTTTCTTTCTTGTTCTTTCACCAGCAATTTAGGTGTAGGGTTAGGTTGTGTACCTGAGACCTTTCTTGTTTCTTGAAAAAGGCTTGTACCGCCATATATTTTCCTCTCAGGACTGCCTGTGTTGTGTCCCACAGATTTTGAACCGTTGTATTTTCATTATCATTTGTTTCCATGATTTTTTTCAATTCTTCTAAAATTTCCCGGTTGACCCATTCATTCTTTAGAAGGATGCTGTTTAGTCTCCATGTGTTTGGGTTCTTTCCAAACTTCCTTTTGTGGTTGAGTTCTAGCTTTAGAACATTGTGGTCTGAAAATATGCAGGGAATGATCCCAATCTTTTGATACCGGTTGAGTCCTGATTTAGGACCGAGGATGTGATCTATTCTGGAGAATGTTCCATGTGCACTAGAGAAGAATGTGTATTCTGTTGCTTTGGGATGAAATGTTCTGAATATATCTGTGATGTCCATCTGGTCCAGTGTTTCAGTTAAGGCCTTTATTTCCTTGCTGATCTTTTGCTTGGATGATCTGTCCATTTCAGTGAGGGGAGTGTTAAAGTCCCCTACTATTATTGTATTATTGTGGATGTGTTTCTTTGATTTTGTTATTAATTGGTTTATATAGTTGGCTGCTCCCACGTTGGGGGCATAGATATTTAAAATTGTTAGATCTTCTTTTTGCAAAGACCCTTTGAGTATGATATAGTGTCCTTCCTCATCTCTTATTATAGTCTTTGGCTTAAAATCTAATTGATCTGATATAAGGATTGCCACACCTGCTTTCTTTTGCCTCTTTTATCCTAGCAGTGAGAGCCTCCATTTTTTTATTGCACCTCATTAATAGCTTTTTTGTTATGAACTTGGTTAGATTTTAGTTCTTTTATTTCTCCAGAAAGGGCTTTTATATCTCCCGAGAGGGATTCTTTAATATATTCCATGCCTTTTTCAAGCCCGGCTAGAACCTTGAAAATTGTCATTCTGAACTCTAGATCTGACATATTACCAATGTCTGTATTGATTAGGTCCCTAGCCTTGGGTACTGCCTCTTGTTATTTTTTTTTGGTGAATTTTTCCATCTTGTCTTTTTGCCCAGATAAGGGTATATGAAGGAGCAAGTAAAATACTAATAGGCTGGCAACAACCCCAGGAAAATATGGCTTAACCAAATCAGAAGAGATCCCAAATCCTGGGGGGGGAGAAAGCAGATAAAAAGACGTTCAAAAAGGAATTAAGAAAAAAAAGAGAAAAGAAAAGAATTTTAAAAAAAGAAAACAAATAAAGAAAAATATAAAAAAGAAAATATATATATTAGATAAACTAGTTAAAAAACGTTAAAAAAAGAACAGGGTAAAAATTTAAAAAAAAAAAAATTACCCGACGGCGAGAAGAAAGGAAAAAAAAAAGGAAAAATTAACTAAAAAAATAAAATCACAGGGAGAAAGCCATGAGTTCTGTGCTTTGCTTTCTCCTCCTCTGAAATTCTGCTGCTCTCCTTGGTCTTGAAACCACACTCCTTGGTAGGTGAACTTGGTCTTGTCTGGATTTCTTGTTGATCTTCTGGGGGAGGGGCCTGTTGTAGTGATTCTCAAGTGTCTTTGCCCCAGGCGGAATTGTACTGCCCTTACCAGGGGCCAGGCTGAGTAATCTCCTCAGGTTTGCTTTCAGGGGCTTTTGTTCCCTGAGCGCTTTCCGTAGAGTTCTGGAGGACAGTAATACAAATGGTGGCCTCCTGTTCTCTGGCCTGGAGGAGCCGAGAGCCCAGGGCCCCACTCCTCAGTGCGCCCTCAGAGAACAGCGCCCAGTTACTCCCGTCTGCCTGACCTCCGGCCGCACTCCGAGCTCACCAAGCCTGCGAACGGTTCAAGGTAACACCGAGCTGTGAGCTTACTGTCAGCTCTGTCTCTGTCACTGGTTTTCCTGTTCCAATACTCGCAAGCTCTGTGACACTCAGACACCCCCGATCCTTCTGTAACCCTGCGGGACCTGAGGCCACGCTGACCTTGCGTGGCCTTTGCTCCAGTTTAGCCTCTGGAGCGATGTCCCTCAGTGTAACAGACTTTTAAAAGTCCTGATTTTGTGCTCCGTTGCTCCGCCGCTTGCCGGAAGCCGGCCCCTTCCCCCAGGGTCTATCTTCCTCTCGCTTTGGATTCACGTCTCCGTCGGTCCTACCTTTCAGAAAGTGGTTGTTTTTCTGTTTCCAGAATTGCTGTTCTTCTTCTCTTCAATCTGCTGATGGATTTGTAGGTGTTTGCAATCTTTAGATAAGCTATCTAGCTGATCTCCGGCTAGCTGAAGTAGTCTCAGCCTGCTACTTCTCCGCCATCTTGACTCCTCCCCTCCTAAGTAAAATATCTTAAATCTAACTGAGAAATTTCCTAATGTCAATGTCGGTGTTAGAAAGTGAAGGAGCTACAATAAGGTATCCTCCAGACTGAGAATGTGCTTGAGACAGACAAGCCACTCCACACCATTAACTGGATTTTATTTAGGGTGACTTACTGACAGGATGTGGATTGAGAGTAGGATGAGGGGCACCTGGTTGTCTCATTCATGAAGCATCTGCCTTCAGCTCAGATCATGATCCTGCGGTCCTCGGATTGAGCCCTGCGTCGGGTTCCCTCTGCCACTCTCCCTGCTTCTGTTCTTTCTTTCGCTATGTCTCTCTCTGTCAAATAAATAATTATAATTTAAAAAAAAAAGTGCTAAACTGGGCACTCATGAGAGGAGGATGACCCAGGCGGTCTGCAGCTATTTTCTGCCCCTATTCTCAGCCAGGTCCAGACCTTAATCCCCAGATTTTATACAGTGATGTGTATGGTGGTGAGGTCACAAGGTAATTATAAAGTGGTGCCACCTGTGTGCTAAAGTGGGGCCTTCTATGCATCAGTCATTTCTATTAGCTATCTAAAGTGGAGCGTTCTGTACACCACTTCAGGGATGATCAGGACAAACCTCTCTACACTCCAGTCAGGGTGTAATATTAAGCTTCATGGTGCCTGGAACACAGCCCTGACAGAGAAGTCTTCATAGAGACTGAACAAGATGAAGGGCAAAAGATGGAGTCTGTGGTGTCACTCCTACAGTCTGTGATACTCTTCCTATAAAAAGTACAACATTTCAAAGTTATGGATAACTAAAATAGACATATGCACAATTCCACAGGATATAATACCATTTACTGTTAAACAGTTTAAACAAAGGACATTGCAAAATTATTTTAATAATCTCTAGACTTATATACCCATTCTCAACTTTTTTTTTAAATTTTATTTATTTTATTTGACAGAGAGAGAGATCACAAGTAGGCAGAGAGGCAGGCAGAGACAGAGGGAGAAGCAGGCTCCCCGCTGAGCAGAGGGCCCAATGCGGGGCTTTATCCCAGGACACCGAGATCATGACCCGAGCCAAAGGCAGCGGCCCAATCCACTGAGCCAACCAGGCGCCCCCCATTCTCAACTTTTATATGTCTCTGGGTTGTCTCAAATGTTATTTTTTTTGTTGTTGTTGTTGTTTAATATTTATTTATTTATTGTTTATTGTTTATTTGACCGAGAGAGACACAGCGAGAGAGGGAGCACAAGCAGGGGGAGTGAGAGAAGGAGAAGCAGGCTTCCCACAGAGCAGTGAGCCTGATGAGGGGCTTGATCCCAGGACCCTGGGTGATCCCAGATCCTGGGGTCTGGGACCCTTGATCCCAGACCCAAAGGTGGACACTTAAAGACTGAGCCACCCAGGCCCCCCTGTCCCAAATGTTCTTAAAATAATCAGGTTACCCCCTAAATTCCTGATCTTTATCTCCCCAGATCTGATCCTTTCCGGTAGATTTGTCTAGCATTCTCTTTCTTCATCACCCTTTTTAAAGCTACTATACACTAATAACAACAATGGGCCCAAAATAAAATTTATGGCTTCTGAAATTTTTAATAATTTTGAACCAAATCATTTATAATAATGCACAAAACTCATTCATAATTATAGAAACCAAAGTGATTTTTTAAGTAAGCTCTATGCCCAACATAGGTTGAGCCCTATGAACCTGAGGTCAAGAGTTATATATGTTCCAACCACTGAGCCAGTTAAGCACCCCTAGAAACCCAAATTTCTGACACACATCGAAAATAAACTCTTCTAAGCAGGTATGGCTCCAATGAGGAGATCAAAATTCAATTGCAAAATACTTGTAAAACAATAACACACACACACAAACACACACACATACACACACACACGTCCATATATACTTGGAAATACTTGGGAAATCATTATATATATATATTTATATATAAAGATATGTATGTTAAAGGTATATATATATAAAGATATATAAAATGATTTATATATAAAGATATATATCATATATACTTTATAATCTTATCTATTAAGTTTGTGTGTGTATATATATACATATATATATGTTTTTTGTTTTTTGTTTTTTTTTTACATAAACACATGCCTAATTATGTATCTGGGCAAGTACTTTCAACCTAAGTATCTGGTTTAATGTAAGAGTCAGTGCAATTAGAACAGGTATTAGAAGGCATAAAAATTAGAAAGTAGAAAGGAAATATTTATTATCATATAGACTAATAATTCACATAGATTAACCTAAGAAATTGATAAAAAATCTTAAAGCTAATAAGTACATTTAGAAAATTTGAAAAATATAAGTTAAACAGTAAAAAATTAAGAAAAAATGCAAAATTAAATATTTAAAAATAACATAATGGAAAACAAAAATCCTCAATGTTAAGTTCAAAAAAATATCAAATAACTATTTGGTAATCACAAAGATAAATGTAAGACTGATAAATAAATGGAAAAATATACCATTATCATCTTATAATTTATAATTTATATATAATAGAAATTATAATATATTTAATATATATTATATATTATAATATAGTATATAAAATAAAATATATTCATATTATAAGATAATATGAATATATAATATATAAATTATAAGATAATATTATGTATAATATATATTTTACATATTTATATATATATACTTATAATTTTATGCCCATTCACCCTATATTGATCTTTACATTCAGTGAAATTTAAGAAAAAAATAAGATGCCTTATTGAAATTTATAAGGTATTTCTAAAATTTATATGGAAATGCAAAGAATTTAAAATAACCAAAGCAATCTCGAAAAAGAACGATGTTGGAGAACACATACCACCTTATTTTAAGTCTTACTGTAATATTACAGTAAGTAAGAGATTATAGTATTGGTATAAAATTAAACAAATTATTCCATGGGTTATAATAGTTTACGCAGAAACTGTTAACTTGTATATAATTGATGGTTCATTATCAAAGGCACCAAAGCCACTAAATTTGGAAAGGATAGAGTTTTCAACAAATGGAGGCAGAACAGCTAGCAGTCCACAGAAAAAATATTAACTTTTATATATCCCTCATACTGTACATAAAACTAATTTAAAATAGACCAGACACAAACTTAAAATGCTTAAATTATTAAATGTATAGGAAGAAGGATCATGACATCATTTTTCCTATCTTTGTAAGCAAGATGTCTTTGCCTATGAAAATGTTGGCATTTCCCAATGTTGGCATTAAAACAAAAAACATAAAATAAGTTTCAATAAAATAAATCTTCTGTTCCTCAAAGGTACCAAAGGATACCTTTAATAAAGTTAACAGGTAAGCCACAAACTCAGAGAAAATGTTTAAATAAATATATCAGGTGAAGAATCTGTAACCAGGTTATATAAAACTTTTCTATAATTTACTAATAAAAAGAAAACTCAAATAAAAATTGATAAATGGCTTGAAAACTCTCTTTGCAAAAGAAAATAAACTTATTGGCAATAAATGCATGAAAGTGTTCAGTACTATAAGTTATAAGAAAAACAAAGCAAAGCCAAAATGAGACACCATTTCATACTGAATGGAGCATCATGATTTAAAAAGACTGATCTGGAGCAACTAAAACTAGCATACATTGCTGGTAAACATGTAAAATGATATAAACACTTTAGAAATCGGTATTAAAAATTTTTCATAAAAATTAAGCAATCCCTAACCTATGACTCATTATACATATGAGTCATATGTAGAAATATGAAAATATATGTGCAAGAAAATACTTGTAGGTAAATGTCCTTAGGAGAGTTGTTGCTAATAGCCAAAAACTGGAAATAATCCAAATGCCCAAGATCGGAGGAAAAGATAAACAATCTCTGGTTTATCCACAGAGAGGGGTATTACTCAGCATCAAAAAAAAAAAAAAGAAAATTAAGGAACAACTCACTACTGATGCTACACAAGTAGTAGACCTCAAACTTTTGTCTAACCCCCTAAGGGAAGGAAGCCAAACACAAACGTATATGAGTGGTAAGGTTCCATTTATATGAAATTCTAAAACCACTAAAACTAACATTGAAAGAAATTGAAAATTGATAGCTTCTTAGACATTAAATGGGAAGAAGTATACCTCAATATAAACATTAGATGGCAGGGGCACCTGCGTGGCTCAGTGGGTTAAGCCTCTGCCTTCCACTGAGGTCATGAGGTCTCAGAGCTATGCCTCCTCCCGCACCCTTGTGGGTCCGCACGGATCACTTTGGCACTCTGGTTCCGGTTGGGACTGAGGTTGACCCGGGTGAAGGCGCTCATGGCCCCAGGTCCCTGTGGGGCTCCCAGCAGGGAAGAGCAAGCCACCAGCTCCCCTGCTTTCTGAGGAGCAGTGGTAGAGTCCAGCATCAGGCTATCTGCTCAGCAGGGAGCCTGCTTCCCTCTCTCTTTCTGCCTGCCTCTCTGCCTGCTTGTTATCTCTCTCTCTGCCAAATAAATAAATAAAATCTTAAAAAAAAAAAAAGAAAAAGAAAAAGAAAATGCCAGATGCTCATTAAAAAATAAAACAAAATAAGCATTAGATGGCAAAAAAATAAGTATGATTAATTAAAACAATCAAAGGTTTGCATATATGATAGTGAAGTTACAACTCCACAACATTTTAATAACCGGTTGCATTTATTTATTTAGGAAAAAAAACTTGTATTACTTTTAGACATAGAGAAGTAGGTATCAGGATAGTACAAGTATTTAAAAACATTCTGGCCCCCTACATTTAAATTCATATAGAGCTCCATTTAGATGGATATCAAGCATTCTTTTCTTTTTAGTCTTGTTCCCTTTGTTTTATTGTCATTTTAATCAAAGTTTCTTCTGTTCCTCTGTTTTCTGACTCCCACTTCCTCCCCAGTTCCTGCTCTATTAAAGTGACTCGCTATGGTATTTCAAATTCATGGTGATATTTTCCCCTGACTTTAACTTGAAGAGTGACATAGCAAAGATGCTAGGGTTCGAAGCCAAAGGCCAAGAAAGAATTCTTGAGATATCTTTGGTGCAAAAAGGTAGTTTTGTTAAAGCACAGGGACAGAATCCTTGGTCGGAAAGAGCAGCACTGGGGTAATGAGGAATGGTCCATTACATACTTTCAAGTTGGGTTACGGATAGTGTAATTCTCTAAAGATTTTTGGAAGCAAGATTTCAGGACCTTGATGGGGGCTACCTAATGTTGGAGAAGGGCCATTTATTACTGTCTAACAAAACCTGAGCCATGAGACTCTTCAGATGTAATTGGTGGGCCATATGCTTGGGGTATGATTGCCAACATGTATCTTGGGGGTTTAGAGGAAATTTCTAATGGAATTTTTATATGTTAAAGTAGATTTACAGGATGGAGGAGGGAAATCAGGTTAGGATTGCCTTTTGGCTTTAGCAAAGTGTCAACACCTGGGCAGTTGAGGCCCTGGAGGAATGTCACTCTTCCTGTTTCAAGGATTTGTCAGTGGGCTGTAGATAGTAAGGAAATTTAATAATTTTTCTTCTGCCTTTGTTTCCCACATCAAAGAGTACTCATGGATTTCTTATGGTAATAGAAATATTCACAAGCCTTTAAATTCCTTTACAATGGGACACCAACAAGGTTTTTCTTTTATTAAGAGGGCCTTTTTCTCATAGCAAGCTTTTTTTTTTTTTTTTTTTTTTTTTTAAGTAATCCTTACACCCAACATGGAATTCAAACTCACAACCTTGATATGAGAGATTGAGAGTTGCATGCTCTACTGACTGAGCCAGACACGTGCCCCTTTCTCAGGGAAACATTTATGAATATTTCCATGTCACTCTCTTATCAAAGGCAACCACTCCCTGAAGGATGAGGAAAAGTAAAGAAGGTGGTGAAAGTGAGAAGGGGTGAGAACACAAAACCCTTTTGTTGTACTTAACTTCAGATATTTCAGTAATAGTTTTTATCCTTAAGAGAACAAGGTATTTTAGTGGGTGAACTGGCTATCAGCAAATGATGCTGTAGGTTTTGTACTCTTTGGCATCTCTTCTCTCCAGACTCGGCTTAGCTGGCTCTCCAGACAACTTGCCTTTTCTTTCCTGGGCTCCCAAGGCGGCCTGCACTAGGCTGACATCCCTGCTAAAGTGTCAGCTGATAATGAGGAGGACAGCTGAAACCTAAAGGGCTGGCTGACAAAATTTAAGGTAGGAACCCTCCCAGAGAATTTATACTTTACTTAATAAAAGAGTTTTTAAAAATCCTCATTTTGTTCTTTTCATTTTCAAGGCTCAGTCTTTAATATAGTCTCCACTTTATTGTCAACATGCATGAATATTTCAGTTCACAAAATTAGAGAGATTCAACCACAGTTATAACTACTATATCTGTCAGTTCCTATCTTCTGCCCCTACCAGTACCTGTAATATTTATCAAAAACATTCAAAATAAAATGGCAATGGCGAATAGATATATGGACCCCATCATACAGAACTAATTTTAATTCTCTTTCCTTCAACCAATTCTTTCAACCCTCAAAATGGCTATCAGTAACCTTAAAATTGACATTTTAAATCAAGGCATGACTGGTCTTAAGACACTTAGCTTCTACTCATATGAATAACATTTTGGTGATTCCTTAATCAAACAAAAATGCCACAAATTCTCAAGTCAATATTTTATTAATCATCTTAAGAGCATTCATGTATGTTCTAATTAGCTGCTTTGCAGAGAATGGAATATTTTAAGTTTAGAGACTGACACCACCTTTGATCACTTAACAAGTCTCTGTTTTAAGAACCATACTCTTATGATTTTGATAATTTTTCTTTTTTATATAATATCCCTTCAAATAAATGCATACTTTCTCAAGTACTCTATGTAAGAAATTGTTATACCTATGATTTCCCTTACCCAAGTAAAGCAATCCCAAGTCCTTCATACAAAAGGATTTTTAGACAATTCATCATTCTGATTCCTTTCACTGAAATATTTTTTTTTCTGCTGTTAAGCTATTTCTAGTAATCAGTATTGAGAGTCACTTATTGATGATAAAATAGGTAGGGCTAAATTATGGCTATGTTTGTATGTTAAATATTGATTAGGAAAGCAGCGAAACTTTGGAATGTGGAGATGTTTAATTTGGCATCAGTGCAAAAGGATGTAGGAGACACTGAAATTCAGAAGATAATAATGACATTGGCACAGACTGGAAATAGAGGAGCATAAATGGAACTACACTGAAGGTAAAATTAATTTTATTATGCACATAATTAATTGGAAAAAGATTACAACATACTCAAAAATTAGAGTGACTATGATTATAGAAATAACACTAACTGGAAATTCAAGGATAATTAGACAGGTTAAGGAACTAGATTAATTCAGATTGAAGTGTGTGGAGAGTGAGTTACCAGAAAGATATTTAGAAATATTCTGAAGGAAATATGAAATTTTGGGGATGATATGGAAAGAGTTAATATATTTAGAGATTTATAGTTCAGAATTCAAATGATTAGAATTAAGAAGTGATATTTTATACCAACAGAGTCTTTGTCAGTCCAAGATGCTGTAACAAAATACCAAGATGCTATAACAAAATCACAAAAAGTCCAAGATGCTATAACAAGATGCTTTAAACAATAAACATCCACTTCTCGTAGGTCTGGAGGCTGAGAAGTCCAAGATCAAGGTGATGCCAGATATGGTGTCTGCTGAGAGGCAGCTTCAAAGTTTGCACAAGGCAGGCTTTCATTGCATTCTCACACTCTATATGGTGAGAGGAAGCAAACTCTCACAGTCTCGTTTTTTAAGGGCACCAATCCCATCCTGAGTGCTCTAACCTCATGGCCTGATTTCCATCTAAAGGCCCCTCTCCAAAATACTGTCATTTGGGGATTAGGGTTTCAATATATGAATTTTGGGGGGAAATAAGCATGCAGTCTATAGCAAACAAAGAAGAAAAGACCACTCAGGGGAGCCTGTAGACAAGGAAAAACTGAGAATACGTAAATAGAAGAAATGGAAAGAAAAAATAACAACCAAAGAGACTAAGAGGAAGTAATCAGAAAAGGTGGGTGAGAGCTTGTATCATACATTTCACAAAAAGTAACAGTTCAGGATTAGTGAGAATGGAAATTACATCAGATAATAATAGCTATCGTGACTGTCTGTGTACCAGAGCCTGTGCTAAGTGCTTTAGGTACCTTATCTCACTTAAAGTCAGCGTCTCTTAAATAGTAGTAAGAGCCACATGAAGTAACAAGGCTCAGGCAGTTTAAGTAACAGACCTAAAGGTATATATCCAGAAATTGGTAAAGCTGGAATTTAAATTTCAGGCTTGTATGAATATGGTAGAACAACCAAATTGCATTATCTTTAGCAAAGACTTTAAGCTGGGGCACCTGACTGGCTCAGTGGGAAGAATGTGTGGCCCTTGGTCTCAGAGACATGAGTTTAAGCCCCGAGTTATGTATAGAGATTACTCATAAAAATGAATACACTGTGAAAAAAAAAGATGACTATAAACTAAGATTGAGAATGAAAAGGTCCAAAGGTATTTGTTAACTAAATAGTGATCTGAATGAGCAGCTTGAGGATATTTTCCAGGATAGAAACTTAATGACAAATAATTGAGATGTGACTACACTAAACAGTGTAGACAGCGATCAGAAATACGGCACTCAAATAAATATATAGTTTAGTTTGGTAGGTTTCTGGAGTATGATGAAGAATATTTTATATTAATTTTTTTTAATGATTAGGGAAACTGGAAAACTGCTCTGTGTTAACAGATTCATTTCACATTTGTGGTATAAGTGGTTCTATGGGTCATTGACTCAGAGATGAAAATAGCAATTTATGCTCACCGATGCATCACTAGGAAATGACCAAAATTAGGTAGTTCTTGTTAAAAGTAATTACATAAATGAGATTAAAGAGAGTGAAATGTTAAAATAGTAGATAGACTCCAAAAAGAATTATATTAATCTTGTAGGAAGTAATACTTGTTTTGCTTAAGAAGTACCCCTTCCTGTACAGATACATAATTTATAAAAATCTGAAAATATACATATATTCTTTAAACCAGGATATGCTTTTTAAAATTTAGAATATAATGGCTAGAGACTTATTTTTGTTCTCCTAGGATATTATTGATTTTTATAACAAACTGTGGTATATTATAGCAATATTCACAGCATGTCTGGTTAAGAACCACTATTGGGGCACTTGTGAGTAGATTTGTATAACTGATATTTTGATTAAAGAATCTAATTAATTTGACAACATTATTTGGACTCTGAAAGAACTAAACCTATTAAAATATAAGACATTGGTGTGTTTTATAACATTTCAATTGATATGGCTTATAAAGATGGAAGAAAAATTTCTTATTTATTCACATTTTTACGTTTATTTTATTAATTGACAGAAGACAAACACTTTTCCATGTTGTGGTAGTTAGCATCTAATTAAAGCACACAGTCATCCACTTTGATACACTGAAGGAAATTTATTTTTTTTTTTTTAAAGATTTTATTTATTTATTTGACAGAAATCACAAGTAGACGGAGAAGCAGGCAGAGAGAGAGAGAGAGGGAAGCAGGCTCCCCGTCAAGCAGAGAGCCCGATGCGGGACTCAATCCCAGGACCCTGAGATCATGACCCGAGCCGAAGGCAGTGGCTTAACCCACTGAGCCACCCAGGCGCCCCCACTGAAGGAAATTTTAACATGAGTAATGCATATTTCAAGATTACATTCAACTACACAGATGGGACACATATAATGGTGGTCTAAGGGCAGGGTAAAGGAAAGGGTACACACAAACACAAACCCACGCACATACACACACAAACACTCCCTCTATCTGGGTATGATTGTATGACTAAGTTATCATCAGTGGAATGAGAGAAAAAATAAAACATGCACTCACTTGAGGACTTCCCCTACCTTTGGCAACTTGTTTTCTTTGGACTCTCTCTTCTTCCACGTGTACAGTCTCCCAATTCAGACGATGTTGAGACATATGACTACAGGGAGAACAGAACAATAATATGGAAGAAGAAACATGGGTTCCTAAAAGACCTCATCAAAAAGCACTTTCTTAGTAGCATAGACTTGTCAGATTGTGATAGGAGAGGAGGCGGGGTGGGGGGGCGTGGGAGGATGGCCTGGATAATGATATGTCTTATTTAATCCACCAAGTTCTCACTTGGCTCAGAATTAAAAGGGAAAATGTTTGAAATATTTACTTTGTCCATCACCAACAATAACAGATGACATTCACATGCGAGTCTGACTTTTGTACCACTACCTAACATCAAGAAAACCTAACTGGGAGGCGCCTGGGTGGCTCAGTGGGTAAAGCCGCTGCCTTCGGCTCAGGTCATGATCTCAGGGTCCTGGGATCGAGTCCCACATTGGGCTCTCTGCTCAGCAGGGAGCCTGCTTCCTCCTCTCTCTCTCTCTCTCTCTGCCTGCCTCTCCATCTACTTGTGATTTCTCTCTGTCAAATAAATAAAATCTTAAAAAAAAAAAAAAAAAGAAAGCATAACTGGAAAGTTTCACTGATCATGAGGATTGCATAGTGTTTTTTTTTTTTTAATTTTTTTTTTTTTAAATTTATTTATTTGTCAGAGAGAGAGGGAGAGAGAGCGAGCACAGGCAGACAGAATGGCAGGCAGAGGCAGAGGGAGAAGCAGGTTCCCCGCCAAGCAAGGAGCCCGATGTGGGACTCGATCCCAGGACGCTGGGACCATGACCTGAGCCGAAGGCAGCTGCTTAACCAACTGAGCCACCCAGGCGTCCCAATTTTTTTTTTTAATTTTTTTAAAGACTTTTTATTTATTTATTTGAGAGAGAGACAGAGCATGAGAGGCGAGAAGGTCAGGAGAAGCCGACTCCGCATGGAGCTGGGAGCCTGATGCGGGACTTCAACCGGGGACTCCGGGACCGTGACCTGAGCCGAAGGCTGTTGCTTAACCAACTGAGCCACCCAAGCGCCCTGAATAGTGTTTTTGTAAGGGACTAAAAACTATTAACTAGTAAACATCTAAAATCCTTAATTTCCCCTTTTAATTATACAAGTTAGGAAAAGAAAATTTCTCTATTATTTAAGTATTTACCCCATAGGTATCCATAGGTATCCATTGTTAGTGTATATATATATATATATATATATACACACGTATAACATAAACTGCACAGAATATATTTACATAGTGGAATAATATAACACATAACATTCATCAACCTATTTTTTTTTCACTTACAAAAGTATGAACAAATTCCTAGATCAGTACATATAAATCTACCTTAAAATTTTTGGTACATATAAATCTACCTTAACATTTTTTTGGCTTAGTATTCAATTTTATTCTTCTACCACATTTAGAGTTGTCTATTTATTTTTTATTTTTTTAAATATTTTATTTATTTATTTGAGAGAGAGAGAGCAGTGGGCATAAGCAAGGAGGCAGGGAGAGAGGGAGAGGAAGAAGCAAACACCCCACTGAGCAGTGACCCCAATGTGGGGCTCCATTCCAGGACCCTGGGATCATGATCTAGCCAAAGGCAGACTCTTATTTTTTTTCAATATTGTGCTATTAGAACATACAGTTTAATAAATGACAAATAGGTAGTTTATAAATAGATAATGTATGTACTCATGATATTATTTTTGTAGCAAAATCCTAGAATTATTTTCATTCTGCCACAAAACAAGCCAAATTTACCCTAAGGTGTTGCCTCCAAAATGTTGGTACCAACTTATAGCCATATAATACATTTGTATTATATGTTTATGAATGGCTATTCATATTCATATGATGTTAATTATATCACTAATCAATGATATGTTAATATGATATGATAATTATATTAATAAATATGTTATTGGTTATATTACTTAAATTCTTATATTAATTAAAACATTTATATATAAATATATTATATTCATATATATGAATTAACACATTCATATTAATATAGTATGAATGGTTATTCTCCACTTGTTACCATCAAATGTTACTGTTTTCACTTGCAGAATGTAATTAACTAATTAAATAATTCTTATAGTAGGGAAAGATCAGATATATTCACATGGTATCTATAATAAAAAAAGTATGAAGAAAATAGTTTAAGTATGCAAGTTCACTGAGATAAAAAAAGTAGGATAATGGTTGCTAACAATTGATATATGCTGTATACATGTATGCTTGATATATGCTTTCCAAACAAAAGCAAACAGAAACTGCTTTCCCCTTTTTAATTTTTCAAAAGATTCATGGTGCAAAATTTCTCCTTTTGTTCACACTGTTCCCTCTAGAAGCATCAGATGGTGGAATACAGAGTTGTAACATTATAGTAATTGAAATATGATTAAATCCAAGTGCTTCCCAATTACTAAGGCTTAAATTCATTTATTTTGGTTACCATGAATATAGGGACACAATCACAAAAGTTCATGATACAGTCCCTGCTGTTTGTGGCACTGAAACAAATACTACATAGACATAATGCTAATATAAGGGACATTAACCCTCAAAGATTCCCATTTGTAATTCTGTAGTATAAAAATTAATATAGGATGAAGAAGTTGATCTTGACCCAAAATAACTTAATATTTCTCAGATGTATTTCTGTTTTCCTTTTCTACTTTCTGTTTTTGGGGTTTGGGGAGTTAAGTGGCTCTTTTCAGAAAGAGTAAAAGAGAAGTGGGTAGAAAATGTGCTATGTAATAGTAACTGAGACACTCAGCAAACCTGATTTCCTAGGATCTGCATTGCTAAAATGGGAAAACCTATATGGAAAGCAGATTAGTGAATATGTGTGCAGCAAAAACAAAATACGTAACATGTATCACCAGAGAAATCAGACCAATAATAAATAACCTGTGAAATGCAGGCTTTGTCATTCAGACATCAAAAGCCTTTATTCCAAGTGGCAAATTCTTTAAAAGAAGTGGAAGCAAATCACAGATAGAGGGTATTGTTCAATTTAAAAATTTATAAGATCTGTGATTCCTCACACAAAAGTAACACAGTGCAGAACAACACCAAATTACCATTCCATCCTCAGCTACGCCTGAGGAGTACATTACTGGGAGGAAGACAGGTTTCAAATGATATCAGAGAAACATATAGAGCAAATGTGCATACAAAATTTCCAGTTGTGCTTGTTTAATTAGATGCCAGTAACAGCAGCAAACAATAATAAAAAAGACATGGAAACAGAGTGTTAATGAGATTCAAATAAATCAGATATCGCTGTTGGAGGGCAGATAAAAGATAAGCCCCAGTATATCTGCATTTTAATCAGCCTGATCACAGTTTTGAAGAATGTGCCAAAGGGACTGTTCTTTGCTCTGTTTTTACAGTGAGTGAAAGGCAACAAAAGGAGCAGTTTTGATTCTCACACTTCCTGACAGATGAGTCATGTGGGATTAATGCTGAAATTCATTAAAGCTAGAACTCTAGCTAAGGATCATATTTTACTTGATATATGCATTACCATTTTATAAATGTGATACTTAGGAGCCTGGTTAGCTAATTAACGATTTTGGCAATTGGGCAGAACCTGAGAGTGAGAGATAATGTGTGAGCATGAAGTACCTAAATATATAAGCACACATCAACACACAGATAACACAATGTATGCCACTTTTCCAAGGAAAATATCCTCAACCATGTACAATAAAACACTGATTTTTTTTTTTTTTTACCACTGGATAAAAGCTACATCTCCCCAAAATAGAGCTATTCTCATTATCTCATTATTCTCATTATATTACCCAAGTTTCTAGAACTACAAGGTATAGGAAGAAAAATATTTTATTGGGCTAATACTTACTAATGAATGACTTAAATACTACTAATGAGTGACAATTAAATAATCACCACTTAACATTAGAATTTATTCCATCTGGATGTTGTCAATCTTTTATTGAATCTCAGATGTACAGAACATATGACATCCTACTAAAAATATAATAGATAATAAGAGCAACTTAACAGAACTTGAAATCAAGATGCAAGATTTCATAAGGTGGATGGGTGAAGTTGTTTTTGGACCAAGTTTCAAATCATCAACAAGGCGTTAACAAAGGAGTCTTTTTGAGAATTAAAATGGATTAATAGTTGAAGAAATTAATTTGACAATGTTTCACGTGTCAAAAGAGAATGGTTTGAGGGTCAAAGGACTGAGGACCGCAGGATGAAAAGATCTTGAACAGTTTTTTTAAAATAATTTTCTGAATATGCTATGGAAGCAAGGGCGAAGGAAGAGTTATTTTTTTTAATCACCACATAATACCTTTGGAAACAAAATGTAATCTGTAACTTAACCCTTGATTCATATTTTATATGTCCTAAGTACTAGAGTATATGTGTAATTATAAATCTAATAGTCGCTCAACACATGAAAATGTAACTTTTATACGTTAAGGTTTGTTTTTGTTTTTTTTTAAGATTTTATTTATTTGACAGAGAGAGAGAGAGATCACAAGTAGGCAAAGAGGCAGGCAGAGGCGGGGGAAGCAGGCTCCCCACTGAACAGAGAGCCCACTGCTGGGCTAGATCCCAGGACCCTGAGATCATGACCTGAGCTGAAGGCAGAGGCTTTAACCCACTGAGCCACCCAAGTGCCCCAAGTTAAGTTTTATTTTTAATATAAAAGTCCAAGCACATTTTTTTCTTTATAATTTACTATGAATTTGCTTACTTTTTAAAGTTGCTTCTCTTTAAGTGTTTCTGTCAGTGGAAACATAAGAAATCTACATGGCATGTAAAAGTTGTATCCATGAAATGTTTTGCAGGAGCCAAATTCACAAGAGAGAAGTAAAAACTGAACAACCACCAAAACTGCTAGAATTGAACAACACAGTGGTTCAGACCCAGAAATTAACACAGAATCAATATGAGCTGGACTAGGGCTGAGGACATGCATTGAAGGCCCCTCAACTGCCTTGCAGTTACCTTAGTGCTTTGTGATTCCAAAATCTCTTCCCAGAAGCAGCACAACTCTGCTAGTTCTTGAACACGTATGGACTAGCATGTTAACATGTTAAGTTTGTGCATTTAACCTAGGTGTTTAAGTAATAGAATATGCATAAATTCCTTCATGAATATGCAAATGTCCTGCCCTTGGCCCTTGGCATACTGAATAAAGGCTTCCTGCACTAACCCCAAGAGGAGACAACATTGTGAGAAATATCTCCCTGTCTTTGTCATTGCTGCAAGTAACAAAAAATCTTTCACTCAAATCAAAAAACAGCGTATCTATTGATTGATGCACCCTAAGCTGGGGACCCTTGATGTTCAGTGACAGTTCCTTTTAAGAATATTATCTGTCACTGGATGATAAATTCTATCTGGGCATGTGACATAAGTTTAGGTTATTGTCTGAATTTATCTAACTGGCTTTTTTGGGTTAAAATGTCAATGATTTTTTAGGCTGAGCATGAATAGGACATAACTTCCTTATAGAAGTGCCGAGTTTACTAGAAAAGACATTCATGAAAACAGTAACAGTGTTCCAGTGTGATAATCAAAACAAAAGTTGTAAATTCAAATGCAAAATGTAAGCAGTGTTTTGGTTCATAGAAGACCACACAGATACCATTTGGTAGAAAAACATTTTGAGTTGTGTTCTTTTGTATCTGTGTCAGTTTTTCTTAATTATAAAGATTCATTTCATTTGGTTTTAAGTATGTGTGTACATATATTTATATAGTTTATATCCTCTATGGTTTGTCATATTTTGTGTCTGTTTTTTTTTTTTTTCTCTCCCTCTTTGCATGTGTAATTTGCTTCTAGCAATGTTCCACCGCTTTAAACCAGCCTGGATAATTTAAAAGAACATCATAGGGACACCTGGATGGCTCAGGGGGTTAAGCCTCTGCCTTTGGCCCAGGTCATGATCCCAGGGTCCTGAGATCGAGCCCCACATGGGGCTCTCTGCTCAGCAGGGAACCTGCTTCCCCCTTTCTCTCTGCCTGCCTCTCTGCCTACTTGTGAGCTCTATCTATCAAAGAAATAAATAAAGTCTTTAAAATAAATAAATTAATTAATAAAAGGACATCATAACTGCAATTCTAAAATATTCCAAGATCAGAAGGAGAGCTGTATAAAAGCATACTTAGTTTGAGAATGATAAAAGAGGAAAAAATAAAAATATTAAAACTTTTGGGTATATACTGCTGCTTTGAAAAATCTAATGTGAAGCCTTGGAAAATCTTGTTTTTTTTTTTTTAAGAGAGAAATGTAGCTGCTTTCTCTAAGGGTGAACACACTGTGAAATAAAACAAACACAAACAATTAAAAAAAAATTAAGAAAAGGGATGTCTCGCATCATGAGTAAACATGTGGTTAAAGAGTTCCATGGATTGGTGGGCCTAGACCCAGAACCACCTATCCAGTCAAACAGGGCTTCATGCTTGGTTTAATGCTCAGCCATCTCTCTTGAATTTTTTTTATTATTTTAAACAAGTGTGCCAGCATTTCTGTTTTATATTGGGCCCTACACTTATGTACCTGACCCTGCCTTAGACAAAACAGTGACAGTGTTTTCAGAGAAATCAGGGATCAAAGAAGTAATTCTTAAGCAGAAAGTTAACAACTTAAAAGTTTATACTTAATAATACTGCAATTTCCATTCCACTATACTCTACAAATAGAATCTTCTTCACATTAATTATTTTCCCTAAAAGTGAGGTTGTTTTCAAAGTTCGTAGTCCTTTTCAAGCAAAGGTATAGTATAATAGGGCAGTAGGGCATATCTCCTAATTTACTTGGAGTATTTCTTGGTCCCCATATAAGTTTAGAGCAGAGATTCTACAACATTTTGGTTTCAAGACTCCTTTATGCTTTTAGCAAATATACTCTTAAGCAATCTTTTATTTTGTTTTTGTGGATTATATCTTTATATATCACCTTTTAATAAATTAAAATGAGATTTTACATACAAATTAGTTCATGCAAAAACCAAAACCACATCACATTAGCAGAAATAGCATTTTTTATGAGAAATAAATAGATTTTTCAAAACAAAGAAGGGTATTCTAGTTAATTCTAGAAGATGTAGAGAATTAGGAAGAGTGTCACTTTCCCCTTACAATAGCAACAGAACAATAAAGGTCAGACTAAATTGAAATGAATGACATTTTTAATAAGAAAATGAGAAAACAGAGCCACAGACTGGCCCCTTTAAATCTAAGAGGAGACAGGTTACATAAGTACTCATTGGGGGAAACACAACTAAGAAGCTTGCAAAATGCAAGTTCCAGAAAATAAGGTGAGGTTTTAGGGGCTGCAGAAAATGGAGAGACAGCCACACACTTGCAGATTTGCTCTCTGTGAATATCACTGGGTATACAAAAAATATTTAGGGAGAGCTCTACAAATTTGATTTGTTTTGTTTTGTTTTGGTGATCTGCGAAAAGGGAAGAGAAGCTGCGAAGGATGAGTACAAATCTCTGCCTTACGTCTTTTACTTTCTTCATTACAGCACCACAGAACTTAATAAAGTGGGAGAAGAGCTACAGAATCACAGCCCCAGTGGCACTGGTGAAAGGTCAGTGCAGCTGGAGGAAGGAAACAGAACAAAATTGTACCCCAAGAAAAGGGGAAAAGAATAAACTGGGCCCTAAACTGCAGGGCTAGGAGGGGCAGAAGGAGTGTAAAGTCAATTTCAAGACCCAGGGTCGCTGTGACTACTAAAGACTGAAGCTTATTCAGGAAAACAAAACAAAACCTAAAAAAAAGCAAAAACAGAAACCGTCCTCCCTCCCCCCCACCTACCACCACTATGTCAGCAAGCTAAGAGGTTTTGAGTCATAGGTTTGTGTGCATCATTCAACTTCTTTGGAAATTGAATACATTTTGCAAATAACTAACATTATATTAAAAATACCATAATTCCCCATCTTAAACATATACTTTTATTTCTCACAGAGAAAAGTCATTGCCAATTAAAGCATGAGCTGCCAATAATTATAAGACAGCCCAATTTTCATCCAGAGATGTTAAAAACTGGATAAATATTTGCCATAAAATTGTTGAAATACATTATAGTACTGCTTCTCTGCATAATAACAAATTAATAAATGACATTATTGAATGAACATAAATACATTAAAATGTTCATAAAAATTGATAAAAGGATTATTCTTTACTACTCCTTACTTTTGATCCAAATATCACTCCAAGACTAGCTAATCCTGCCATTACTACTCTGGAAAGTGTTATATATATGCTTGGGTCCTCTCTGACCTTGTCAGTTGGTTATTCACATAGATGGTGTGATGGGTTGAATTGTGTCCCTCCCCCAAATTTAAATGTTGAAGTCCTAACCTTCAGTACCTCAGAATTTGCTTGCATTTGGAGATAGGGTCTGTTAAAAGGCAATTAAGTTACAATTAGGTTATTAGTGTGGGCCCTGACCCAGTAGGACTGGTGTCTTTATAAGAAATTGAAGACACAGACATGCACAGAGGGACCGACCATGTGAAGACAGAGAAGATGGCCAGCTACATGCCAAGGAGAGACATCTCAGGAGACACTGACCCTGTCAACACCTTGATCTTGGACCTTAAGACTCCAGAACTATGAGAAAATTAGTGTCTGTTGCTGAAGACCCTCAGCGTGTGGGGCTTTTTTTGTGGCCCTCTGGGCAGACTGATATGGGCTAGTTGTTGGACAGAAGCTGGACTCAGTCAGAGAATGTTTGCTAAGTGTTGTTTCACTTTATCTTTGGAAAATCTGTTGCCCTGACATCAGTCCCTGATTCTCATGTTTTTCTGTGGTTTTCTTTTAACAGACTCTCAAGAAATAATAAATATTTTGAAATTAAAAAAAAAATAGCCAAGAGGAGTGGTTACATTAAATTGTATGAATTATTTACAGTGAGAATGTTACCATTTATTATGTGTATATAAAAATCTTTTGCAAAGTTACACATGGATATGCTTTAGAAAAAGTGAAGTGCTATGCAAAAACAAATGACCAGCATCAGACTTCAACAATTTAGAGTTCTTACTGTCAGTACAAGAGTGAGCATGAGAGAGTATACCAAAGTTAAAACATGAGAAATCTAATGAAAGGTTTATTAGGAATCCTGGTGAAGTATCCTAACCAAAAAAAAAAAAAAAAAAAAAAAAAAAAAAATGCATTGAATTCAGAGCCACATACTACAGAAAAGCAGGGTATGTTATAAAGAGAACCCTTATGCCTAAAGAGCTCTAGGCTGTCCACAGTGGGAGTACATCTAAAAGAAATATATTTTTTAAATATTTTCCTCCATGCAAAAGTGGAATTCATTGATTCATTGAAGTAACATTTGTTGAATACACCCCATATCCTAGGTATTGTGTTAGGCAGAAGGATTCAAAATACATGATGTGATCTCTAATTAATATGATAAATAATGATGCTTTATGAATTACTCCAGTTTTCCCATTATTATAAAACCCACAGTGATGTGACTATCTAAAAAGTATACCCTTATCAAATAAACTGCATCGTCCACAAAATGGAATAAAATACAAAGCATTAATCTCATAAAGTGCTATTTTGATCATTTAATTAACAAAACTGAAAAAGAATAAAAATCATGTTTTCCCAAACAAGTTCACTGAAGCCTATTTACTTTGGTTAGCAAAAGCCCTCCCAAATTCAGGTTTTATAGTTTGTCATAATCAAAATTTAGGGTGGTTTTTAAAAAACATTACAATTAAGATGACAATGAAAATAAGGCATCCAAACCAGAAAGGAAGAAGTAAAGATGTCTCATTTGCAGATGATATAATCATATACATAGAAAACTCTAAAATTCCACCATAAAACTGTCAGAGCCAATAAACAAATTCAGTAAAGTTGCAGGGTCCAAAACCAATATATAAAAATCAGTTATGTTTCTATATATTAACCATAAACTATCAAGAAGATAAATTAAGAAAATAATCCCATTGACAATTGTATCAGAAAGATAAAATATCTAGGGACCAATATAACTGAGGAGGGGAAGATCTGTACACTGAAAAATATAAGACATTGATTAAAAAAAAAAAAACCTGAAAACACAAATAAATGGAAAGATGCTCTAGTTTCATGGATTAGAAGAATTAATACTGTTAAAAGGATCATACTACCTAAAGTGATCTACGGATTTACAATGACATTTTTCACAGAAAAAGAAAAAAAAATCCTAAAATTAGTATGAATCCAGAAAAGGCCCAAATAGCCAAAACATTATTTAGAAAGAACACAGAGCTGGAGTCATCAACATTTCCCAATTTCAAACTACATTACTAAGCTATAGTAATGAAGACAATGGATACTAGTATAAAAATGATCTATAAACAAACAGAACAGAACAGAAAGCTTAGAAATAGACCCATGGATATATGGTCAATTAATTTACAACAGAATAATATGCAACAGAAAAAGGATAGTGTCTTCAATAATTGCTGCTGAGAGAGGTGGGCAGACACATGCAGAAGAATGAAAACGGGCCTCTTGCTGCACAGTACACGGAAATCAACTCCAAGTGGATTATAGACTTGAATATAAGTCCTGAAACCATAAAACTTTTAGAAGAAACCAGAGGGAAACAAGCTCCTTAACACTAGCCATTGCAGTGTGTTTTAGCTTTTGGTACCAAAAGAAAAGGCAAAGGAAACAAAAGTCAATCACATCAAACACAGCTACATCAAGCTAAAAAACCTCTGCACAGCAAAGAAGCTATCAGCAAAGTGTAATGGCAAACTACTGAATGGGAGAAAATATCTACAAACCACATATCTGATAAAGGGGTTAATATCTAAAATATATAAAGAACTCATACAATTCAATGTCAAAAATATTCCCATTGATCCTATTAAAAAATGGGCAGAGAACAGGAAGGATATTTTCCCAAAGATATACAAATGGCCAAGCTCTGCACGAAAGGTACTCAAATCACAAATCATCAGGGAAATACAAATCAAAATCATAAAGGAATATCATCTCACACCTGTTTGAATGGCTATCATTAAAAAGATAATAGGTACTGTGAGTTGTGTAAACCTGGTGATTCACAGACCTGTACCCCTGGGGCTAGTAATACATTATATGTTAATAAAAAAAAAGACAATAGGTAATAAGTGTTGGTGGTGATGTGAAGAAAGGTAAATGCTTGTACACTGTTGGTAACAAATGAATTGGTACAGCCACTGTGAAAACAGTATAGGGTTTCCTCAAAAAATTAAAAATAGATTTATCCTATATTTGCCAATCCCACTTCTGGTGTATATCCAAAGGAAATGAAATGATACTCTAAGAGATACCTGCGCTTCTTGTTCATTGCAGCATAATTTATAATAGCCAAAACATGGAATCAACCTAAGTTCATCAATGGGTGAATAATAAAGAACATAATACACACAGACACACAATTGAACATTATGCAGCCATAAAAAAGAAGGAAATCCTGCAATTCATGACAACAGGGATGGACCCTAAGGACATTATGGCAGCAAAAATAGTTCAGAAAGAGAAAGACAAATATTATATAATATCACTTATATATAGAATCTAAATGAAATAAAATAAAATACTAAAATAAAATAAAATACAGACTCATGGAAACACAACAGATTTGTGATTTGCCATATTTGGGGTGTAAGGGCAGTAATTGTGGAAGATGGTCAAAGGTATAAACTTTCAGTTACAAGATAAATACGTTTTGACAATATTTTGACAATGTTTTTTAAACATACAGCATGGTAATTATAATTAACAATACTATATTGTATATTTGAAAACTGCTAAAAAAGTATGTTCTCATCACAGAGAAAACAAGTGTGCAACTATGTGAAGTGATAAATGTTAACTAAACTTACTGTGGGAATTATTTTGCAATATATACACACTAAGTAATTATGTGGTATATCTTGAATTAATACAATATTAAGTATCAACTGGATTTTAGTAAAACTGTGAGGAAAAGATGAAAATGAAAGTTGGCTTTCAGGTGACTTCTAAATAGATAACTCCAACTAAAAACAAATAAATGCAAATACTTCACCTATCTGTTCCAAGTAAGATAATAGAATTTTATTTAAGACAAATGAGCAAGAAAGTATGTCTCTTTCTGAGTCTTAGTCATCCTTAAAGGAGAAGTAATCTTAAATGCTATCCTACAGCTACACAAATTTCCATCTTTAGCATACATATATATATATATATGTATATATATATACATATATATATATGACTTAAATGGGAACTCAGAAGTCAGAGGTGAAAAATACTGTAACTAAATTTTGAATAGCACTGACGTGTTAGAAAAGATACCTTAAAGATGAAATATGTATATTAAAATGACACTTAATAGTATCAATACTTCATTTCCTCTTCAGAATAAATAAAAATGACACCAGATATAGAGAATTTATAAGTTCCTGAACAAAACGCTAAGATGACTTCCTAAAAAAATAAATATGCTATTAAAATAGGAAGCTTTCTTCAAAATGTATTACATGGAGAGCAATAACATAGATCATGAGATCTAAAATCTTATTTTAAAAAAAGTTGAAAATAAAAGTTAATGATGCATTAATTGTGACATATTCTTTATGTAGATAAAATTTTTTAAAAATATGGCAAAAGTAATTATCAATCCCATTTTAAAGGAGGCAATTCAAGTTCAGTAAAGGTGTGCATTCAAGCATTGGAAATGTAGGCATGTAAACTGGGAAAACTGCTGCAGTTTTAATGGCTAAGAAGGAAATCAGTGTACATTTTTTTCAAGTGCATTATTGTTTTTAGTCATTAAAGCATCTTCCAACAATTAACTTTTTCCCAACAAAGTAAACGAGACCCTCAGGGCTTGCCATGATTAATATACCTTTAGAAGCTTAACAATTCTTTTCTTTCTTGGCAATAGCATTTTGAAAATCACTGCTTTTCATGTAGAAAGCACTTTATACATATTAGGTAGGTCATTTTAGAACCATTCCTACAGGGAAATTGAGTGGAAATTTAAAAAAAAAGTTAATAGATTTTATCATTTGTTAATAACACACATAACTACAATATAACAAAAGGACACACATTACAATTTTGTTAAATATATGAATATTGCTTATTTTTTACATTATTTGTAATAGCATTTATGTCTATAGAGATTATTCTAATGAAAGCAAATAAATGTTTTCATTCAAAGTACACCTTAGAAATATAAAAAGCTTATCTGGGATTTATGTAGGTAAAGTTCTAATTAAGAGCATGTCCTGAACATGCTGTTGTTATATTTTAATAGAAAGAGTTCAACTGCATAGATTTTTTTAAGGTTTAAATATATTTACTGAGGGAGTTATGGAGAGGGTGGTTGGGTTATGGACATTGGGGAGGTATGTGCTATGGTGAGTGCTGTGAAGTGTGTAAGCCTGATGATTCACAGACCTGTACCCCTAGGACAAATAATACACCATGTGTTAATAAAAATAATTAATAAAAAATGCAGTCGGAATTAGTAATTCTGTACTAGAGTAAGAATAAAGAAAACAATTTTTGTTAAAGAAAAAAGTGTTTACTGAAGATTTTGTCTTCATATTTATACATATTCTTTAATATATATGCTGATGTTTTAATAAAAAATTATAAGAAATTACTTACTCTTTATAGTAGGCGTTCTTTGACCTGGTTAGAGACAATAAGGGCGGTGAGATCTGAAGATTTCACTGAACAGTTTTATAGCAATAGACAAAGTAGTTTCATTACCACAGGCTCAGTTTTCTCTTGTGAGTCTTAGGCAATTCTTTTACTGTCCTTATTGCAGACAATTTGTTATTTTAACTGTTTTCCTCTGAAGTCATGTCATTTCATTGAGACCCTTGGTCTATCTTGACTCTCAGGACTCCCTTTAACCTAAAAGTCATTCTGATGGGTCTATGAGACAGGAATTACACAGGAAATCAAGTTGAAGATTACAAAAATATTTAATATGGTATTTGGAATAAATATTACTTTGAGTTGAAACACCCCTCCCTGAAGGGCAAGAAGTAATACACTCCAAGTAATATGTTGTTGCTGGATCCTAAATAAGTTCTATCCTCTCCTGAGTTAAGAGGCAGCTTGTTTATTGTTCAAGAGAACCAAATTTCTTGTCCCAGGCACATAAAGGATGAGCCTCTGTCCAGAAGGACCTCTTCACAAATATTGGCATTTTCACAATGTGTCTTTTTATTTGTTCAAATAAAACATATCTATTTCTCCAGTGTTTCACAAGTCTGACATCATGATCAGATTTTCTCTCAGGCGAGCATATTGCCCAAGGCAAACAGCATCATTTCTGGTGACATCTTGTTTTCGATTATGAATAGCATCCAAACCCTGAGAAAGGTTCATGGCAAGCAGTCTGATAACAGACTTTCTGGAAGATCAATTATACTTCAAGACCTTTGTCCCTTTAAGTAATTTAGTTTTTATAACCTGAAACTTTTTTTTTTCAAATTTTAGTTATTCTATGTATAAATTTCAATAAAATGTTTTATCCACAAAAGAACCCAAATTAAAATAATAGTCCACTTCCTTGTTAGAAGTGTTAAGCAAATATGGGTTATGAGCGACTATGCACATTTGAAACCCTCTGTGTCTCAATATTCTTATTCTTTTAAAGATTTATTTATTTTTTTAGAGAAGGAAGGGACGGGCTAAAGGAAAGGCACAGAGAGAATCCTCAAGCCGCCTCGCCCTGAGTCAACAGAAACAAAGTTGATGCTAGGACACTGAGATCCTGACCGGAACTGAAACCAAGAGTTGGCCACTTACCGACTAAGCCACCCAGGCAGCCCTCAATCTTCTTATTAAAAAAAATAATCAGTTTGACTTCTACCATCACCAATGTGTCTGATGAGGTTTCTCTGATTTCATTATCAAGCAAATTTACATTTTCTATACAACATTCATGACAGTTTCCTTAAACATGTTAGAAAGTAGAAACTTTTGTTTCCTGCAAAGAATGAATAGTTCTCGTCTTTGTTCCCAGAAATTTTAAAATGAAGAGGACTATAAAGAACAATATAACAAACAGCCATGTTCCCATCACGTCAAGGCTCACCCTAAATATTGTGTTTAATTGCTTCCTGCCATTTTGAAAAGAGAAAATGAAACATTTATGATAACAGATTTAGTTGAAGTTCTTTACTCACTTTCCGCAATTCTCCTTCCCTCCAAAAGAGAAATACTATGAAAAGTTCCATGCATATTTCTCCAGTCCACAACCACAATTTCTTTCTCTTTCTTTCTTTCTTTCTTTCTTTCTTTCTTTCTTTCTTTCTTTCTTTCTTTCTTTCTTTTAAAATTATCTTTTATTTATTTGACAGAGAGAAACACAGCAAGAGAGGGAACACAAGCAGGGGGAGTGGGAGAGGGAGAAGCAGGCTTCCCCTGTGGAGCAGGGAGCCAGAGTGGGATCCCAGGACCCTAGGATCATGACATGACCCAAAGGCATGCTTAACGACTGAGCCACCCAGGCGCCCCTAGCCCAAGATTTCTATATTTATGAACAGATATGATTTTCATAAGCACTTATATGTTTGCTTATTTTTTAACAAATCACATTAATCTTGCTCAATCTCTATTTTCTGGTCACTAACCACCTGCTTTAGAGATGAACGCGCCCGATCTCGTCTGATATATAAAGACATAGTTCATTATTTTAAATCCTTGAATGATATTTTGTTTGAGAAATACTATTAATAAATATGTAGATTGTTTCCTGGCTTTTAAAATTAAAAAAATACTGCAACAAACAACTTTGTAGTTTTCCACTTTTGCAAGAGGTTTGAAATTTAGGTTGGGTAAATTTTAAATCTTACTACAATGAATTTTAGTTTTATTTTCAGTTTTCTATTTTAAAAGACAGACAAATTAAGAATTGCTTTTTTTTTTAAATTTTTTATTTTTGATAAACATATATTTTTATCCCCAGGGGTACAGGTCTGTGAATCACCAGGTTTACACACTTCACAGCACTCACCAAATCACATACCCTCCCCAATGTCCATAATCCCACCCCCTTTTCCCAAACCCCCTGCCCCTATGGAAAGAACCTAGATGTCCATCAACAGATGAATGGATCAAGAAGATGTGGTATATATACACAATGGAATACTATGCAGCCATCAAAAGAAATGAAATCTTGCCATTTGCAACAACGTGGATGGAACTAGAGCGTATCATGCTTAGCAAAATAAGTCAAGCAGAGAAAGACAACTATCATATGATCTCCCTGATATGAGGAAGTGGTGATACAACATGGAGGCTTAAGTGGGTAGAAGAAGAATAAATGAAACAAGATGGGATTGGGAGGGAGACAAACCTTAAGAATTGCTTTTACTTAGTTAAGTATACTGACATCAGTTGTGTATTCAATTTCTCATGGATTTTAAGGCTATTTAATTGACTTCTTTTTATTTTTTTGCTAAAATGTTGGTATACTTCTTTCTAATATAAAGAAATATAGTGGAATCTTTTGAGGTTTGCTGGCAGTGCTTTACTTATTTTTAAAGACTGATTAAGTAATATACTCTGTGCGCCATTCAGTTGTTGATTTACCACTTGGTACAAAACAAAATCTAACACTAGCAGGTTCACCATTAAATTTCCTCTACTGCAGGTTCTAAAAAAAAAGTTAGTGTTATCCTAAGCAAAACAAATAACATAAAATCCTATTTCTTCATGGTAAACTTCATTAATAATTTGAAGCATCATTTTTAATAAATGAACAAAACAAGCTTTCTCAGTAACAATTCATTAAATCTTTGCCTCAAAAGATGATTTTTTATGCAAGTTACAAATTTTACATACACATTACAATTTTTTTTCTGCACTTGAAGCACTGCTATCTTAACTTTTTACAACTCAAAACACTTTTCCACAATACCAAATACGTTATTAGTAATATGACTTTCTCTAAAGAACCGTAAAGGTCTGAATAATCTAAATCATTGTTTAACAGAAAGCCAATTTTACAATAGAAAATAATAGATGTGATGTAAATTTAAGTTTAGCACTATTCCATATGAAAAACAGAGAATCATCTGAGATCCAAACCTAGAATTTAGTATACTTGTAAACCAGATCTATTTTTTAATAATCTTTAAACTTTTCCTGATACATACAAAGAAGTATCTGCTGAATTATTCTTTATTTTCTTAGTTGCACATCACTACAATACCACCCTATGGTGGACATTTCTTGCTCAGATCAATAATACAATAATAAATTCAAATATATAATTTTCTAATTTGAAAAATGTCCAGTAGGTACACAATACATTGGAAATTAAAGCAAAAGAAACACAGAGAGAGAGAGAGTGAGTGAGAGAGAGAGAGAGAGAGAGAGAGGAGGGTATAGACTTATCTTTTCAACCAGTTTGAGCATAGTACACTGTAAGGATTTTGGGTATGGGCATGCACTCACACCCACACCCACACATGCACTCAGTAACACAGGATCCATTAAATAATGGAATGACTATTTAATAAGAAAAATTAACCAGGATTATAAGAATTGATTAGCAACGAAATAAAAGGGTAAAAAGGCCTTCTCCAAGCTTAGACATCTGTGGAAAAATATCTGAACCTCCTAATAATTACGTGTTAATTAAAACTGTATTCATTGCATTATTCTTAACATTTCTTGTTCAAAAGAACGTTGGTATATGATGACAAAACATTGATATAATTTTTGAACTTTTTGTAATTACTCATCAGTATTCTTCAATTGAGAGAATGATTCCAAAAAATGGTCATGTATGAAACAAATGCAATGTCACAAGTGTGCCCAAACTCTCTCTATCCTCCATCCAGAAAGAGATCACAGAGTACATTTGAGACAATTACATGAAGGCTGTTTACAAGGAATTTTATATATTATACACACACACATATATATTATTACATTCTCTCTCTATAAAATATATAAAGCATATATAAGAATTCACAGCATATCCATGTGAACAGGTTAGTGAAGGATGATGAATAAGACGTCAGATAGGGAAGAGCAAGGTCAAGGTGTGAATGTGTGAGGGAGTGAATATGTGCCTGTGTGTGTGTGTGTTTATGTATGTATGTGTTGGTGAAAGAGGCTGTTGGTGAGGAATGAATGAGGACAGCAAGGTAAGAGAGACAAAAGAATAATAAATACCAAGCAAAATCTATAGTACCTGGTACTCTGGGGAATTCCACATAGAACAGTGCTGGTGAAAGACAGTGGAATACAGTACCATGTAAAAAATTTTATGAACTATATAATGTTTGATTAAATGACAATAGGAGTCAAACTGTTCCATAAGGTAGACTAAGTTGCTTTTTAAAAAAATGCTCTCTCTTGGGGGTGCCTGGGTGGCTCAGTGGGTTAAGCCTCTGCCTTTGGCTCAGATCATGATCGGGTCATGGGATGAGCCCTGCATCGGGCTCTCTGCTTAGCAAGGAGCCTGCTTCCCCCTCTCTCTCTGCCTGCCTCTCTGCCTACTTGTGATCTTCTCTCTCTCTGTCAAATAAGTAAATAAAAACTTAAAAAAAATAAAAAATGCTCATTCTTGTATTACTGTTTTATTTGAACTGCAAATATCTTCTTTCAATGTGGGTTTATATCACCACTGCCTTGAAAAATTTTGCCATTCTCTAAATGTTTTATCATAGTTTCTTCATTCATAAATAAGAACAAAAATAGTATTTCAAAAGTTTATTGAACATAATTAGTTTAGACATGTAAAGCACACAGAATCATTCATGGCATGTTTTAAACAATCAATACATAAACAGAATATGAATAGAGTTAGAGACACTGGGGGGATCAAAAACAAAATACTATCAGTGTTTACCTCTTTATAGTCACATTATATTTTGTTTTGTTCCAACTTTGTCCCTTTTGGTATTTACATTTTCTGTTTTTGTCAAAAATAACCATTACACTATTTCCAACAAAATATGTTCCTAAATTTATAATCTTTTCATTATTAAATACTTTTTCCATTGACAGAAATTTTAAAAACTACTGCAAGGGAATAGAGTTGGGGAGACCTTTGGTTAAGTTTGTAAATTTTACTTTTTATAATTGTTCCAGAGTAAAGATTCTACATCCATATTTGCCAGTATTTTTATTCTTTGTACTTTTCTAGAATTCAAACTAACGATCATGGGAAAATATTATCTGAATTTAGGTTTTTTTTTAGTTTTTTTAATTTTTTTCTTTTTCATCATTCCTTCTCCTATGTTTAACATTTTAATTTAAACTATTTTTGTTTAACCTATAAAATGGAGGAAAATATTTGCAAACTATGTATCTCATAAGGCATTATCCAATATCCAATATACATAAAGAACTGATATAATTCAACAACATAAATACCAAATGACCAATTTAAAAATGGGCAAAGGATCTAAACAAAAGAAGACCTACAAATGGCCAAACAGGTACATGAAAAAGTGCTCAATGTCACTACTTTTCAAGGAAATGTAAATCAAAACCACCAAATATCTACCCACATGTGTTAGAATGGCTGTTATAAAAAAGACAACAGATAATAAGTATTGGCAAGAAATGAAGAAAAGTGTACCATTGTAAAGTTAGTAGGAGTATAAATTGGTATTGTCACTATGGAAAGCAATATGGAGGTTCCTCAAAAAATTAAAAATAACACTATCATATGATCCACCGATCTCACTTCTGGGTGTAAACACAAAGGAAATTAAATCACTTCTTGCAATTCTATGTTCATTGCAGCACAATTCCTACTAGCAAAAGCATGATATTAACTTAAGTTCTATCAATGAGTAACTGGATAAAGAATGTGTGGGATATGTACATATACAAGGATTATTATTTAGCCATATAAAAGAAGGCATTATTGCCATTTTTCACAACATTTTTGCAGCATTATGCAAAGTGAAATAAATCAGACAGAATGACAAATTTGGCATGACATCACTTACATGTGGAATACCAAAATGCTAAACTCATAAAAACAAGGAAAGAATAATGGTTGCCAGAGGCAAGGATGTGGGGGAAATGGCAAGATGTCAGTCAACGGGTACAAACTTCTAGCTGTAAGATAAACGAGTTCTAGGACTATACACCATATTGACTATAGTTCATTGCAGTGCAATGTATACATTAAAGTTGCTAAGAGAGTAAATCTTCCATGTTTTCATCATTGAAAAGGATAATTATATGAGGATATGTAGGTGTAAGCTCACCTTGTTGTGGTAATCATTTCACAATATTTAAGTGTATCAGATCATCATATTGTACACCATATAGTTATACAATGTTATACATCAATTATAAACCAATAAAGCTGGAAAAACAATCAATAACTCTTTTTAGAGATGACAAAGAAGTGAAGGCCCAGGGCAAACCACTGCTCCGAATATTGGAGAGAAAGATAAGTAAGTGGATACAGAGAATCCCAATTTATCATAGCAGAAACCCAGAAACAAATCCCAGCTAAACCACTGCTTCCATAGGAAAACCTCCACTGACTAAAGGCTAGAGGCTTAGTGTAGACAAGTGCAAGTGTTGAAAACTCCAAGGGGATTCATTCATAGGGAGGAACCTACATTTCGTGAATTCTTTATCCAGGAGCTGTATCCGGTTCTCAAAGTGTTCTCAAAGGTTCTCAAAAATTTCCTTTTGCTTCTTGTAGGGAAGGGAGTGGAAAAGTAACCATTTTAAAATATTTTAGAATATTCTATGTTTCTTCATAAGGCCTGCCCTTAGGAAAAAGTAACTTACCAGAGCCTAATCTGCTGGAGTTTTACCCAGAGGAAGGGAAATAACAAACTCCAACTGGTTTTCACCTTCCATGTGAAGGAAGGCAAATTTACAGACATGGCCATCCAGTTTTAACGAATAGGGATGGGGGTGATTAAGAAGCACTGGTGAGGGGCGCCTGGGTGGCTCAATGCGTTAAAGCCCCTGTCTTCGGCTCGGCTCAGGTCATGATCTCAGGGTCCCCTGATCAAGCCCCACATTGGGCTTTCTGCTCAGCGGGGAGCCTGCTTCCCCCTCTCTCTCTGCCTGCCTCTCTGCCTGCTTGTGATCTCTCTCTCTGTCTAAATAAATAAATAAAATCTAAAAAAAAAAAAAAAAAGAAAACAGAAGCACTGGTGAAATTAACAGTCCGGGGGCATAGTCTCACAAAAGACTGAGACTTAATCATAAGAACATAGAAGGCGTCCTTTCTCCCAAATCCTTAACACTATATTCTAAAGGTCTATTTACCACAATTCCATTTACTCAACATATCATGTTCACCTTTCAACCAAAAATTACAAGGCATACTAAGAAGAAAAAATCAGTTTGAAGAGACTAAAGATGTATCAGAACCAGAGTTAGATATAGGAGGAATAGTGGAATTATCAGAACAAGTTTAAAAAAAATGATTAATAAGTAAGAGCTTAATGAAAGAGATAAACAATGAGCAAGCATAGATAGTTAATGTAGAAAGAGAGATGGAAATGAAAAAGGAATAATAATAATAATAATAATAATAATAAAGAAATGTTAGAGAATGCCTTTGATGGGTTCATTAGTAGACTGAGATTTGCTGAGGAAAAAATCTCTGAGCTTCAGTATGTGACTCTAGCAACTACCAAAACTGAAAAGCAAAGGGGAAAAAACAATGGGCAAGCAAACCAGAACATGATAGCCAAGACCTGTGGTACAACTACAAAAAGTTTAACAGGAATACTGGAATACCAGTATTCACCAGAAAGAGAAAGGAACAGAAGCAATCTTTGAAGCAGAAGTGACTAAATATCCATCAAAGTAATTTTAGACACCAAACCACAGATCCTGAAAGCTCAAAACCTGCAAAAGGAATAAACACCAAAACAAAACATATTCAGATTTCAGAAAATCAAAGTAAGAAAACTTGAAAGAAGCCAGAAGAGGTAAAACAAACAAACAAATAAACAAAAACGAATTATCAGTAAAAGAGCTAAGATTTGGATATGAATTCTCAGAAATGCAAATAAGAAGACAGTGGAGTGAAATATTTAAACTGCTGGCCAAAACTTGGGGAAGCAACCAAGATACCCTTCAATAGATGAATGTATATACTGTGGTGTATTTAGACAATGGATTATTATTCAGTATAGAAAAGAAATGAGCTATCAAGCCATGAATAGACATGGAGGAACCTTAAATGTATATAATTAATTGAAAAATCAATCTGAATAGGCTGCATACTACCTATGATTCTTACTTCATGACATTTTGAAAAAGACTTTAAAGAGTAAAAAGATTAGTGGTACCAGTTATTTGGGGGAAAGGAAAGTTGAATCATCAGCGTCTGGAGGAGGATTTTTAAGCAGTGGAAGTATTCTGTGGTGCATAGAAAAACATATCATTATACATTTGTTCAAACCCACAGAACACCAAGAGTGAACCTTAGTGTAAATGGTGGACTTTGAATAGTAATATTCAGTGTAGGTTTATCAATTGATAATGAACTATAGTTTGTTGTAGGGATGTTGAGAATGTGGCAATTTGAATGTGTGGAGACAAATGCTATACAGAACTCTGAACTTTTCAGTCAATTTTTCTGTGAACCTATAATTGCTTAAAAAACTATGCTTATTAGTTTTAAAAATGCAGAGAGAAGATGGTGCCTGAAAAACAAAGAAATACAGTGTCTCAAATGAGAAAATTAAGTTTGAGCAGGGTCCTTAAGGAATGAGTGAAAGTTAAACAGAGGAGGACTGGAAATAGAATTAAATGAGTGGTAAAATAATTTGCCAAGACCTCTTTGTTAGTACTACTTAGCTTAAAAAAAAAAAAAAAAGGCGGGGGGAAATACATTTGAAAGCATCAGAGTAGGTGTGTGGTTCTGTAACAATTAAGTTTTTATTTGCCTCTTTTTCTCTAGTCATGATGGTACACATTGGGATAATAATCTCTGAATTTCTCTACTATCACCATGGGCTTGAGCATTGTAAATAAGGGAGAGGATTTGCCTTTTACAGATAATTAATATTATCTATTCAACATTGTCCTAATCTGTATATAATTCACTATTGTATGGCTACTTAGTGATTTATTCCATTCCTCTGTGCTGTGACAGCTCTGGGAAAGCTGAAAAATCCTATAATGAGTGATGATGGTACCTGCTCCATTCAGCATGAGGTACACAAATGTAAAGTTTTGTTTAGTAGGGTAATATCCTGAAAAGGTTCAGGACTATAATACATTTTTCTCTAGGCATTCCTGAAAACATTATTTATTCCTAAATTTTAGTATTGCAAGTACACTGATATTGACAAAACCATAGCAAAATTCACACATTTCAGGAACGTCTCTTAATAGTCATAAAAAGTAAGTAAACTTGGATTATTTGATTAGATTTCCAAGAAGCCAAAGTATATTAATGGATACAGCAGAAAATAGTTTGGGAAATTACACCTGAATGAACAAGTATTCTTTAATCAGTTCCATTATGAAGATGTCAGTGTTTTGAGAGACATGTTTGAAGTTGATGGTTATGAAAATATTCCCTATTCTAAACTGAGAATAGAGATTAGTTTAAATTATCAGTTAACTGATATGCAGAGGAAAGTTTGGATAATGGAGTTATTCTGAAATATATTTATGAAATCATCAAATCAGTCAAGCTAAAAGAAAAGGAAAAAAAATTTTATCCACTGGGCTTTCTCCTGATATCTCAGTGTAGACAAATGTAGCAGAAAAGAAAATCCTTAAACAGGTAGGAGACCTTTCGTAAGTATGCAAGGTCATAAACAATAAAGGATCAATAATGTTACTAGTTTGGAAGTCTTTAAATTTTGGTCCAAAATTATCTTCGTATAAAAAAATTAAAAACCCTTATATGCAAGTATAGCAGATATAATAGAGAAGTGTTTAGTGGGCATGCAGCACTGGGAAGAAAGGGAGACTGAAGGCCTCCCAAACCCTACCTAGTTGATTTCTGCCCTTAATGCTTTCCTTATCCCAGCAAGATATTTCCTGAAGATAAAGTTGAACCCTGGAACACCCGGGTGGCTCAGTCAGTTAAGCATCTTCCTTTAGCTTAGGTCATGATTCCAAGATCTTAGATCTAGTTCCACATTGGGCCCCTTGTTCAGTGGGGTGCTGTTTCTCCCTCTGCCTCCCATTCCCCCTGCTTTGTGTGTGCTCTCTCTCTCTCTAATTGACAAATAAACAAAATATATTTTTTTTAAAAAAATGAGAGAGAGAGAGAGAGAGAGCAAGCGAGCGTTAATTTTAACCGAATAAGAGGTACTAGGAGTACAATTTGGAAACCATATTTTGAGATGAACATCCTTACTTAAATAAATTGCAGAAAGGTTAAATGCCTTGTCAATAATGAATGCTGTTAACTAATAGGGAAAATGAGACAAGAGTTCTTTGGAGTTTCTTTTCCAAGATATAGAGCAAGAAATATTCTAATGCTGTATATGAAAGAGAGGCACCATTCAACAGAAAACGCCAAGGGAATCTGTGATTCTTACAAAAATGGATTCGGTTTCTTGATATAATCATAGAATTTTGGTTATTTATAAACTGTAAAACAAAATCATAACCACGAATCGCCTTTACAAAAAATTGCTGAATGCATGACACAAAAGTACAATATAACACATGTCACTTGCTCTTGGGAGACCCTGAAAAGAGGAAAAAAAAACTGTTCATCTACATAAAGTAAATAACATGGAGGTGACTTTACACTAAATGAAATAAACTGAAAGAGGTACTATTTTACCCAGTTTAAACTGAATCAATATTCTCAGCAAAGTAAAATGAAAATGTGAATAAATGACCATCGGTACCTGAACACACCAAAAACTGTTTGGACATCTTCCCAGGAGTCTAGATAGTTTCATTTCGGAGATCAGATTTAGTACACTGGCAAAGCACTTTACAAAATAATAATCACACCATCACATCCCAGCAGCATGGCCAAAATTGTATTATTCACGTTTCACCATCTCTTTTTTTAAAAAGTTGCTCTCTACATATTAGTCATAGAATAGCTTCGATAGCACTTCCTTTGGGAAATTTTTTCAGACCATATAAGATGTTTTAAAGTGATTCATGAAAGAGTTTGAAAATTGGACATGCGTCTCTTTCCTCTTCTTCTCAACTTTTTTTGTTTTTCAAATGACAATAAAATGAATAAAAAAGTATATTCGCCCCACACAGGGACAAAGAGAAGTACGCTAATTCGTGTGATTTTTTTTAATGGTTGATATGAAAGTTACTCATCCAGTAAATGCTCATTATTCTATGTATCAATTTCCTAGGCTGAGGTTATTGTGAAAAAACTAACAAAACCTCTGATAGCAATAGAACTTATGTTCTATTGTAAGTTACATTCTACTTAGGTGCCCATTACATTCTATAATGGGCACCTAAGTGGCTCAGTCAAGTGTCTGCCTTTGCCTCAGGTCATGATGTCAGTGTCCTGGGATAAAATGCCCTATCAGGCTCTCTACTCAGGGGGAAGCCTGCCTTTCCCTCTCCCTCTCCTTCTGCTGTTCCTCCTGCTTGTGCTCTCTCACACTCTCTCTCTGTCGAATAAATAAATAAAATTTTAAAAAAGAACTTACATTCTTGCAAGAAGACAATGAGTACATGCTATATTTACTGAATTTTATGTGAGTATGTTTAATGACATATATACTATTAAGACATGCATTTATGGGGTGCCTGGGAGGCTCAGTTAGTTAAGCGACTGCCTTTGGCTCAGGTCATGATCCTGGAGTCACAGGATTGAGTCCCGCATCAGCCTCCCTGCTCAGCAGGAAGTCTGCTTCTCCCTCTGACCTTCTCCCCTCTCATGTTCTCTTTCTCTCATTCTCTATCTCCCATAAATAAATAAAATATTTTTGGAGCACCTGGGTGGCTCAGTGGGTTGAGCCTCTGCCTTCAGCTCAGGTCATGGTCTAAGGATCCTGGGATCGAGTCCCACATCGGGCTCTCTGCTCAGCAGGGAGCCTGCTTCCCACAGCCCACCCCCGCCTCCCTGCCTACTTGTGATCTCTCTGTCAAATAAATAAATAAAATCTTAAAAAATAAATAAATAAATAAATATGTATATTTATATATATATATATATATTTTTTTAAGACATGCATTTATGTATTGTATTTGATATCAGGTGGAGATGATTCCTGTGAAAATCAATTAAACAGGATAAGGGGTTAAAAAGTGAGCAAGTAAGGGCAGGGTCACTGTATAATTGAAGATGGTTAGGAAAGACCTTTAATATTAGGGAATGCTTGAATAGAACCTGACTGAGTTGAAGAGGCAAGTTATGCAGATATCTAGGAAACGGTAATTTCCTGAAGAGTGATCAGAAAGTGCAAGTGTTCTGAAGCAAAGAATGTCAAATGAATTTATTATAAGAGGAAGAAGGCCATATTTCAGTGTGACTGGATTTCAGTGAAGGAAGAATGTTTAATCTTAGGTTCTTGAAACTTACGTTTCTTTCTAGGGTGTTTCTCCTACAAGGAAGCCCAATTTTCACTCCTTTCTGGGGACATTCAAAGGAAGGTAACTTTTTGAGTCCTTGAATGTCCAAATATCTTCATTCTGCTCTCATGTTGCTTAAAAATTTAACTGGATGTAGAATTCTAGTTTGAAAGTAATTTTCCTCAGAACTGCAGCAATATCATATTACTGTTTTCCAACATCTAGAAAAACTTGAAAATATGGTATCAGCCTCATTCTTTTTCCTTTGTGTTCTTTTTCCTATCTTCCCATAAAAATGTATTTATATTTTTGAAGCTATATTAAGAATCTTATTAAACTTCCTTATATCCTTTCATGTGCAATAAACATAAAACCTACATATATGTATAAGCATATTTAATAAACATATTACACAACTATATAGCTGATCGATGATAAAAAATAAATAAGTTAATAAATCTTAAGTGTCTTGAGCTTTGGCAACTGCATATAATTGTGTAATCACTGCCCAAAATAAGTTGTAAGATACTTCAACCACCCCCAATATTCTCTTTTGCCCCCTTTGACCAATTCTACCATGGTAAACCAACCACCATTCTTACTCAGGGACAATGACTAATCTGATTTCTATTATTATAAATTCATTTTACCCATTCTTGTATTTCAGAAAAGATAAAATGTGAAAGATCTTTGTTTTCAGCTTCTTTCACACACAGAGTGTTTTGAGATTCACCCTTGTTGTATTAGTACTTCACTCCTTTTCATTACTGTGTATTACAGTGTAAATATGTCACAATTTCTTTATTCATACTGCTGCACATTATGAGTTTTTGGTTTTAGTTATTATGAATTAAACTGCTCTGAACATCACAGTACATGTGTTTCATGAATATGTACTTTTACTTATTTTCCTTTTAAATTTCATTTAAATTTTAAAAGTACAAATATGTCATCATAGGATAGACATGTGTTTTTTACATATCAATTACCAAATGAGTTTTAAATGATGTATTATTTTACACTCCTACCAGCAGTGTATGAGAGTTCCAGTTGTTCCAAATACATGTCATTATTAGTCCCTCTAATTTTACCCATTCCACTGATTTGGAGATAGGAGAAGGATTTAAAAAAAAACTGTCCTGCAACCTACACGTTCACTTTACCAGATGGAGATCCCCATGGGAAAGAAAAGAATATGGATGACTTGGTCTAATATCTTTGCATAATGGTTCTCTGGGTACTGACACGAACGATATTTCCTAGGAGGAAGAGACCTTACTTCCTGAGTGTCCTTAATATGATGTTCATTGCAAGAGGATTACTCATCATAACACACAAAGAAGTTGGGTTATGGCTTTCTAGAGAACATGTAAGTTACACAATCCTTTGTAATATAGCATGGAAATCATAACTTAGAGGATCTCTGTGGCTTGAGGTATCCCACAATGTCTCACTTCCAGTGACTCTATTATTCCTGGCCTAAGAAGGCACATTTCTTCTTTGTATGTTTTTATTTATTTTAATATCTATCTTATCAGTGCTATTGATTCTCTTCACATGCCTGGCAGGTTCTCTGGCTTTCTTTTTATATTGATAAGAATGTGATTATGTTGTTGCTGATTAGAATATCCATGACTGGGTTGGACTCTGAGCTTTGACACCTTCACTGTAACTTGACAAAAAGGCAGGAATACATTTTATTTGTGGGAATCACTTATTATCAAATCTTTTGGGGAAGATTTTTGGGGAGGGTCTTTTGGGGAAGGCTTTTAATTTCTCTAGTATGAGGTCTGAATTTCTCTCCAGAAGGTTGGAGTGGGCTCTTAGAATTCTATAAGGAGTGGAAGACTGGTTAGTATGTATTTGACTTTTTTATATTCAGATGTTGAAATAAATGAATAAATAATTCTTGAGTTTTGAGACCCTCACATAAACCTTGCTTTTTCATGTGCCTCATAAGACTTAACCTTGTTAGATTGTCTATATAAAAAGTTGGTATTTTGTACCTGAGAGAGGAAAGCTCTACAGGATTAGTGTCAGAGAATGTGGCAATGATCAAGGACTTCAAATCTTTAATTAAAGGTGAGCAGAATGTCAAAATAAGTAAATATAGTGGGTGTAACTCTCTGTAGATGAATTCGAACCTAAAGTGTTTTAAGTAGGAAGAAGAATGGTCTAGAGTATGAGTAGAGGAAAAAGGACATTAATATACTGTAGAGAATGTAATACCTTCATTGGACCTGTGTTTTAATAAGAAGAAGAAATATTTTTTTTAAAAAAATCTATGCATATATCATATAGTAGGCTCTTTTTTCAATAAGGAATGTGTTTAAGGGCAAGTTCAGGAAAAGGAGGTTAAAATGTGTAAGGGTATATTTTTCTCAATAGTCTTGAAGTAGACTTTTTTTTTTTTTTTAAATTTCAGTTACTTATTCAGTGGTGTCACAAAGAACTAAAACTCACTTCTGTTTTGTTTTTCTATCCTAGCCACTAGCTCTGTATGCCTGCACTTTGTCCCCATGGCTATAAGATTGCTGCAAGAGTCCTAGAGATCTCATGTTCAATTAAGGCAGGAAAAAGAATGGAAGTGTGCTACCAAAAAATTTTCTTCTGACATTTGTCACTGTTTTAAGCAAAAAACATCCCTAGTGATTCTGTTAGTAGCATACTGGACACCCCTAGTTTCAAGATAGTCTTTTCAGTGAATATTTTTTTTTTCTACCCTCAGTATTGGAAGCAGGGAAGGAAGAAATATGTTAATCAAGATTTTTGGACTTATCAGCCAAAAGTATTAGCCAAAACTAAATTAATACTTTCTTGGACTTACAGAAGTATTAAGAAAAAAAAGCTAATCTTTCCTTAACTAAGGTAATGTAAGTGAGCTCATGAAATGTAAAAGTAAGATAAGGCAGAAGAAAGAAGAAAATGGATGCTCTGAAAGGAACTTTTTATTTTTAAATAGTACTGTATTATAAATAAGATACAATGATGTGTTGATATTTACACTTAAATTTAGAAATTAAATCATCTACTTTGTAATCACTGTAGTATATTAAATAACAACAAATCAGAAAAAAAAATAAATTACAGAGCATGTATTATTTGAATTTTGTCTTTTTGTTTTGTTTTGTTTTTTAAAGATTTTATTTAATTTGTTTGAGAGAGAGAGGGAGCATGAGCAGAGAGGGGGCAGAAGGAGAAGCGGGTTCCCTGATGAGTGGGGAGCTGGATGACAGCCGAGATCATGACCTGAGCCAAAGGCAGCCTCTTAAACAAGTGATCCAGACAGGCATTCCCTCATTTGAATTTTGGATATAAACTCCCCTCACGAAATATTTTCTTATTTAAGGACTATGTCTCTTGCTTAAATAGAATATCTTCCCTCCAACTCAAATAATTCATTTATTTGACAAACCTCTTGATTTCCACACTAATCCAAACATCAGAATTATAATTACCAATTACTTTTGTTTTATATATATTAAGGAGTCAGGTAGTTAGGAGACTAGCTCTTTGGTAGATAGTCAATATAACATGGTAAATCAAATAAGTGATCACTTTTAGGACACACATAAAATGGAAATTATTTTTCAAATCTTATATTTTGTATTATAATAAATAATTTTCTGAAAATTGTCTTTATTAATAAAGTTGCACATATTTCCTCAGTTCCCAAGTGCTATATGATCATATCTTATAGTTAATTTCTTGTAGCATGATTTTTCCTTACCAAAGAACTATATTAGAAAAAAAATAATGAGGAAATACATGGCATCTTTCAAATATGAATGAGAATAATCTTACAAAAAATAAGGACAGAAAGAAAAATGTTATTTAATATATAGTTATTAAATTTTCCTGTCTAAATTATGATTTATAATAGGATAATAATTTGCTTATCACAATGGAGTAAAACTCTGACTTTATAATTCATAAATACATGACTTCTTTATTTCAAGTCAAAAAACACCTGAAAGGCATAGTTACAAATGACCTATTATTCACAGTTAGGCTTATCCACAGTTAATGAGGAAAATTAGATAAAAAGTTACTAAAAAGATTACAAACTTTCTTTTGTGAACAGGTAAGAAAAAACAAAGTTGTATTCTAAGAGCAGACCTTTTAACTTTGTGTTCTGTCTCACTTCATTTTATGAGTAATTAGCAGACAATCTAAATCAAAATTAAGCATTAACTTGAATTTATTATTACTAAGCAGTAGACAAGATATATTAAAACCCAGGTCCTAATTATCAATATTTTAAGGTGTTCTATTATTTTGAAGATTTTTTGTACTTATATAAATGTAGCCCTTCATTAAGATTATACTGTGATATTTTAGCTAAAGATGTCCTTATTTAGTTCATATTTGTTAGCATTATGCTATATATGATAAATTTCATAATATTTGTGATAAGATATCAGATTATTTTCACATTTTTGAAAAATGTTTGAAAAGTTAAATTTTACTGATTCTTCTTCCAATTTCATAAATCAATAGCACTAACTATGATAAATGAATTTGGTTTTAGAGCCATAACCTTTAGACATGCAAAAATTAAAATATTTTCCTGTATTCCCAGTTAATTATACAAATATTTTTTTAAATGTTTGAATCAAAATAAGTGAAACAAACATTGTCATCTGAGTTAAATGAGTAATACAGTTAAGAAATGTATTTTTCGGGGCGCCTGGGTGGCTCAGTGGGTTAAGCCGATGCCTTCGGCTCAGGTCATGATCTCAGGGTCCTGGGATCGAGTCCCGCATCGGGCTCTCTGCTCGGCAGGGATCCTGCTTCCCTCTCTCTCTCTCTGCCTGCCTCTCCATCTACTTGTGATTTCTCTCTGTCAACTAAATAAATAAAATCTTTAAAAAAAATAAAATAAAAAGAAATGTATTTTTCTTAAATACATTTAAGAGATACATTTAAATACATTTCTCAAATAATTAAAATAATTAAAAAGAAATAAAATTAAATAATTAAAAATAAGATAATTTAAATAACAAAATAAATAAAATAATTTAATGAATAATAATTAATTAATTTAAAATAATTAAAAATAACTTAAAAACACCTTTCTTCTTAAATACATTAAATGTATTAAGAAATACATTTAAATACATTTCTTCTTCTACTTTTGAAGAAAAAATGTCTACCTTTGCATACCTTCCCAATTGCATACTCTCAATTTACTCTTACTGTTTTCCTCTTTCTTTTTCATACCTTGTTATTCTATGTCCCCAAAAGGGTACAATATTTTCTCCAGAATTATGAAAATGAGTGAGTAAAATTATTTGTATTAAATACTTTGATTAAATGTATTGTTTATCTAGTTAGCAAAATAAGTAGATAACATTATAATTTGCCTTACTTAATTGAAAAAGTGGTACTACTGAATTTTCCCTTTCCACACAATTTTTTGGCCATTTGATCAATTTTATTTCTGCTTTTCTCCTGTAAATATAGGACTATAGGATAATTAATGAATTTCTTTGGGAAATTATAATTAGTAAGCTTCCCCAAGAGTAGACCTCTTATCTTTCTTTCTGAGGAGTTAAATTTCTAATACAAAATAAAGATACAAATATATCAGCTTTCAATTGTTTATTAGTATTCTTCTCTTAAAAAAATGTATGTGCGGGGCACCTGGGTGGCTCAGTGGGTTAAAGCTTCTGCTTTCGGCTCAGGTCATGATCTCAGGGTCCTGGGATGGAGTCCCACATCTGGCTCTCTGCTCAGTGGGGAGCCTGCTTCCCCCTCTCTCTCTGCCTGTCTCTCTGCCTACCTGTGATCTCTGTCTGTCAAATTAAAAAAAAAAATGTACGTGCTATGGTGAGTGCTGTGAAGTGTGTAAACCTGGCGATTCACAAACCTGTACCCCTGGGGCTAATAATACATAATATGTTTATAAAAATTATAAAAAATACATATCTTGCTTAAATAATTTTTTCCTCTTGGAGAATGAGGAAAGACAATAAATTCCTGTTTAATTTTGAAATGCTTCTTAATTTCTGATGAGACTATGAAAGATGATAATGACCAGCAAATACAGGGAGACTTGAATATTTATTAACTCTGAGTATGCATTATCAATTCCAATTCTTGCAAAACTACATGTCATAGGTAATATTATCACTTGGAGTAGCCTAACTTAACAGAATGGTAAAGTAGCTCTCCTTAGGTCATGTTGCAAATAAATGGTCTGGTCATACTCCACAAGTCATCATTTTAATCATAGGATTCTTTCAAATTTCTCCTGTAGAAGTTTGGGAGAGGGTTTATATGAATTATCACAATGGAATGGAAAAAATATAAAATGAACTGAATAGGATGAGAAGGTTGAGTTGTTTTGTATTTAAGCAACATCATCCAACCTAACATGTGCAAGTAGCAAAATTAATGAATTCTTCCCTATCTCTACATCTTAATAGTTCTCAATCTCAAAAAAGAAATAAAAAGTATTTTTCTTAGTCTCTTTTAAACTTAGCAAAATATAAATTTTAATTATGATTTTAACATAGGACCACTTTTCAATATTACAAGTGAAAATTGTTTTAATTATTCCTCACTGGCATACTCTTTTGTTAAACTGTACATTTTATGTGATAGAACAACAATTCTGTCTTGCTTATGATTATACCTCTAAAATAGGGTCTTAATCCCCACACTTTTGGCATTTTGAGTAAGATAATTCTTTGCTGTTGGGTACTGTCCTGTGCACTGTAGGATGCTGAGTAACACCCTGTCTTCAATCCAGTAGCAACTCCTATTTGTGAGAACCAAAAATTTATCTAGTCATTGCCAAATGTTGCCTGAGGGACAAAAATATCCCCACTGAGAAGTGCTAAACAGTTCAGTAATTGGTACATATTAAGTAGTCACTCAGTTATGTTAACTTAACTTTTGATGTTTGTGTATACATAATTTATTGATATAAACTATATAAAACATAAATAGCATTCATTCATGGACTTAGTGACAAAAAAATGTAAGAGACTGTCATTCAGGATTTTGTCTGTTGTACAAAAACTGAATAACACTTTAGAGTCACAATTAGAAAATGTCAGTCGAGTTATCTGCTACCATTAAATAGTAAATCAGCAGGTGATTCTGCAATTATTTGCCAGACAATGCTGTTTAGAACAAATACAGTCTAACTTTTATATGAATGCTCTACGAGTTTTAGGTAAGAGAAATTATAAAGAAAACACACCACCTACCTATAAATTATTGGATACAAATCAAGGTGACTAAAGCACCTGAGTTGGTTGTATGCATTAATCTCCACCACTTCCCTAACATCTAACTTGACCACATACAGGTTACATTTCTTTTACATTTATTAGGTTTGTCAGCAATTGGATGTACTATTTGATGTTGTTGGTAAGAAATAATATGCAAAAGAAGATGGGGAGAAGGACACATTTCTCTAAGAACACAAGACCAAAGTAATTGGTTTATGTTATGGCAATTTCCATATTTTCACTAATAGATTGTTGAATACAAAGATTATGCTATCTAAATTATTTGTAGATCAAAAAATATGAATTACTGAATTCTGACAACCTAAGGTAGTGAAAAAACTTATTAGGTAACAGAATGTACTACCAGGAGAAATAAATAATATTCTAAATTGAAAAATACTTAAACTTATGCCAAAAAGCAAAAAACAAAAAACCTCTTGAGGAAAAAAAAAATTATTTTGAGAGTGCTCCAGCTGCAACACAACTTTCAGAGAAGAGAAATAAAATGCACATAATCATTTCAACTGGTTGGCAAGTTTGTTCTTGGGATTTCATTGGCTATGTTTCATCTAAACTCAGTTCCTCATGAGAAGTCATTTCTCAAAATGTGACTCACAGCCCTCAAAATATTGCATGTTACAGGAAGAGTATCAGCAATCTGAGAACTACTGATACATGTATATGTATACTGACAAGCATGGTTATACAATAAATATTTAAAGTTATTTTGTAAAAAATATACTTTTTATTAGTATGTTTACAGAAATGCATCTCCTAGGGGTGCCAGGGTGGTTCAGTCTGTTAAGAATCTGCCTTTGTCTCAGGTCATGATCCCAGGGTCTTGGGATCGAGCCTCACATCAGTCCCCATGCTCAACGGGAGTCTGCTTTACCCTCTCTCTCGTTCTCATGTGCTTTCTTTTTCTGAAATAAATACATAAAATATTTTTTTTAAAAAGTATCTTATAAATTCCTTACCTAGCAAAACCATTTCAGATGGGATAAAAATTAAAAAGTTCTAGAGTGTTAAAAAGTGCATTGAAGGAAACTCTGAGAATTTTTAAGTAGGTTGTCATATATTTATATATGTGATAAGCTGGTTTGTTGTCATACTGTCAAGCTGAATTATACTCACAGCAGAGAAGACAAAAGTCTTCCTTTTCCAAAATCTTTGCCAACATTAAGTTTTCACCTTCACCAAATTAGTATTTGAAATTTTTATTGTGTTATTTAATTTGTAAATTGTGGATCATTAGACGTGGTTTATTTTTTATTTTTTTATTTTTTATAAACATATAATATATTTTTATCCCCAGGGGTACAGGTCTGTGAATCGCCAGGTTTACACACTTCACAACACTCACCAAAGCACACACCCTCCCCAATGTCCACAACCCCACCCCCCTTCTCCCAAACCCCCTCCCCCCAGCAACCCTCAGTTTGTTTTGTGAGATTAAGAGTCACTTATGGTTTGTCTCCCTCCCAATCCCATCTTGTTTCATTTATTCTTCTCCTACCCACTTAAGCCCCCATGTTGCATCACCACTTCCTCATATCAGGGAGATCATATGATAGTTGTCTTTCTCTGCTTGACTTATTTCGCTAAGCATGATACGCTCTAGTTCCATCCACGTTGTTGTAAATGACAAGATTTCATTTCCTTTGATGGCTGCATAGTATTCCAGTGTGTATATATACCACATCTTCTTTATCCATTCATCTGTTGATGGACATCTAGGTTCTTTCCATAGTTTGGCTATTGTGGACATTGCTGCTATAAACATTCGGGTGCACGTGCCCTTTCGGATCACTACGTTTGTATCTTTAGGGTAAATACCCAGTAGTGCAATAGACATAGGTTTTTAAATACATTTATTAGTCATTTAAAAAAAGTAAGTTGAATGAAAAAGGTAAGAAATTTATCTTAAATAGGACCTCGAATTATTACTTTCTTACAGACTAATTTGAGCTAGTTTTGATAAATTCCTTATAGATCACTTATTTACTTCTCTCTTGTCACATAACACATCCTTCATCAAATATTGGTTTTCTCTATTTTCTAAATACATGTAGACTCCTACCTTATCACTTCTACTGGTCCAACTACTGCCATTGTCATTGTTAATCTGGTGTGGCAGCCAAGAAAACATACCAATCCAAATTCCCATTGCAGGAGCAAGCAGAAATAGCAGAAATAGTTCCAACTGCTGCACTTGGAAATCCCAATCTATATTTGTGCTCAAACCATGCTTTCTATGGTCTGCTTCCAGAAAACGACTAAACACAGCAGAGATCTAACGCAGATACATTCCTGTGAGATGTGAGATTCATGTCACAAGTAACATTCGTTCTATAATTCCCTGTCAGTCTTTCCAAAACTTTCATTAAGATCACGATGCAATCCAAGAACAACTTATCTTTCTGATTTCCTTCCCTTCCTTTTCCTATCTTTCACAGAGTTCAGATCTCTAGTCTTTTGGCTCTCCCTGACCTCTCTAGCTCCCTTCTATTTTGACTCACAGATGTTTCTTCAGTAAACGTCTGCTGTACATGGAATTCTGTCTTGACATCTACTTCTCAGAAGATTTGAGAGAGTATTATTTAAATAACATCCCAAGTGATCTTGCTTTTTATACTCTCATTTCCCAATTCTCAGCAGCCAGAATGATCTTTAAAAATGTAATTTGGAATATTACTTTTCTATTCTATACTCCCAAAGCTCTGCTGCTTATTCTGAGTAAATGCCAAAGTCCTTAGAATGACTTACAAGATCAGGGCCCTTGTCTTTGTTATTCCATCATCAGGGAATGCTCTTACCAAATAATCACAAGACTCACTCCTTCACCTATTTCAAGCTTTTACTTAAATTTTGGCATCAAAATGAAACTTTCCCTGAACACCCTTTTCAAAATGATAAATTTCCCAGTCTTCAGATACATTTTATTTGCCTCTCCCGCTGGTCACTAAAAGACTGCTGCAGCTTTCTCTCTCTGGTTGCCTGGCAACATAGAGCTTAACTAACAGAACTAGCCCCTCACCCACACTTAACACCTAGCCTGAACCTTCATGAAACTCTCCAGGTTATCAACACAGGTACATAACTCCTGTGGGCCCTGATTTCAGCTGAAGACAATTCGAGCTCCCTGGCAGAGCCACTTGATGATAAAATCCCTGAATTATATGTTCAGATTCTACCTGTCCCCTGGAGTCCTTATTAAATGTGGAACAACAAAGGAGGGTAGTCACTCTTTTGGACTACAACTCAATCCACATAATGCCAAGACTGATTGATGTATACCTTTCTGAACACAACAGAAGTCCTCAAGAATCTGTCATTTCACTGCTAATATTTTGCCTGTAAATCCTATACTTTACACCACGTGATTCATGTGGTGATAACCAAGCCCTTTGTTAGACAACTTTTCAACATACTATATATTTCATTTATATTGTATAATATTTGTCTCCCTAATTTGGAATGTAAGATCCATGAAGGCAGAGGTTACTTTGACTCTTCCTTTTTTATTTTATAATCCCAGTTCCTATAATACAGCAGTTGCTTTAAAAACTGTATTTTGAATAAATGAATGCAAACATAGATAAATTGAGTAAACATAAGAAGTTGTGAGCAAATCTTTGGCCACAATATTTATGGATTTTAATAAAATGTATATATATATAGAGAGAGAGAGAGAAAGAGAGAGAGAGAGCCTATATGTGCATATGTGTCTATATACACATATATACACATTTATTTACAATGTCCATATATATACACATATATACATATATGTGTGTGTATGTATATATATATATAATGAAAATTACAAAACAAACTGAACAAACTCAAAAAGTTAATATTCTAATGGAGTTCAAATAATCCTATAAGAAAATATTAATATTATTTGAATAGGAGTTTTTTAAAGTAGTATAAGAGGAAATAGAAAAACAGATATATTTTCAAGTTAGTGCTGTAGTTTTCTTCAGATAAATAAGCAAAAATAGAATTACTAGATCACACTGTAGTTTTATTTTTAATTTTTGAAGAAGCTTTATACTGTTTCCCATAGAGACAATTCCAGTTGATATTTCTAACAAAACTGCACAAGTGTTTGGTTTTCTCTATATCCTTAACAACACTTGTTCTTTTTTGTCTTTTTGACAATAGCCATTCTATTAGGTGTGTAATTGTGGTTTTGTTTGGCATTTCCTGATGTTAAGCACCTTGGCATATACCAGTTGACCATCTGCATGTCTTCTTTGAAAAAAGTTTATTCATACCCTCTGCCCATTTTTTGATTGGGTGTTTGGAGATTTATTGTTGTGGTGGTTGTTACTCAGTTGTAGGAATTCTTTAAATATTGTGGATATTAATCACTTATCAGATATACTTTGCAAATATTTATCCCATTCAGTAATTTGCCTCTTTATTTTGTTGATGGTTTCATTTGCTGTATGGGAACTTTTTAGTTTCGTGTAGTCCCACTTGATTTTTGCTTTTGTTGCCTTTGATTTTGGTGTCAAATTAAAAACTCATTGCCAAGACTTGTGTCAAAGAGCATAACACCTATGCTTTCTTCTAGGAGTTTTTTGTTTTGTTTTGTTTGCTTTTAAGATTTTTATTTTTTTTTTGCAATAAAGAGAAAGAGAGAAAGAGAGAGAACATGAGCAGTAGGGAGAGAGAGAGCAGACCCCCTGCCAAGCAAGGAGCCGGACACACGGATTGATCCCAGAACCCCAGGATCATGACCTGAGCCAAAGGCAGACATTTAACTGACTGAGCCACCCAGGCACACCTTCTTCTAGGAGTTTTATGGTTTTAGTTCTGAAGTTGAGTCCTTAATCCATTTTGAGTTGGTTTTTGTGTGTAATGTAAGATCATGGTTCAGTTTCAATCTTTTGCATGTCAATATCCAGTTTTCCCAGCCCCATTTATGGAAGAGCCTATAACTTTCAATTATACCTCATTAAAGCTGGAAAAAATTTTAAAATAGAAAAAAAAAGTAGCCAAGAATAGCAAAGTAAAATAAGATAGGGATATGAAAGTAGTGTTTCTCAACAATAAAGCTGGGTAAAATAATAAAATTATTGCTCTGTATGTTTTAATATTTAACAAAATAATATTTAAAATAATTAAAAATACTTTCTGCAAAAACAGTATTAGAATAAAATTGTATTATATCTAATATATCTCTCTCTATATAGATATATATAAATGAAAGTTTACTTAAGCAAGGACAAGTCCAAATTATTAAAAAAAAAATCATTCATTCTAATTATAGGTCCCAAAATAGTACTTTTTTTTTTTTTTAAGTAGGTTTCATGCCCACTGTGAAGCCCAGTGCAGGGGTTGAACTCATGACCCTGAGATCAAAGACCTGAGCTGAGATCAATAACCATCGAACGATGGTTAACTGACTGAACCACCCAGATACCCCTGTACTGTTCTTTTTTTTTTTTTAATTTTTTTATTTTTTATAAACATATATTTTTATCCTCAGGGGTACAGGTCTGTGAATCGCCAGGTTTACACACTTCACAGCACTTTTTAATGCTGACAAAGATTATGAGTTATTCAATCTTGGAAGGTGTTTAAAAAAATTAGTAAGTTTTTCTGGATGCTAGGAAAATAACAAAACACAGGTCATAAAATGTACATAAGATAAACCTACTATAAAATATAAATATTTAGATTTGATAAACTATTACAATTTTATATTACTTAACTTTACATTTTTTTACAAGTACACCTAGTGACACAAAATGATTCCCTCTTTTTTTGTGTCTATCCCAATAAATAAGAAGATGGTATATGTGTATACACATATAATGGACACACACATACCGATAGGTAGATAGACACAGAAATAGAGGAAGGCAAAATAAAAGAGAAAAAAAGATCAGTAAATCAAAAGCAAACTGCTAACAGTAAACTCTAAAAAGTGTACTTTTAAAAAGCAAACTTCTTTTTAAAGCAAACTGCTAACAGTACACTCTATCTGTTATGAATATTTATGCACTAAAATATAATGTGAAATTTTGTAAAATACAATCTGTTTGAAAAAAATCAAAAGCCAGACAATAGGTTGCTTACACAGTATTTTCAGTCATTGCCTAGGGAAAAAAAAATAACATACGTATGTGTGTATATATATATATATATATATATATCATAAAGTTATTACATTTTTCAAAATTATTCATTTTCAAAAGAACTCCTAAATAGCCATTAATTAAGCATTAATATAATAAATCTAATAAAAAGTTTTCATTATCAAAGCAAAAGTATTCATTAACATTAAAACAGAAATAAGTAAATTTAAAAATAACATAAAAGGTTAGAATTGAGCATTTACCCCAAGATATAATTTCTTGAACTGAACTTATACAGAATTTTTAGGGTAGAACTCAAAAACAATTAAAAAGAAAAAAAGAAGTAAGGACAACAATATTCATGCAGGACTTTATCACAGATACTCAGAATTAGCACCACTCTATATTTAGTGGATTTCCAAAATTTCCTAATATTGGACAATTTTCTAGAAATATACATAATATCAAAATTTATCAAGAAGAGTTATAAAATATAAAGATATCTCTAAGTCAAGGAAGACATCAAAAAATTTATTTCTCAAAATATGCTGTGATCTTGACAGATTTAAGAGCAAGAATTAGCATATTTGAAGGAGTAGTAACAGTATCTGATGGCTTCACACCAAATCCATACCTTAAATTTCATAGGAGTAGTAAATCATAATGTATTATAGAATTGTTGAATTGATTTACAGAATTACAGTTATTATAAAAACTAAAAAATTAGAAGCTTGCTTAGATTCTAGAACAACTCCCAGACCTGCACACCCTAGAATTTTCTGTCCTGACATAAGCAGGAAAGTGTTCAATCAAATATCTGTTCTGCTGTATTGGTTCTAGGATTATGCCTCTTCCTCTATCATATGGACCATGATATGGGTGCTCTGCATTTTACTCTTAGCCCTTATGAAGCTAAAGGTTTGACAAAAGCAACTCTGATATACCTTAAGAGTAAAAATCTAATTGTTCTGGGACTGTGCTTACTAACAGGAAGGTCAGAGTCATCAAATGAATGGTCTTCTCATAATGCTCTATTTCTTCTTCTTCTTCTTTTTTTTTTAAATATTTTATTTATTTATTTGACAGAGATGTGCAGTGAGAGAGAGAACAGAAGCAGGGAGAGTGGAAGAGGAAGCCTGCTGCAGAGTTTGATCCCAGGATCCTGGGATCATGATCTGAACTGAAGGCAGATGCTTAACAAATGAGATACTCAGGAGCCCCATTATGCTCTATTTCTATGGTCTAAAACACCTGTGTATTCATCTTACTGATGCAACCGACATCACATTTAAAAATCTAAATCCAAAGTAATCTGAAATATGTATTCTCTAGTACAAAAAAAAAAAAAAGTCTCTACAACACAGAAAAAAAGAGAAAGGTAATGTGATTAATGAGTTACTGGAATCATTCTCAACATTTGTTCCAAAGAATGCTTCATATGTTAAAATATCTTTTGAGGATGCCAAAAGACTTGTTTAGGTTGGTTATATCTACAGATAGGTGATATTAAAAAACTGAATTTTGGGGGGCACCTGGGTGGCTCAGTGGGTTAAGGCCTCTGCCTTAGGCTCAGGTCATGATCCCAGGGTCCTGGGATCGAGTCCCACATCGGGCTTTCTGCTCAGCAGGGAGTCTGCTTCCTCCTCTCTCTCTGCCTGCCTCTCTGCCTACCTGTGATCTCTCTCTGTCAAATAAATAAATAAATAGATAGATAAATAATCTTTAAAAAAACTGAATTTTGAAGATATTTATTATTTTATTTTAAAATTTAGAATTATAAATTATAAATTAAAATTTATAAATAGATGAATATTTGAGATTGTTAAAGAGATTGAAACTTTCACACAATGTTTCTTAGGGAAACATTCAGTGTTTATTTAATATGGAATGTTAATTATTGGAAAGAATAAAACAGTTCCTTTTATATAGTTATGGGACACTAGCGATGACACAGTTTAACTGAAAAATTAAATTTTTAAAGTAATATATATATATAAGATGAACTTGCTATTATGTTAAGCAGAGGAAGAAAATTTATGTGCTTGTGTTTACATTTAAGGAAATGATGTAAAGATATTTATAACACATTATTAATATTGGTATGTTATTTGCACATAAATTAACTTTAATATTGATTCCTGAATGGACTCATAAGAGTCAAGTGATTTATCCTCACAGAAGAGTTTTGTTAGGCAAAAGATACATCTAACAGGGCACCTGGGTAGGTTAAGCACTCAGTGGGTTAAGCCTCTGCCTTTAACTCAGGTCATCATCTCAGGGTCCTGGGATCAAGCCCCACACTGGGCTCTCTGTTTGGGGGGGAGCCTGCTCCCCACTCTCTCTCTCTGCCTGCCTCTCTGCCTACTTGTGATGTCTGTCAAATAAATAAATAAATAATCTTTAAAAATACATATAGCAATAGTAGAAGAGGGATTTTTATCAAAAAGGATTTAGAAATCTCAATAAAACATTGATCTTTTCCTTCCTCTCCTGTATCAGATGGAATACATTTTGTCTGCAGGCCTTAAACAAGCATCGATTTAGGTGTGAATCATCTAGGTATACCATGAGATCTAATTTCAGCTCAAGATGAGGCTTTCTTTCTTTCGATTTCATTTTAAGTAATCTTATAAGTAATTTCTGCACCCATTTTGGGGCTGGAAACTACAATCCTAAAATCAAGAATCATATGCTCCACTAACTGAGACAGGCATCTCATCAAAGAGAGGGTTTCTTATACTGAGCTTGTCAAGTAACCACTTCCCTGTTGGCTGATGTGTCTTAAAAACCAAATCCAAAAAAGAATCTCCAAAACCAGGTGTAAATAAAAAATTCAGAAATATATACCTTGCTCCCAAAACAGCCTACTACTTGAAAGTATAAAAAATCATTTCTTAGGGCACCTGGGTGGCTCAGTCAGTTAAGTGTCTGCCTTCAGCTCAGGTCATGATCTCAGGATCCTAGGATCGAACCCCACAACCAACTGCCTGCTTCACAAGGAGTCTGTTTCTTCCTCTTCCTGCCACTTTCTCTGCTTGTGTGCTCTGTCTCTCTCTCTCTGTGTCAAATAAATAAATAAAATATTTGAAAAAAGAAAATAATTTCTCTTTAATGAATGTGGAGATATCCATGTCTCTTGACATGGAGATAGTCAAAGGTCACCATCATACTCCAGTATGGAATATGATATGCATGTTGGAATATATAGTCCATGGGCACCATAGAGTATAGCTAAGCACGTTGTCAGTCTATATCAGCTGAAATTCATCCGTGCTATATCACCTATACTCATAATCTTTGGTAAAGACCTTCTCATTATGGAGAGTATTTTGTCTTGTTTTGTTTAGTATAGTTTTGCATTTTTTACTACTGTGATGTAATATGCCAATCAGTAACACACAAATGATCAAACTGAATATTTGTAAAAACCAGTGAGTTGTGTGTATTGATCTAAAAGACAACTAAACCATGCACTATTCCAGCATAAGTTTTCTCACCTTATTGTACCATATTAACAATTCACTTACATTATTTATTGACTATTAGTTGGACTTTCTAATAAGATTGAACTGATAGATTTTGTTTTTTTAAAATGTATTTATTTGAGAGATACAGAATGGGGTGAGGGGCAGAGGAAGAAGGAAAGAAGCAGACTCCCCACTGAGCATGGAACCTAATATGGGGCTCCATCACAGGCCATGTGAGATTGTGAACTGAGCCTAAATCAAGAGTCGGACGCTTAACCAACTGAATTACCATGGCACTCCATTTTAGCTGATAGATTTAATACTATACTACATTTTAATTTTTTCAAAAATGACTATGAGGGAGGAGTCAAGACGGTGGAGATGTAGCAAGCTAAGACTACTTCAGCTAGCAGGAGATCAGTAAGATAGCTTATCTAAAGATTGCAAACACCTGCAAATCCATCCGCAGATTGAAGAGAAGAGCAGCAATTCTAGAAACATAAAAACAACCACTTTCTGAAAGGTAGGACTGGCAGAGAAGTGAATCCAAAGCGACGGGAAGATAGACCCCGGGGGGAGGGGCCGGCCCCCGGCAAGCGGCGGAGCAATGGACCACAAAATCAGGACTTTTAAAAGTCTGTTCTGCTGAGGGACATCGCTCCAGAGGCTAAACTGGGGCGAAGCCCATGCAGGGGCAGCGTGGCCTCAGGGCCCGCAGGGTCACAGAAGGATCGGGGGTGTCTGAGTGTCACAGAGCTTGCCGGTATTGGAACAGGAAAGCCGCTACAGAGACAGAGCTGACAGTAAGCTCACAGCTCGGGGTTACCTTGAACATGTGGCAGGCTCGGTGAGCTTGGAGAGTGGCCGGAGGTCAGGCAGACGGGAGTTACTGGGCACTATTCTCTGAGGGCGCACTGAGGAGTGGGGCCCCGGGCTCTCGGCTCCTCCGGTCCGGAGACCAGGAGGCCGCCATTTGTATTCCCGTCCTCCGGGACTCTACGGAAAGCAATCAGGGAACAAAAGCTTCTGAAAACAAACCCGAGGGGATTACTCAGCCTGGCCCCTGGTAAGGGTGGTGCAATTACACCTGGGGCAAAACACTTGAGAATCACTACACCAGGCCCCTCCCCCAGAAGATCAACAAGAAATCCAGCCAAGACCAATTCACCTACCAAGGACTGCAGTTTTAATACCAAGGAGAGCAGCAGAATTCCAGAGGAGGAGAAAGCAAGCACAGAACAAATGGCTTTCTCCCTGTGATTTTTTTTATTCTTGCAGTGAATTTAATTTTTTTCTTTTTCATTTTTTGTTTTTTTTCTCGTCTTTTGGTAAATTTTTTTAAATTTTATCCTTTTCTCTTTTAACGTTTTTTAATTAGTTTAACTAATATATATATATTTTTTTCTTTTTATTTTTTTTAATTTGTTTTCTTTTTTTAAATTCTTTTATTTACTTTTCTTTCTTTTTTCTTTCTTTTTCTTTCTTCTTTTTTAAACCACTTTTTATCCCCTTTCTCACCCTCACGATTTGGGATCTCTTCTGATTTGGTTAAAGCATATTTTCCTGGGGTTGTTGCCACCCTTTTAGTATTTTACTTGCTCCTTCATATATCTTATCGGGAAAAAATGACAAGACAGAAAAATTCACCACAAGAAAAAGAACAAGAGGCAGTACCGAAGGCTAGGGACCTAATCAATACAGACATTGGTAATATGTCAGATCTAGAGTTCAGAATGACAATTCTCAAGGTTCTAGCCAGGATCGAAAAAGGCATGGAATATATTAGAGAAACCTTCTCGGGAGATATAAAAGCCCTTTCTGGAGAAATAAAAGAACTAAAATCTAACCAAGTTGAAATCAAAAAAGCTATTAATGAGGTGCAATCAAAAATGGAGGCTCTCACTTCTAGGATAAATGAGGCAGAAGAAAGAATTAGTGATCTAGAAGACCAAATGACAGAGAATAAAGAAGCCGAGCAAAAGAGGGACAAAAAGCTACTGGACCACGAGGGGAGAATTTGAGAGATAAGTGACACCATAAGACGAAACAACATTAGAATGATTGGGATTCCAGAAGAAGAAGAAAGAGAGAGGGGAGCAGAAGGTATACTGGAGAGAATTATTGGGGAGAATTTCCCCAATATGGCAAAGGGAACGAGCATCAAAATTCAGGAGGTTCAGAGAATACCCTTCAAAATCAATAAGAATAGGCCCACACCCCGTCACCTAATAGTAAAATTTACAAGTGTCAGTGACAAAGAGAAAATCCTGAAAGCAGCCCGGGAAAAGAAGTCTGTAACATACAATGGTAAAAATATTAGATTGGCAGCTGACTTATCCACAGAGACCTGGCAGGCCAGAAAGAGGAGGCATGATATTTTCAAAGCACTAAACGAGAAAAACATGCAGCCAAGAATACTATATCCAGCTAGGCTATCATTGAAAATAGAAGGAGAGATTAAAAGCTTCCAGGACAAACAAAAACGGAAAGAATTTGCAAACACCAAACCAGCTCTACAGGAAATATTGAAAGGGGTCTTCTAAGCAAAGAGAAAGCCTACAAGTGGTAGATCAGAAAGGAACAGAGACCATATACAGTAACAGTCACCTTACAGGCAATACAATGGCACTAAATTCATATCTCTCAATAGTTACCCTGAAGGTTAATGGGCTAAATGCCCCAATCAAAAGACACAGGGTATCAGAATGGATAAAAAAACAAAACCCATCTATATGTTGCCTCCTAGAAACTCATTTTTAGCCCAAAGACACCTCCAGATTTAAAATTAGGGTGTGGAAAAGAATTTTCCATGCCAATGGACATCAGAAGAAAGCAGGGGTGGCAATCCTTATATCAGATCAATTAGATTTTAAGCCAAAGACTGTAGTAAGAGATGAGGAAGGACACTATATCGTACTCAACGGTCGGTCCAACAAGAAGATCTAACAATTTTAAATATCTATGCCCCCAATGTGGGAGCTGCCAACTATATAAACCAATTAATAACAAAATCAAAGAAACACATCCACAATAATACAATGATAGTAGGGGACTTTAACACTCCACTCACTGAAATGGACAGATCATCCAAGCAAAAGATCAGCAAGGAAATAAAGGCCTTAAACGACACACTGGACTAGATGGACATCACAGATATATTCAGAACATTTCATCCCAAAGCAACAGAATACACATTCTTCTCTAGTGCACATGGAACATTCTCCAGAATAGATCACATCCTCGGTCCTAAGTCAGGACTCCATCGGTATCAAAAGATTGGGTTCATTCCCTGCATATTTTCAGACCACAATGTTCTAAAGCTAGAACTCAACCACAAAAGGAAGTTTGGAAAGAACCCAAATACATGGAGACTAAACAGCATCCTTCTAAAGAATGAATTGGTCAACCAGGAAATTAAAGAAGAATTGAAAAAAATCATGGAAACAAATGATAATGAAAATATAACGGTTCAAAATCTGTGGGACACAACAAAGGCAGTCCTGAGAGGAAAATATATAGCGGTACAAGCCTTTCTCAAGAAACAAGAAAAGTCTCAGGTACACAACCTAACCCTACACCTAAAGGAGCTAAAGAAAGAACAAGAAAGAAACCCTAAGCCCAGCAGGAGAAAAAAAACCATAAAGATCAGAGCAGAAATCAATGAAATAGTAACCAAAAAAAAAAAAAAATAGAACAAATCAACAAAACTAGGAGCTGGTTCTATGAAAGAATTAATAAAATTGATAAACCCCTGGCCAGTCTTATCAAAAAGAAAAGAGAAAGGACCTAAATAAATAAAATCATGAATGAAAGAGGAGAGATCACAACTAACACCAAAGAAATACAAACTATTATAGAACATACTATTAGCACCTCTACGCCAACAAATTTGACAATCTGGAAGAAATGGATGCATTCCTAGACACATATAAACTAGCACTACTGAACCATGAAGAAATAGAAAGCCTGAACAAACCCATAACCAGTAAGGAGATTGAAACAGTCATTAAAAATCTCCAAACAAACAAAAGCCCAGGGCCAGACGGCTTCCTGGGGGAATTCTACCAAACATTTAAAGAAGAACTAATTCCTATTCTCCTGAAACTGTTCCATAAAATAGAAATGGAAGGATAATTTCCAAACTCATTTTATGAGACCAGCATCACCTTGATCCCATTACCAGACAGGGACCCCATCAAAAGGAGAGCTATAGACCAATATCCTTGATGAACACAAATGTGAAAATTCTCACAAAAATACTAGCCGATAGGATTAAACAGTACATTAAATGATTATTCACCACGACCAAGTGGGATTCATTCCAGGGCTGCAAGGTTGGTTCAACATCCACAAATCAGTCAATGTGATACAACACATCAATAAAAGAATGAACAAGAACCACATGATACTCTCAATAGATGCTGTAAAAGCATTTGACAAAGTACAGCTACCCTTCCTGATCAAAACTCTTCAAAGTGTAGGGATAGAGGGCACATACCTCAATATCATCAAAGCCATCTATGAAAAACCCACTGCAAATATCATTCTCAATGGAGAAAAATTGAAAGCTTTTCTGCTAAGGTCAGGAACACGGCAGGGATGTCCATTATCACCACTACTATTCAACATAGTACTAGAGGTCCTAGCCTCAGCAATCAGACAACAAAAGGAAATTAAAGGCATCCAAATCGGTAAAGAAGAAGTCAAATTATCACTCTTCGCAGATGATATGATACTATATGTGGAAAACCCAAAAGATTCCACTCCAAAACTGCTAGAACTTGTACAGGAATTCAATAAAGTGTCAGGATATAGAACTGCCCTATGACCCAGCAATTGCACTACTGGGTATTTACCCTAAAGATACAAACGTAGTGATCCGAAGGGGCACGTGCACCCGAATGTTTATAGCAGCAATGTCCACAATAGCCAAACTATGGAAAGAAGCTAGATGTCCATCAACAGATGAATGGATCAAGAAGATTTGGTATATATACACAATGGAATACTATACAGCCATCAAAAGAAATGAAATCTTGCCATTTGCGACAACATGGATGGAACTAGAGTGTATCATGCTTAGCGACATAAGTCAAGCAGAGAAAGACAACTATCATATGATCTCCCTGATATGAGGAAGTGGTGTTGCAAAATGGGGGCTTAAGTTGGTAGGATAATAATAAATGAAACAAGAGGGGATTGGGAGGGGACAAACCATAAGTGACTCTTAATCTCACAAAACAAACTGAGGGTTGCTCAGGGTAGGGGTGTTGGGAGAAGGTGGTGGGATTATGGACATTGTTGAGGGTATGTGCTTTGGTGAGTGCTGTGAAGTGTGTAAACCTGGCGATTCACAGACCTGTACCCCTGCTGATAAAATTATATGTTTATAAAAAATGAAAAATTTTAAAAAAAGACTATGAAAATTATGCAATGTCTTTGTAAGTGCAAAATGAGTAGTGAGAGAACATACGTTTTTATACACAATATATTTTTAGTAAGAGAATGTACATAAAGACTTCCACTTATGATGTAGAAAGCTGCAAAGAAGGTCACCTTAATCCTAAGTATGACAAAAAGCTGTATAAACATCAAAATTATAACTTTCATTTAGCCATTAGTAAGCATTGGTCACAAGACAAACATGTAACCTGGTTTTCAAGGAGATACATACTCTTCTAAGGATAAACGGGACACACTAACATTTCATCTGACACGCAGATTACGATTATAAGATATGAGCCTCCATGCAACCAGATAAGGAATAAATCAGTTAAAATGTTAATGAACCTCTAAAAGTTACAGATTGGCTAGCATAATATGGAATATTTGGGGACTCTAGACACAAGGGGGTCTGCACCCCACCCCCCAAAAATTATTTTCCACACAATCTCACCAGGTATCCTCAAGAAATACACAACACAGAACAAGATACCAGAAAAAAGATTCTTCGTGATATAGGTAGGCAGGATGTGATCAACTACTTGTAGGGAGCAGGAACAAAAACTGCACACCTTGGAAACAAAGCCATTCTTTCATAAGAAAAAAAAAAAAAACCTCTCAAAATACAGGATAATAAAAAGGAAGTTTCTCAAAGGAATTAATTGGCTATATGAAGAATGGGCACTATATAAAGTTGCCTTCTGAATCCTACTTGTGTAAGCCACTGGAAAAGGGAAAGAAAAACCTGCAACCTCATTTCCACATATCAGGACACAAATGTGTGCTGCATTTGGGAGAAGGGTAGCAAAGTAACTCTGTTCCTTGGTAGGGACAAGGAAACCATCTCACTCATCAGATATAGTGATGTTTAGTTTATAAGTGAATTTAGCTAGGATATACAGCAGTGATTCAAAAACACACTAGTTTAGATGTCCCTATGAAGGGGTTTTATGTATTTTATGACATCTATAGTCACCTAAGTGCAGGAGATTATCACCAATAATCTGTGTTTCTTGAATACATTAAATCAATCAGATGAAAGGCTTTATGAACAAAACTGTTTCTTGAAGAAGAAAAAAAAAAATCTGCCTGTGGACCACAGTCAGGTCCTAAGAATTTCCAGTTTGCTAGTCTGCATTATAGATTTTGGACTTTCTAGTCAGTCGACATAATCATGACATAAATCAGTAACTTTTAATAAATCTCTTTCATACACATATATTTCCTACTTCTTCAGTTTTTCCAATACAACCCTAAGAGATTATGGTACTGAAAGTGGTTCTAGAGAAAGACAATGTAAGGATAAGTTTTCTGAATTGCTTCTACCCCTACCCCGAATTTGTTCTCTAGTTTGATTAGGTTCAGAAGCACTAAAGACTCTTATTTCCAGTGGTGAAGACGACACTGGTAGTTCATGGCATGATGTGTTGATAAAGACATCACAATCATCATTGGATACTTCTAAATACTTTAAAAAAAAAAGACTATGTTTTTGAGATCTTAGAACATGTTAATCAAAGTAGGAAGTACAGTTATATTATCTGGCTGGTTCTAACTGTACTGAAGCATGTGGGGGAAAACAATGAGTGTAGAACTAGAAATCCACGTCTCAAATTCTGTATAATTATCTGTGAGTGTGTATGTTTATGCACTCTGAAATAAACAGTTATCTTTTTCAGCCATAGGGCTAAGATTTCTGAAAACCAAACCCAGGGTCTCATTCTGAAGATGGCTGAATTACAATGCCATTTGAATTTCCAACCTCTCAGAGAGTCTTTCTTTAAGCGAATTCATTTGTTGGTAAGAAATGGAATCCTGAAAAATTGGAATGGGGGCATATGGAAAACCAACATGAAGCTGAGGACACTGAACCTGAGATTCTGCTGAGTCTTCTTTGCCAGTCAAAGAAGTGGTTTACCCATCTGAAGGGGTTAACCCTATTTTGCCTGTGATTGCTTTCCTCTGAAGTAGTTGCCTTGCAAGTTGCTGCTGATTCTACTTACTGTGAAGTGAGACAAGGGGCCAAGACCCATGGAATTCACTGTAATTGCCATGTTTTTTAATCACCCTGAAACAGCTGGCTTGATAGAACTGTGTTATAATCTTTTAAAACTCAAATACTAGCTGGCCAGAAATATCTTGGAGGGATGGGACAATGTCCTCCAGAAGTTTGTATGTGCTCTAATTCTGTGTCTACTATATGGTGCTGTTTCTTTCATTACCAGACTTCTCAGGTCCAGAAATCAAGGGGTAATCACGATTACGCCTCGTGGTCCACTAGAAACATTTGTACTTCCTATCCTTATAACCATATACTTATCTGGACTAGTTGTCTACTTCCAAAGAGTAGAAAGCTTCCATTAGGAAACACAACAATAATTCCACTAAACTAGAATTTAAGACTGTCATATGTACACTCAGGGATTCTCATGCCCCTGAACTAATTGGCAAAGAAAGGAATTATTATACTGCCTGAAGTCATTGATCTTGATTATCAAGGGAAAACTGAAATGCTACTATATCATGGAGGTAAGGAACAATATGTCTGGAATACAGGATGTTTCTTAAAAAAATCCCTTGGAAGTACCACGTCCTATTAATTAAGTCAATGGAACACTGCAACTCAATTTAGGCAGCATTGCTAATTGCCCAGACTCTTTAGGAATGGTTTGAGCGATTTCACCAGGCAAAGAACCATGACCAGCTAAGGTGCTCCATGAAGCCAAAGGACATATGAAATGAATAGATAGTGGAAGAAAGTAGTTTCAACACCAGCTATGACCATGTAACCCATTGCCAAAACAATATAACTGCTACTGGTAATTTTCCTTAATTTGTTATACATATTTCTGAAGTGTGTATGTGTATACACACACATACACATATGTATGTATATGTGTATATATATACACACATATATATTTATATCCACATATATATGTATACATATATATTAAGCAAATGGATTTTTATTCCTTCTTTATTCCCTTATTATGCAATGCAATATATATTAATAAGAACCAAATCAAGGTATTAGCATTTTACATCAAGTATTTAAGTTTCACGATATCAAGAAAAATGAACATCAGCACAAAGTCCTTGCATTCTTTTCTGGAGCAAGGATCAACACATTTATGATTGTACAAGTAGGACCATTGTATTAGATGAAAACATGACTTTTTGTTTTTGTTTTAGGGTTAAGATTTGTTTAAAGAGATGTACATGGATGTCAACTTGACAAAGGATGGACTGTGATGATTAGTTACATATGTCAAATTACTAAGGTATCATGCAAGCTCTTCAATCATATATGAATCTAGGCTTTGTTATGCAAGTATTTGTAGATGTAACTAAGATCTACAATAGTTGAGTTTAGGTATAGGAAATTATTCTTGAAACTCTGGGTTGGCATCATTCAATCGGATGAATATCTTTAAACATAAAATAGAGATTTCTCTAAGAAGAGGAAATGCTACTTTGGACCATGGTGCAGTTCATGTCCAAGAGTTTCCAGCCTGATGATCCAGGTTATGGATTTCAGCCTTGCTTTAGCCAGATTTAGCCAGCACAACTTCTGACTAGACTAACTCAACTCTACCACAGTAACCACTTCACAGATAAAGTGGCCTCCACTATTTTATACATGAAAAAAAAATGTGTTGTATCAAATTCTCCTAGCAAAGCAAGACTCAAAAATGATCCAGACATTGGCAGTACTAGACAGAGACCTTAATATAACATTATTAATATATTAGACTTTCTAGTAGAAAAAGTGTATAACAACCACAAACAAATGAAGAATCTCAGCAAAGACCTAAAAATATAACAAGGTTTACCTCTCACTTTTCCCTTTATGATCATTTGTTTTATTCCTGCAATTCCACATATGAGTAAAATCATAAAATATTTGTCTTTGTGGCTGACTTATTTCACTTAGCATAACATTCTTTACCTCTATCTATGTCATTGCAAATGGAAAGATTTCATTCTTCCTATGACTGAATAATGTTCAATTGTATATATAGACTACATCTTTTTATTTATCAAGCAACAGACTCTTATCTATAGAAAGCAAACTGCTGGCAGATAGGGGGAAGGGCTGAGTGGGTAATGGGGATTGGGTAGTGCAGTTTTGATGAGCAGTTGTGATGATATTATATTATATAGAATATATATTACATATATATGCTATACATATATATATACACAAAATATAATTATTAGGAAATAAAATAATCCATTATGTTGTACTAAATATGTTAATACTTTCAAATAGGCTTTCCATAACTAAGGAAATAATAAAGTTTAAGACAGAGTAATAGAAATCATTCAAACTGAAGCATAAAGAAAAAAATGAGAAAAGCAGAATAGAATATATAAGACCTGTTGAGCACTATCAAATGCTCTGGTTTGTAGGTAGGAATCTACCTACCTATTGTAGGAATCCCAGAAGAGGTAAGAGAGGTTATGATCAGAAAACATATTTAAAAACAGCCCATAATTTTGCAAATATAGTAAGATTAAAAAAATGCATGAACCCCAAAGAACATATACATATGTCTTATAGTCTAGTCGAACTAGTACAAAACAAATATAATAAGATTATTGAAAGTACTTGGAGGGGGAAAAAAAAGGAAGGCTATATTCAGTGATACAAAGCTAAGATTTACATTGAACTTTTTGTCATGAATCATACATACCAAAAAACAATGAAGTAAATTCTACACATAGTACAAGGGGAAAAAAATCAAAACTTTAATTCCAAAATTCTTTACTTAGTGAATATATATTTTAAAAGAAGAAACCTGACAAAAGATAGAAATTTGAATGTACACAAAGAGAGCAAGAATTTCAGGAATCCTATATGCCAACACTAATGTAGAAGATGTGGATATTTTTTTTCTTTTAATTTCTCTAAAAAGTAATGGGCTCTTAAATGAAATATACAGTAGCAAGTAACAATAGTGTGTGTGCTTATATGTATTAGGCACTAGTTATATGACATATATAATGTTTGTGTTAATAATAGCACATAAAATGAGAGTGAATAGTTGGGATTATATTGTTTTAAGGTTTTTACTACTTATTTGGAGTGGCATAATGGTATAATATGAAGATAGGTTCTGTTATACATTAAAGTGTATATTGTAAACACTATGGCAACTGGTAAAATTAAATAGAGAGGAATAAAAAAAATCCAGTAGTAAAGACAAAATGAAATTATTTTTAAAAATGTAACTCATAAAAGGCAGAAAATAGGGAAAGGGAAGCCAAAAACCAAAAATAGTTTAAAAAAAGGAAAGAATAACTAGCAAGATGTTAGATTTAAACTTATCCATAGCAATAATTATATTAAATTAGAATTAAATGGCAGAAGTTGCCAGATTGGATTAAAAACACGAGAACCCAAATAGATATTGTCTAAGAGAAATTCATTTTTATTATAAAAATTTTATTTTATAAATAAAATAAAAGATCAGTGAAAACCAAAAATGGGTGGAAAATATAAGGATTGCAAGCACCAAAAGAACCCTGGAATGGTTATATTAAAACATAAAGTAGACATCAGAACAAGAATATGATCAGGGCAATAGATAGTCACTACATAATTATAAAAAGCAAAATTCATGAAGAAGACATAAAAACCCTAAACGCAGGGCGCCTGTGAGGCTCAGTGGGCTAAAGCCTCTGCCTTCGGCTCAGGTCATGATCCTAGGGTCCTGGGATCAAGCCCCACATCAGGCTCTCTGCTCAGCGGGGAGCCTGCTTCCCACTCTCTCTGTCTCTGCCTGCCTCTCTGCCTACTTGTGATCTCTGTCTGTCAAATGAATAAATAAATAAATAAATAAATCTTAAAAACAAACAAAACCCTAAACACTTAAATACTAACAATAGAGTTTCTAAATACATGAAGGAAAAAAAAATCAATTGAAGAAAACAGACAAACTGACAATTACAGTTTAATTCTTCAACAGTCCTCTCTCAGGAATCAATATAAAAGATACACAGAAAATCAGAAACGTTATGGACAATCTGAAAAACACTATCAGTCAATTTGACCTAATTGAAGTTTATAGAACACTTCAATCAACAACAGCAGAATACACATTTATTTCAAGTGGACTTGGAACATTCACCAAAATACATGATATTTTGAACTTTAAATAAAACTTATAAGTACAAAATAAAAGTCATAAAAAATATTTTATGACATCCACTGAAATAAACTAGAAATTAAAAGAGAGATCTACAAATTATGTATAAATATTTATAAATTAAATCTTACAGTTCTACACAACCCACGTGTCAAAAGAGAAACACAAAGAAAATTACAAAATATTTTGAATTCAATGAAAACTGAAATGCAATGCATCAAAATTTGTTGAATGCTAATAAAGCAGAGCCTAGAGAACTCTGTAAGTTTAGAGTTTATGTGTTTTCTATATAAGCAATAATTGCTTACCTTAGAAAATAAGAAGTTGGTCCTATCAATGACCTTAGAACCAGAAAGTGTTATTTCTATTCATTTTCTACTCACTAAGCCTAATAATGTTAACCCATTAAAATATAGGATGTAATCTCAGCATGGGCATCTAGTTTCAACAATGCTACATAATAGAATGAACCATGTATCTATCAGTAAATCTTGAAGGTTAAGCCGGGTGTTGTCTGAAATTTTTCTTCTTGAATTTAATCTGTGATAAAATACCCGGAAGAGTTCAGGAATACTGACCTTGATGTCAGCCAATAATAAATAACCAAAAATAAACCCTGGTTTTAGTTGAACAAATTCACAAGTCACACTTAGACTGGGGTTTTAGGAAAGAATGGCAGAAAGACTATTTTCCTGAATTTTAGAAGCTACCTCTCCATATCCCATATCCCATAGGCCGATTCCAGCAGCCTATTCATGGACTATATTTTTTGTGTTTATAAAGGAGGACTCCTTCATGACATCCTTTCAGGAAAGTTAACCTACAGGGATTAAAAATAAGTATAAAACTTAGGTCTACAGATGTGATAGGAAACCTGCTGTATTTCAACACACTCATTCACCACTACCTTCTTCTGTGAGTGATAGGGACAGAGGAAAACTGAAATACACTGGTTATAAATTTGTAATCTGTCCAGAAATTCAAAAGACTTTTATGTATGGACTATAGCTTTATTTACCCTTTCAGTCAAAGTCATGCCTTTGGAGAAGAGACACATTGTGAAGAGAATACAGATTAAGATATAAAGTATAATTTTATTTTTCTTCACCATAATTTATGTTACCAGATTAATGGGTGTTTCATAAATGAAAAAATGCTTTCCATAAAAACCCAAAGAAAGTGTTTAATAAAAAATCCAACCTAATCCAAATATTTTGCACTATGATTAATAGTAAATCAGTAAATATCCCAGATAAAAGTAAACTAGAGCAATCCAGATGTCATAAATCACCTGAAAAAAAAACAAAAAGACAAAGTTAATATCATGTGGATAACAAAAAATTCTCAGAAAAACACGGAAAATAATTCTGATAATATGCATAACTTCACATACTTATGTACCATATTATGCATTGTGGTTAATAAATATTTAGTATTAACAGATTTATGTGATCTTATGGACTTGTAGGGATAAGAATTATGACCAGAACATAGCAATAGAAGGACTTATCTTGGTTCCAAAAATAATGGAACGTACTATCACAATGATAACTTGAAACATCATGTTATCAATTACATTTATCCATAAACATGAAATAAAAATACAGTGAAGATCATGTGTAATGAGAAAAAAAAGATAAATTATATTTTCATGTAAAGATTATTCAGAATACATAATTAAAAAGGGAATATGGAAAATGTTTTCTCAACGTAGATTGTAAAAGTGACTAAGGCCCAAGTTTTTGAAGTGGGGACTACAATTAGCTCAGCATGTTAATGAATTCTCATTTCGCTAAATGCAAAATGAATTTAAATGAATAACATTACATGTGAATAGTTTCAAGTGTAGAAAAGTAAAGAATTCAATGAGTAAAGAAGGTAATTGTTAACTTGGACTTATGTTTAGAAAAAAAAATGATCAGAATTCAGTGAGAAAGTAAACATAATATCTGAGGTTTAGAAATAAATAGTGAAGGAATAAAAATGAAAACAAAACAAAACAACAACATAAAAACAACCCTCAAAATACAACTGGACTTTAAACAAGCAGCTACTTTTGATGAAAATGCCAGTGTGCCCATCCAAATTCAGATAATTGTTATTTTGTAGCTGTTGTGAAAAGCACAGGGTATTGCCATGATGTAGCTCTGTGAAATAATTTGTACTATTTTTTTTTTTTTTAAGTTCAAAGGCACTTTTCGATATCTGGGGTTTATTTTCTTTTTTTAATTGAGACATAATATTTTTAGAGCAGTTTTAGGTTCAAAGAAAAATGGAGGGGAAGATACAGAGATTTCCCGTTTATCCCTCACCGGTACACCTGCATAGCTTCCCAGATTATCCGCACCTCCCACGGGAATGGTATGAGAGTGATACATTTGTTACAACTGAGGAGCCTTCACTGACACATCATCGTCACACAGAGTCCACAGAGTTTACATTATGGTTTTTGGCATTGTTCATTCTGTGGGCTTGACAAATGTATAATGTCATGCAACCATCATTACAGTATCAAACAGAGTATTTTAACTGCCTTAAAAATACTCTGTGTTCTGACTAGTCATCCCGCTTTCCATCCCAACCTCTGGTAACCAGTGGTCATTTTCCTTTCTTCATGGTTTTGCCTTTTCCAAAACGTTGTATAGTTAGAACCTTATAGGAGGCAGCATTTTCAGTTTGTCATCCTTCACCAGTAATATACATTTAACAATCTTCTATCTATTTTCATGGCTTAATAACGCCTGTCTTCTTAGCACTCAATAATATTTCATCATCTGTATATACCATGGTTTATGGTTTGTTTATTTATACCATTTTTAAAGCAAAAAAAAAAAATATGTCAAAGCAACGTTTTATCTGGAGAAGAATAAACATAATTCTGGCTTTGTTGAAATAATTTTTAAAAAGTTAGGTATTTTAATCAATAGTGTTCTTTCCTCAACTAGAGTTCCATAAAAATCTGGTTCAGCATACATGACCCCAACGAATGGAGAATACTTTTACCTGGCAATGATTTTTTTTTTTTTTTTTTAGAATTTATTTATTTATTCAACAGAGAGAGACACAGTGAGAGAGGAAACACGGGCAGTAGGAGTGGGAGAGGGAGAAGCAGGCTTCCTGCTAAGCAGGGAGGCCGATATGGGGCTCAATCCCAGGACCCTGGGATCATGACCTGAGCTGAAGGCAGACGCTCAATATCAGAGCCACGCAGGCGCCCCAGTGATTTTTTTTTTTTAATGGTTGTTTAGTAAGAAAATTTTACATGCATATCTTATAGAAAACATGACAGAAGAAGGAATTTAAGCCCTTGCAGTTAATGGACTGTACTTGCAATTATAGTTCAGCTGGTTAAGGGACTGCAGGGAAATCAATTTACTCCACATCGCTACTGAATGCTATTGATATGCACAGTAAAGTCTCCGCTTGTAATGCATGTTCAAGAAATAAACACACTCAAAGGACGATTTTATTTCCTATCATGTCGTGTTTCCAGTGATTTTCTTACAATTCCTACTATCAGGCAGTAAAAAAAATAGTTTCTGTAGGTGTGTTCTGTGAAAAACAGTGATAGGAGGATTAATTATGGTTTCAAATGCATGTGTAATTGCCTGTCTGGAATCTTGCCAATTTCACAAGAGAAAGTAGAAGTAATATCAGAAACAATGAATAAAATGAAACTACTAAGGTTCCTATTTTAAGTGTTTATGGAAATACTTAAAATTGAAATTTTTCTCTTTTTTTTTTTTTTAAAGATTTTATTTATTTATTTGACAGGCAGAGATTACAAGTAGGCTGAGAGGCAGGCAGAGAGAGAGAAGGAGGAAGCAGGCTCCCTGCCGAGCAGAGAGCCCAATGCGGGGCTCGATCCCAGGACCCTGGGATCATGACCTGAGCCGAAGGCAGAGGCTTTAACCCACTGAGCCACCCAGGCGCCCCAAAATTGAAATTTTTCTATATTAAGAAAAGGCATTACATATAAATTATTTTGGCATGTTAGCCAGTTTATTTTTTCCCTTTAAAAGGAAGGTTGATTAAACTACGTTGATTATTAATTTTTGTCTGACATGGTAAAGCACAACACTATCTACTTGCCCTTAGCCATCTAATTTTATTCAGTTTGTTTACCAGTTTGCTCTCTTGGCATTCCTGTTTTCTCCCTTGGTAAGTGTAGAAAGATTTGCAATACTCTTTTCTGAGGAGCTGAAATGCTCTCAAAGGCCTTGCTTAAGAGACAAGTAATTAATGTGAGAAGAGTTTTGTTCTGTGCCACTTGAACCTTGGCCTTTCCACTAGAGCATTTGACAAGAGCGCTAAATCTGGTAGTAGCCTCTGGTTTATCCTATTATGGGTATTTGTGTCCCTTAAGCATTGGGCTGAAACCTCCAATTCATTTCCAAGAGACCTTGGACACCGACCAGATGGTAATTCTTTTAGTTAAAATAAAACTGAATTTAAACTTACACCTAGATGTGAACTATTCCATAGCACATTTCTTTATGACATATGGTTCTCCTTTACTGATTTTCTTAATATTGTCTAAAGAAAACCTACAGTTCTGAAAGTTCTAATTTAGAAATAATTATATTTTTGATGACAAGATATTCTTTATTTTTTCAATGTTACTTTGACATTCTCTAAAAAGTTATTTATTGAGACTCAGTCATATGTTGTTTTTCATGTACCAGGCACTTTCCATTCATCATAACATTTAACATGGAGTGGTCTGCTGGTTTGACATCATCAGTTTACAGGTGAAGAAACCAAAGTTCAAGGAGGTAAATTAATTTTTTCAAGACTCACAGCTACTAAGAAATAGACTCCTGGGGGTGCCTGGGTGGCTCAGTGGGTTAAGCCTTTGCCTTTTGCTCAGGTCATGATCCCAGGGTCCTGGGATCGAGTTCCGCATCTGGCTCTCTGCTCAGCAGGGAGCCTGCTTCCCCCTCTCTTTCTGCCTGCCTCTCTGCCTACTTATGATCTCTCTCTGTCAAATAAATAAAAATTAAAAAAAAGAAAGAAAGAAATAGACTCCTGACTTTTACAAAGACTTGGATGAAAGTCCACATGCTCATTCCACTGAATTTCAGAGCTCTTTACAGGCTTCCACCTAAGTACCTTAATCATGCATAGATGTCAAAGTTTAGCTCAAATAGCTTCCTGCAAGTTTAAAATTGTATGGAAATCTCATGTTTCCCCTTGGAAATTATTTACATTTTGTTTTCTAATAAGTAATATGTTTAGAGTTGTTTTTTAAAAATTCAAAATTATTGGGGCGCCTGGGTGTCTCAATCAGTTAAGTGTCTATCTTTGGCTCAGGTCATAATCCCAGGGTCCTGGGATCGAGCCCTGCATTGGGCTCCCTACTCAGTGGGGAGCCTGCTTCTCCCTCTGCCTGCTGCTCTCTTTGCTTGTGCTCTCTCTCTCTCTCTCAAATAAGTAAATACAAAATCTTTTTTAAAAAAAAAAGATAAAAATTCAAAATTATTTACATTTAGAGATAAATTGCTGTTCCCAGATGTAATGCTATGTTTATTCTGTTAGTTTATCCAATAATTATACAGAGACTTGAACTTCCAAAATGATAGAGAATCTGTATATCAGTTTGGGAAGCACAAAACAACACAACAGAAGAAGTAAATGGTATGAAGAGGACCATGGGGGCAAAACTGGCTTGACAAGGTAAAGGGATTTCCATGTAGGTGAGAAACGAGGTACACATGAATGAACCTGTGCCAGATTGACTAGGGTGGAACCACAGAAAGCATGAGTTACAGTAATTCCTTTTAATTGCTTACCAGCCAATTTATTTGAAAGAGAATAGAAAACAGCCAATCTATAAAAACAAATCAGTGCAATCCAACATATCCTTTATTAAGTGATTAATGAAATTATCAGCATTATGCTAGATGCTGGAATTATACAAATATTTATAAAACATAGTTGCTTCCCTCAAGATACTAACAACTGGGGAGAGGAGACAGACACATATGACTATAATTACATATAATGTGATAAGTACCATAATAGAAATATTCAGAGGATACACAGGAACCATAAAGAAAGTGTTATATCTGGAGATGCTGTCTTCTCTGTTTTTAAGGATTTGGTATAGCAGAAGGGTGGAAAGTAACACAGAGTTACAAAATAGCAGGATGTGTTTAGTGAATGTTAAGTAGTTTAGCAGGCCTTACTGCAAAGGAATGCTTATGCTAGGGTAAAGTGTTCTGGGAGGAGTAGTATGCAAAGTGAAATAAAAATAATAAGGTTCCCTTTAAATATTCACATGGCTTGCTGCATTTCTCTTTTATAAAACTCAATGTCCTTGTAATTACTTGTTCAGTGGCTGTCTTTTCTACTAGACAAAATCAAAAATTGCAAGTGCTATGTCATTGTCCTTTCCTGCTTAGCACAGTTCCTGACACATAGCATGCATGAGGCTTTAGGAAATCTCCAAAGAAAGAAAAGGAAATACGTATTTGATATGGCACACAAGACAGACAATGACTAAAAAGTCATGGTGAGAGAACTAGCATGTGGCAAACAGTATCTTTAGAAGACCTAACTGGGAGTAATATGAGGGATGGTTTAGATGAAGTATCAATTCACACTCAGGACTCACTTCTAGGATGGTGAGAGGCCTGGAGAAAATAGTGGTAGACCACGTAAGCAAGAAAAGGATAAATGAGATATATGCCCAAGATAAAATTGTTCAGAGTTTGGGAAGGTAGTTAAAAAAAACAAAAACAAAAACAAAAATCAAGGGTGCCTGGGTGGCTCAGTGGGTTAAGTCACTGCCTTCAGCTCAGGTCATGATCTCAGGGTCCTGGGATTGAGTCCCGCATCGGGCTCTCTGCTCGGCAGGGAGCGTGCTTCCTCCTCTCTCTCTCTGCCTGCCTCTCTGCCTAATTGTGATCTCTCTCTGTCAAGTAAATAAATAAAATCTTAAAACAAACAAACAAACAAAAATCAAAAAACAAAGCCCATGCAAGATAAAAAGAAGACTAGATTATTAATTTCCAATCTGAGGACAGGAGGAAAAAGACTTGGAAGGAAAAAGAGCTAGTTTGAGGGAAAGATTTAACAAGACTTGGTAAGAAATGTAATTTGAAATTACTGGGATTGTTATTGAAGTGATTTATCTGCCTTAGACCTTTTGTTGATAATTTCATCATTGATGTGTTAAAATTGCCTAGTTTAAGGATAATGCTGTAATTCTTTAACCTTGCTTTACTGATTCATACATCTGATTTTTGTTGTTGCTATTGTTAAGCCACGCTCTGTATGGTCCATTTACAATTGTGACTACTTAAAAAAAAAGTATGATCATTTTTCTTAGAAAAATGAATTCTTAGAGTCAAACCTCCTATTGTTTACACCGACTCCAATAAGAAGGGATTCACAACCTTTGGAAATAGCTTATGTTTTAATTAGATTGCTCTGGGTACGCCCTTGACAATCTCCTCTTCTAAACTTGACACTGAACAATAGAAAAGGAACTCTGGATGCCTCCATAACACTATTTTTTGCTTACTTTCTTTCTTCAAGAAAGTATTTCAAACCCTTTAGCTTTTTGTTTTGTTTTATTTTGTTTTAAAAGGAAAAAAAAACTGTCTGGTCTACTCTATTTTGAAGATTTTTTTTTTTTTTTTCCTCCAGATAATGAGGTCATGGGGCCTACAGGTCTAAATCAATAGCATAAGCACATCAAGTTTTCTTAAGCCCTGGATGAAATGCAGAAGGAGACCAATTCAAAGACTCAATCTTTCTTCAAAGGTTTTGCTTCCCAGTGACCAAATGAGGATTACAATAATGTTTACTTTGCTTTCTCTTATGACCAGAATTTTTCAAGTTGATTTTAGAGTATAGTGGACCAGGTTTCAACTTCACTTGCAAAGTAAATTCTTAGCAAGAGGAAAAAAAAAAGGGTATTTTTTTAAAGATGCTAGAAGAATCATAAGTGAAGCTAGGTAAAATAAGAAAAAATATAAACTTCTGACAATAAGGTAAAAATAAAAAATTAAACCTACAAGATGTATTCTTAAGATATACATTTTTAAATTTTTTTTTAGAAAGAAGACAAAATCTTAAGAGTGAATGAGGAATGTTTGAAATTGAAGGGACTATGATAGGGAAAAAAAAACAATAACAAAGATATTTGATTCTAAAAGCTCAAGGAGAATACTTTTCATGAAATGAATTTAGGAAATGGTATAGAGATCTAGAAAAGTGGCACCAGGGCGACACTGATGTTTTCCTCTTATTATATAAAAGTTGTAAAGAGCAAATATTGAGATAGTAATAGAAAAACATATGATTACACTGAAATCATATTTTTCTAGACTGAAGTTTATGGTACAGGGCCTATAGGTTACTGTATTATGAATTTTATTTTATTAGGTTATGTTAGTCACCATATGGTACATCATTAGCTTTTGGGGTAATGTTTCATAATTCATTGTTTGCATATAACACCCAGTCTCCATGAAATCCATGCCCTCCTTAATACCCATCCCCAGGCTCACCAATCCCCAACCCTCATCCCTTCTAAAACCCTCAGTTTGTTTAAAGAAGTCTGACAGTAATATGTCCAAGTTTAGACATACTTTTATTGTACAGGTTATAAATGTATAGTTCTTACTTATAATATGGAAGAAGTTCTTGCTTCTAATTATAAATGTAGATGGACAAATAGTCTATTTTCTCATATTCAAAAAATATGTGTTGGTATATATTTTATAATAATCTTTAGACATTGTTTTTCAAATCATACCATAACACATTAATAAATGATGCTGGGTAATACTTCTAAGACTTGTTTTAATCAAACCTTTCTTTGCCCCATTTTACATTAAATCAGCTTGTACGAACTGAAGATATTCAAACAAGATGTTTCATGATATTCATACATGATGAATAAGGAAGTATGATGTAGCCCATACCTCCAAGGCACTTAGAATTGAAGCAAGTGTTCCGCAAGGGAAACAACCATGGTTCCGGAGCCAGAAAATCCGAGTTCAAGATCCAAGAATGACATCTAGAGTTTGAAATTGTGAAAGGACTTTATTATTTGTGTCCGAGGATTTTTTTTTTCATTTTTAACATGACAGCATTAATACTCTAAGTATATTATAAGAAGATGGAGAGAATGGAAGTAAAATACACCGCTATATCATTGTGCATAATAACATGTATCTTTCACCTCCTTATTGATCATAATGGCCTTTCTAAAAAAGGAGAAAAATGAAAACGGCAGACAGTTTCCTTTTATTTTACATATGCCCACCTAGTTTTTCCCCTAAAATGACAATGGAAGTTGATCCTTTTAATTTTCATTAGTTAGAGTGATCAGCCATTTTATTTCTTTCTTTAGTGCTTGGATATCTGCCTTGAATTCTGGCCTGCTAATCACAACTCCGCTAGGATATAGTCAAGGCCCTTGTTAGCGACTGGCCACCTAAACATACATTGCCATGTCAGCCAAACCTGTTTCATCTTCTTCTGGCAGAGTCTCTCAATCATATTTTCATTTCTTAAATTGGAAAGGAAGGATATTTTTTATTAATTGAGGTTGAGAGTTAATAGTATATTTAAGATGTACTTCCACAAATAGGGGGAAGTAAAATCATGGACCAGATAAGAAGAGAATAAAAGGAGAGTGGTGTGGTACACGTGATATCTTTGGGTATCAAAGACAAAGAAGTTGTTTAACACACCTAGTTTTTAAATACACGCCCCATTTTGAGAGGCAGAACAGAATATATTCTGCCCCATATCGGCACTACTGTGGTGGGATTTGGGTTCATGGATACTTTTCATGAGACCCTGGCATGCTTCATTATTGTCCTGACATAATATGCATCACCAAATTGTTACTCTCCTGGTTCATATCTCTCTCAGGTTACTGTACAATGAAATGATCACATGAGAAATACAGAAGCTCTTCTCCAACACACTTAAGATACTTGTTCATAGTCACTGGATAGGTCATGAGCATCAGGGAGATTCTGCATAGACTGGGTATGACAAAAATGTGGATCTAGGGAAAATACCCACGGGAAGGGGTAGTCCTGGAGTTACTGGAAATGATGACACAGGGTGAATCTCTAAAAAGGCAAAATAACCATCAGGTTGACTATGCCATTGTTTTGAAAGAGACCAGGCTCTAATTCTCTCATTTTCCCATGTGTGGGAATGACACATCAGAAATTGAGCAAAAGTATATTCCTTGAGTATATCCTCCTGTGGTTTTAACACTGGCTCTCATTCTTCTAACACTGCTAACTTATATACAAAACAGTGTCCTGGGCATTCTCTCAGGGGTTCTACAATTCTTTGGATTACAGACTGGCTGCCAGAATATTGATAAGATCAGGAAGAATATGAAATTTTAGTTTATAAGCCACAGTTATTCCATAAAAGACAGAGGTGTTACAAGTGGATACGAATAGATAATTCTTTTTAATTTTTTTTTCTTTTAACAAGTTTATTTATTTGACGAGAGAGTGAGATCACAAGTAGGCAGAGAGGCAGGCGAAGAGAGGAGGAAGCCCAGGCTCCCTGCTGAGCAGAGAGCCTGATACAGGCCTCCATTCCAGGACCCTGAGACCATGACCTGAGCCGAAGGCAGAGGCTTAACCCACCAGGGCACCCAAGGGTAGATAATTCTTAAAAAAGGATTTGTCATAGGGAGCTTTGGAGCAAATGCTTTTCCCTACTATAAAACTGATACATTTTATTAGGTACTCGGATGGAAAAAGTAAATAGAGACTTTATGGTTTTTACATTCTAATTGAAGGTTGGGTTGGTCACCTCAGTAAGTGGAAAATCTGTATCACAGAACCATCCACTGGTGTTAGTAGGAGATTGATTCTGTGAAACAAGAGTGCTATGTGTGTCCTCTAGTATTACTATCAGCTATAGGAAAAAAAGTATTGGTCATTTTGATGGTGTTTAAGACATATTCTAGGAGTGAAGTTTAAGCAAATAAAGGTCTGTTCAAACTTTTTCAATCTATACTTAGTGATAGCAGGTGTTTAAATATCAGAATAGTTATGTTTAAAGAAGGATCATTACCCATCCTTCTGTACTGCATTTACAAATGTGAAAAGTCTTCAATGCCTGCCATGTAGAGAAATGGCCCAGTTACAGCCCTTGAAGCAGGTATTCTGGCAAAAACATACAGCTTCCCTTTTAACAGAAAAAAATAACCTTAATATTCTAGGACAACTTCCACATCATTTTATATTTTAATGTGGATATGATTCCCCCCCCCACCCGCCCCGGGGTTGTTTGTTTTGTCACAACAAACCACTCCTTTGCTTGGAGAATTAAGCATGTACCTGTAAGGAATTTCCTGAAGTGAAATAGTCTTTTACTTTAGGAAAATAGATACAATATCATGCATGTTCAAAGTGGAATATTAAAAGAAGAAATGTGCGAATTTAGCCATCAGAACTGTATGAGAAGCTGAATGGAGATAGAAAGTCAAAGGGAGGACAAAATGGAAAAGCAGTTGGCAAGAAGACAATGACTGAAATGAGCTCCTGGAGGCAAATGTCCTGGGTTTAAAGCTAGATTAGCCACTCAACAGTGGAAAGGCATAGCCTTTAAACTTTTAGTGTCTGTTAAAAAGAAGACAAAAATAAGTTGAGGCACTTATGCTAAGCCCCACACCACCAAACCAAGACTTAATTACAGTTTCAGCTCCCCCAGAAATGGAATCTTAAACCAATCAGGAATTGAATAATCAGTACTAGTTATGTAATCTGCTTGATAGACTTCTGCCATCCTCTAAAGGAAAGTGATCTGGCAATAAACAATCAGCTTTGTTTTGCCTTGTCCCATTCCTTCCTGCCTGCAAAAGTCTTTCATTTTGTATAACTTCTTGAAGCTTCTTTCCGCTAGACTGGATGCTGACAAATCACGAATTTTTAAATAAAGCCAATAAGATCTTTAAAATTTACTCAGTTGAATTTTGTTTTTTAGTATGTCCTAACTTCTTAAACTGTAAAACAGGAATGAAAAGAGTGCCTGTTTATCAGGGTTTCTATGAGGGTTAAATATGTGTTAATGCTTTAAAAGTACTTTAAAAGTTTCTTGCATATCATAAAAATCACATAAATATGTTTAATAAAAATATTTACAGAAGTTGGACAGGAGATGCTGTGTTTAAAATAAAAAGATGCAGGGGCGCCTGGGTGGCACAGTGCGTTAAGCCTCTGCCTTCGGCTCAGGTCATGATCCCAGGGTCCTGGTATTGACCCCACATCAGGCTTTCTGCTTAGCAGAGAGCTTGCTTCCCCCTCTCTCTCTGCCTGCTGCTCTGCCTACTTGTGATCTCTGTCTGTCAAATAAATAAATAAAATCTTTAAAAAATAAAATAAAATAGGAAGATGCAGAAAGTTATCTTTGCATAGATGGTAATAGACTTTTACCAAATGGTTTTGTACTCAGGGCATGCATATTTACAAGGTACAATGCTGAGCAGGTATGGAGTGTTTCAGCTCAGACATTCTTTTTGATTCCCTTCAGCTTTCAGACCTTGCTAATTATATTGCTGCCTACTCAGGAGTCAGCGTAGATTAAGTCACCACAATTATCATTGCCATTTATTACTTGTGACATGAATACAATCTGAGTATACTGTACTTACTTGGAAATCATAGAACCCCCAGGACTCAGTCACATTTGAGCATATTCAACTCCTGTATGCAGTTCATTCTAAGCAAGCATGAAGCATTGTGTCATTCATTTTTAGCATCAGTGATACTATGTGACAATATTGTATGATGCTAATATTGACACTCTTGGGCACTATTCTTTATCTATGAATGCTTGCTTATAGAGTATCCTGGTCACATTTATATCTGCTGTAGTCAAAAAGCAAAGCAGACTTCTGCAGCTAGGGGCAATGTACTACCCTTCATCCCCCAAAAGGTCATCATATAACTTCATCCTTATCAAAAGCTTTCAGCCTATCAATGGCTAGATGTCTCCCAAGCATTTAAACGAGATTTTTCTCAAGCATATAAAAGAACAAATATCATAAATATAATCACCATAACATGACTTAAAAGACAGGTCTAGGTTATTATTATGTAGCCAGTTCATCAAGGGATGCCATTTATTTTTCTTTCCCTCCAAAATTCACAGATAATTACTCCAGTAAACCTGGTATCTTAACTTCAATCTAAGTTGTTTTCTTGGGAAGTAGGGTAACTGAATATTTTCTTAGTATTGACACCCTATCTGGGAGAAATAGCTTAAAGTATTATTCTCTTGAATTGAAATGTTTTTTGGGAAAAGACTTATGATATATTTACCAGTGTCATTATCACTTATCCATGTGTCTGGCTCCTTTTGCCATAATTATTCCCTTGCTCTGTTCGTATTTTACTTGTCTCAACTTGACTGCCTCCATGGGTAGGAGTTGTTGGTTTAATTACACTGTCCTTGCACAAAGATGGTAGAAGGGATAAACTTGTTGGACCTTCCCTTATTTGTGTTTTCAGGGAGAAAGGTCATGACTTCAAGGATATAGGAAAATGGGGAAATTACTAAACAGTACAGAAATATCTATAGTCATATTAGAAGACATAATTTTGCTCTCCAGCTCAATATTCTTCTAAGAATATGTCCAGTCAAACTTAGAGTACTGAAATAATGTACTGACTAGTAATTCCATTCTCAATGAATATACCAGTATTAGAAACAGGTGAAAAATTAACAAAAGACAAAAAAATCCCCACAAATTCCTCAGTAGTGAAATAGAAATGTAAATTCATGAATCATTTCTTTTTTAGACCATCAAATTGATACCTATTTTAATAGTAATGTTTTATAATTATTTAAATATATACTATTGGTAGAAATACAAATAATACAATGTCTCAAAAAATTCCTTGATGTACAGAATCTACTTTGATATAATAATTTCACCTTAACGTTTCTTAAGTAAGTGATAAGAGAGTCTGTCATCCTTTTGTGTGTTGACAAAATTATTTTGTTTTACCTATGCTATGAAAATAAATGTTACTAAATAACTAGGTGACTCTGGTGAGCTAGCCTTCTGGATAGCAATATAATTAATCTCTCTTGTATAATAAATGTTTCCTTCAACAAAACAAAACAACATACTTGAATGGACCTTAATGGACCTTTCATTATGAATGATAAGGACTCCTGTATACAAATGGTGTGTGATTGTTGCTTAATTGTCCCATGTAATGAAGTGTGAGTGTTTGATGTGTCAGGCATAGCCAGGGAAATCATGTAGTTGATAATTATAAGAAATAAAAAGTAAAAAAAATAAATAAAAGGAAGCGCAAAGGACTGGAAAGAGGATGTGAGGAAGCAGAGGTGGTGACACTCAATCCAAGAGTGAATGCTGGGAGCCTGGGAAAAACTGTAGACAAGCAGAAAATTCTATGTTGTGGGAGTTTCATATATTGTAGAATATATGATTTTCAATTTTAAAAAGTTTGCCTTGCCATATGTAATCTTCTCCATTTCCTTCTTTTAATAAAAATCACCCAAACAGAACAATCTTCTGATAATGGTGCTCTGAAGAATGGGGTAATTTTCTCCAAATTACGGGATACATGAGGAGGGGGAATGTCAGTCATTGAAGGAACGATATAAATAACATAGAGAGACTAAAAGGGAAAATATACTAGAACATGAGAAAATATGTCAACATAACTTCAAGCATAAACAAATTTCTTAAGAAGAGCATTGTAACTCTCATAGTATTTGAAATAGAAACTTAGGGTATCTTTATTTTTTGTTGTTTCTATTTTTTTTTTCTATTTCTATTGTTTGTTTTTGTTATTCGTTTGTTTCTAATATTAGCGTGAAATCCAGAGCTATCTATTTTTCCTTATGATAATAACAATTTGAAAAAACAACCTAAATATGAAAATATTTGAAAACTGTAAAAAGTTTCAAGTATTTCATATGTTGCAATGAAAGGCATTCATGTATTTGTATCTAGTTAATAAGAAAGAAAGCTTAAAAAGTTACCAGTGGGGGAAAAAGTTACATGTAAAATCTTATCTGATAATACATTGTATACACATCACCTTTTAAAAATAAGACTATTGAAATTTACAAAAATTTCAGTAAGAGGCATTATAACAGACATTCTAATGCTTTTCCAAATATTTATTTCCTTTCTATAGTATAGATTTATTCCTGCTATGATCAGAAAATGTTATTTAAAAAATCGCATTCATCAATATATTCTTATCCATGGCAAAATAAAGGTATTTGTTTTGTTTTGTTTTTTTGCTAACACTTTATTATTTACTTATTTATTTATTTTTATTTCAGTATTACACTGTACAAAACCAAGAAAAAAATGTCTGAGAATAAAAGTTGATGTCAGGTTGGGAAAAAAGTCTTTGTCCTACCATATGTGGTAAAATCATAGTGGGGCCTGGGAATTGTCAACAACAGAGAAGAGGTATTGGAATGTTGCAAATTAATGGGAATTTTACAAAATCATTACTCATACTACAGCATCAAATAAACTAAACAAAAGGGAAAGGTTTTCAAATGCTTCTAATTTATTCCTTCAGACATTTCTTTTAAATAGGAAATAAACTTGGATTTAAAAGTTGAAGTCAATGAAAAACTAAATTCATTTCATGCAATCCTACTCTATAATTTTTTAAATCACATTGACTCCATAAATATGTATTCTTAATACTCCATTCTTAATGCAACAGCACCCACTTGTTATAAGGAAATTATTGAAGCTCAAATTTGCAAAACTATTTCTATTATCTATCCCAAAACCTACAGGAAGAAATAGCAACACTTTTCATTTATTTTACACTAAATGCAGGAAAGTATGTCATCTATCCAATTTTCAAGGTTCCTTGCTGTAGGGATAATGCTTTTGTTTTCCAATCACTGCTCTGCAACTTGTGGGTAGTAGAATCAGAAAACATGCAAACTTGAAATTGACATGCTTTGCAGAATCTGAGATGGAATGTTTCTCTGCCTATCAGTTCAGGCAGAACATATAATTATTTTCACATCTCACAGGAGTAGTCCTTTCAGTGTTAGATTTTCTTAATGCTCTGAGTTGGCAATGACAAGGAGAAAAAGAAGAAGGAAAAAACACATTTGGGGACTGTCATTTGCAGTCAATTCTTTGAAACTAATTTTGGAATGACTTTTAAATTCTGCAAAACATTTATCGCAATTCTCTTGATGGAGAAAACAGTTATTTCACAGTTAAATTTGCCATAAAGTTTTCCCAGCTCTTTGTCTTATTTTTGACAGGCTATTTTCAGGAATGTCATCACCATAGGGAAGGTAGTAGAAGTGTGGCTGCTGTCCTAGGAAGACTACCATTAATGCAATCTCCTTGTCTAATTCTATAACGGCTTCAGATATTGAGATATTGACGATGGCATAAGTACTTGCATGGATAAAAATCACAATGACACTATCATTGCAAACTTTTAGACTCAATTTGCAAACTGGGAAATGATTGACATTTGTATCCCATGGAAATTATTTTCTCTGTTAGCAGCACAGTTTGTGGTTTAGATCCTGTAGGTAGTTCAATATAAAATGTCTTATTAAGAAGAGTGAAAATAGTTAATACCATGGTACTGAAACTATGCTAAAGTGTTAGGATAGATAATGAAACATAAGTAAATTAATGGATCTCTGGTAAAACTACAGTCTGATCACACACCTGTCTCTAAAACATTCATTTAACACTTGCTGCAAATTAAATACTTACAAAAATTTTTTTTACCAGAGGTCATATAACAGGGAAGTAACAAGGTTATTTCTTTTGTGTTCTGAAAAGATATACATACTGAATGAGAACATAAAATGCAAAAGAGGATCTTACTGATAATGATGTAAGCTCTTAATATTCTGCATCCTTCAGACTTTCCATAGATTTACATTGATGTTAAGCAAAGAATGAAGCCAGAATGAAGCCCACTGATACATCCCTTGGTGTAACTCTCTGAAGATGAACCCTGAAGGCTTGTTTTGAAATAAATTCTGTCAGTTGTGAAAACTACTGAATAGTGATCTAAATAGTAATTATTTTCAAAACATTGCCAGTGGTTACATCAGAAGAAATCACATAGGATCTCAAATTTATAATTTGAAAAACTCTTTGTATGTTGTTTTCACTGAAATTAGAAAGAACCACCTTCACAAATACTGAATTTTTAATATTATGACTAGAATAAAGTCCTTAAACTTGAGAACTTAACCCAGTGTCCTTCACAATCTGTAGTCAGCCTACACTTTGGATTGATTTACTATCACTTTCTCTCCACACATAGCTTTTCACTATGTCATACATTTAGAATCAACCAATACTTTATGCACTCCCATTATTCCATGTATTTTTGTGTGTGTGCTGTTATCTCTGCATGTGCAAATTCTTTCCAAGAAATTTAAAAATGATGAATTGTTATTTACTCTTTAAAACCCAGTTCTGAGAAATCTTTCCTGACAGCACAAGATAGCCATACTTTCCTGGTTTACACTATAACATTTTGCACTATTCTATTAGCATGAGAGCCATTCTAAAGGTCTTTTATATGAGAGCTGACATTTTCCTATCAGAACTACATTTAAGATGATACATTCCTTCTATTGAGGTAGTCTCCCACTTCACCTGCATTTCTAAGCCATTGACATGTCTCTCTCCCATTATCTTCTATATTCCCCTGATGACACAATACAAGAAAAGAGGAGTTAAGATAAATTCTATTACATCTTTTTTGCCAATTATTTTTGCCCCATGCTACTATCATCACCACTATCAAACACAAGAAGAAAGAAGTTTAGGGATTGATTATTTCTCAACTAACCTTTCACTAATAATTCTGAATTTTTAAAGATTTTATTTATTTATCAGAGAGAGAGAGAGAGAGAGTGAGCAGAAGGGGGACAGAGGGAGAGGGAGAACAATTCTGAATTTCTGAGATTACAAATACAATCTTATTATTTTTTTTATTTTGAATAAAGTTATTAAACAACTGATAAAAAGATTTTAGTAAAAACTTAAAAGAATTAAAACAGGAATACAGGAGGTTTTAAAAATAGACATCCTGCAATGATCTAATAAGATATCTATTATGACCCAGACTGCTCTTCATCATACAATATACAATGAAAAGAAAATTGAAGTAAAGTGAAGTTCCTTACCCCAATTTTAGGTCAGTTATTTTGGAGTCGTGTCAAAAGAGGAAAAGTTAAAACATGACTTTCTCAGTAGCAGAGCTTATGAAATTAATATAGAAACCCAACCACAAGTCAATCATGCAAGAAGTTAATGGTTTAACAAATATTTACCAAGAATCTAGTTTTATTTAGGAAAAGTATTTATAAAATAAAGTTTTTTGGTCTTCAATTTAGTATTAAATGTTGTGAATTATTAATTTCTATATTTTTTATAGAAATTGAGAAAGTATTATTAAATTAAAAAGTTGAGAATGACAACTCTTGTGCACTGTTGGTGAGAATATAAACTGGTGTCACCATTGTGGAAAATAGTGTGGAGGTACCCCAAAAAATTACAATAGAAATACCATATGATTCAACAATTCTATGAGTGAATATTTACCCAAAGAAAACAAAAACACTAATTTGAAAAGATATATGCATACCTTGTATTCATTGAAATATTTTTTGTAATAATCAGTATTTTTTACTATAGATATGGAACTAACCCAAGTGTCCAGCGATAAATAAATGAATAAAGAAGTCATGGTATATACAATGGACTATTATTCAGACATAAAAAAGATAAGATCTTGCTATTTGTGACAATGTGGATGGACCTAGAGGGCAATATGTTAGGTGAAATGAGAGAGACAAATATCATAGGAATTCACTCATATGTAGAATCTAAAAACACAAAACAAACAGAAAGCAAAAACAAACCTATAAATACAGAAAACAAACTGATATTTTCCAAAGAGAAGAGGGTTGGGAGATAGCCAGAATGCTTGAAGGGGAATAGGAGATACAGGCTTCCAGTTATGGAATGAATAAGAGACAGGGATAAAAGGTACAGCATAGGGAATATGATCAATTTATATTGTAATAATGTGGTATGATGACAGATGTTAGCTATACTTGTTATGAGCATAGCATAACATATAGACTTGTCACATCACTATGTTGCACCCCTGACACTAATGTAACATTGTGTATCAACTATACTTCAATTAAAAAAAGTTAAGAATGACATCACCAAGATGATGACATAAGTTGTTCTTTTCTTCTTTCCACCTCACAAAGGAGAGCAACTAACAGTTATTAAAAAACACGACATCACTAAGAGAATCCTGGACATGGAGATGAGGCTGAAACACTTCTACACTAGAATGGAATGCTTTAGAAGGGTAAGAAAAGCAGACACAAATTGACCACATTGACCATCCCAGGTCAGCACAACACTGTGTGAAGTCTCTCCTAAGACCACGTTTTCTGGTGGAAAAAAGAGAACCCAGGGGGATACCGAGACTCTTCCCTGCATTGTGGGCCACTTTGCAGCAACCCATACTCAGATATGGCACCATGGGGGATGCAGGTGAATCCATAGGACTCAGCCACTTATTGTTGTTGTTTTTTAAAGATTTTTATTTATTTATTTGACAGAGATTACAAGTAGGCAGAGAGGCAGGCAGAGAGAGAGAGGAGGAAGCAGGCTCCCTGCAGAGCAGAGAGCCCGATGCGGGGCTGGATCCCAGGACCCTGAGATCATGACAGGAGCCGAAGGCAGAGGCTTAACCCACTGAGCCACCCTGGTGCCCCGTTGTTTTTGTTGTTAACATATAATGTACTTTTTTTTCAGGGGTACCTGTCTGTGAATCATCAGTCTTACATGATTCATAGCACTCACGATAGCACATACCCTCTCCAATGTCCCTAACCCAGCCATCTATTTCTCCCCTCCCAGCCCCCAGCAACCTTCAGTTTGTTTCCTGAGATTGAGTGTCATGTTTTTCTCCCTCCTCAGTCCCATCTTGTTTCATTTTTTCCCTCCATGCCCCCCATAACCCCCTGTCCTGCCTCTCAAATTCCTTACATCAGAGAGATCATATGATAATTTTCTTTCTCTGATTGATTTATTTTGTTTAGCATAATACCCTCTAGTTCCATCCAAGTCATTGCAAATGGCAAGATTTTTTTTTGATGTCTGCATTATATATACATATATATATGCATATATAATGTATGTTTAGTATAAATTATATATAGGATTTATTTATCTTATTATATATATAGTTTGTATTTATCTTATATATACTATATGTATATATATTTATTTATCTTATATATGCTATGTATTTATACTTATATATACTAAGTATTTATTTATCTTATATATTACATATAGAGAGATATATCTCTATATATACCACATCTTCTTTATCCATTCATCTGTTGATGGACAACTTTTTTACATAGTTTGTTTGTTGTGGACATTGCTGCTATAAACATTCGGGTGTATGTGCCCCTTCAAATCACAGAATTTGTATATTTAGGGTAAATACCCAGTACTGAGATTGCTGGGTTGTAGGGTAACTCTATTTTCAACTGTTTGAGGAACCTCTGTACTGTTTTCAGGAATGGCTGCACCAGCTTTTATTCCTACCAACAGTGTAGGAAGGTTCCCCTTTCTCCGCATCCTCATCAACATCTGTCATTTCCTGACTTGTTAATTTTAGCCATTCTGACTGGTGTGAGGTGGTATCTTATTGTGGCTTTTTGATTTGTATTTCTCTGATGTTGAGTGATGTTGAGCACTTTTTCATGTGTCTGTTGGCCATTTGGGTGTCTTTCTGCAGAAATGTCTGTTCATGTCTACTGCCTATATCTTTTTTTTTCTTTTTTCAGTGTTCCAAGATACATGCACCACACCCAGTGCTCCATGCAATACATCCCCTCCTTAATACCCATTCTACAGTCTCAGTTGGGTACAGAACTAAGCCAGCCATCCTATCCAACTGTTTTCAGCCACCAACCACCCGCCCATCCCTGTCCTCAAAGTTCCAAGAGTTGCTTTGCACAGAAATAGGCCATAACAGCAGTCTCCTAGGAATGGGAAAATATATTTTCAAATTGCATATTTGATAAGGGATTAATACACCTTGGATTAATATCCAAAATATAGAAAAAACTTACACAACTCAACAGCAAAAAACACAAATAATCCAATTAAAAATGGGCAAAGGACCTGGATAAACATTTCTCCAAAGACATAGAAAAAGCTAACAAATACAGGAAATCTCAATATAACCAGTAACTAGTAAAATGCAAATTAAAACTACAATGAGATATCACCTCATGCTTGTTAGAATAGCCATTATCAAAAAGATAAAAAATAGGGGTGCCTGGGTGGCTCAGTGGGTTAAAGCCTCTGTCTTTGGCTCGGGTCATGATCCCAAGGTCCTGGGACCGAGCCCCGCATCAGGCTTTCTGCTCAGCGGGGAGCCTCCTTCCTCCACTCTCTCTGCCTGCATCTCTGCCTACTTGTGATCTCTGTCTGTGAAATAAATAAATAAAATCTTTTAAAAAAAATGAAAAATAAAGAATGCAGCTGTGAGTATGGAGAAAAGAGAACCCTTGTACACTGTTGGTGGAGTTTAAATTGTAACGCCAGTATGGAAAAGAGTATGGAGGATCCTCAAAAAATTAAAATCAGGACTACAATATGATTTGGTAATTCCACTCCTGGGAATATATCCAAATGAAAGGAAAACACTAACTAAGAGATATCTGTACCCCTGATTACTTAAAACAACGAAGACATGGAAATGACCCAAGTGTCTATAGGTGAATAAATGGATCAAAAAAGTTTTGGTGGAGGGAGGAGTCAAGATGGTGGAGAAGTAGCAGGCTGAGACTACTTCAGCTACCCGGAGATCAGCTAGATAGCTTATCTAAAGATTGCAAACACCTGCAAATCCATCGGCAGATCGAAGAGAAGAAGAACAGCAATTCTGGAAACAGAAAAACAACCACTTTCTGAAAGGTAGGACTGGCGGAGAAGTGAATCCAAAGCGACTGGAAGATAGACCCCGGGGGGAGGGGCCGGCTCCCGGCAAGCGGCGGAGCAACGGAGCACAAAATCAGGACTTTTAAAAGTCTGTTCCGCTGAGGGACATCACTCCAGAGGCTAAATCAGGGTGAAGCCCACGCAGGGTCAGCGTGGCCTCAGGTCCCGCAGGGTCACAGAAGGATCAGGGGTGTCTGAGTGTCCCAGAGCTTGCGGGTATTGGAACAGGAAAGCTGGCTACAGAGACAGAGCCAACAGTAAGCTCACAGCTCGGTGTTACCTTGAACCGGTCGCAGGCTCGGTGAGCTTGGAGCGCAGCCTGAGGTCAGGCAGACAGGAGTAACTGGGCGCTGTTCTCTGAGGGCGCACTGAGGAGTGGGCCCTGGGCTCTCGGTTCCTCCAGGCCTGAGACCAGGAGGCCGCCATTTGTATTCCCGTCCTCCGGAACTCTATGGAAAGCGCTCAGGGAACAAAATACCTGAAAGCAAAACCAAGCAGATTACTCACCCCGGCCCCTGTTAAGCGTGGTGCAATTCCGCCTGGGGCAAAGACACTTGAGAATCACTACAACAGGCCCCTCCCTCCAAAAGATCAACAAGAAATCCAGCGGAGACCAAGTTCACTTACCAAGGAGTGTGGTTTCAATACCAAGGAGAGCAGCAGAATTCCAGAGGTGGAGAAAGCAAAGCACAGAACTCATGGATTTTACCCTGTGATTCTTTTTTTTTAGTCTTGCAGTTAATTTAATTTTTTTCTTTTTCATTTTTTGTCTTTTTTCTTGCCTTCAAGTAAAATTTTTTTTAACTTTTACCTTTTTCTTTTTTAATGTTTTTTAACCAGTTTATCTAATATATATATATATTTCTTTTTTATATTTTTCTTATTTGTTTTCTTTTTTTAAAAATTCTTTTCATTTCTTTTTTCTTTTTTCTTTTTTTTCCTTTCTTACTTTGGAACCTCTTTTTATCCCCTTTCTAACCCCTCATGATTTGGGATCTCTTCTAATTTGGTTAAAGCATATTTTCCTGGGGTTGTTGCCACCCTTTAGTATTTTACTTGTTCCTTCATATACTCTTATCTGGACAAAATGACAAGACGGAAAAATTCAACAAAAAAAAAAGAACAAGAGGCAGGACAAAAGGCTAGGGACCTAATCAATAAAGACATTGGTAATATGTCAGATCTAGAGTTCAGAAAGATACAAGGTTCTAGCCGGGCTCGAGAAAGGCATGGAAGATATTAGAGAAACCCTCTCGAGAGATATAAAAGCCCTTTCTAACGAAATAAAAGAACTAAAATCTAACCAAGTTCATATCAAAAAAGCTATTAATGAGGTGCAATCAAAAATGGAGGCTCTCACTGCTAGGATAAATGAGGCAGAAGAAAGAATTAGTGATCTAGAAGACCAAATGACAGAGAATAAAGAAGCTGAGCAAAAGAGGGACAAAGAGCTACTGGACCACGAGGGGAGAATTCGAGAGATAAGTGACACCATAAGACGAAACAACATTAGAATGATTGGGATTCCAGAAGAAGAAGAAAGAGAGAGAGGAGCAGAAGGTATACTGTAGAGAATTATTGGGGAGTATTTCCCCCATATGGCAAAGGGAACGAGCATCAAAATTCAGGAGGTTCAGAGAACGCCCCTCAAAATCAATAAGAATAGGCCCACACCCCGTCACCTAATAGTAAAATTTACAAGTCTCAGTGACAAAGAGAAAATCCTGAAAGCAGCCCGGGAAAAGAAGTCTGTAACATACAATGGTAAAAATATTAGATTGGCAGTTGACTTATCCACAGAGACCTGGCAGGCCAGAAAGAGCTGGCATGATATTTTCAGAGCACTAAACGAGAAAAACATGCAGCCAAGAATACTATATCCAGCTAGGCTATCATTGAAAATAGAAGGAGAGATTAAAAGCTTCCAGGACAAACAAAAACTGAAAGAATTTACAAACACCAAACCAGCTCTACAGGAAATATTGAAAGGGGTCCTCTAAGCAAAGAGAGAGCCTACAAGTGGTAGATCAGAAAGGAACAGAGACCATATACAGTAACAGTCACCTTACAGGCAATACAATGGCACTAAATTCATATCTCTCAATAGTTAGCCTGAATGTTAATGGACTAAATGCCCCTGTCAAAAGACACAGGGTATCAGAATGGATAAAAAAACAAAACCCATCTATATGTTGCCTCCAAGAAACTCATTTTAAGCCTGAAGACACCTCCAGATTTAAAGTGAGGGGGTGGAAAAGAATTTACCATGCTAATGGACATCAGAAGAAAGCAGGAGTGGCAATCCTTATATCAGATCAATTAGATTTTAAGCCAAAGACTATAATAAGAGATGAGGAAGGACACTATATCATACTCAAAGGGTCTGTCCAACAAGAAGATCTAACAATTTTAAATATCTATGCCCCCAACGTGGGAGCAGCCAACTATATAAACCAATTAATAACAAAATCAAAGAAACACATCAACAATAATACAATAATAGTAGGGGACTTTAACACTCCCCTCACTGAAATGGACAGATCATCCAAGCAAAAGATCAGCAAGGAAATAAAGGCCTTAAATGACACACCGGACTAGATGGACATCACAGATATATTCAGAACATTTCATCCCAAAGCAACAGAATACACATTCTTCTCTAGTGCACATGGAACATTCTCCAGAATAGATCACATCCGCGGTCCTAAATCAGGACTCAACCGGTATCAAAAGATTGGGATAATTCCCTGCATATTTTCAGACAACAATGCTCTAAAGCTAGAACTCAACCACAAAAGGAAATTTGAAAAGAACCCAAATACATGGAGACTAAACAGCATCCTTCTAAAGAATCAATGGGTCAACCGGGAAATTAAAGAAGAATTGAAAAAAATCATGGAAACAAATGATAATGAAAATACAATGGTTCAAAATCTGTGCGACACAACAAAGGCAATCCTGAGAGGAAAATATATAGCGGTACAAGCCTTTCTCAAGAAACAAGAAAGGCCTCAGGTACACAACCTAACCGTACACCTAAAGAAGCTGGAGAAAGAAAAAGAAAGAAACCCCAAGCCCAGCGGGAGAAGAGAAATCATAAAGATCAGAGCAGAAATAAATGAAATACAAACCAAAAAAACAATAGAACAAATCAATGAAACTAGGAGCTGGTTTTTTGAAAGAATTAATAAAATTGATAAACCGCTGGCCCGACTTATCAAAAAGAAAAGAGAAAAAACCCAAATAAATAAAATCATGAATGAAAGAGGAGAGATCACAACTAACACCAAAGAAATACAAACTATTATAAGAACATACTATGAGCAACTCTACGCCAATAAATTTGACAATCTGGAGGAAATGGATGCATTCCTAGAGACATATAAACTACCGCAACTGAACCAGGAAGAAATAGAAAGCCTGAACAGACCCATCACCAGTAAGGTGATTGAAACAGTCATTAAAAATCTCCAAACAAACAAAAGCCCAGGGCCAGACGGCTTCCCGGGGGAATTCTTCCAAACATTTAAAGAAGAACTAATTCCTATTCTCCTGAAACTGTTCCAAAAAATAGAAATGGAAGGAAAACTTCCAAACTCATTTTATGAGGCCAGCATCACCTTGATCCCAAAACCAGACAAGGATCCCATCAAAAAAGAGAGCTATAGACCAATATCCTTGATGAACACAGATGTGAAAATACTCAACAAAATACTAGCCAATAGGATTCAACAGTATATTAAAAAGATTATTCACCACGACCAAGTGGGATTTATTCCAGGGCTGCAAGGTTGTTTCAACATCCGCAAATCAGTCAATGTGATACAACACATCAATAAAAGAAAGAACAAGAACCATATGATACTCTCAATAGATGCTGAAAAAGCATTTGACAAAGTACAGCATCCCTTCCTGATCAAAAGTCTTCAAAGTATAGGGAGAGAGGGCACATACCTCAATATCATCAAAGCCATCTATGAAAAACCCACCGCAAATATCATTCTCAATGGAGAAAAACTGAAAGCTTTTCCGCTAAGGTCAGGAACACGGCAGGGATGTCCATTATCACCACTGCTATTCAACATAGTAGTACAGGTCCTAGCCTCAGCAATCAGACAACAAAAGGAAATTAAAGACATCCAAATCAGCAAAGAAGAAGTCAAATTTCACTCTTCGCAGATGATATGATACTGTATGTGGAAAACCCAAAAGACTCCACTCCAAAACTGCTAGAACTTGTATAGGAATTCAGTAAAGTGTCAGGATATAAAATCAATGCACAGAAATCAGTTGCATTTCTCTACACCAACAGCAAGACAGAAGAAAGAGAAATTAAGGAGTCAATCCCATTTACAATTGCACCCAAAACCATAAGATACCTAAGAATAAATCTAACCAAAGAGACACAGAATCTATACTCAGAAAACTATAAAGTACTCAGGAAAGAAATGGAGGAAGACACAAAGAAATGAAAAAATGTTCCATGCTCCTGGATTGGAAGAATAAATATTGTGAAAATGTCTATGCTACCTAAAGCAATCTACACGTTTAATGCAATTCCTATCAAAGTACCATCCATCTTTTTCAAAAAAATGGAACAAATAATTCTAAAATTTATATGGAACCAGAAAAGACCTCAAATAGCCAAAGGGATATTGAAAAAGAAATCCAACGTTGGTGGCATCACAATTACAGACTTCAAGCTCTATTACAAAGCTGTCATCCCCAAGACATCATGGTACTGGCACAAAAACAGACACATAGATCAATGGAACAGAATAGAGAGCCCAGAAATAGACCCTCAACTCTATGGTCAACTAATCTTCAACAAAGCATGAAAGAATGTCCAATGGATAAAAGACAGCCCCTCAATAAATGGTGCTTGGAAAATTGGACAGCCATATGCAGAAAAATGAAATTGGACCATTTTCTTACACCACACATGAAAATAGACTCAAAATGGTTGAAGGACCTCAATGTGCAAAAGGAATCCATCAAAATCCTTGAGGAGAACACAGGCAGCAACCTCTTCGACCTCAGCCGCAGCAACATCTTCCTAGGAACAACGCCAAAGGCAAGGGAAGCAAGGGCAAAATGAATGATTGGGATTTCATCAAGATCAAAAGCTTTTGCAGAGCAAAGGAAACAGTTAACAAAAGCAAAAGACAACTGACAGACTGGGAGAAGATATTTGCAAACAACATATCAGATAAAGGACTAGTGTCCAAAATCTATAAAGAACTTAGCAAACTCAACACCCAAAGAACAAATAATCCAATCAAGAAATGGGCAGAGGACATGAACAGACATTTCTGCAAAGAAGACATCCAGATGGCCAACAGACACATGAAAATGTGCTCCATATCACTCGGCATCAGCGAAATATAAATCAAAACCACAATGAGATATCACCTCACACCAGTCAGAATGGCTAAAATCAACAAGTCAGGAAATGACAGATGCTGGCGAGGATGCAGAGAAAGGGGAACCCTCCTACACTGTTGGTGGGAATGCAAGCTGGTGCAACCACTCTGGAAAACAGCATGGAGGTTCCTTAAAATGTTGAAAATAGAACTGCCCTATGACCCAGCAATTGCACTTTGGGTATTTACCCTAAAGATACAAACGTAGTGATCCAAAGGGGCACGTGCACCCGAATGTTTATAGCAGCAATGTCCACAATAGCCAAACTATGGAAAGAACCTAGATGTCCATCAACAGATGAATGGATCAAGAAGATGTGGTATATATACACAATGGAATACTATGCAGCCATCAAAAGAAATGAAATCTTGCCATTTGCGACAACATGGATGGAACTAGAGCATATCCTACTTAGTGAAATAATTCAAGCAGAGAAAGACAATTATCATATGATCTCCCTGATATGAGGAAGTGGTGATGCAACATGGGGGCTTAAGTGGGTAGGAGAAGAATCAATGAAACAAGATGGAATTGGGAGGGAGACAAACCATAAGTGACTCTTAATCTCACAAAACAAACTGAGGGTAGGGTGTTTGGGAGAAGGGGGTGGGATTATGGACATTGGGGAGGGTATGTGCTTTGGTGAGTGCTTTGAAGTGTGTAAACCTGGTGATTCACAGACCTGTACCCCTGGGGATAAAAATATATGTTTATAAAAAATAAAAAATTAAAAAATATATAATTGAAGAAAAAAAAAGTTTTGGTATATATTTACACAATGGAATATTATTCAGCCATAACAAAGAAATCCTACCATTTGCAGCAACATAGTTGGATCATGAAGACATTATGCTAAGTGAAATAAATCAGAGAAAAAGAAATACTGTGTGACCTTACTTATGTGTGGAACCCAAAAACCAACCCATAGAAAGAGATCAGACTTAGATTACCAGAGACACAGAGTAGGTGTAGAGAAAATCAAAGGAAGTTGCTCAAAAAGTATAAACTTTCAATTTTAAGATAAATAAATACTAGGGTATAATGTATAACATGATAAATATAGCTAACACTGTTGTATCATATGTAGAAAAGTTGTTAAGACAGTAAATTCTGAGTTCTCATAATAAAGAGAAATATTTATCCAGTTTTCTTTATTTTCTTTTTGTTATACTTATACAAGATGGATATTAGCTGGACTTGTTTTGGTAATCACGTCTAATATATGTGAATCAAATGATCATGCTATATGCCTTAAACTTACACAGTGATGTTAGTTAAATATCTCTCAGTAAAACTAGAAAAAAAAAGTTGAAATGCAAGTCATATATTATAGTCTTATTTTATAAATATATATATTTATAAATGTATAGCATTCTCAATTATCTCATTTCATAAATCTGCACATAAGGGGAGCTTGGGTGGCACCATCAGTTAAGCATCCAACTCTTGGTTTTAGCTCAGATCATGATCTCAGTGTTGTGAGATTGAGTCCCACATGGGGCTCCACACTTGGTACGAAGTCTGCCTGAGATTCTCTCTCTCTCCCTCTGCCCCTCCCACTTGTGCTGTCTCTCTCTAAAATAAACAAATGAATAAATAAATAAATAAATCCTAAAAAATGTATAGCAAATAATATATAATTTTATTTTACAAATAATATGTATTCTAAATATACACATAAAATTTCTGAAATATAAATTGACACATCATTTTTCTTCTTAGCCTTTTCCCTTTTTAAAATAATTTCTATTTTTATCAATTCAAAGGAATGATATGAGAATGTATAAAGAAACAAAGAAGTTTTCTTGATTTAGTTTCCAAAATAAAGTAAAAATAAATTATTTAGTTAATAGATTTGAGGTTTTAGGAGGGCAATATTTAGTTTCTTTTCTCATCTCTCAAAACTAGTAAATGTTTTCCCAGGATTGGAGAAGGGATAATCAACCACAAATTGCTGAGAATGTGGATGTCAGTGAATATTACTTAGAGCTCTTGGATTTTTCATTCTTTTTCCAGCTCCATGGAGAGTGTCTAGGCACAGAGATTTTAAGAGAGCAGTAGAGAGGTTTTGAATCATTGCATTTCCCTCAGCCATCACACAGAAGTGTCTAGTTTAGACACCAAATCCAGCAAATGGTCTAAGTTGATCAATGCCTGATACCAGGACAGGTGATGGCTGATGCAAAACATGAAGATATGGATATGGATATGGAGACAATCAGAGACTGGTGTAGTCCACACACATGCATTGGTGCCATGCAAGCCCTCCAATATTTAGATTTGATTCCAAGGTAAAGGAGGTTGGGCTAAATTTAGTCTTATCTACTCTGGCAGAAAAGGACTTTACATTTACCATAAGTCATCTTCTAACCTCCTCAGCTGCTACTAATACATTGTAAGTAAAATTGTCTCCTTTGACTTTTTTTGTTCATAGTGGGTAAACAATCACTTTTTCTCCATCCCTTTCTTAAATATTTTTAATAGGAAAACTAAGTTTAAGGGAAAAGGTAACTACTTTTGGGGGTTCAATGAACAATGAATTGTGAAATTTGTCCTGCCTAACACAGATTCTAAGTGAATTTGATGTCTGTTTCTCAAGATTGTGTAGTCTTGTCTGAGTAACTTTACTAATGTTTAGATTCACTACCTTTTTTAAAGATTTATTTATTTATTTTAGAGAGAGAGAGAGTGCACACATGTGGGGATAAAGGCAGAAGGAGAGGGAGAAAAAAATTTCCAGACTCCCTGCTGAGCATAGTTTTCTCCCACCCCACAATGTGGATCTCAATCCCATGACCCTGAGATGATGACCTGAGCCAAAATCAAAAGTTAGATGCTTAACAAACTGAGCCCTTCAGGTGCCCCAGGATTCATTACTCTTAACTTCACCTTTTCTCCAATCTTCCAGAAGATGTTAAAAAAACAAAACAAAACAAAAAAACCTGATTTCTCTTTTGATTTCTTCTCTGACCCGTTGGTTGTTTTTATTATGAGAGTAGAATTCAAATGTTCACACAGACACACACACACACACAACATATATATATATATATGAGGTGATGTGCTCATTAATAATAACACAAATAACTACCTAAAGAGGTCCTCAGATTTTTAACATTTTTATTAGTCTCTTCTGAACTATTTAAGAGTCTCTCATAGGCAATACTTTTGTTTTCCTTGAGAAAAATTAGAGTCAGTGACTGAGTCAGTTATAAATCTTTATCACTTTTCTTTCTCTAATTTTTTTTGTATGCTTTGTGGTTATGCTCTAGCCCAAGGATTAGCATTTTGTCTGCAGCTTCCACAGTTACGTATATTCAGCAAATACCACCACCAACAACAACAATAACAACAACGTCTTTAATTGTGTGATTACCTTATCAATGTGTATTCTATTCTATTTCTTTTTTGTATCTCATTTACAAATATTGCTCATGACTAAAGTGGCCATAAATACCAGCTTTCACAGGAAAATTCTGGTTTGTCTATTGACAAAGTGTAATTACTAGTAGCATCTTATATTTCTCCCAGAAGTTTCTCATGTTGTATAATAATTTTTTATCCTAGTTAAGATCCACTAAACTAGTTTCACAACCCACTAACCATTGTAACCCAAACATGTGAGTATCTATCTCCTGGATATGAGCTATGTGTCTCAGAAAACAACTCCAGTTTCATCTTCCACCACAGAATGAATAGTGTATCACTATTACCTGAAAGCTTCCTTCGTTTGTTGGTGACATACATGGGTCTGGGCTATATAGGTATTTTTGTTGTTGTTGTTGTTGTTGTTGGGAGAAGGGGGGTGGGGTTATGGACATTGGGGAGGGTATGTGCTATGGTGAGTGCTGTGAAGTGTGTAAACCAGGCGATTCACAGACCTGTACCCCTGGGGATAAAAATATATGTTTATAAAAAATAATAAAAAAATTAAAAAAATATATAGGTATGTTTTTGATACCACATGATTCTTAAAAATGTAGATAGCAGTGTCATTAAATTATCAGAATGTACATAAGTTTTGCTTAAGTTTTAAAGAAAATCAGTGCTTAAAACGAAAGTATTAAAAATCACTTATGTATCCTATAATGTCTTTGTGTCATCTTTGGAATTGCTTTGAAATTAGTTTCCTTGATAAAATTATAAAATCCGCAATTTCACTCTTGGGGCAAATGCTCTAGGCTGGCTAAACAAATACCAGTGACAATATTTACAGCCTCTTCTCTTCATTTTCCCTCATTGGGCCAAACTTGGATCACAGTTTTGGTCTATAATATATAATAAGCAGAAGTCCTACAAGAAAAATGTATCTTTTTTTTTTTTTAATCACTCACTCTTCACTAATTTACATTCTGCATTTTGCTCAGTGTTCTTCATTCCCTCAGGAAAGGACAAAGATGTAGCTTTCACTAAGTAATCATAATATGGTACATGATAAGAGGAAGATATATATACTAAGAATGAATGGCCAGAAGATGGGAGGGCCCTTGTTCCCTGGCAATGTTGGATTGCTTATCCCCAGATAACTTACTGTGTAAAACAAATAGACTTCTATCTCTTTCAGCCCATAGTAGGACTTTAAGTTATCTGCAGAATATATAATGCAGATAGGTATTTTTATACCAGAAGTGGATGTTGCAAGTGACAGAAACTAAAATGTGAGTTATCTCATTGGGGGAGAAGAGGGAAGAAAGAATTAAATAGTATGTACCCCATAGTCCCAGGTTGAGAAATAAGTAAACCTTGTTTAGAAGTGACAAATATTTGACAAAATGTTTGCTTACTGTATCTTACAAAACAGAAGATTCATCTTCTGTGGTGTTAGGGGAATTTGTGCTATGATTTATTATTCCCAGAAAATCCTTATAAGAAAACAGTGTATTCAAACTACAGCTAGCTGTAAACTTTATATATGCATGTATCCTCCCTCATTAAAAATATTGTAAATATTAGAAGTTAAAAATAATTTCTGTCTATTACTTTAAATCAATAGATTTTCATATCAAAATCAATTGACACTAGATATTATGGTAGTTCTTGAGAGGGTATACAATACAAATTATGAAAATCTTAAAGAATCACCGACATGTGATTGCCAAATGTGCACTTCTTTTTAGTCACAGTCTCTGTACTTTTGTTCAAAAATTTGTTCCAGGAAGTCACAGAACAAAAGTTTTCTAGGGTGGGGAAATGCTAATAATGATGTTTCAGAAAATATTTACTAGAGATACTCCTAATAAAGTGTTTTTGTGAACCATTCGACTTTAGGAAACAGCACCTCAAAACTTGTTCTGTAATGAAATTTTAAGAGGAAGAGACTTTGGTCTTAAAAAAGGGAAGGTAGTCTAACTGACCTGAAAAAAAAAAAGATTCATGCTATGGCTTTACTAGATAGCTTTGTCAGTTATCTTTCAATACAGAACACTGCTCTGAAGGGAATATCCACAATTTCTAATACTAGATCAAGCAGTGTCTACCCTAAAGGTGAAAATATTTATAAATGTTTATATATGTTTTTCATGTATATTATATTATATTATATATAATTATGCATAATTATATATAATATAATATAAAATTTTATAATATATAAATATATATACATATATGTGTGTGTGTGTGTGTATGTGTGTGTGTGTATAGTTGTTTGTTTTTTTTGAGTAGTATTCTGAATATATGAGAAGGACTTAAGAAAGGAGCTGTCATGGTCCTATAGGAAGAGAGGTTCAAATTGAAAATACAGATGCTTTCAATCACATGTAGCAAAAACCTAGAAAAACAGGGACAAAGAAGCAGAAATGAGAGAAGCAAGATACATAGGAGATTACAGGAAATAGAAAGAAGTACAAAGTAATTTTTTCTTTTTTACATTTGTTTTTCTAAAAAAGTCAATATATGGTCTTTCTCAATGATAGTCTCCTAAAAAGAAGCAGTGTATGCCATAATTTATGCCCTGTTATCCTAAAATAAAATATCAGAGGAGTTTTAAATTAAAGGCAACTCTTTTCTAAAATAAGGAACCAAAGTCACAGAATAAGGCATTGTAAGGATACAGAAGACATAATTGGAAACTAAGGTTGGACAGCAAAACTTTGTCACTGCTTGAAAATGATCTTCTGGGGGCACCTGGGTGGCTCAGTGGGTTAACCTGCTGCCTTCTGCTCAGGTCATGATCTCAGGGTCCTGGGATCGAGTCCCACATCGGGCTCTCTGCTCAGCAGGGGGCCTGCTTCCCTTCCTCTCTCTCTGTGATCTCTTCCCTTCCTCTCTCCTACTGTGATCTCTCTCTGTCAAATAAATAAATAAAATCTTTAAAAAAAAAAAAGAAAATGATCTTCTGAATAGGTAAAGAATACATCTAGAAATTTTCAGTGATACAAAATTCAGAAACATTCTTCACTAGTGCTATTTCTGGGGCACCTAATAAATGTGTTGCATTGAATACTAACACTTTGACTTCAAGATGAATTTTTCACCCATCTCCCACTCCTTTGAGACTGGGAGGCTGACCAACATAGACAATATTAATGGTTTCCACGGTTCTCTGACTTTGAGTTCATTTAGCCAATGGAATCTTGTCAGAAGACTGGAGAGCTGAAGGAAGTGGTGGTGGTGGTAATCTCCTTTCCATCCTGTAAGGTCACTGTAGGACTGCTACTTTCATATCAAAGACAACAACTTGTCCTTTCTGATGGAGGCATAATACTCCATAGTGTATATGGACCACATCTTCCTTATCCATTCATCCGTTGAAGGGCATCTTGGTTCTTTCCATAGTTTGGTGACCGTGGACATTGTTGCGATAAACATTGGGGTATTATAGAAGGCACGGATTGCATGGAGCACTGGGTGTGGTGCAAAAATAATGAATACTATTATGCTGAAAATAAAAAATAAATTTAAAAAAAAAGACAACAACTTTTATTAGGCAGTTCTCTCCAAGAGCCATTATCCCTGGTAATTAATCAAACCTTCTCTCTTCTTGTCCCTTTAGACCTAAAAGTGGTATGAGCTTCCTACCACCTTGACAATATATTAGAGATGATTATACATGAATATTATTGTAAGGCCTTAGCAGATTCTCATACCCATAATAAAAGATCAAGACCATCTAGCTCTAGGCATTTTTCTTTTCCTTTTTCTCTCTTTTGGGAATGGAGGGCAATTCTGTTTAGTGTTGGAAATGATAGGCCAAGCAAAATACAACATCATATTAAGAAATCCCTCTAGCTATTCAAAATTAGTGTCAATGGGTAGCTTGATCTTCAGAATTGGGTATGTGTTCAAGTTTGCTAAATAAATAAGCTAATTGAAGTGCTGATTATGAAGAAATGTATTGTCAGAAATAAACTCCACTGATCAGCACATTTATGATTTATCTTTAGAGGAAATGTTGTATGTAAAAATTTGGGAGATATAGTAGTCCCTCCCTTATCTATAGTTTTGCTTTCTCTGTTTTCAGCTACCCATGGTCAACTATGGTCTGGAAGCAGATGATCCTTCTGATATATCATTAAAGGTTAGTCATAGCGTAGTGCTATATCATAGTACTGATGTCATCTGCCTCACTTCATTTCATCACATAGGCATTTTATCATCTCATATCATTACAAGAAGAGGGGTAAGCACAATATAGTAAGATATTTGAGAGCGACACTACATTCGCATAACTTTTATTACAGTGTATTGTTACAATTATCCTATGTTACTAGTTAACTGTTGTTAATCTTTTCCTATGCCTAATTTATAAATTAAACTTTATCATGGGTATGTATAGGAAAAAAGAGATTACAGTGTTTGGTACTATCCATGGTTTCAGGCATCCACTGGGTGTCTTGGAATGTACCCCCCATCTATAATGGGAGATTATTGTATTTAGATGTAGGCAGCCACGGACCCAGCTAGAGGCGAGGGATCAAACCAGGCCCTGACTTGTGCCTCCTGAATATCAGTTGAGTTGTGCTTGAGAAAGAGCCTGAGCTGACTCATGCCTCCTAAATACCAGTTGAGTCGCGCTTGAGAAAGAGCTTGAGCTAGGGACCCTAAGACTCGTTGACGTGACTGCCTGCACATATTAGAGGCAAAACTGGGTTGCACATTTAACTGTTACAAGATTACCCTGTACTTGCACGGATCATAAATTGTACCATTGTAAACTCGTGAATTGTTAGTTAAAGATTAGCTAAGTAGACAAAAGTTACTGGCGTCAGAAGGTCTGCTACCAGCGCTTGGGAAATGGGTTTTGTAAAAGCTTGAGGGATTTCATGTGGATGTTACGTGTGTATGAGCAATCAACCGAAAATCTATACTTCCTTATAATTGTTTCTGTTAGCTATATAATGCCTCACAGCCTTGAATAAAATTGGCACTGCTTGGACATCATCCACTGTGTCCCTCCTGTCCCCATCTCTTTATGTCTCGTCTTCGTCTCACCATCCTCTTACCTTCTCAACCCTGGTCGTGCTGTTGTGCCGACCGCAACATTTAGAATTTAATCATATGCATAGAACTAGATAAACATGAATCAGTCCAAGAACATGGCTGCATTACTGGTTCTTTGAATACAATGGAATGATAACAAGGAAAGAATGCACAATTTTGACACTCTGACTACTTAAAAATTAAGAAGAAGAGAGATGGCTTTTAAGAGGTGCTTATGCAGAACACAATGAAAAAGTATTTGATTTGAGGATAAAATGGAATTCACTGTGTAAGAAATTTGCAGTCAGAGAAAATAAACCTTCCACTTATTGAATTGTATATTTCTGGCTGCACTAAATGAAGTAAATTTTGGAATTAAACCAGTCTACTGATTTCTTTTAATTGACTCTAATTACTAGTGATATTTGAAGCAACTAATTTCTCTCTTAAGATGTTTTGGCACCACTGGGCTGGTTAGACTTTACTCAGAGTGTAGGGTTGTGAGAAAATATCTAAACCTCTCACTGGCAAGATATATGGGTAATTCGTGTAATAAGGAAAGAAAATTTTTAGGAAGGAAAGACAAAATAAATTTGCCCTTGAAAGATTCCAACGTACTAGAGATGGCAAAGGTCAAAAGAAAGGAAAGGTAAATAGGTCTGTAAATAATATTATCTTAAGAGAAGAGGGAGTTTAATTACTGAACAATATATCTATGGCTAACAATGTGTAGTAGACCTGATTCTGGTCTGTCTCATGTAGATCTCAAAACCTATAGATATGCAGAGACTCTAGCACAGTGAACTGCTCTGAGGAGCAAAGGGAAATCTGAGTGGGCATAAAAGTAATATATTCTTAGAGGCCAACCTTGGGTTTCCTTTGAGCTTCTACATGGATTTAGGTCTGACATCATTCAGTTTGAAGAAGTGTCCACTCACTGCCTAGGATTAAACTTAAGTAGTGAATCCATGGCTTTAATAGCCAGCCACAGCATAAACTGAATATACTTCAGTTTGTTCCATGATACCTTCAGAAATGAGAACCACCAGTCCTTTGGTTTGAGAGACCTATTATTTCTTAGCCATTTTGTAGGGAGTTAAAAGTCTTAAGAGACACCATACTTCATGCTAATAAGATAAATGAGATACAATGCATCACTAAATTTTTAATCAAATTTTATGGAAAACTGTATACAACTTTCCTGAAAAAAAGCTGGAATGTGGAGTTTTATGGGAGAGTATCTAGATTGAAAAAAGGAGAAGGTTAAAAGGGAAGGGCATGATGCAAGGACATATTGAGAGGTGAAATCTGTATAGACAAAAGTAGCCAATTTTAATTTTAGGAGCAGGAATGATTAGTAAGCTGTTAAAATCAAGATGTCTAATTTTCAGATTTAAGCTTTGTGTGACAATATCATATCTTTCTAATTTTAAGGCCTTAAGTTAGCCTTGATTTAAGTCATATTTTGAAGAAAGAAGAGATCAGAGTAAAGTCCGACAGGCTGGTATGATGCAGAAAACAGATAGGATATATCTGAGATGAAAAGGAATCTCAACATGGACTTTGGGACAAAAATCCTTAAAAAAATAGTGTTTTGTGTCCATCTTTAAGAGAGGTGTGTTTTCCACCATAAGAGCAATAATGGTCAAGCCAATTTTAACTAAATATTAAATAACTGGATGGCTTTAGGTAGCTGAAGGGTTTGAGGTTACTGGGGAGAAAGACATATCAGTTATATTTTTATTACCCACCTTAGAAATATTTTTATTACTATTGTTAAGAATTTTTTTAAATGGTAAGAGAAAAATTAGATTTTACAAGTTGAGTAGGTATAAATTGCAGAGTGTAAGTTTATTTACTACTCTCTAAGGAGACTCTATGTAGATGGCTGGTAAGGGAGTAAGGAAGTGAACTTAAATATAAGTGGGTTTGAGTCAATAAAATTAAACATTCAGATAAAAGAAAATTTAAATGATTAATTTGTAGGTCATCTCTTCTTTTAAATAGGTACGACTAATTTATCTTTTCTATATATATTGCATGTAGAGATGAATATGGACTGTTTCCCACTAAATAATTCACTGTACAGAAAAAAAATAGGTACATAAACAAATAATTACAATAAAAAGTTCTAAGTCTTATAGCAATGATACACATGTAGGACTTGAAAGAATCCAGGAAAGAGCAATTCATGTTGCACTGAGCTGCCAAAGAGCCACTCATATTAGGGCTTTGAAGGACAAATGGGAAAACCTAATCAAGCACAGATGAAGACCTTTGATTCGAAGGGAATAATGTATCCTGAGAGTAAATAAAGAAGCTTGTAGAACCATGATACTTTAAGGAAGTAGAAAGCAATTTAGTATCAGGAAGAACCAGTGGTAAAAGGTGATACTGGAAAGATAGACCGAAACCAGTTTATATAGGTGTTTAGGGATCGGGCAAAGAAGTTTGGACCTTACTCTTAGACCACTGAAGTTTTAAGTGTGAGAATGGAATAAGGTTATAGAAATAAGCTCCAGCCAAAAGCATGCTTCAAAATTTTATCGATCAGCTAAGCCAAAAATAGATAAATAGCACTCAAAAATTCGGTGAATTAAGGGCCAGAATTTTATTCTTGCTCATATACCATGCCCAGGTAAGAGTTTAAGTCACCAGAACAGTTTCTTCAAAGTACCATGTACAGGCTTAGGCTCCATCTTGGGGCTCTGCCATCTTCTGAGGCCCTATTCTCATCTGCATTCAGCTGGTACAAGCAGAAAGAGAACATGAAGAAGACACACATACTCTCCTAAAATGTCCAATCAAGAACTGACACAGGGGGCACCTGTGTGGCTGAGATCTTAAGTGTCTGTCTTTGACCAGATCATGATCCCAGGGTCCTAGGTTCAAGCCCAGCATTGGGCTCCCTGATCTAAAGGGAGCCTGCTCTCCCTCTCCTGCTCCCCCTGCTTGTGTTCCCTCTCTTGCTGTCTCTGTCAAATAAATAAAATCTTGAAGCAAACAAACAAACAAACAAACAAACAAAAAAAACCCTCACAAACTTGACACAGATCACTTCCACTGAGTTGCGTAGTCTGGATGTCACAACAATTACAAAGTACACAATAATATATTCCTTATGTATGCCCAGGAGAAGAAGTAATGTGGTACAGCTCAGCTCCAAATGTCCTATGGATACTTGAAAATAAGATCTGTCACTTCTTATTATTAGAAATATGACATGACTAATATGTTAATTGTTGAAAATTAAAGGTGGAATGTTAAAGTTATATATGTGAATTTGGTAGCAATAAACTGGAAAAAGCTCTTACCTTGCTGTACTTACAAAAAAAGAGCATTTTCAGTCAAGCATTTGCTTAAAGTGCAGTCTATAGATCTTTTAAAACATTTCTCCAAAGGGATCTTTCATCTAGTGACCTCTGAAGAGGCTCTTGGGGTCCAGCACTAACTTAAAACAAGGAGGGCACACTTACCAACTGGGGATTATTCAAGATAGACAAAGAGAAGATAGCATATGATTTCACAAGCAGTGAATAGAACAGGTAGACCTTATTTGTGAAAATCAGTATTTTTAGTTGAACTTGAACACTTTGGCTAAAACAGGAACCATTTGATATTCCTGAGAGAGTATGTGAAATGATGAGAAGAGTTTAAAAAGGATAAAGAGTAATCACTTTTTTTTTTAAGAAAGAATAATGTTTTGAAAGAATTTCAAAATAATGTGGATGGCAGAGGCTACAAAATTCTCCTGACCTGAATAGACACAGAGAATAAAGGAGTTTCCTTACAGAGTCTCCTTATCATGGAAAATATTCATGAAACAACTTAGATGCATCAGATATGGGGCAGACATGATACCTATGACCTAAACAAAACCAGCTCCCTTCCCCTTCTCATACTTAATCACCATGATGTTGCTAATGTTACTGCATGATATTACATGATGTTACTTACTTAATCACCATGATGATGTTACTAGCTATCTGTGGTTGGCATTTGCAGCAACCTTCCCTGAAGCACCAGTAGTTGGGGAATATGTATAGGTCACATACTATAAACTATTTAATTTTAAAAGTAAAATATTTTTTAAAGATTTTATTTGTTTATTTATTTGAGAGACAGAGATCACAAGTAGGCAGAGAGGCAGGCGGGGGTAGGTAGTTGGGGGAGGGAAGCAGGCTCCCTGCTGAGCAGAAAGCCCCACTCGGGGCTCAATCCCAGGACCCTTGGATCATGACCTGGGCTAAAAGCAGAGGCTTTAAGCCACTGAGTCACCCAGGTGCTCCAAAAGTAAAATTATTTTTAACTGAAATATCTTAAAAGATAATTCTATGTAGTAAAAGCTATCATTGTTTTAAGTCTCCATTTTTTTCTCACCTATCTTACTAAAGTAATTGTACTTTGGCTCACTTCACTACAGTCATTCTATATATTGTTGCCAGAGTAAATATCCTAGAGTATAATTCTGATCATTTCACTCCCCAGAATAAAACTTTTTAGTGGCCCTGTGTTGCCTGCAGGTTATACTCAATTGCATGTCATGCTTTTTCCTTCATTGCCCAAATATACCCTATATTTTTAGTTTTACCTGTTCTCAATTTCTCATTGTAATATTATGCTCCAGTTACTCTGAAATATTTTCTCAAGCAGATCAGATTCTTTTCCACTTCTACAAGATAGAGCATTCCTTTGAATACTCTACCTAATTCTTTTTTTTTTTAAGATTTTATTTATTTATTTGAGAGAGATTTATTGAGAGTGACCACAAGCAGGCAGAGAGGCAGGCATAGAGAAAGGAGGAAGCAGGCTCCCCGCTGAGCAGAGAGCCTGATGTGGGGCTCGACCCAAGGACTCGGAGTTCATGACCTGAGCTGAAGGCAGCGGCTTAACCCGCTGAGCCACCCAGGCGCCCTACTCTACTTAATTCTTATCTACATTAAAATTTACTCCAATATTCATCTTAAATACTCCATTTTTAGGAAATATCCCTATTCTTCAGTCTGAGTGAAGTGCCATTCTTGATACTCTTAGACTACCAAAGAACATTACTTTCATTGATCTCATTACATGCTGTTAGAAGCACTGGCTTGACTATCAATTTTCACAT